>NC_066315.1:63257519-63882519 GCF_022539315.1 Serinus canaria
CTAAATCCAGCATTGTAAATGTGCTAGGCAGTGAAGGAGGATTTGAAACAGCGTAAGGTTTTCTTTTAAGTGCTCTTATAGTAAAAATTACAGGAAGTTTAATCACTTCCTAGTTAAGCTGAAGGCAAGCTAGAACCAAAAGGGCTCTTAGTCAGCATTTTAAATGCTGGATACCCCAAACTTGACCCAAACAGGTCAGGTGAGTGGGGCTCCTTTATATGCATTTAAAAAGCCCAGCTGTAAGTCTGTATTGGTGACCCAAATAAGCTGTTTTGTCTTTAAAAGAGCCTGAACACTCAGTCTGTTATTGGAGTGGTGGGGAGCTCAGTGTGCTCAGTACCCTTCAGAATCAGACTGCTTGTCATTTAACTTCATCTTCTCAAAATTACACGTGTTGGCTGAAGAACCTGAGCCTGCAGCAGTTACATTAAAACTGACAGATAAGGTGAGATGGCTGGGGCAGGGAATAAAGTCATGAGAGCAATTGTTTTTGTAATGAATATGTCAAGCTGATCCCATTTAATCTGTGTACTCACTTTCATTAATCTTATGTCATTTATATATTGGCTTATTTTTACATTTTCACCTCCTTCCATGAGGAATATGGATCAGAGCTGGGGATTTCTGAAAGGCAATTTTTATGTTTCTTTTGTGGGAGAAGAGAAATAAGGCCAGCAGGGACTGAGGATGCATGCAGTATTATTCAGTTCAAGCTAATTTGTTTTTGTTAACCTTTTTGAAATTTCACGGGTTTTGTGTGAATGCTGCAGTTCTATTGTGGCCACTCAGCAATTCACAGCTGCTACTAAGCTGGGTTTGGGCACTTAATATTAACTGCAGGGTGAAATTTTGGCCACAGAGACAGAATAGCACCAGCTGCCAGCTGCTGCTTACCATCTTGTGTATCCTAAAGACAGCCTGGAAGACCTGCCCCCAGTTCCTCCATTTCTTATATGCCCCACTCAAAAGATTGCTTCATGCCAGGGCAGCCTGACCCCTTTTTTCTGACCCACATTTTGCTGGGCTGCCAGAGCACCAATACATGTTTCATCCCATGCATGCTGCCAGGATTCCCAGCCACCACACACACCCCTCCATGCAACAACCTTCAGCTGGCCAGGAGGGGCACCACAGAACAGGCCCTGTGCAAAAAGTCTGAAGCAAATCATTTTCTCTTTCTGCTCAGTGGCTGGCAAGAGTCGGAGTTACTGCTGAGAGCATCTGAGCACACCTTTCCCAGCCGCTGAGAGCCTCAATTGCTCTGTCATCACCTTTCTTTCTGAGAAGGGGTTACTTCTGGGTCAGAACTCCACGAGAGATGTCAGAGCAGCAAAACCCTCAGCAGTTCCTGCTGACTTGCTTATGCAGCTCTCTGCCAAGTGTGCCAGCTTTTGTGACAGCCCGTGTAATCCATTGTCATGGTTTATCCCAGCAGGCAGCTAAACACCACACAGGCACTTGCTCACTCCACCCCCCAGTGGGATGGGAGACAGAATTGGAAAAAACAGCAAAATTCATGGGTTGAGATAATGACAGTTTAGTAAGACAGAAAGGGAAGGTATAATAACAACAGCACTAATAATATACCAAACAAGTTATACACGATTTTTCGCAACTCACCAAGCAATGCCCAGCCAGTTCCTGGGCAGCTTCCTGCCCCAGCCAGCTTTCCCTCCTAGTTTATATACTGAGCCTCTTGCCATATGGTATGGAGTGTCCCTTTGGCCAGTTGGGTCAGCTGTCCTGGCTGTGTCCTGTCCCAACTTCTTGGACCACCCCCATCCTACTTGCTGGTGGGGTGGTGTGAGGAACAGGAAAGTCCTTGACTTGCAGTAACCACAGCTTGGCAATAACTAAAATATTGGTGTGTTGTCAACACTGAGGGCTGTCCACAGGACACAGTTCTTTTACAGCTGTCCCTGTTCTAGCATGAGTCACACAGGGACTGCACTCCCTTTGGGAGTGCACACCTTTGGCATGTACCACCTCCTTTCAAGGGTGCCCCTAGCTGCATGTCTCCTCATGTGAGTCCAGGTGTGTCTCCTCTCTCAGTGGCTGTTGCTGTTTCATAAATACACTTGAGGAGAGGTGTCATGTGCTCCTCTGACTTGCTGAAAGTTTGGTGGCTCACACCATTTTTGGAGCCAGGTGGAACATCTCTGGAATGATGCAGGTCGTGGCCTTATCCCACACAGGTCACACTGGCCCCCTGTGTCACCTGAACCCTACAGTGTTTGCCCAGCACAGCACCCATGTGGGTGCTCATGGAAGTCAGCTGGGTGCTCATCACATTGGGTGCTCATGAATGTACTAACAGGGTGTTTGGACATAAATAATTTGGGCATGCATGCATAAACTGATTGGATGCTTATGCAGAAATTACTGGCTATTCATGCATGAATTAATTGGGCACTCGTGCATTAGTTTATTCAGTGCTCATGCATGAACTAATCTGGCACTCACACAAGAACACAGCAAGTCCAGAAATTTATGGCCTATATGTCACTCCTTGGGAAAGCACGTATTGGGGAGCATTTGGAAGGTTAATCCAATGTGGACTCTTTAGACAACATCACAGTCTTAATGTACATAAGTTAAAAACTCCATTTTTCCTCCCTGTGGACCAGCCACCAGGGATTAATACTGTAGTAGTTCACTTACTAGATGTCTCTCCTCCATCCTGAGCACTGTGTTAAAGGGATTAACATTTGGATATATACCCATATGGATACAGATCCCACCCCTGGGCCAGACTACAGCAATTAATAGTGCAGTGGTGTGTGCATACACGTAGTGAAATTCCACCCACGCTTCTCTGGGAGCCAGATGACTCCTCAGCTGGCTCTGAGCAACATGTTATCTCTTAAAAACCCCTTTCCTCTGGGGACAAGACTGTTTGGGTTAATGTTAGCACAGCTGGAGTATATATTAATCAGAAACTTCATCCCCTTATCCCTGTGGACAAGGCTGTGGAGCTAGTCTCACACCTCTGTTCTAGTGTGTTTTCCCCAGTATGGTATCTGCAGGTTACTCCTTGATCAACAGGACATCCCACCCGCTGACACTGGAGGAGCAATAGCAAATGTTTAGCTGTCAGAGCTTTGGGGCTGTGTCATTAGGTGTTCACCACTATTGTAGATCTTGGTCTCCAAAGGTTAAAGTGGCAATCCACAAGCTTTAGCTTCCTAACACCATTGAAAGCCACTGCAGGGACGTCTCCCAGGGGCAGTGGCCGTAACCATCACCTATTTCTGTATTTTTTCACTGAAAAAAGGACCACCAAGCGCTCATGCTCGTAGGAGCAATGTGCAGCTTATGACCCAGAGGATGCTTAAGCATGAATTAACAGGGAATTTACATTTACTGATAGTGCATTGATGCATCAGGTAACTGACCTGTCACGCATGAACTGAATGGGTGGCCATGCTCAAATGCAGTAAACCCTGCACTCCTTGCCCAGAACAGCATGCAGAGCTTGTCAGGGGGCAGGACATGGTAGAATTTGCACTGATTTCTGCAAATCCCAGACATGGCACTGTCTCTCACAATTTTGCAGGAAGCTCCCTGGAGCCTGAGCTCAACCTCCCGACTTTGACTGGAAGAGATGGGCATGGCCAAAAGCCAGGAACAGTAGCATGAGTGTCATTTCATGGGTGCAGCCTTTTACTTCCAGCACTGGAGCTGAAAATGAAAGCCTGGTAATGCGCAGCAGCACAGGCCATACAACAGACCTCTAAGCCTTGTGCAGTCTGCAAGATGCCAGTGGCACATCCATCTTCCACTGGCTACTCACTGCAGTGCTTATTTAAGAGTTTCAAGAAAGAGTCAATTACTCATCAGATGTAGGGAGATTAATCATGGCTCCTTACTCACATGGCATATCAACACTTTGCCTTTATCGTCTCCCTAGGGCTGTGACCTCACATTTAAACTAACAGGATGAAATATAGCCAGGCTCACACTGAAGTACCTCTACATAGCAGCTGTTGCTGTTGTTAATGATTCACAAATGGAGCTACAAACAGCATGCCCTTTCTTATACTATCCCCTGGAAACTTTTTTAAGGAAGACTCAAATAAAGCCACATTTAGAATAATGACAGACCGCTGCCATGATTTCTGCCTCCATTTTGTAGGGCAGAAGGAAAGCGTCTCCTCTTCCCTCCCACATCTGTCTTTGCCCCTCCCTTCCCAAGGCTTGCCTTTCCAGAAAAGCCAGTGTGCCAGGCAGAACAAGCTTACTCTAAAGTGTAGTGGGATAAGCTGCTGATCCCACTGATCAGCTGATTAAGGGTCTCTGCTACAGGAGGAATTGCTGAACATGGGGCTGGAGAAAGCTGGAGGAGGAGTGTAAGTTATTTGCCCAGATTCTTCCATCATGTAACTCTTCAGAGCTGCTTTTTGGGAACAGTGTAGTCTCTGCTGGCATGCACCAGCACTTGACAGTATTCACAGCACTGGTATTTTTCTGGCCTTTTTGCCTGGCACTGAATTGTGCTAGATGACCTTTTAGCTTCAAGGGACAGCTGTGCAGCAGGTTTCTGTAACAGGTTTCCCACTCTCTCTCTGTGAGCTCTGGAAAATCACATTGATAGGAGACAGCCAGAGCATTTCCATCTGTGTCTGATCAGTAATGCGGGACAGAGCCCAGGGGCCGTGAAGCCTCTGTAGAGCTGTGCTGGGTGGTGCCTGCTGAGAACCAGCTCCAACATTTCTCTATTTGAGTCTGGCCATTCCTTACGCTTTAAAGCTTGCAGCTCTCACAGTCAAATTTATTTCTCAATAAAGCTGGAAGTTCCACTTGCTTGTAGGCAGATGGTAGAGGGGAGGAAGGGGCAGATCTGTAAATAAACTTATGGAATATTGGAGCATCTACAAGATCTGTCTGCTTCTACTTCTCAGTGTTGGTGGTGAGTAGAGCTGAGGCATTTCAGTGCTTGAGAGCACCAAGCAGCAGCAAGCAGTAAAGCTGGGGGCACGTTTGTAAACTGCAGCCTGCAGAGTTAAGTTCCACAATTCTCCATTAAAGACACTCATGTTTTGCATCCATATGAATGCAGTGATTGATCTCTTCTCCAGGGCTTCAGAGGGCAAGACTGTGGAGGTACCATACAAAGGGGATGTGGAACACACCATCCTGGACATCCTCGGGGGGCTGCGCTCCACCTGCACCTACGTGGGAGCTGCCAAACTCAAGGAACTGAGCAAGAGAACGACGTTTATCCGGGTCACCCAGCAGCACAACGAGGTCTTCTCCTAGCCTAGGCCTGGGGGCTGGAGAGAGGGGTGGGGAAGAAGAGCAGGAAGGGCTGCTCTCTTCCTTTGCTTTCTCCTCCATGTTGTGTTAGTGGCAAACTTCCCTCTCAGAACAGCAGTGTCATAGCCATTGGCTATGGCCAGGATTTGGAAGGGGAAGGTCATGCTATTAACACAATGCCATTGATTCAAAATGCAATTGCCTCATCTTTTATTGTTGTGCCTATTTTACTTTTTAATAATTTCTTCACCTGTTTTTTTCCCCCTCTGATAAATAGCTGCTGAAACCTCAGTTAACAAAGAATTGGCTTGTACAGACATGGCTGTTAACGCCTGCACACATTCACACATTCCCTTTTCTAAGACTGACCTGTCAGCTACCACCACTTTCTGGCAGTGCACCTTTCAGAAACTGCAGGCTGTGAGAGCAAAAGATGCAAGGAATTGCATGGAGAAAAAAAACCCTCAAATTCTCTTCATCTTTTTTTTGGCTAAAGAACGGATGTTATGGCACAGATGCCAGAGGTAGATGGTAGATGAGGCCTGACTGCTGGTGACATGTGATGCTAAAAATGCCAGATGTCTGTCACTTTCAGTTCACAGGGCTGATGTTGCTGGTCTTATTTAAACCTCCCTATTCAATGGGCTTGCCCCTTCAGAGAAGCGGGCACTGAATGTTGCAAAACCATGCTGGCCCCCCTGCCCCCATCTGAGGAGATCATTCAGGTGACCACTTTTCAGAGCTTGCCTGCTTTATCATAAGTGCAGTTATTGAATTACCTGGGTTCCTGCTTTTACCTGCTCTCTGGGAACAGGTTTTTACGACATTGAAACTCAGAAACTGTAAGCCTGACAATGGGGGATGATTCTTTGTAGTCCTCTCTGTTCCCTTGCCTGCTCACATCCATTTAGCAAAGATCTAAAAACGCTGTGCAGTGCATTGTCTGTGGCCAGGTGGAGGAGGCCAGAGGGATCGAATTGCCTTCTGGTTATGTGGTACCACTCCTTTGCAGTCCTTGACATCATGTAAAGCAAGAGAGAGCTTTTGGCAGAATGGCCTGGTTGATTGCAAGACACTGTCAGGCTGAGATGGAGTTAAAGCATTTGCTCTAAAGGCAGTAGTGAATGTTTGAGACTCTGGGTAACACCTCAATAAAGTGTAATGGCCTGATAATTAATTGATAAATCACAATGAAAATTTCTTTGGAAATACACGTTGCATCCACATGAATACCACAGTAGCTTGATATGATAAATGATGTAAAAGTGAGCACCAATGAATTAATAATGCTTGGCCACTTACTTTAAACTGCTGCTGAGATCATAATGCAGCTGATGTTACTTCAGTATTTCAGAGTCTTACTTACTTTCCCCTCCTGTAGACATCTGTGGAAAGAGGCAGGCTTCCTTTGAAAAGCAAAAAAGTGATCTGTAGGAAAAGGAATAGCAAAGAGAAACTCTAGAATTAAACTCACACGCTCAGAAAGCCAATCACAAGGACTGGTACAGTTAACCATGCTGAGAAGCAAATCGAGGCCACAAGCTGATCCCTGGTGATTTTTCAGTGTGTTGTGCACATTAGAAAAAGCAGAGGGTATCTTCTAAATTGCCTGGTATTCTAAATGTCTTCCATTTAACATGTAGGATGTACTTCTTAATTGTGGGATGACCTCTTCCTCTGCTTTGGAAGAGAATGAGGGCCTTGATGTGAGCACAGGGGCTGCAAGGACCATTTGTCTTGCCCACACATCATAAAGAATGTGAATGTCGATTAGAAGCTGGCCCTGTGAATCCAGGCCCTGATCTCTGTTCCCTCCAGCCTGGAAGCATCATGTTAAGATAATGCCAGGCTTCTCCACCACAGAAAGGCATCATGGGCCACCTACTGCTCTCAGCTGCACTAGGCCCAGAGCAGGGGCAGTGTGACCTCTCTGCATCAGTACAGCTGTGGGACAGCACTGTTCCTCTATTTAGGTGATGTAGAGGGGAAGCAAATGGACACCTCTGTCAGGGGTGGGGTTGGACCACCACAACCCAGGCCTGACCACAGGTGTGTCTTCACACTGGTGCCTTCACATGTGGGAAGTGCAGCACTCGGCTGGTCTCATGCCCACTCTCACTATTGCTTTTCTACTTTTTTTAGCTACATTTCTAAGTGGAATTTAAGAAATACATATGCATATAAGAAAATATATATTTGTAAACATTTTTTTAAAAGATCATGCACACACCAAACCAAGCAGCTTCAT
Source organism: Serinus canaria (assembly GCF_022539315.1). Taxonomy (NCBI): domain Eukaryota; kingdom Metazoa; phylum Chordata; class Aves; order Passeriformes; family Fringillidae; genus Serinus; species Serinus canaria. The sequence goes on from NC_066315.1 coordinate 63,265,024, forward strand.
GATGGCCTCAGAACAGTTTCTTTTCCAAAGGGGACGTGCTGGGGGCAAGGGGAGGCTGCCTCTCTACAAGTGTGGCAAATGGGGCCACTCTTCCGCCTCCTTTCCTTCCCCTCCTGCACATACCTCTGATCAGTGACTAATAGGAGTGGGACAAGCTATTCTTAAGCTGTCCTCAGAATTCTTCAGTCTGTGGATGACATTTGATGCCGTGAATGGCGACTGATAAAATTTTGATGTTAGGTATTTGGTTTTCTGAATAACAGGCCTTACCACTGTTTTGATAAGCAGCATGTTTTCTTTCATTTTCTCCTCTCCAAAAGTGAGCAGGAGAGAGAAATGAGATGCAGAAAGGCTGATCTGGTGGCATGTCTGCATCTCACCCAGTTATATGTGAATTTTGTTCAGGAATAACCACTAGCTATGTCAGTGCTCACCACTGACACCGTAAATGTGCAGCTCTGAGACAGGCTGGAAAATACCAAAAAAAAAAAAAAAAAAAAAAAAAAAAAAGGCACTTGAGTCCCCTTTAACACCTGTTTCTGTGCTGCAGTTGTTGCCCTGATCTTCTCTTAGCTCCAGGCCCTGTACCCTGCTCAAGCCTGCTGCCACTCCCACCAGGAACTGAGGCAGAGGGAACCAGGAACACACTTTGTCTGGCAGGATGGTCCAAGTCAAGACCACAACCACTGACAAATGCCATGTGCCATTTGTAGATCTACCTCACCTGCACATCTAACTGGGTTCTTTGTTACGTGGTGTCCTTTTGTGGGAAATGAAATTTTTAAAGTGTTTAATAATGCTTAATGTTGAGTCATTCTGCATAACCAGGTCTTCTTTAACCCTACACTCCAACCCCATCCTGTCCAGAGGAATGCTGTGAGTGTGACAGCCTGTACTGTAGGCCAGAGCCATGCCTGCTTTCCCCAGCCAGGCAGTTGTTAGCTCCCAAAAGCAGTGTTGAGGTTCCCACTGGCTCCACAGAGGTGCAGTTTAACATACCAAAGACTTACAAGTGGGGATGCTGAAAAGGACAACATTATTCATTAAGCAGTCCCTGCTGAGCATGTCTGCCTGTGGCTTCTTGAAACAAGGACACCTCTAACACCCTGGAGCTCCCAGTGCTGCTCTGGGGTTACCTTGCTGCAGCACATTTTGCAGGGTGGGCTCCTGCCCGCAGAGCCTGGTTACCAGAACTCTCCTTGGGAGGGAAGGGCTCGGCACAGGAGCAGCCTTTGCTCACTCCCCAGTGTCTGTGTGGTGGCTGCAAGGAGTGCACTGTGCAAGTGAACATCTCCCTGTAGCTGTGAGCAGTTGCTAAAGGGAGGAGCTTGAGATACAAAACAAGCCACGAAGGTCTCCATTCTGTGGGAGAAGCACATTCCCATCTGCTCATTGGAACATCCAGGCCCCATTGGCCATGGGGCAGGGGCTTTGGCTGTGCTTTGGTGCCACTTTCTTCTCTGTTAGGGCATGATGGGGTTGCATGTCGGATGGGGACACCCTGTAAATGTGGACTCCATATTTACAGGGTGTCCCCATCCTATATTCAACCCCATCAGGATTCATATTCTGATCCTTTATAAGGCAGGATCAGAAGAAGCCTCTTTTGCCTTTGGGGGAGCTTTTCCCATTTAAAATGTGCCTGTCTCTTCTTTCAGCTAGTCAATAGCAGGGGTAGAAAGGATGGGGTAAGGAAGAAACGTGGCAGCTGTTGGCCAAGGCCCACTGTGTTGGTACAGGTGCTTTCAGTCAAGGACATGATGAGAGTTTGAAGCTTTTCTGAACCAAGCACTCCCTACTTTATACCTGTTGAACTCCACTCTTGTGACAGAGTTGTTGCTGCAGCTTTCTGCGCTGTATGTACAGTGTCTATCCATCACCATCTCACATCCTCCACCAGGGGAAGGTGCTGTTTAGTTGTTAATACCAGTTTTACACCAAAAATTCTGTTTTGGAGCCAGGAGGGCTTTTGCAGCCAGTGCCAGATTTGGCCTTGTATAGAAGAGGGGGGGCGGGGGGGAGGGAAGGGGGAAAGGCCAGGGCTCAAGAATAGGGGTTTTCCCTTGCAGCAGCCAAGACCAGCAGGTGGGAGAGGGCCAGCCCTTCCCTGCAGGCTGGGAGCTGCCAGGGGCAGCGGGGTTGAAGCATGTCTTGAGTAGATGCTGGCACAGGTCTGCACTCAGGACAGACCATCCCCTGCAGCCTTAGCTTAATTTGTGGTCACCTAGATGCTTAAGCGAGCCCTCCCAAACATTTATTTGACCCAGTGTTTGCTGGCTAAAGCTTTCATACATAAATCAGATTGGAGTCCAGAACTCCCTGGCGTTGCCTGTGATAACTGTGAAGCGCTTCTGTGTCATTGGCCAAAAAGCTGCTGGGCTTTCAGTGTTTTGCTGCCCTGCTCAGCCCTGCTGAGATGGTGATGAGAGCACTGCCCCCCTTCCTCTGCTGTGACATCCCCGTCTGTGCTGCCCAATCATCCCAACTGCTCCCAAGTTTTGTTATGCAATAAAGAGATTCACCCTGATGGGCTGCAGAGCGTTTTATGGCCATGGGTGGGAGGGGACAGGCTGCCTTTGGGCATGACCACAAATAAAAGCCAATGCTCTCAAATGCATTGCCAGGGTGGGGCTGGGGGGAGGACCGGGCAGGGAATTAAATTGGGCAAATTATGTCCCTAGGAAAGCTCTCTCCCCTTCAGTCATAAAAGACAAAAACACACATTTGCAATTGGCACTGTTATTTTATTAGTACGAGTATACTGAAACAATAAACTTGTACTGGTATACAGACAATTTCTTTAAAACAATTTTGTTCAAATTTTGAATCAAACATTGTTTTATTATAATAATGAAATAATTTCTACCTAGAAAACCTGCAAGCACCATCAAAGAAAGGGACCATAAAATTCAATAAACAGACGCGAGTGTATCCTACAAATAGACACACCACCATTAGAAAATAGAATATGAATTCTTCCATTTTTTTTAATATTTGTTTTAAAAAAGCTAGTGCAAGTACAATATTTTACACTGGAATTACAGAGAGTATGCACGCATATGGAAAAAAGTTCTCCTGTCACAATAAAAGCTCTTAACTATGTCTGTATGCACTTAAAATCTTCTCCTCTTTTCAATAAGGTGCAAAACGTTATTCCCTCCCTATTTTCTCCTTTGTACTGGCCATGTCAGCTCAATTTCTCCCCAACACAAAGCTGCGATATCCCTTTTACTGGGCCTACACTAGGAACTACACTGGAAGTGCGATTTGCAACAACCCTCATTAGTAATACTAGACAATTAAAAAAAAAATTTACTTTAAAAACTACTGATGTCAAATGGCTGGACCTGACCCCGGCTCGGCCAAGCGCCACTGCCAGCTGCTGCCGGGAGCGGTGACATAGCTAGTACAAATTGGATTTCAGTAGCTCACCCAAACTGAAAAAGGTTGGGAAATTCCCCCACCCCCACTTTTGTAACACTGCAAAAAGAACAGTGTTCAACAAGTTAATACATTATTAAAAAAAAAAAGGAGCAAATACATACATTAGTGAGTTTCAACATTAGCTGACTGTCGTGAAGAGTTGCATCTATGCCTTACCAGATTAGTAACTTCGCGAAGCGCCTGGCTGTCCAAGCCACCTGCAGCCACCCCCGGCCTGTTTTTGCCCTCAGCTGCCCAGATGCAAACCCGGTGGACAGGAACAAGAATTCTGCAGAGCTTGTTCGACGGGAGAGTACCTGGGCCCTGGACTTCTAAAGCAAGTGCCAGGGTGGAATCCCCTCGCCAGCAGGTGTGAAGGGGCAGACCTGCACTGCCAGCAGAGCCAGTGGTCCCACCCTGGCTCCACCCTAGCTGAGGATCTGGGCCCTGAAGTTTCTGCCCACCACCAATCTCGTAGTACAGCAAGGACAGCTTCAACAAGTGACTCCGCTCGCTGCAAACAACACTTCCAATGCACACCTACTGCGTGGTCGAGGGAAAGGGCACAGGAGCTTTAACTGCTCAAAATAGAAACTAACAAAAAAGAAACAACCTTGGATGAAGCCTCCAAAAAATCCTCAGTGGAAGACTTGCGTCCTTTCAGCTAACAAGAAAAAACCTACGGAAACCTTAGAGACGGTTATTGTATAAATACTACCTGTTGGCTGAATGCACTTCACCGTAACACAACTGGGGCTGGTTTCGGAGTGCCCGGGGGTCACTTGCACAGGGCGAGCATTCCCATCCCCTGGACCTGCGGGAGCTGAAGCTTGGGTCACCTCCAGGGAGGGGGATGGGAGCAGCCAGAAACTTTGCCCTCTCTACCCTGCCACCAGCTCCCAGCTGCCCAGCTCAATCTTTGGACAGGAAAAGGATCTTCTCTTCAGAAACTGCTTTAGGATCCTCTCCTTTTGGCTTCTGAAAAACATCAGTCTTGCCATTGGTCAAGACCGTCACTGGAACCGTGTGACCAGCTGCTCCTGGCGCTCTGGCTGCAGCAGTGGGAGAAAGGGGCAGTGACAGGGGCTGGAAGGCTGGGCCGCCTCAGGTACCATTCTGCTGCTAGTGCTGGGCAAGCATACCTTGTTACAAGCACTTCTAGCTCAGGGTTGTACTCTTTGGATTTCATCTGGACCAGGAAGTGCTGAAAAAAAGTGGAACAGCATCCCCAGAGAGAGAAAAAAATGGGACCAAAAGACCTCAGGTGGAAACTACGCAGGTTGTGCTCAGCCGGCAGCAGCTCTCAACCCGAGGGCTGCCAGCACCAGCAGTGTCCCCACACTCGGGCCAGCTGGGCCTTGCCTGCGCAGGGCACGGCCAAGGCCTCCCTCGAAACCGGCCTGGACCTCTGGGCTGCCAGGGGCTCCCTCAGCGCAGGTGGAAGAGACTTAAAGCCAAAATACAACTGGAGAGTGAGACTCTTGTTTTGCACGGTAGCCACCCTTCGAAGTGCCTGGTAGCTGCACTCAGGAATTGCTGCTCCAAGGTGTATTTTCATCACGGGAATTAACAGCGTGACTCCATTCCCAAGAAACAGGACCCATGTAATATGAACAGAAAATTAAGCACAGTTGTTCTTTAAGAGCCTTTTACGTAATAATTCTTCCTGGCCAGAGCCAATACAAATCAGATCATCTAGACATGACATTTTCTATATACAAAAAACATGTAACTTTCAACCTTTCTCTGCTTTTGTATTTAAAAACTTTTTTTTTTTTTACAAACAAGGTATGAAACTCACTGTTCAAACAGAGCCATCTCTTTTTCAAACACTGAATGAATCATTCCAACATTCATTTTTCTTTTGTGCAATTTTTTAAAACATTACCTGTACTCCTCAATGTGAGTGCTTCAAAAAAAGTTTCTATTTTTAATAAGCTTCTCAAATTAGGTTTACATCAAAAAATATTCCCACAAGGTATAGTGCTACAAGAAAAGATCCTATCAGTAAAGGTAACACATCTGAAGCGAGGTCGTCTATGTAAAAGAAATTGAACTCTGGAGTAGAGGTGTGCAATGCGTTTGGAATTTCCCTATGGGCACAAAGCAAGGCTGTCCTCAGGACAGGGAATCAAGTGGACATGTAGGCATACACATAAAAAAGATGCACACATAACTTCTTTGTGTGCAAACAGACACTTCTGCCTGGGGGTGTGTGTGCACATATGCATATCTGCATCAACAAATTCTCATTTTGCTATGTATTACAGGATTTGGGAGAGTGGGAGGGTTGGAAAAACCAGAGAAAAGGAAATTACTGCCTCCACTCTGGTGGTATGTTCCCCTTGCTTTTCACATCAACACTGGCCAGAGCTCACAGTGGACTCTGCTGCTACCTGTGATGATGGGGAGGGAAGAAATGGAAACTGTACGAGTGCATATCTCATTCTGCCATTTGTCAAGTTTCTGGGACAGTAGAAGTGTTTCGATGGGTCAAATCCCCTCCACCAGCCCAAGGCTTCTGCCCTGGTCAACCCTGACATTTTTCCAGCTGCCCAGTTAAGGTGAGGATCCGGCCCTGATTGAACTTCAGTTTCACAAAGATTATACACGTGCTTTACAGCAAGCCCCTGAGCAGCCTTTGCTGGCCAGCCCAGACCTCCCATGGACACATGTATAAGCGTTTGCAGAACTGGGTCCCATGACATGCAGAGCATTGCACCAAGAGCTACTCTGAAACAACACCATTAGTGTTTAAAAAGATTGAGAATTCGCTCTCCTTGACACAGGCTTTTTTTTTAAAGCAGTTGCAAGAATTAACAGAATTTCACCATTTCCTTTTTACTACTGGCAACACACTTTAAAGTAATATAAAACTCTGCAGAGAGTGTATTTTCATGATAACCAACAGCTACAGTTCATGCTGAGCCTGCTGCTTTTGTATTGCAATCTAAATGAGATCTACAAAGTTTAAACCATGAGATGCAGGAAATCCAAACTTGTCTGTAACATTGTACATCCCTACTCCGGAGCAGTAAAAGTGCTGCTTCTGGTCACATCAGTGTACCACACATACACCAGCCCCATCCCTGAGTAAAAGGTGTGAAAGGTTTCTAAATGTTCCTTGATTTAAGGGAAACAAGAGTAGTGATGTCACTTCCCCATGCTGAGAAAATGACGGGAACGACAGGTCGACAAAGCGACAGTGGGACAAAGGAATTAAAGGAATGAAAAAAGGAACGTGTGTCCCTCCCCTCCTCCCGAGGTCTGCATCTTTGAGGGAAAGCAAGTCTAAGGGCAAGGTACAAAATGGTAAAATAGGTCAACAGCGACTCCGATTCGGGTCTTGACCAGAGGACTCGAGGTAAGTGACATCAAACTCAAATTCCCCACGATGTGGCCCAGACAAACTGAAACAATGCCTAAGTTAGACGCTATAAGGAACAGTCACTGTATATATAGAGATATATAGATAGATAGATAGATGATAGATAGATAGATAGATAGATAGATAGATAGATAGATAGATAGACAGACAGACAGACAAATAGATTTTTTTTTTTTTAAGAAATCCCTATAAAGAGGTTCTTGTTTTATTTTTCTTTGCCCTGACTAATTTCTTGGTGATTGTATGCATTTCGTTGTAAACTAAGGAGGCCTGCTACAAAAGGAAAGAAACAAACAGACAAAAAGAAAACTGCTCTTAGTTACTATTGCAAAGCGGCCGCCACGCAGAGCAGAGGCAGAGCCTCCTTTGGCTTCACCTCAGCATCCCCATGCTTGCGGTGTTTTGCACCTGCCCTGGGGATTGATGGCACTCCCAGGCCTGGGGTTGCACCACAAGGGATGCTCAGTGCCAGAGGGAAAGGCAAAGCCCCGCCTTGCAAAGGACTTGGCCCCAGTGGGAGCCAGCTCCTGTGTGCGTGTGCCCAGGCGGAAGGTGGCACTTGGCCATATGGTTAAGTGCCACCCTCTGCCTGGATGCCATGTAGACATGAACACATCTCTTTTTTTGCCTTTTTTTTTTTTCTTCCTGGATCTCTTTAAACAAAAAATACAAAAAGGGTTCATGTTTCCCGGGGCAAGGGATCTTCTACCCTTAATATTTTGTGGGTTTTTGGAGGGGGGAGGACAGGGAGGGACTTATTAATGGTGGGGGGTGGGGGGCAGGGAGAAAGGTAGAAAGAAAGAATTCAGAAGAGACAAAACCAGGGGAAATCAGAAGTGGGTATGAGATCTAGCTAACACCGCACAGGTGAGTCTAAGTTGGCACGTAAAGTATTGCACATCCTACAAAAGCTAAAGCATGGAAGGGGACAATTGTTTGGAAAAAAACAGTTATTTCAGAATTCCTCAGTCTGAAATACAAGCACAGAACTAATACATTCCTATTGCTCCAAATGTATTTTTTTATTATTATTATTTTTTTTTTAGTGTTAGTTGAATAGATCCAGTCAGTTTAATAGCCCCTGCTTCCTTATTGACCACAAATGTGTATGTGTATGGTTTTACTTGAGATTTCTTTTTTTCTAAGTACACGTGAAGTACAGAAATAGTGGTAAGACTATGAACTAAAATCTGTAATTCTTTCTATTCCTTTACCATCAAAGCTTAAAAAAAAAACAGGAAACAAAACGAAACAATAAATTGCAAGTGCCCTGAGCAGAGTATATGGAAGATTAAGCAACTTCTCTGAGCAGAAATATTAACAAATAAGCACTAACTACGCTGTGTGATTGTGAGAAGAAACCCACTCAGCTATTTGGTAGCCCGCCGAGAGGTTAATAAAATTCAAGGAAATTCAAAAAAAGTTTCAAGCTATTTTAAACATATTTCAACTTTTTGGTGCACCCCAGAATATGGTATAAAAACAATTAGGTCTGGTGTGAGCTAAATTTCAAGTAACAAGTAACAAGAGTCAAAGATGGGGTTTGGGGTTAACATTTCTTCTCTCAAAGAAAAGCACTGTATTTCAGGGGAGAGGGAAAACAAGACTTTAAATAAATTTGTTCACTTTAGGTTACTGTGTTTCTAATGACGGACTTTGATTTTCTGTTCTCCCTATGAGTACAGCTTCTTCAAAACTACCTGAAGGATGTGAACTCGCCAACCAAAAATGACGACACGAACGCTTGCTCAAAGAGGGCCCGAGTGCGATCTCACTGCAATCCCACTGGGATCTTCCAAGAAGCAGCGACAGGCTTTAGCACTCAGCCCCGACACACTTCATGCTCGCACCTCCCCGAGGCTCGTGCAGGAGGTTGGGTGCACAGCACCTCAGAGGATCCGGCCCTACCTGGGGAAAGAAAAGACTGAAGGCGTGAATCCCCCTGCTCCTACTTGGTTTGTACCAAACTCCTGAAATGTCGCCTTTCCAATGGAAAACGATGCAATTAAAATAACAAATAACAAATAATAATAATAATAAAATAACAATAGGTTTGTTTTCAAAACAAACAAACACTTTGCTTACTTATAGAAATGGTTTTTTTTTCTGGAAAACTCTCTCAGCAAGTCTGAAGAAAAATTCTCAGAGGTGTCCCAGTAGGACCTGGTTCTGTGTGGCCGATAAGGTAGAAAGACCAAAAATGAACTCTGAAAGGAACATAACCCTATGAAATGGCCTAGAGCGTAGGCAGGTTAGTGAGTAATTGCTACATTTGTTTATGCTCTTTCAGACCCCCCCACCCCACAACATTATTAGGTAAAAACTGCAGGAATACCACACAAATGATAAACTCAAGATGTGCAAATTGCAAGATTCTTTAAAGTCCATCTTTTTCAAAAACACTGGACAATGATTTTTCCTTTTCCTTTTTCCTTTCTCTCTTTTTTTTTTTTTTTTATTATGTCAGCTCGCATATGCCTTTAACTCTTTCTCAAGCATTAAAGTTTAAAAAGTGCCTCCTATTAAGTAGTCCTTTGTGGACAATGACTGTCACATACTAGTTCAATAATTCACATTCATCCCTTTGAAACCACATTAAAACTTTCAGCATCTTGCCTGTGAGAAAACTTTACATAGTTGCATGTAGTTACAGTGTTGAAGAGATTTGTTTGTTTGTTGTTGTTGCTTTCCGAGCAGATTAAAGTGATATACAGTACGTACTGAGTGTTAGACCAGGATGCTCAGCAATAAAGTGTGAACAGCATTTTAAGTGCTTAAAGACATTCTAGGTTCATCTTCAACAGCGGATTCCTGTGTCACACACTGCAATTTGAAAAAAGTGGCACTGGTTGTCCATAACCAAGAACTAAAACCAGTACTAGAGTTAAAGACAAAGATTTGCAACCTAACTGCAAACGATGGATGCCTGTGATCTCAAAGGGGCAGTCTGCATCTACCTCATGGAAGCAAATGTCAATGGCGTAACCCGGTCGATTTGTCTAACACTGCACAGAAACAGGAGCGAGCCTGAGCCAGGCGCATCCACAGAGCCAGAGGCCTCCTCGCACACCCACGCACGCCCACCCACGCCACACGCACACACCCACCCCAACCCCCCGCCCTCAAGGGAAACCCTGTGGGGCCACCGGCACGAGGCTCCACACAGCCTTGCTGTCGCTGCCTCTGGGCAATGGAACTGCACTAGCAAGCAGAAAGGAAATGTGGTGTGGCAGTTTGCTTTAGGAATAAAAATCAGTGCAGTCAGACCCCATGGGGGAAAAATATATATATACATATACACACACACAAATATATATATATATATATATATATATACATACATATATATATATATATATATATATGTATAGCAGAGCCTTGAGTAAGAGTTGGCTTGTTGTTGAAAACATCAGAGACTGTCTGATCCTTTTCAGTAACACACCCAAGGGTTGTGTCCTCAGCATCCACCTGGGGTGAGGAAACCTCATCACCAGCCCACCAGAGAGCGGCCGTCCCGCCCTGGGGGCTGGCACGCACCCACACCCACACCCACACACACGCACATGCACCCCATGTTTGACACACACCTCTGCTACAGTTCCCTTCTCCTTACCTCCCCCCCAAAAAACTAGAACAGGAACCAGAACAACAAAACAAACACAAAGCAACGAAAGGAAAACAAAATCACAGCTGGACCCTGTCCTACACGAGGTGTTAGAAAACAGGAGCCATGACAACACATTCATTTCCACTAAGGGTGTGTGAAGCAGATACTGCCCCTTCTGTAGCTCTCGATAAACCTAGTCACTGACAAACACTTGTGGAAAAACATATGCACCAGTCTCCTGCATAATACCAGCTGCAACTATAACAACAAGGTTATAACATAAACCTAAAATAAGATGATAACATGTAAATACTGGGTTATTTAGTCTACAGTACAGTAATCTGGATAAAAATGACAAGGGATAGCCTAATTTCCTTTCCCCAAACAACTTTTACTTTCCTACGTTGGATCGACCTTCAATGCAAATCTTAACCTCCTGAGGAATAAAAGAAGGCTTAGGAAGAGTCAAAGGTGGCTCCTCTTCTGATTTCTCTAGTTTTCGTGTTTCGGGGGCCGACCACCTCCTCTTCCTTGTTGCTGGGGGCTTGCTGGGTTCTGTTTTGGTGAGCAAAGGTGCTGCAGGCAATCCTATTTTGTCCGGAAACTTCAGTTCACCGTTCTCAGCTAACATCTGTGCGCTTCCCTGATTAATCCCGTTTTCCTGCTCCGCATACCTGTGTCTACTTCCAGCTAGACTGTCATTCTTTGAATGCTTCAGCAAGATACTAGCTGAGTCCATGGGCTGGCCCTTTTTAATAGAGCCATTCTTCAGGTTCTTGAGTGTGAGTGATATGCAGACGTCCCCCACTGAGAGTTTGGAGCATGGCAAATCAAAGAGCTGGTTGGTTCTTTCAGGGCAGCACGATGACCAGCCTTGTCCAAATACAAAAAAAGGGTATTCTACCAAGACTTCCACGCTGACCTGCAGAAAGAGACAGGACAACACAGGAAGACAGAGGGAGAGAGAGGGGAGAGCATGAGATCACTCCATGAGCCCTCACACATGTGCAGTGCTTGCCACAGGGGAGAGGGATAAAGCTGGAATTGCAAAGGCGATGTTCAATTTCTGCAAAATCAGAATATTAGTCACCAGACTTCACACCAGCCCTTGCCACCAGCTCTTAATACTTTCTCTGAGCTCAGTATTTCATAGCACAAACTTCAGCATGAATCAAGATTTACCTTTATCCAGCCACTCAGACAGGCGCAAGAGTTAAAACAGCTTCAGCGTCTGGCCAGCTTTTTCCTGCCATGCCCTTGTGGTACCTAGAACCGTAATTTAAATCTAAAGACCCTTTCCAACCTGAGGATGGCTCAAGAAAAGCTCTCAGTTCTGACATATGATTTTCTAAATGATAACGGGAATGTCGTCCTGGCCTCTGCCTGAACAAGCACTCACTGAGCAGTGTGAAAGAGTGAAGGTACTCTGATTGCCATGGGAAGGCCACGAGCACATACAAAGTTGTAGCCATTAAGAGCAGCAAGTGAAACCCTGCCTTCCCCCAGCAGTCTGTAACCAGTCCAGTTTCATCCCTTCTCACACCTGGTATTCCACTTTGCTGCAGAGTTTATCTCCTGCACTTCCTCAGAGAGGTGATCGTCCTTCCTCTTCCTGCAGTTCCTGCCCTGAGTCTCCTTTTCTGTACCATGTCCCCATTCCCTCTGGTTCACCCCACTTTAAAGACACATCTGGTTAGGAATCCTACCTAACCATCTAATGGGGAGCTGCCATGGCCAGAACAGACCAGCAGCAGGTGCCTCCTGCTCCCTGACCTTGCAAATGCTGGGCCTTGTGGTCCCAACATGATAAAAAACACCTGATAAAACCATGATAAAATGCCCACTTATCTTTGCACGTGGTAGCAGTCCAGCACTCACTGCAGGCTCAAACACTTGATGTGGACTCATGTGACTCTCAACCCATGGGGCTGACACCCCCCCTCCCCAGCACACTACAAAGAGAGCAGGAAATTCTGACTAATACTTCTTTAAAACTTGGCACGTGTTTTTAACCACTGCCTGTCACACCAGTGAGGTCTATGACTGTAAGAGGCTGGCTTGTGCTAAAGACAGATACCCACTGCTCTGCTCCCACAGTCCTCATGTCCTCTGGAGCTCTTCTCAGGCATGGGGGCACAATCTCACTCTGATGGTGTAACCCTAATTTGGTAGGGGTAAAAGGGTAGGAGATCATCTGAATACATGTGCTCACCTCACTGAGATGAGCACATGTATTCAGGTGATGAGCCATTCAACAGCCACAGACTACACCAGCTGCCTGGAAGAGTCCTCCCTCTCCAGGACCATGGACTCACTTAAAAGGAACATCACAGCAGGCTTGTGAAACCACCTCTCACCCCTGGAATGAGTAATGCTGTCACACCCAGCATGGCTTTGCACCATTAAAAATGCATTTCAACACAGAAGCAGTTTGAGATGCACACTGCACTCCAGAGTTCCAACACATCTGTTCATAATGTCAAGTGCGAGCCTTGGGATGAAGTTGCATGGTCTGTCTCACAGAAGAAGCTGGATTCTGTGGGAGCACAGCCCCCAGCAGCCCTGTCCCTTCCCTGCTAGCAGTGTCACCCCCACGGCTGCTCTCCCTGCAAGCAGGGCCCCTGGTAGTGCCCCTCACACCCCACCAGCTGAACAGCCCTTTTGGGGAAGAAGACTTGCTCAGGAATGTCTGACAGCTCAGAGATGGATGCTCCAGAACCAGGAAACCAATGATTCCCCCCAGATGTTGACGGTGCCTCTGACTACATGCATGCCATGCACTAGCAGCCAACTGCTGTTTACGGAGGGTTGATTCTGTTGGAAAAAATATATTTATTGAGTCTATAAATATATGCTATGCACTTCTGCAACTAGGCCAGTGGATAACACTGCATCCATTATCCTGCCACTCCACCTGCCCAACACAGTAAGCCACTGTACAAGGAATTTCAAAAGGAGCAGTGTAGAACTGTAAGATACTACATCAATTTTTGTCATGCTAAACCTTTTCCAACCAGAACTATTTGCCAACAGTCAAACTACATACACTGCAGTAGTGGAAAGGGACCTGACCCGAGGCCTGGTTTAAGCTCTGAACTATGGAGAAACTGGGGTGAGGTAACCATGAAAGCCCCATCCCTTCATGTCACTGGACAGAAACACTCCAGCATGAGGATTTGCAGAAATATTTGCCCAGAGCTTGGGATTCTATTCCATACATATGCATCTCAGTTTATCTGGAGTCTAATCAGGAGAAGTAATGAGTATCCAGCATCGCCCATGGACTTACATGGAAGCTGCTGTCTGCACAAGAACTGTAGGCTGTCTCCAGGCATGGATCATCTGGTGGACACAGCTTTCTCCTTTATATTGCTTTTTCTCACACCTCTTTTTCTTTCTTTCCTCCTGCTTGCTTGCTGCATTTTTTTTCTTTCCTTTTCTATTTTTTCATCCTTGTTAGAAGCTATTTGTATCTGTGGAAATCATACTTGGTTGTGTGCATCATCCTCACCAACACAAAAGTTCTTCTTGATGTCAACACATTTCCACCACACATTATGATTTTTTTTAAATGTAGTATCCAATGCATTTGCCTGAAGGGTTGATCACTGAAACACATACCAGAATTGGTGGTGGTGATCATGAATAACACCAAAGATGGTGGAATGCTAGAATCCCCATGATCTGGCCACACTGTGCATGTACCACTTTTGATTTGAAATGGGTTCCCTCATGGATTATGAAGCCCTGTTTTAGCTGTCTGCTTCAGGGTTCAGCTAAGGAGGGATCTGAGGCAACCATCCTCTAAAACCAAGTTTAAAAACTTTGAAGTGTGAAAGTTCTGTAAAAACACCCCCACCAAATTTTTTCTGACCACTGCATTAAAACACAAGCCCCCTTATTTTAAAAGCTTCCCTCTGACCCCCCAGTATTTTGCCACAATTATTATAGGAGAGAAGGAAATTTGGAACTTTTCTACCTACTACTAAGAGGATAAAGTAAGAAATAAACATATTGGTTCCTCTCAGAGCATACTGAGGCTCTATTGCAAGCTACATTTATATTTCTATTTGTTAACACTGACTAGTGAAAGTGGTCAGAACTCTTCAGTGCAGCCACTGAAAACTGAAACTTTCTATAACCCTTTGTAATTTTTATTTCTCAGCCAAACTCAGTAGGCAAGACAGGCTTAAAACAGCTTAAGAAATCCCAGCTGGAGCTGGAATACTTATACTAGGGGCTGGAAGATCAGATGCCCAGCAAACAGCCTTCCCATCATTTAGAAACACAACTTTAGTCCTGGGCCTCGCTGCTGCAACCAAAATAACAAGCACAAAAGCAAAAGGTGCCTAATGAAAGTGGTTCATGTGAACAATATTTTAATAAATGTAAACATGCATTTTCCAATTAAGTGTTTTTCTCCATAATGCTATTAAATGTGATGAAACTAGGAGTGGCAGGTTGGAAACAAAGAGAAGGAAGCAGTTCTGGAAACAATATGCAATTAAGCTGCAGAGCTCTCCGCTGAAAGCCTTGCTTTGGGCGCTGAAAGGGTCCTCGGGCCCAAAAAACAACTGGGTGGATTCACAGAATAGAAGCTCTCCTTCTCACAGAGAGAAGCCTCTGCAGTGCCCTGCTCCCACACAACCTCCCCTACACAGAAACTTCCGGACTTCTAATGTTCCCCCTGCACTCCGATGCCTTCACAAGAGTGGATTTCCTGTGAAAGATTTCTGGGGCTCCTCGTGCCACGGAACCACTCTCCAGAACATGCTGTGACTGGGCACACCCCCAGGGCTGCATCTACCTCAATTCAGTCCACTGTTACTATAGCAAAGGCAGGCAGGGCTGGAACGTCAGGGGCTGCTGCTCCCTGCAGTCACGCAATCCCGTCATTTCCCAAGAGAAGCTGCCTCTCGTCCAGCAGACCACAGGCTGCCGCCTTCATCACATGAGCTGTGTCATCTGCTGCACTCCCAGAACTCAGGAACGTGAGGACAGACCACAGCCACCCATCACTTGGAGACAAAAGGACTTACTGTCCTGTGACCAGGGGACACAGAGATCACATGAGGGGAAGGCTGGCAGAGATCTCCATCTGCAGCAGTGAACTGAGTCAACATCTCTTTCTGTGTGTTATGGTGACAAGGATAATGAAAAGGGGAGCTCAAAGAAAAAGTAACCATTTGTACGTGCATTGAAAGATGTAAGGGGAAAACTTGAACTAGATGATGGTCTAAAATCATATGTACTAAACTAAAGTAGTTAGGGCTACTAACTGCATGCTCTAATGGGACTTTCCCATCTCTAGTGGTTAAGATTCTGGTTTGGTTTTGCTGGTTTTTAAAAAAAAAAAAAAAAGGAAAATTAAGAACCATATGCTCATCTTTTCCATTTAATCTATACCTTAGAAATTATTAGGAACTGAAGTGTAGCATTCCAGAGAACTTATTTTGCAGAGCCTGTGTGCTTTGACCTTAACATCAAGGGAGGTGAATTACTGGCTTCTGCGTTCTTGTGGCAGCACAAGGATGGACAGATAATCATGATGAAATTCTTATTACAAAAATAATATATGGTATTCCAAAGAGATATAGATCCACAGGTCTTGTCTTCTAGGCACCTTGACTGCACAGGAGTAGCAGCTGGATTTTGGGTTCTGGCCCAGTTGATACTTACTTGACTTGTTAATCCAGAGCCGGAATGCTGTGAAATGGAAACCTAGCATCCCTCCAGGGGTGAAGACAGTTAGTTCATTTATTTCAGTTACCAAGGCCTTCAGGTGTGTTGATTTTCCTCTAGGTTTCCTGGAAGAGGGATGGATTTTCCAGGTGACTGGAGGACTGGAAAAGCAGGGAAGATGACTCCTTTCTGCCTAAGTGCTGTGCTGGGGAGGGCCAGCTGTGGACTTGCAGTGACACGACACAAGAGTGGCTGCCCGGTGCCTCCCTATTTACATTACAGTGGTATATGCTCAGCTGAAAACAACCTCCTACTTCTGTCCCTCAACTGGTGAGAAAATTAGCTAGTGTTTGCACAGAGCTTGAAAATACAGATTCATCAATATTATAATGACTTCCCAGTGATCCCTGGGAGGAGTAAGTAAGTGAGCCAAAGCTAATGATAACAACCCTATTTTTGTATGGCACTTACTCTTTACAAGTTACACTCCCTTGGTAATACCACTCGAAAAGCTCTCTCCCTGCAGAAGCACGTATGCAAGTGAAAGTCAATTGTAATGAAATACTTTGTGGAGCTGCACTACGCACGCAGCTCTATCCCCCTGCACTCCAGAGTCAAGAGCTCTATTTCAGCACGGCAGCACCACAGTGCTGGTGCTCAGAGTGGCTCCACAAAGTACTGCTCTTTCAGAGAGAACACTAAGCCTCTTCACACAGGCAATCTTCGAAGGAGTAATACTGCTGCACACCGGCAAATAAGGCTGAAGACTTCCAGAGCACCACAGCAGGCTAAGGGTGAGGTCACAGAGACTTCAAGCATGTAAAAATGCACCCACTCTTTCTCTCTCTCTCTCTCTTTCTCTCCCCCCTCCCAAAGGCAGAGGAAAACCAGCAGTAGTCCCTGCTAGGCAGGAACACAGCTGATCTGGGAAGAGACCCAAGTCCTGGAATCTGCAGGAAACCTAAATTAAACTCCCATTTCTAATCATATCTCTACGTGACTTGCCCTCCATTCTCGAAGCATCCCTGGTGGGAAACACAGCTGGGGAGTATTTCGGCTGCGATGATGTCAGCCTGCTCCCGATAGGCTTTTCTGTAAGGTGACACTTTGCTGGGTGAGACCCGTGTGCTAGGCCCTGGATTTGCAGAGCCTCGGATTTGCTCCCTTTCTGCCAGAGGATGGCACTCCACCCCCTGCAAATGAGCAGCTCTTCACAGGACCGCAGTCCATTGCCTGCCTTGACAGGGCTGTGACTGAGACATGGCCCAAATGCTATCTGCTCATTTGTACCTCTTTTCTGTACAGACACCGATGGCCTGGCTGCAGGCAGGGAAATGTGAGCAAGATGAAAATTGCAGAGTGGAGACTGCTAGTTTTGAAAACTCATTATTCAAGGCACCATGGCAAACTATAGTAACTGGTCCTTATCCAAGGACAGTTCCTCTAACCTGAGATGCACCAAAATACAGTTAAGCTGTGGGGAAAAAAAAAATCATCTCTATCCTGGAAGCATGAGAGACTTGACTTCAATCAGCTGTGCAGATGCAGGCACGTGCATGAACAAACCCACACAGGGAATCTGCCTGTTTGACTTGAGAAGGAGGACATGCCACATGTAGTGATTCACCGTGTGTGTACACTTGGGGAAGGACAGGCCACAGGCTGCTGAGACTGTAAGAAATTTTCTATGTGATCTGCTCCTCAGTACCATCACTGTTTGCTTTTCTCCTCCAAACCATCAGCCTGAGGTGTGTTACTACCTGTGTCTGTGCCCAGTTCCTCTCATTCTCCTTCTCTCTCATTCTGCTTCTCCAGCACTGAGGCTGCAGCATCAGAGGTGCTGATGGTGGAGTTCACAGCACTCACACCAAAACAAAAAGTTTTCAACAGGATTATCTAAACTGAGTACCTCCAGGAAGCCAAATGCTACACAGTACATCTGAACTTTTCAGCATCAACCAACAGAATCTAAATTGCTCAGAAAATGGACAGCATCAGGATAATGCTTTCAAATCAATATGCACTTGTTCTCAACCTAAAAACACCTCTGGAAAGTTACAGGCTTTCTTCCTGCTTTGCAAACAGAGAAGCAGAGGTCAGAAGCACAGCCTGCCCAGACACCTAGACGGTTTTTCCTTCCAAATTGCACTCAACCACAGAGTTTACATGAGCCATGCAATGTTAAAACCACCTTCAAGCGAAGCTTCAGAAAAACTCTAGTGCATTTCAGTAATATATGTGCATGAGAACCATTACCAGGCAGCTCCAAGATTTTAAGCCGTGGAAATTCACTGCCTTGTGCCCAACCTATCTCTTTAGGGTCGGTTTTGATCTGATTCTATCACGACCTTTCTGGTGTGAATGGTAAAAATCACCTATCAAAATGAAAAATGTAACCTTTCATACTCCTTACATTATCTGGTATTTTAATCAAAACCCACAAAAATCACATAAGTCTTCCTGTGAGTTCCCCACCTATAAAAGAGAACCATTTGATACCCAAGAGTCTACATCTATCACCAGTGGTGGTTGATGGCTCCCCAGCACAGTGAAGGGGATGATTTTTGGTCTACAGTTTGAACCGCTGATGGATAAAGAACCAAGCCCGAGTGGATCCAAAGCAAGTGAGCTGTGACGTGGCCTGGGGGGCCAGAGCATGCATCCCAGTCCAACCGCCCCAGCCCATCACACGTTGCCATTACCTGTGCTCGATGCTCCCCCACCGCAAACTGTATGACGGCGATGCCCGGGCTATGGCTGTCTTCGATCCTCTCCACAGTGCTGGAGTCTATTTTCAGGTCGTTGCTGATTTCCGCGCTCTGTATGAAGTCTTCTGTTTTCAAGTCCTCTACTTTCTTCAGCTCCCCGTTGGCCAGCTGGATGATCGACCCCTTCATGAAGTAAGGGGGCAGCGTGGGGGGCGCGGCGGCAGGGGAGGCAATGGATTGCACCACGGGCAGGTGGATCTGCGCCTGCACCATGGTGGCCTGGTAGGCAGGCTGGGTAGTGAGGGGCTCCGCACTGAAGTTCTCGCTCTTGGGGACGGCGGTGGTGACGAACGTGTGAGGCACTGCTGCAAACTGAGGAGACGACGTGACGATCGCAGGCGTGACTCCCGATGGCTCGACATCCGCGCTGCCGACCGGAATCAGCAGGGACTGGGTGCCCGGGATCACCAGGTGCTGCGGCAGGCTGCCGGGGTAGCCGATGGCTTGCTGCTGGCCGCTCAGGTAGCCGATCACCGGCGGCTGGGTCCCGGTGTAGAAAGCTGTCGCTGGCAGCCCCACAGGGAGTTGCTCGGAGGCGCTGTGGGTGGTCTGGATGACGGTGTGAGGGGACAGCGTCGCCACCGCCTTCACCCCCTCATGGCCCAGAGCCTGCTGCGGAGACAAGGCATAGGACCGGTGGGTTGGTTTTCCTAAGTGCAAACTTCCCTTGTCATTGAGGGCTGAAGGAGAGGTCTCACGGTTGGCGGCCTGCTGCACCTCCATGTCTGCCGTGGGCGTGCTGCTGTTGGGGACCACCATGACAGAGGCTCGGACACCTGAGGAATCCCGCACGCCGTACTCGGCGGGGCTCGAGTGGACCACCACGTGCCTGGTCTCATAGTGATGGGGAGCTGGTTTATTGCCTGCTTTGACTAGACCCATGTCGGCAGAAGGCGAAATGCCGTACCTCCGGCTCTTCTCTATCTCACCGTTCAGTACCTCCTTGGCCTGCATCGCCTGCAGCCGGCTGCTCTCGGGTTTCTTGGGGGGGTCCCTGGTGACAAAGTGGCCCCCCGAGTCAGTGTACTGCACCACCACTTGGGAGGAAGGGCCAAGGGTGAGGGTGTGCGGGATCACTGTCTGATGTGGGTGCAGGGGGACTGGGATGGTTGGAGGAGAGACATTTCTGACAGTGCTCTGGGAAGAGCTGGAAATGTGGACGTACTGGTTCTGCTGGGTGGGTGGAGGAGACCCGGCAGCGATCAGTCCAGGCGTCCTGACCAGGTGCGGCTCAACTTTGTGCCCCTGCTGGCTTAAGCCGCTCATGCTGGCCAGCAAAGTGGAATAAGCCTCCAGCTGGGAGCGCTGGGATGGAGTGGTTGCAACGGCGGTGGCCGCCGCCACAGCGCCGGTCGCAGAATTGGCCGTTGGGGAAATCAGCTGTGAGGGGATGAATCCGGTGTACGATCCACTGTACTGGGGCCCGACAAACTGGAAGGTGTGCTGCAGATGAGTGTACTGCACGGGGGAAACGGGGGTCCCTGACTGGGAGAGGGCGGGCGAGTACACCGTGGGAAGAGTGGTAGAGGCTGGAACGGACCGGGGCGCGCTCGGTGGGGAATAGTCCATCCCTGCAGACAGTGACTTGTGCAAACCCTGCTGCAAGCCTGCCTCCACCGAGGAGGTGCCCCCGGGCCGGTGCCGGCCCCCCAGGCAGCCCTGGCCGCTGGGTGTGCTGGGGAGCCATGCCAGGTTATCTGCACGGTGGTTTTCGTTTGGCAGGACCGGCTTCACCTCCGAAGGCAGGCTGGTGGCAGGGATTTCTCGCTTCTTAGGTGGCAGGCATTCATTGCTCCGCTCTTGGTTGGATTTCATCTTTCGCCGTCCCCCCTCCACTGTGCTTGCTTCACTGTCTGGCTGGCTCTGATTTCAGTCTGATAAACGGAAAGTCACATTTGATTTCTGCAGGGGATCCAGTGACTTCATGAGGAATCATCTCCCTGTGAGCACAATCCTCCGACAGCTCCTCTGGATTCTGCAACGAAAGGGTGGGCAAGGGAGACGGGAGTCATATCATCAGCAATGAGAAATGAAAACAAATAAGCAGACACCCTAAATCAGCAAACAGGAAAAAGACCTCTGGAAAATAAAATACAAATGGTCAGGCATTGCCACTCTCATGTCAAGGAGCAGTTGACAGCTAGCTATGCTGTAAATAGCAGAAAAATCCTGGGCATGTTTGCTAATGTATCAGGAAAACATTAAAAAATTTAGGCATATCAGAAACAACCTGGCCGTAACTTGGCACATTTAGCAGCAGTTCTTTATTTCCCAAGGCCTATTCTCCTTCCTCTGTGAAAACCCTCCATGTCTCTATGTTGTCTGCTTTGTTCTTCCAGCCTCTTCTTCCCCTGCAATGACGACACTGCCTTCACCCTAAAGTGCCCTAAAAAACATGGGCACACAGCAGGGAGCCCCGAGGAACAGGCACACACAAAATATTGTTAGCAACAAGTCATGGTGAGTGGTGCAGAGGGAAGGTGGTGTGTCACTCCTAAGCCCCTGAAACCCAGAGACACCGGCAAGGCAACTTCACGTGACACCCTGCAGGGCTGGGGAGGCAGCAGCTGCCTCCTGTCCCCACTCCACACCACAGCTCATTACAGGGACACGTGTGCTTCATCTCCCAGTCTGGCAATGAAGCTCAGCCACGAGAGCTATTTACAGCAGCAGCCCAGAGCCAGGGATGGATCTGAGCCAGGTTTTTGATGTCTGGTGGGGTTTTTTTACCCAGTGCTTTGAACTCCCTCTGCTACTGATGCCTCACATTCAGGTGTCCAGGCAGGACTCTGCTGGGAGGAACTCCCTGCCACATGCAGGTAGGCCAGAGCCAGGTGCTGGCACCATATCCCTCTCTGGCAGGATCCTACCCCACAGTTTCTTAGCCACTGCTGACCACAGAGGCTGTTGGTACCACTCTCATGGCCACGACCAGAGGTCCATGAGTTTGACTCAGGTGTCCTCAGCCTTGGGGACACCTGCCCAGAGCTGCTCGGAAAAATGTGTTTGAGTTCCCTGATCCAAATCATGAGCCCCCACCACTGTAAAAACTCGCAGTTTCCTATTGGGCTGATTTTGCTATTGGAGCAAGTAAGTTGCTTTCTCTGCATTACTGATTTCATCCAAAGGCAACAAAGTCTTCCTAACTCTTCTATTACCTGCTAAAGAAAATATTGTACCTGTAATATGTTTCACACTTATTCTCTTCCTGAAACCTTGCCTTGCGTAATCAACCTTCATGAAGAGTGAAACTTTTCCTCAGCCCCTGTCCAGCCACCACCTGTTATCTGCATTTCTGGCTGTTTTGAAAGTTCTTCAAGAATGGGTGATGAGAAGCCATGCACCTCGCATGAGTGGCAGCTCAACAAGAAAAGCATGCATTATATGTAAGAAGAATAGAGAGAAAGAATTAAGAGTGGATGTGAAAGAAGATGGAAATGGGATATAGCCCACTTTAAAGGGAATGCTGAGCAGCAGTAATGATACTTATCTTATGGCAAGTAATATTCCTTTGGGGGATTTCTTTCCCTGCTGCCTCACTTCTAATGAACAATAAGCCTGATGTTTATATGTGTATGAAGTACTTTGAAGACACACTAGACTCAGATTAAACCTATCTTTAAAAGCACTCTTTACGTTTATGGTCCTCCAAGCTGCTGTAAGCCTGCAGGAAAAGTCCAAACCTTTTAATGGTTTGATACAATCAGTCTTAAGTTAATTACTCTATTCTTTAAATATTGATAAACAGTAATGAAACACCAACAGCTAGAGCTGGAGGAGGGTAAAGCACTGTTTCAGGGTAGATTCCCTGGTTTTGAGGAGATAGGGAAGATGAAAGAACACAGGGCAGCTTCAGATGTGCAAGGGCTGATGACACGCAGGGCGCAGCAGCCCAGGCACTATCCTGACCTGCCCTGGTCTGTCAGCGCCATCACCTCGGCACCGCGACTGCGGCGACGAGGGCAGCCAGGAGACAGAGCCCCTGCTAGATCAGCACGGGCCTTCCCCTCCTCCTAACAGTTGCTCAGCGTGTCTTGGCAACAGCTAAAATTATTATATTACACATGACTTACAGATTTTTCTTTTTAAGTTCGACTAAAAATAAAACTGCCGAGCTCACATTTGCGCAGTCATCCTTGGTTAACTTTAGCTCTCTGTAGCCTTCTGCCCCAGGCAGTCGGCTTGGGTAGGTAAGTCAGCAGATCCTGGCCCAGGCAGCTGCCCAGGGGGGACATCCTCAGAATGGGGTGCTCATCCTGCTCCCCCTGCCACGGGGAGCTTGTGCTGGGCTTGGACCATCCTCCAATCTCTTCTGGAACATGAGATGCAAATCCAGAATTTAAATACGCTCCCACAGGGAAAAGCTGGGAGCAGAGGCACAGGGCTGGCTTCTCTGCCTGCAACAGAGCAGAGAGCTTGTACATGAGACTGAATAGGGACAGCCTCTTTTGCTATGATGGGTAAGCCAGGCTCCCCAAAAACAGTGGTTCCAAGAGTTCAAGGCATCTGGGTTCAGCTTCTCTGCATGGAAAGTAGTACTATGAAGCTCTATGAAATGGGCAGAAGTTTCATTATGCAGGAGCTGAAGCAAAGATTTTATTCCATTAAATAGCATCGAACCACTGAGGTTTGGGTGGCCTCCAATGTCAAAGCTAAGATCCTTCGAAAATACCAAGTACTAACTCTTTTGGGTTTTGCATTTTGGTTTTTTTGGTGTAAATCTTTCAGATGGCTGAGTTCATCTTTACCGGTAACAAAAGGACTGCCCAAAATCTCCTGGAGAACACAGGAGGAATGAATAAATTTAATGGAGACAAGGGATGAGACAGCCATAGAGCAGTGAATACTGCCCCACTTTTTCAAGCCCAGGCACTTCACAGTGAGACTTTGAGCTCTTAACAGACATAGGACTGGATTTGCAAAAAATTGAAATATGCAGCATAAAACAGCCTACTTCTACTTCAAGATATAAAAGTAAAACAGTAACTTTTCCACATTATTCAAGTTCCAGCAACAGTAAAGATAAGACAGGACTGATTTTGCTTGGGAAGCAATGAAAGGGAGACAACCCAAACAAGAGTGTCTCAAAGGCAAGAGGTACAAGACCTGGTTAAGCAGTTTTTTGATGGCTGTCCTAGAAAGATGAACGCCTGCCTTCTGTGGTGTGCCACAGGGTTTGTTATTTGCATGATTTTTTTTTTAATTTTTTTTTTTTTTTTTTTTTAATTCATGACGTTTTTCTGACTGGAGCTTTCCTTTAACTTCAGAGCTGTCAATCACGATTTGTAGATATGCAAACGAGCAGGAAACACCAGGTGATTTTTTGCTCCTGTGTGTGTCACAAGTGCGTGCGTGCGTGCATGCAGGCATGTGTAATTATGGCTGGGAAGGTAAAAGGGACAAAGAGATCAGGGAGAGCAGCTGGACTTTGGTATCTCTGGCAGTGAGTACACATGGAACATTGCTAAACTGTCTGGACAGCCAGTGTCCGCTGGCAGTCTGCCCACACTCAAATTCCTGGAAAGGCTTAAGGCAGAAAAATAATCACTTGGAGGAGTCACCATCTGGGCTTGCTCTGGTCCCAGAGGGATTGCTCACTGGAGCTTGGGATGTGCATTTTCATGCAAAAATCCAGGATCTCTTTGCAAGGCACTTTAAATCTCACTACATTTCCCAAAACAACATTTTTCTACTTATTTAATCTAATAAATTTAAAACACAGGAGAGGATATTGGGTTATAGCTTCAGATGCTGACCTCCTTTATTTATCTGGAGTCCACTGCAGCAAAGGTAAAACCAGCAATGCAAGTGTCCAAACACAGAGACATGCTGTGTCCCACCACCCAGGACTGAGCCTTGGGGTGCAGAGAAGTTGGGGCCAGAACCACAAAACCCAGCAGCACCTGGCTATGCAAACAGTGGGACTTTCACTGCCTTGAGAAATCAAGCACTTTCTCTGTCCCATGGTGCAGCTAACATCCTTTTTTGGATCTCTAAACCTTCTTAAAAAATCTGGTCCCTCCATCCTCCTCTGGTCCCTGACCTTTCTGCAGTTGCCAGCAAGCTCACACCATCATGTGCCAGCAGGAGGAAGGACTGATGCAAAAAGCAAATACCCAAGGCGGGGGGGAGCAGTCGTCAGCTTCCAACTTCAGGGTTATTCAATTAAGCCAGTCACTTATTGTCAAAAGGCTCCTTTGATCGCAAATCCTAAAAACACACAGAGTACTATGACCTTTCAACTTCCACTTTCCAGCTCCAGATATGACTGCCGTTAACCCGTGAGATATATCCTAGTGCACATTTATGCACTAGAAAAACGGCGTCTCTCCTCCATCAGACACTGTTGCCCTGCCGGGCACGTAGATGTTAATGCAACATTCGCAGAGTCGAGCCTGATACGCGGCTCTTTCTGTCTGGGGTGTTACCGGGCAGATGCAGCAGCGCAGCCCGATGCTCCCGCCTCAAATCACCCGCCCGTCCTATCACGAGTGAGTAATTTCGGCAGCGCTGGAAAGGAGTGGGAAGGGGAGGCACTTCGTCCCACCTTTCCCCTCCCCTCCAAGGAGGCTGGCATCTTGCAGGATCAGATTCAGAGAGACGAAAAGACAGACACACTGCAGAGGGCTCTGCAGCTGCATTCTGCCTCTCAGATCCGCACGCCAGATTTCTCCCCCCTCTCTACAGCCTGCCCGCTGCCAGCTACATATTCATGGTTGTAACCGCTACAGATTCCATTAGCCCTGCCATGTGCAGCTCAGCGCAGGCCAACAATAGCTATAGGAGTTTATTGTCCAACCCGACCAATTTCACAGCTCCCTGGCAGAACTCCCGGGAGAGCCAACTGCAAAGATCCATTAATAAGGAACATGAAAACCTCTAATAAAATTTGAAATTCTCCTCCCAAAATGAAAGGATTCCCGATCAACACCACATCCACAAGACAGATTGTCCAGTGCAGTGTTAGTTCTTATTATACTTCTGGGAATCTGCCACAGCAAATTGCTACAGGTTTTGGCACAGTGAGCAGTGGTTCTGCACGTCCTTCCTCTCCCCAGGCACATCAGACAGACTCCACACAAGACAAAAAGCAAGTGATATGAGCAAACCTCAGGGAGCACATCACCAGATGTGAGATGCCCAAAGACTCAACATTCCCATGAATTTAATGGACGTACCAGAGTTGAGAGAGGAAGGTTTAGGAGGAAAAAACAATGTAAGACATATTCCCAAAAGGATAGACAGATGATGGCGTTCCTCACGAGCACAGGTGATAAAACTGATTATTAGAAAGCGACTCCACTGGTTAACTGTCTGATCTTCCTACCTACCCTAAATCCTGAGGATAAGGAGAGATGTGCATGTCCTAAGTAGGGCACTTGCCTCCTGAGCTACTATGGTTAGACTGTGCTTAGTTAATAACACATTGTTATTATGCCTGATGGGTGCTGGTGAACTGCACAGGAACATGGTTCTAAAATTATCTTCGGTTTTAGTTAAGCTAACTGCTGAATGAAGACTTGGAATTAACTTCCAGAAGTTTGCAGGTTTCTGCCATCAGATTGTCTGGGTGCCATCCCTTCATTCTGCAGCAGGAGAGATGCCCTTACTTTCAGCATCTGTAGAAGCCACTCCATGCTCTGGGTGTGCAGCAGACCTTTCTGTCCTTTCTGTGCACACACACAGCAATGCAGCTACACGTAAGCCTTGCAGGACTGTGAGTACTGCAGGTGATTTAAACGCATTCCCAGCTGCCTACATCTTTTGTTTATACAGAAAAAAGCTTTCAGCAAAGATGACCCCTCCCCTTCCAGCATGCTCTGCAGAGAAATGGTACCAGAGCACACAGTACAAGATGCCAGGGAGGCTGGAAGCATGGGAGCATTTGCTCCAAGAGCTGCAAGCTGACCCCATCTCAGGGCTGACACTGGAGGGCTGTGTTGCCCATCCTGCCACTCTCCCAGCCCACCCCACAGCAGCATCCTCATTCCCTGGCACAGAAACCCCCCCATGCAATGCCAAACCTGGGCTCTCGGATGTCAGGAGTCAGGCCCAGCTTCTTGCTTCTGAAACACACAATACTGGTTCTCAAATAAAACATTTATTAGAATTATAAAGGTGAACTACTACTATTATTATTACTTCTTTTAACTTGTCCCTCTGCTGTGTGAGGCCTTCTTTCAGGCTTAAGGTCTCTAGCTTTTCCTTGCAGCCCACAAGATCAGAAACTTACTCGTTTGGCTAAAAGTGGAATTTCCCTTCTCATCATTTGACACCAGGAAATGGAATTTTGTGAAATAGCATCAGATATCCACAGATAAAAATGTATGAGCAGACAGTGCTGATTACAGTGAAGTTTTTCTGAGGGTGAAATGCTGGATTCCACAGCGTTCTGCCCCTATGGGGTAAAGGAAAGGGTGTAACTGCTAAGTGAGGGTCTGAGCCTGGAGCAAAGCCATTTGAGTGTGCACAGCTTGATGCGCAGCCTTCTCTCTCAGCTGCACAACAGAAAGTGCACCTCAGCTGACCCTATGAGAAGCAGCTCCATCTGCAGCCACAAAGGAAGGTTCTGGGGCTGCTCAGGCTTGGGGTCTCAGCTCAGGCTGACAGCCAGCTGCATAATCCCCCATGGCTGGAGCTCACTCCAGCAGCTCGATGATTTACCACCATGCCACACTGAAGCCTTTGCAGCCTGACAGAGGCCTGCCAAACCCCTCCAAAGCCCTGCTCCCTAAGCCTCGGAGTCAGCTGTGCCAGGACATGAGGACCACCAACCCAAAATGCTCAGGAAGTCAGCATTCCACTACAAACATACGCAGAGTCTGTGGTGGCAGCATGGAAATCACAGAGCAAACTCATGTAAATGAAAGTGCTCTTTCAACCCCACCAACACCAGGATGGAAAGGGGGATCCCACCTTTGCAACTCCACAAGTGGCCAGCGCAGCATCCAGTCTTTTATCTCCTGCTTTGCAGCACTGCTGCCAGAGCAGGACATCTGACAGTGCTCAGTGACACCCTCTACTCTCACACCCATCCCCTAGAGGCGCTTCTGCAGCTTAAATGAGTGAATAGAGTTCATTTATAAACAAGTCTAATACAGAAATTACTTTGTTGATGTTTTTCATTTATCTAAAATGTGCCTACAATGTGGCTACAATGGGAGCTGCCTACACAATTTTCCATTGAAAATTTCACATGAGTGACTCTAAACGTAGCAACACCCACTCGCCACTCATTTTAACTTGTGACAGAAACTGTCATGCCTGTATGAACACATTTGTACTGCAGATATGTCACACAGGTCTCCTTCCATGTGTCTGAAAATGCTCGCTAACATTCTCTCCATCTTCTGCAAAACAAATTAAGAGAGACGCCTGGCTTCGCTGCCAGCAGACTTGAATAGGACCCCCACGAAAAATTACAGAAACCGGGGGCGTTTCACCCCTTTGAAGATCCAGCCAGAAACACCAGCAAGCAGCAGCCAACTCGGAGCAGCCATTTCACAGATAAGCACAGGCGCTCATGGGGAGGAGTGTGCCTTTAAGCCTGGCTGATAAGGGGACAGTGTGAGAGCACGGCTTTAGGGGAAGATTTGGAAAGGTCATCTGCATGCTCAGTGCCTTTCCTTGGAAGTCTTCCCTGCAGACTGCTACTCTGGTAGATTCCACGTGCCAGCAAATTAGACTATAATTAGTCCATCTGTAAAGTGTGAAACATGAACTGATGTTAAATTCCCCTTGAAATGGATTCCAACACCTTTCCTTCGCTCAGACTTCATTCAGCAAAGCTTGAACTTGAAGCCATTTTGCACCAGCCCTTGCTCACAGCCCTTGTGCACACTTGGTGCCCTCCCAAATCAGGATGACTGACCATCACTACTGAACAAACAGAAAAGCCAGCAACTCGTGCTGGTCTCAAGGCACACTGCTCATACCCCAGTGCTGCAGACAGAGAACAAGTTAAACATCTCCCTCAGACACCCTTTT
The DNA here is from genome assembly GCF_022539315.1 of Serinus canaria. NCBI lineage: Eukaryota > Metazoa > Chordata > Aves > Passeriformes > Fringillidae > Serinus > Serinus canaria. The sequence goes on from NC_066315.1 coordinate 63,293,879, forward strand.
TTCCTCTAACTCTTTATTTTTTTCCTTCTTCATTCCAGTCAGTTACATTTAGGTATGGCCTGCAGCACCACCCACTCATCCTGCACAGACCCTCACGCTGACCATCTCAGCACAGGCAGTGTTGTAGGGGTCAGTGCATGCAGGACTACACACGAGCAAGAAGAAAGCCAGATCAACTCTTCTGCACCTTCTCTCTCTCTGAAACGCCTCCCCAGGCCTTGCAGCCCACAAAACCAAGTGACTAGTTACTCTCTCTGACTCAGTAAGTAGGGAGCCTCCCTCCTGCTTAATGGGGAGCAAGCAGATAAAATGGGCACAGAGCCCAGATCCATCACCAATGTCACTTGACTGAGGCCAGCATGGCGAGGCTGAGATCGCCCCAACTGTTCTGATTAGGCAACACAGAAAACTATCAAAAGAAAATGAAATAATGCAGGATTATACAAACATAGCAGGTTCCACAGTCACAAGCTTCAGCTGCAATTTAAAAACCCACCCGTTCCAACTAAGAATGCAAATCATCATCGTTGCTCTCAAGCAGGGAACGTTGACAAATGAAGGCGGTGTGCTAACAGGCAGTGCCAGTACTCTTAATTTAAGTATGCGAGAAACAAAGGTATGTACCATCCGGGGCTGCCAGAAAGAACTTGCCTTAAACAACAATCAAAAAGAACTCTGAAGACTTAAAAAATTTGCTTTTTTTTTAAAAAAAAAAAAAAAAAAACAAAAAACAAAAAAACAAAAACCAGATACAAGAAAACCTTTTGCTCTATTTTTCCCAGCCTGGTGAAGAAAGAACAAGAAAACAAAAAAAAAAAAAAAAAATCACACAGCTCCCATCAAGGTTACTTATATACAAGTTTTGTACTCAGGAACTAAAAAAATTCCTGCGTTGAACCTGTGGGTCCAGTGAATCACAGCTTGGAAACCTGAATGGATCTTTTGTGAAAGTCACTGAGCCACAAACATGCTTTCTCACCGCTGCAATCACTGCTGTGAAAGCATCTTACCCATGTGCCCCTGGAAATCCACGGCGCAAGACAAGTGACTCCCAACACCAGTGAAATGGACAAGAGGATGACTAGCTACCTGCAGCTGGGTTCAATCCCAGAGCCGAGTAATTATTGCAGCCCTCTCCTGTGGCTCATATGGAGCGCAGCATGGAGCTATAAAGCGTTATGCAAGTCTAATGTGCTGCCAGATCTCTTCGAGCAGGCAGCAGCCAAGTCGCTCCCTCCCACCATTGGCTCAGCTTCATTAACTTAATCAGGTATTCATTCATTCATTCACTCACTCATTCAAAAAAAAAAAAAAAAATTACTCTAAGGCTGGCAAATAGCCAGCGCCATGCATGCATGGAGCATGCTCATATCAGCCACTGGGACTGGAGGAAGAAGGATAATCTAACATTCCTCAAGCTCTGAACAGGGCTTTAGCTTTGCACGCAGCCCAGGCACAAACACATCTTTGCCACAGCCTCCCCAAGAGCACGAAGGGCTTGGGAGCTGTGCTGAGGTCAGACGCTGGCGCTGGAGACTGCGGAATTGAGAGCAGCCCTGTAAGTCAGTGCAGCCAGCAGGAAGCTGAATAGAGAACTTCCCCAGAGCAATGACTAATTAAGCAATTTGATTATTTAGAGGGGGAAAAAGGAATTGTGGCAGGATCGACACAATTCATTTTGCTGCAAGGTTGCTCCCCCCCTTTCTTCTGCACTTACCACATACGTTGCATAATTTAGTCCAGACAGAAGGGACTAAAGCAGAACAGAAAAAGGGTTTTAAAGAAAGTTGAAAAAAAAAAAAAAAAACCAGAAAAAAGAAGGGAAGCATCACTCAGCTAATGTTAAAAGCAATTGGTAATGGAAGTCTGTTGAATCTCCATATTTATAAATGTAAGACTTCCTACAGGCATGCAGCATTCAAGCATTGAATACAGCCCCCTTCCTTGTACAGTTCTTGCACTTATTATTCTTACTCTTTGCATGTAAGTCTGCAAAGAATGTTATTACTTTCCTCTAGCTGTCATCAGAATGACTTTCACGGCATTTTTTTTCCAGCACACTACAGGAAAGCTGCTTCATAACTATTGCAAAAAGCAGGCCTTGAGAGTCAGCTCTGACTTTACTGTGAAGAGCTTCACGCAGGGAGCCAGCGTGGACACTAAGGAAAGGGGAAAGGCGTTACATTTCCCTCAGTGGAAGCTGAGCAACAGCATGGAAGCAGTCAGCATCTCTCCCCCCTTACCTCATTTTGCCCGATGTCTGTGTAAAAAAAAAAAACAGATGGCAGATTACTCTGAGCAAGTCCATAAAAGTAACTTGGAAATATAAAGCATTTGGACTTTTTCAAAATAGTGTTTATGGTTATATAATGAAAACAATATATCCTGGTGCAAATCTTCAGCCACAGACCTGGCTGACATGGCTCAAGAGCATCTATACTCCCCACCTTCCCCCAGTGATGCAAATCAGATGTTATAACCCTCCATGCTCTGTTATCATGGAGAGCACAAATATTTTCTGTAGGAGCTTCAAGTGCCTCTTCTGTGGATGGCCTAAAAGTCACTATTTCTCTTTAGATTAAAAAAAAAACAAAAAAACAAAAAAAACCCCAAATCTGAAATTTTCTGTGCTCACCACCACAAACTATTATACAAATGGCAAATTGGACAAACACTTTCAAAAAGGGTTATTAATGTAAGGCCAACACTTAGCTAAAGGTCTGCAGTTCAGATGCACTTAGCAAAAGCATTTAAAAGACTCCAAACCAGAACCTGTTACTCTGATTCTGACTCCACTCCTGACCATAGCACAGAAGCCCATGGTTAACTCAAGGATCCCTTCCTGAAGCTCTCTGTAGGTGGGTGGTGCTGAAGAGCACCCAAGTAACCAGCAGACAAGCAAACACACAGCTTCTGAGGAGAAAGCTGTTGACATGTCCAAGGGCTACAAGTGACATTTACACATTGCAGCTCATCAGCAAGTGAGCAGTGAGGTATGGCTGAACATCACTTCTTTGCTAGATGACAGCACCATGGATTTGCTGACTATAAGAGAAAAATTACTCTGCATGCTTTTACTGCATTAATAGAATTTAAAAAGAGAAAGAGATGCAAAGGTGTCTGAAGGCAAGCTGCTTCTTAGTTCTTGGCCTCCTGCACTCCAGAGTGTGTAGGACACCAGCCAAGCAGTCTTGAAATACTCTATACTGAAGTCAGCTTCCTTCACTGGAAGTTCAGTCTTGGGCTAAGGGCCTGCCAATTATCTAAGCTCTTAAGCACTGTAGCTCTTTCATTACCTTTGTCCCCATCTCTCATCCTTCTCCAAATGAGGTCCAAAGCTTGGAGGCTCATTCTTTTCACTTCACCTCCCTTCTCTTGCCCTGATACAATTCAAGACACATTCAAGACACAGTACAAACCCTTCCTCCTCTGCCCAGGCCCAAGCTTCCCTGTCCTGCTTGAACAGCAGCTCAAGCCTTCTTCACTGCAGTCACCTCCTTTCCTGGCATCAGGGCATCAAATCCCCTGAAATTCCTCCTCCTGAGCCTCTACTCCATGCATCATGCGCCATACATGGGAGCACCCAGCAAGGTGTGATTTCTGACACCAGAAGTAGCTATGCAGTTTTAAAGCAGGCTATCAGAAGAAGGTCAGGAACACAAAGGAGCAGGAGAAGAAAGCCAGCCTGGGAACACTGAGAATTTTATCCCAAATGATCCAAACTTTGCAGAAGTTGTAGTTTGGTCTAGATAAATAAAAGGGATGTGGTTTGAGCAATTCTGGTTCTTTATATGAATAATTTCACTGCTCCCTCTGAAAGAATCATTAGAAGAGTGTAAGATTTCATGATTCAAGATAGGAGAATGAGAAGGCAATATTTCAGCACTGTGAAATGAGGCTTGCGTGTCTAACCACACTACCAGCTCAGAGTTCACTTCTCACAAGTGTCAAGTATATTTTCCATTCTGTACTTCTGCAAGCCCTAGTTCTGTCTGTTGTCATCACTCATGGGGATTTACCTAATCCCTGAAACGGCAAAAAAACATCATCTTTTTTGCTGGAGAAACAGAATCATGTCTCAAGCACACTGAAAAATTCAAATTGTCTGTATCATTTATTGTAGCTCCATTTATCTACCCTATGTTGACAGTATAAATACAAATGATGCCCATAACAAAATGCTGAACTGCAGTCCAATGTATTAGTGGTATTTCTTAGAGATTGCCACTCACTTTTGCTGCTTCTCTGCTCACATTCCTCACACTTCAGCATATTCAAGCAGCTGCCTGTTTATACAAAGCCTGAAAGAAAAATGTTGATTCCCTTCTTTATCAAAGCTGGTGACTTTAGCTCTAGGTCTGAACTAGAAAGTGGAGCAAAGGCAATCAAAAGGTAGTGGTTCATTGAAGTCTATTATCTTGCAACTTAGCTACAAAGGGAGACTCCAAAACTTTCTAAGCACAGAAATTCATCTTTCCAAAGTTTTAAACACCAGTGAGCCACTATGTTGACTTTTAAATTCATGATATCACATTATACATGGCCGGTACAACATTATACATGGCCGTACAGCTCCGTTCATACACAAGTAAATGACGACACAGTTCCAGATTTTTTTGGCACTCCTTGGACCCATGCCAGCAAATCCAGCTCAGAACTGTGTGTCCTCTACTAACAGAGCTCTCCTACCAACTACAGCCTTTTGCACAGGGCCCAGCAAACCTGCGTTAGCCCTTTTGTGGTGACAGACTCTTCCCCCTGAGGTTTGCCAAGGAGCTTCAGTGGGTACTACCCACAGGGCTCTGAAGTGCTACCCCCTGGCTGGGGCTAAGGCAAGACCTTGTAAGAAAACTTCTCTATCCAAGGATACCTTGGCTAATGACCAGATTTCAGTTTCCCCATCAGTTAAGGACCTCTCAGAAGCACTCCAACTAAATTAGGGGAAAGAAAGAGATTCAGCCTGGGATCTGAGTGCTCAAAACCTATTGTGCATTCTTCTTCAAGCCAGAATTTAAGTGCTGCTCTCCCAGAGAAGAAAATAATTAAAACAGGCTCAAATTCTCCCATTGCAAAGCAGAACCCAATGAGGAAACTTTCTTGAGAGAGGACAGCTCCTGGGGGGGTCCCTTGCAAAACACTGCCTCATCTCACTAAGACATCCACTCCAGCCAGGACAAACAGGGAATACTGACATGTCAGTCAGGCAGGTCTGACCATGGAGGCACCCTGTGTCTGGCTTCACAGTTTCAGAGGCAATAGCTGCGTACAGATGTGATGCATCACACTGCTCCACAGCATCCCCTGCAGGCCCAAGAACATTACTCACCCTCGCCATTCCTATAGCAAAAAGGAAAACGGATTTTTTCCTGGTTGTATTTAAGCCCGTTTAGTTATGGACCAAGTGATTCTCCAGCTTCTGAGCTGCTTACCACTTTCTCTCTCTGCCTACTGTTTCTTCTGAATGTGTAATGATTTTACATCTGTTAATCTGGTTTGATTTCTTTTTCATACTGTTAGTGACTTGCAGACTCCTTATGGTAAATATGAAATAAAATGCTGTTTCTTCTGCCTTTTGTTCTTGTGCTTATGGATGAATGACATATTTTCTTAGAAATATGAAATAACTAGTGCAATGAGTGACAGATAACCACTTTGGTACAATGGACACGTTATAAAAATATGGAACGATCATGAGATCATACAACCAGGATACTAAAACAACAACATAATTGGCCAGAATTTCTTCAGCTCCTAAGGAGAAAAAACCTTGACAACACTCTGCTGTAAGGTTAGTGAAACTAAAATCAAAATAAGGTACACAAGTCACTGTTGCCCTTTGGCTAAAATTAAGTGAGAACTAATGGTGTCTAATAAAAAAGGCAGGATTTCTTCAAGGAAGAATTACATTGGGAAATGCTTGTTTTCAAACCTGAATCTGTTAGAGGCAAAAATGCTTGAATACATTTACAGCTGGGAAAAACTGCTGGAAGTTCTTTCTAAATATTTTCCCAGTAATATTTAAAAAATTAAAACCTAGTTGCTGGTTCCAAAACTAAATGTTTTAAACACTTAATGAGGGTGTAATTGAAATTTAGTTTAAAATGAAACCACCCTCTAGCTTGAATACAGGACTATAGGCTTTGCTGTACTGTTTTGTAAAATATTTTCACCTATTACCCGATTTTCACTTTATCTCAGCTTTTTAAGTTTTTCTCCTGTTTGATCAAGAAATGTTTTTCTGAGATTCTCATGGGCTGAAATACCATGGAAATTCTCATGGGCTGAAATACCATTTCCTCTTATCTTTGATTTCTAATTAGATTTAAATCTTTCCTAGCTGGGGCAAGACCTACCCAAGCATTTTGAAACATATATATATATATGTGTGTGTGTGTGTATGAAAATTCACATTGTTGCTCTTGCCTGGAAAAAAAACCATAAGCTACACTGGAAAAGGAGTCTTTCTTCTTCTGTGACAGCATCATTCAGCTCACCTCCCAAAGGTTCAATTCTGCCTGCAAAATCTTTCCTTTCAGTTCAAATTGCTGCCAAAACAGCACAGTATTCTCTCTGATGTACAGCCAGGTTGAGCTGACAGCTACCACACTGGATTAATGAGAGGGAAAAGAAGAAAGAGAGGGAAGGGCACTGCTAGCCTGTCTGGTAAATTGGGGTTGAAGGAGCTGCAGCATCTCAGAAGCTGGTCCATTCCATTCAGTGGGGAAGGAAGGAGAGAGGAGATGTCTCTTACACATGGGCTGCCTCAGCTGCTGTGGAAAGCTGCCTGCATGACTAACACAAGGGGCACCATAGAATGATTTTATGATAATCTCTAAATAATAATCTTATAATAGTGGGGGATAATAACCTCCCATGGGTTGCACTGCTATAACTCTATCAGTGAAACCTTGTGCAATTCCAGTTCACTAGTGGGCTGCTGGCAAGGATGGGAATATGATTTTTACACCTATCCACTGAAAGTGTTGGAAGACTCAAAAATTAGATTTTAGCAGGTGATTTTGACAGCTGTGATTTGTGTTGCCACTCAGCACAGCTGAAACCACTCCAATGAGGAGCTGCAAAGGTGGGGGTAACACAACTGAGTGTCTGCACCACTCAGGTCAAGGCCTTGCCCAGGACCCCCCCCTGCAGAGTTCCATGGCAGCTGCTGCTCCAAGTGGGAGAGCCCAAGAGCAACAAAGCACTCTGAAAACACTGCAAGCCAGAGCACGGCCACACTGTACCAGCACCTAATGGCTCTTCCATGCAGTTGCTCTACCTACATCCATCAAAACCCCATACATGTCAGAGATAAATTACCAGCTGACAAAAAAACAGCAAAAGACCACCTGCATAGCACCTACTGCACAGACCTAATGCTCCAGTTAGACTAGGTGCCTCCTCACACAGCTTAGTTCATTTAGGCAAATATTTCCAGTGGAACATGCAGACAAATTGGCCCCGGGATCACCAGCAGCAGCTGCTGCTTTCTGCATGCAGAGTGTTGAGCAAATCAAGAGAGACGAGCTGCTGCTCCCATCAGAATCTCAAAGATGTGGATGACAACGCTGGTTAATTAAAAGACATCAGGATCAGACTAGAGGAAAATTGTTGCTCAGCAGCTTAGACTGAAAATTGAGCTGGTCTGACAAGAAATAGCAGCTTTACCAATTTTCAGTCTGTGGTCAAGTCTTTCTACGGCTCTGGTCTAAAATTACTTCTCCCCACACTGTTCTTTTCTGAACTACTGTTTGAGCATTTTTTTTCTTTATTCTCCTCATCTTAGCATTTCTGTCATTCTTGCTTCCTCTTAAATGTTAGTTTCTGTCCTTGCTTCAATATCACTTAAAATGCCACTATCACTAACAGCATGAGACTGAGTCAGAACTGAGACTGCGCACTCACTCACTTTTGATTCTAGGAAAGAATTACTAAAAGCCAAAAAATGTACTGTGAATTACATGCCCTCTCACTGATGCCCAGAATAGAAGAATTGCACTAGCACAGTATGTATACAATCACTATGAAGTGTTTATTGTATCACACTCTACATAAAGATTTTTCACTCTCTCCTGTCTTTTCCCACCCCCCAACTTTAAGGCTAAAGAAAAAAACCTTTGAGAGGATTGGCAGACTGATATGGGCATTAAATCATATTTCAACATGTTCTTAAGGATGAGATTTTTTCTTGTCACTCCCATTTTAACAACATAAACCACTGGTGAAGAAGCCTTCCTGAGGGGACTTTCTTGTACCTTTGCTGGGGGGGCAGGGTGAGGTGGGGTAGAGTGGTATTTATTCTGTTCACATTCACTACAGAGAAGCCACACTTCACAGGCAGGTCAGTACAAAATTTCTGTAAAAACTCAAACTACTGCTCTCAAACAAGTGTAAAACAATCTTAAATATGCATTTGACTTGCCATTTGGTTTGGATTTAATGGCACAGATTATAATATTTAAAGAGAAGAGCTGATGCAGGAGTTCAACCTCTCTATTTTCTTCACTTCCTACCTGCAGAATGTGGCCGGGAGACATTGGATGCAGAGGAGGTAATACAAACAGGATCATTGTGGTCAGATAATAAAACTAATAGAACACTTTTTGATAGTTATTAACTAAAGTTTTGCTTCTTTACTGCCAAAATTTGTTTATGGCTATGGGAACAAGATCAGTCCTTCCTTATGTTAGGAATTTATTAAGAAGTCAAATGACAATTAAATGAGCAGAAACAAACTCCCTCCATAAGTATATTAATGCAGTGGCAGTACTTGCAAAACATATAAGATGAAGTCTGTCCTGTGCCATCAGAAAGAAAAAGCCAGTGAAGATCAAGACTCTTTAAAAATCAGTTATAGGAGATTATCTAATTACTATCATATTTAATAGTATATGGCTTTAATAATTTTCTGTTATCATCAAACTGCTAGCACTAAAAGAAAAAGGGAAATTGGCTCTAATGCCAATTGATAATGGGAAGGATACATTCTGCCCTCTGGGTCCTTGGTTTGGAGCCAGCTCAGGTTGAAAGTGAAAGTCATTCCTGCTGGGTATGTCTCTGAGGTGAGCTGGTGTTCTTAGGCTTGGTCCAGTTCCATGTGCACAGAACAAAACCCATCACCACAACAACTGGCTGTACTGGAGATGGAAATTCTTGGAAACGTCCTGTCTATAGATCCTAGCCTGGAACGAGGACATTTATACAGGAATATTTATGCCAAAGTAAATCTCACCAACGGTGACTGTATGAAACTAGCATACATTTTATATTGCTTTAAAACCAGAACAATTTGCCTTACAGCAACGGGATGTTTTTACCCCTGTGCAACCCTATTAACTTGTGAGGGGCAACAAAAACAGGGACCACGAGGTCTGCCAAGACTTCAGTAACACTGACAGCCAAATGTGAATCTCAGTACTATTGCTGCTCATTTTTAAAATGCCTGAGCAAGGCTCAGCTTCAAGGTGCATCCCGGGTCAGGCTGAATCTAGAAGACCTACATTGGCTGAAGAGTTTACAGTAGGTTTGTGTTGCCCAGCAGGTCACCTTAAATCCAGCTAAAAAAGCAGTCAAATTCAGTTAAACTAACGCAGGTGCAGGTCAATAAAGAGCTGAACAACTCTTCTTTTTTTGGAGACTGGATACTGCAAAGTGTAAACCAACACCCTGTCCCTCGGGACTGCTCCTTTCCTGGCAGAGGCTGCAGCACATTAACAAGGCAGGACAGCTTGCATTGTAGCTGCTGTGCTGGCTCCATGGATTAATGGAGACTTTGTCCTCTGGGGCTGTCAGCCCCAAACCTTTCATGAGAAATGAAACCTCCGAGAGGGAAAAAAAAAAGAAAACCAGTAGTGGAATTACAAATAAGTGTCTTTCTGACTTTCAAATGAGACGTGAAGCATCTTCATTTACAATTTAATAATTCAGTAAGCACTTTATTGGAAGAGACTATCTAATGGGTTAATTTCCAAATGTCATTTATCTTTACTCATTGGGGATGACTTTCTATAATTCACTCGAGGCTGCAACACTCATAGATTAATTCATCACCCTCCAACTTGAGAAGATAAAAGCCTAACAAGCTCTAACCTGCTACACAGACTATATTTAAGCAGTACAGGATAATGATAAATATCTCCCATAAAATGTGTTCTCTTCACACTTCCTGCAAAAACTGCTGAGCGAGCCAGCTGGCGAGATGGAGCCGACGGTCCTTGCTCACAGCCCCACCATCCACACGTGGGGAAACTGGAGCGCTCCCTTCCCCAGCATCGCCCAGATGCCCGGCTGCCCACTGGCCTCCAGAGGTGAGCGCAACTTTGTCTCCTGCTGACGGTTTCTGTGGCCCTGTCCACACCCCAGCAGTGCCTCTCCTCGTGCCTGGCAGGCAGGCAGGCAGGAAAAGGCTGCTGGGAGCTGTGTGTGCAGGTTGGTTTCCATTAAATGTGCCCCACTTCCCGGGCCGGACCAAGCACTTTGCAGAACAAAATGCAGGCTGGGTGTCTCCCCGGCAGAGAGGAATGACTATTGTAGGCAGAGTGGGGAAGCAGGAACCGGGAAGAAGGCAGATCAGGCAGCAGCACAGGCCATTGCAGGGCCCGGATGCAAACTGAATCACTCCTCGCTTCCTTCTTTCATGTGCAAGTGGTGGATGCTGATAAGCATTCAGGGACCTCATGCTCTGACGCACTCCTGCCTCCCGAAGCCAGAGGAGGTCCAGGCCAGTCCGTGCATCGTCCCATCCTGACCAGATGTTACTCCAGTGCTTTCCAGGACTGCTTTTAACATCACAAAGATTTAACTGCAGCCAAGTACAATGACCTCCAGCTGGAGCTGGCCTTCCTGCCCAGGGCCTGAAGCCTAAGTGACCTAAGAACAGCACCAGGATTTTAACCTAGCTCGTCACCCCATGTGGGAACAATCTTGTATCTCCAAGCAATGCTGATAGTCAGCATCCTTCCAGCACCACCTTCCTCGAGTTCTCTCCTCACTTGCGTCACTGTGTTAAACACACACTGATCACTCGCTTTGGAGAAGTGAGAGCAGAGCAAAGAGCCAGCCTTTCCAATGTGCTGAGGAGGAGTCCTTGGCTACAACTGCGTTTCCCAGCCATCAGACCCTGGACGTGTGCCACTGGGAACTGGAAGGGTAAACCACTATGATTAAAAAGTATAGTTACCTTCTACAGACACACTTCCTCATCTAATTAATGCAAGAAAAGAAGCCTTACTCCCAGCCACCTGGCCATTTTAATGGGCTGAACACATCCACCATATGATTTTCAAAGCAGCCCCTTAGGGTAAAGGTCATTTATTTTGCTGTGTTAAAAGCCCTCTAGGTCTTCACAAAGCCTGACTGTGTGGGAGCTGCAGAAGTCTCACTACCCTCTTCCAGGGATGTGTCTTCTTCCAGGCCAGCCATCAGATCAAAGTCTAATCTAGAAAAAAAAATGCCTGCTGTGGGCCTCCACACTTTAATGAAGTCCTGTCACCACAGCTGGCTGTGCACAATGCCTTCACATTTATGCTTCCCTCTCTCCCATGAGTTAGGATAGCATCAGATTAGAAAAAATACAATAAACTATTTAAACAATTTAATCCTTTCCTGCCAATTCTACCTACATTTTGTTTAGACAATGTATTTGGATTCCCAATGGTATTTCTTTTTAGATTATCATGAGCTCACTGTAGTTACTGTAGTTACATACCATTGACCAACCACTTTTTTCCCAAAATGTCTTTGCAGAGGTGAATTCAGTTCTTCAGCAGTGGCAGAAACATGACTAAATACTTGCTGCACAGATGAGCTAGCAGCACGAATTTTTTGGTCTAAATTTTAAACCACAAAGAGATGCAGTAAGAAATGAATGAAGATATATGAATATATGCAATAAAGAAGAAATCCTTAGTACCTCTCATGTATCTATTTCCATTTTCTGATTTCAAATTACGAACTACTGAGACAAGGAACTTTTTTACCAATTCTACTAAGAGCTTTCTTTGAAGCTGGAAGGAGATGCAGGGTCACAAGTTTATGAACTTACTGCATTTTCCCTGCAGCCTTATGTTGCATCAGTTTTGGTTTCCTTTTGTTTTTCTATCCATTCAGACCATAAGCATTTGGTGGAATGATCTGGCAGTCATTCTCCACAACACCTCTAGCAAAACCAAGTGAGCCCATTTCTCAGTCTCTTCATGAAGCGCTCACACACCAACACCTCATTGGTTTCCCAGGCTGCTGGCAGTGGGCAACACCCAGTAACTCGCAGAAAGGCAAAAACTATGAAAGCAATAATAATAATGCAACTAGGCACCCAAAAGCAGTGTAGAGCAACAGAAAAACAGACTTCATTGACCTCTAGTTTCTACTCCTGACTGCTGAGCTGCATTGCTCACATGAGTGGCTGCTGCTCCAGCACCACTTAAGATGCCAACGTGACCACTATGGGGCTGCAGTGTGTAATGTACACACAACTCCTACTGAGGGGAAGGCACTCATTCCTGCTTACTGCCTTTTCTTTACATCTGTCCTTTTTGTGGAATCATTTGCCTTATGTTACTGAACACATGGCACTTGTGAGCAGCAGGACAGAGAACCAAGTTCAAACCATTTCTCCAGTTCTCCCTGTTTTGCAGTTAAGAGCAGACACTGGGACACTGACCAGAAGTTGCAGTCACCTTCCATAACCAAGCTCTTATCCTCCCTGGGGCTGCACAGCTTCGTGGGATTTGGAAGCACGTATGAAATCCTGCCCCCAGAGGAAGGAAAGGTAAAACCTCTGTGAAATTTGTCAGGTTCAGCATTCTGACACACACCATCTGGCTACTGCCACCAATATTTCTATGCAAATGGAAATCATCTGATGATACCCTGGGAAGTTTACTCCCCCCAAAAAAGCTTTTCTTATACAGCATCAAGACATTACCAGCTGCCAGGCGACAAACATGGTCTTCTAGGAGAGAGTAACACTTCTACATATAAACTACATCTCTGTATCTTAAGATCAGGATGCCACTAATGTTGGGATAATACAACAGATGGAAATCCACTCTCCAAAAGAAAACTGCATGGAATATGGTATCTTACAGAGAGCAACTTCAACTTATGTGTGGGAAACAACTGTATGAGGAAGAAAGTCTGTGTGTTACTAGCACAAGTAGGGACAGTAACTTCTGTGCATCTTTAAAACTGCTCAAAACATGGTTATATCCCTGTTTCATAGCACTGGTTAGATTTTTTCCCTATATATGGCACAATTTACCACTACTTAATCTTTGGTGGAAAGTAAATAAAACCTTGCACAGCCACACCACCTCTTCAACTGTTCCACCCTGTCTTTTTTTAAAATTTATTATTTCTTTTTTTAACAGCCCTAAGCAAAACTCTTAGGAATTTTTCTAGGGGAGTTTGTTAGGAGTTGGGTAGATTCATATGATAAAAATGCAGTTGTCCTCAAAACTCGTATAAACAAATCTATAAAAGTAAATAGTAGCCCTTAGAAGTATAAACACTCAACTTTAATTTTTACATAGTTTCCTTATCTAGCAATGATTTTTTTTTTCCTTAGTAGATACCTTTGCCAGCACCAAAACACAATGTTTTTCATACAGATCCAGTCACTGGGTATTTCTGTACCCAGCTCATTTGAGTAGCAATCAAAGCCACTGTTTCTCTAGGTATGGACCTAAAATTCCAGTCTAGTGCCTATGAATGTGAAACCATGGGAAACCAGTCTCCTTAAAGTCTAATCACTGAGAACATTAAGTAACTTTTTTGGGAAGGCAGGCTTACATTCTCTGATGAACCGGACCACTGAGACTCCAGACGGGGTTGCCGCTGTGCCAAGCCACAGCTATCTGATGGCGGGGTGGAGAGGGGCAAAAATAGCATTTAAACAGGCAGAGACCATGAATCCAGTGCTTTGCAGTGAGTTCACTCCAATGAACTTGTTAACCAATCTCTGGGCAACCAAGCAACTTAATCCAAGCAGCAGCCCAACTAAGGCACACTGTGCATTACTACAGCAACAAAGTGACAGATCTGTTTCCTGGGAAGCCAGAGAGATTGTGACTTGGGCATGTTGTAAGCTTGCTGGAAAGATTACATTTTGGTTTTTTGCTGGGGTTTTTTTGTTTGGTTGGGTTTTTTGGTCATTCTTGTTGGTTTTTTTTTTTTTAAGTGAATAAACGTATGCAACAAATACTAACTTTCCTTAACTACTTCATATGATGCAGTACTGCAGATTGGGTTTTCAGAGAAAATCAGCCCTTCCAGAGAAAGGGCAGAACTGAACAAAAATGTTCACAGAACGTTGGTATCTCTAGGGGATAATTTTTGGTTTATTTTCTGGTATTTGCTATTGATTTTTATCTTGTCACACATGTGTCCATTTTTGTTTAATTTAATCCCTGCACTTGAAATCATTTCTCCTGGGAAGGAATGACTCAGTGGTTAGTTAGACTGTGGACTCTCAAATCCTGTTTCCAACTCTTCATTTGCTCACAGGCCAAAAACATGTATACATGTCTTTAAGTCACAAGAAATCTATTCCAAATTTTAATGGCTTAACCTCATTGTGACCCAGCATAGTAAGAACTCTTTTTATAACTTTCACTTCACAGATGGGAACAAATACTTTGAGTTCTTCAGGGGATGCTGCAAACTGGCACTGGCAGCAGGCTGCATTAAAAGGTCACACTGAAAACTGTTGTGTTGAGGAAAAGGCACGTATCCTCTTTGAAACACCAGCAAAACAGGCTGAGGGGATAGGAAGGAGTTGGGGTGTGGACAGCTGGAAGCTACTTCCCTTTCAGTCATTACCCTCATCACTATTCTATTTAATGTTCTGGCAAGCTTTTCAGCGCTCTGGCAGAACCCATCCAAGAAAAAAAAAAAAAAAAAAAGAAGCACCACCAAACCACAAAAAACCACAAAAACACTCCTTCATGCAAAGTAACAGAGGTAATTTTCATCCATCATCAAAAGTCATCTTTTAAAGGAAGTGTTCCCTTGCCCATCATTCTGTGTCATTATTCAACTGATTCTAACAGTAAAACAAGGTATTTTAAACCCCTAAAACTGAAAAATAATTTCTGATATTCTGTTTTCTCATAATAATTCTGGTGATGATGTCACTGAAAACTCACTCAGTAGAAAACTCTAGCAGTTTCTGATCGACTCAATAGCTTCCGGGCAGTGCTGTCTTTCAGATTCAGTAACAACAGATTTTACTCCTGAACCTTGTCCCCTGATGTTTGTGAAATTACCCCAATCACATGGGTTATCTCTCCAGTCCTGGCACATTATTCCATTTTCAGTTTGTTTTAACACTGCTTTTCTTTCATCTCCCACTTCAGGTTCACTGTCCTTATGTCACCCCAAAGAGCAACCAAAGGATGAAGAGGGATTCTTGGGGAGAAAAGAGATAAAACAGGAGGATAAAGGAAAGAAACTATTTGTCTGCAATCCTGTTAGCAGGGAAAATGCTTTACAAGGCTACCTAGTGGGGAACATGCCTTGCCCATAGCAAAAAAGCCTCCATGTAGCTGCTTTGTAAAATTCCAAAGTATAAAACACGTCTTTGAAGCCAAATTAATGATCCACAGCACGCTGGAAATTCTTCTGACACTTCCGCAGACATAACGTTCTTTCACCCTTTTGACTTTCAGCAGAGCCTCAGGAACAGACCTGCTCAGATTGATAAAACTTGGAAATAGAAAACACCAGCAGGGATTGCCACAATGGAAAACACAATGAGGAATACAGGGCATATTTTTGTGCCCACAGCTATCCTTTCAAAGTTACTCCAGGCTGAATATTTTGGGATATAAAGGATGTATTCTGTGCACATTCTAATGGGCACAGGAGTTAAGAATGGGAATGACAAAGAATGTCATTCTCTTAATCTAGTTTCTTAATTCTTCCTCTTGGGTTTACCTGGTTAGTTTCCCTTTTGTTTAGCAGTAAAGTTTTCATTAGTGTAATTCAGTCTGTGGAAAACTAAAAGATGATCTGCATTTATAAATTGCTAAAGACTATCATCAAAACTTTCTGCAAGGCCCAGACTATCACCTGAAAACAATGGAATTTCTGTAGCTCAAAGCTTGGCCCTCCCAGTAAAACAAAATTAAAGAAAAACAAACAAACACACCAAACCAAATCAAACAAAAAGCCTAAGAGAGCCTGTTTAGGGACCTGAGAGTTCTCAGCCCTTCAGCAGAAGCCCCTAATTATAAGTGAACGCTTGAGTCTCCCAGGAAATTTATAGATCCTGGAGAAATTTCCACTCCTTCAGCCTGTTGTCTGCCATCCACTGGCCATGCCTTTCCCTTTGTGCACCTCTGCAAGGACCAGGGTGTCATTGATGGCACTGCCAAAAGGATCACCATAAATTCCTGCGTAAAATTCTCCAAAACTCTAAGCATTAGAGGCCGGAGTGTACCAAGCAACTCCCTCTCAGTTTTTTCACATCTTTCCTGGCCCAGTATCCTAAATAGACAGAGCTCCAAATATTGCTGCCTTGTAGGAAGAAATTGGCTGCATATCCTGCCCTCCCTTTTCTATCTAGCCCCTTACAAGTGCTCTGATCCCCTCAGGTGGTGAATCAGATCCAGGAGGCACATGCAAGGCTCCTTCCCAGCTGATGTGTTTCAGAGAGAAATGGCTTTCCAGGTTACAACTACTGCTAAGGTGCCGAGGTTAAACACATGGGACATTGCTTCTCTTCTTTTCTGCAAGGTCAGCCCACACTAGTTTCTCTATGGGCTCTAGACTGCTCTGCAAAAAGGGAATCCATGAAGGATCATGTATGTGAAACCTGCATCTAAGAGCATCTGAGACCCAAAGGATCCTATGAGGCCCCAAGGCCACTGAAGGAGGACATGGAAACTGCTTAGATGTACTAAGGGTTGCTTTCAGTGCCTCTTAATTTCATTCAAAGTTTGGTTCAAAGTTTGATGCAGACAAGGGCAGCCTTTGTGCCCTTGAGTTACCTGGCTGGTGACTGAGGATCTGATCATTTTTAAACAACAGCAGAGGAACTTTAATTAAAATCTATTTCTAGCCTGTAAAAGGAGAGTGACTGCAACAGTGGCTTCAGACTTGCAGATCAGGCACCTGTGGGACAAAATATATTTATCAGTGCAGCACCTTGCAGGGGAGAGCTGTACATACCACAGGACAAATGCTGACCTCAGTTGCTAGGAGACTTTTCATTTACCTTATCACAAATGCCAGATTTAGACTAAAACAGGTAACAACCTCAGCTCCTTGATCTGCCCTCATTCTTGGGCTGCACACATTAATCCAGTGAGAAGACTTGCCATGTCTGGATGTCTGGATAATTTCCCTTTGGTAGCCCCTTTTGGCCTAATAAAAACCATTCCCTCTCTCCTCAACACACGCTGGAGTCTGCAGAAAGCAGTAAAATATCACTGCAGCGCTCTGTGACCCAGAACAACCTCAACAGGTGTCTTGCTCTTGTGGAAAACACATGTTGCTCTGCCACTATTAATACAGCAGGAGTGTGAACAGCATATGCATGTTTGTTTGCGTGGGGAGCATAAATTACAGAAATCCCAGGTTTGCAGTCATCACCTTTTGAAGCTAAAGAGCTGTTTCTGGGGACAGCCAAGGTGCAGGGCCACAGGCACTTGGGATAAGGGAGGAGTGAAGCCCTGGGGGTCAGGCAGTCACGGGGAGTGTTCAAGGACAGACCTAGAACACTGTGCAGCTGAAGGTCTCAATGCTCTGATGACCAAGAGGGTTCACAGATCAAGGAAGAAAATAAATGAATTGTGCTGCCTCCAGACTGCCTGCCTGAAGCTGTCCCTCTGTCGATCGCCTCCCCCATCACCACATGGACAAGATGCTCACTCCCCTCACTATTCAGTACAAGGCAGGAACTGTTGATTGTTTCAGATTTAAGAATTCAAAACAGCAAGTCAAAATTGATTTCCTGGGAACTGAGATGAAGAGAAGTACTGTCAAGCACTCCCTCTACTCATCCTCGAGTGATGAGTAGCAAAGGCATATCTTGCAGAGCTAACAGCTGTTGGGTGACATGTCCCAACAACTGTATTTTTCCTCTGGATAGTTCTGGATCCACATACAGCAGAAAATAAGGCCTGCTTCTGTAGCAAGGAAAAAGCAGCACAGATTATGAACCCATGGACAGAAATAAGGTTCATGCATAAGGCACAAAACCTTTCATCTTTTAATCTGACCACAGCTGCCACTTCCAAGCCATACCAAGTGGAAAAAGGGGAGAGATGATGGATGTAAAATGCTCTATGCTCATTTATCTCAGGGCTTCCCAGTTTTATGTACAGATAGAAGAAACTATGTTCCTGGAACCTTTCTCTCATGGCTGGAAGATCTCTAGAAGGTGAAAAAGTCTTGGTTAAGCCGTGCAGAATGCAAACGGAAAACATAAGGCATTATTTTTTCCCCTTGAATTCGAATAGCTGTGCCACAAACCCATCCCTGCTCTAAATTACTGATGCAAGAGAGAGATAACCAGACAACATACATATGCACCCCACACACCAAGTGTACAGGGACTAGAGAAAGTCTGCATTCTCTAAATAAATGGAGAAAACAATGATAAAGCAAACAAAAAAATTTAAAAAATCCCACTGCTGACAGCTAAAGGGAGAGAAGCCTAGCTTTTTATTGCACCAGAGGGGTCATGCCTGTGCATGATGGAACTATGGCCATTAGCAACAGAGAATAGATGTAGGAAGTGTTACCACCCATGACATCCTTTGCAGCCGCTGGGGAGTCCAGACCTCACACACGGATAACATTTTTTTCCAAAGTGCACTAGTGAAGAAAGCATTCCCACACCCCTGCTCATTGTTCCCCCTCCCTTTGCAAAGGGATAGTTCATAGTGCTTCAAGAAAACAAGGCAAGAATCAGCCTGGACCATAATCTCCCACCAGTGAGGCAGTGCAAATACTACTGGTCCTCATGCAGTGAAATTAGGTCTTTGTGCACCAACTGGTCCTTGGCTGATGAGACCACCTTCACACTCTCAGGGCAGTACTATACATCCCACCTATCCTTTTGTGTCCCCTAGCCAGGTCCCTTCCCCTTGAGCTCACACTGCTGATGATGGTCAGTGAGCAATGTAAAGCTCACTGCACCTGAAGCCTATGCAGAAGATCAAGGAAAACCTCAGCTGTCTTCTACTGCACCAGACTTCTTAAGATTTGCCTCCCTCTCACCTGTTTCCTATCTAAAACTCACCTCCCAAAGCCCAGCAGAGAGCAAACCTATGGATGTACCTACCCATCCTGCTGCATGGAGCTGCAATTGCCTAATGCTGTCCCTCTCACTGTGGCTGTACAGGCCAAGGAGGGCCTGGGAGGGCACAGCTCAAGCTGCTCCTCACCTGAAGTGGGATTAAAACATTTTTTTTATTTTCTAAAGCACAAATAACGATGAAGCAAAACCAAAAGGGAATTCAACTTTTACAGGTCTTTGGAAAAACAACTGTTAGAGCAAATAAGGCAGGAATTTGATGTTGTTGGAGCAGGGCTCCCTGCTTCACCAGCGGGCAGCCTGCCCTGCCTTCTCAGCCTGGTGCACAGAGGCAGTGTGGTCTACAAGCCCCAGAGTCACCATTTGACTCTGTGTGGCACCCAGCAGAATGCTGATTCACAACCATAGCTGTACCTGCTTCCCACAAGAAGATCCAGAGTGTAATTTGCAGGGACAGCACACGTCTTGGGACAGCTTCACAGCATTGCTTCCCTGCTCCATTTTCCTGATGGCTTCTGCCTATTGGCCTCTTTTCTGAGCCACCTTTCAGCAAGGGCAATGAAACAAAGCAAAGAATCTAGAAACACTTGGACCGGGATATAGTCTTTAAGTGCACATTAGTGGCATTGCAATGGAAAGAGGCAGCAGCTGTGTCTTTCTCACCATTCAGCTTGCTAGAGCTTACTCCCTGCTTTCACACAATTGATTAGTTTGAAAGAAAAGTTTATCACAAAAGCATTCATTTAATTCAGCTATCCACGGAGGCCTCTGAAAACATGCATCACAGATCCCATTCTCAGACTCATAATGATCAGCTCAGTCCCCTGCAGCCTCAAATCCCTTATTTAAAATGCACCTTTGGATCCCGCTACAGTATTATAGAGCCGACAAAGCAGCAATTAAAGAAAAATATTTTTAAAAGGTAGGAATGGTGAGGGAATAATCAGAGATACAATTGTCAGAGCCTTGTGTTAACTAAGGACACCGGAGAAGTATGGCTGATCCAGCCTCCTCACCACTTAATGTGAATAAACAGCTTACGAGTGGGAGAGGCTGAAAGGGGAGCAGCCTCCTTCCCTGTCACGGGAGAGGGAATGTGATGATCACCAAGTACCAAAAAAGCTCTTATTTGTGAAAGCCATGAAGGGAAGGAGCCTGCTGCTCCTCCCCACGGCTTCCAAGCGGCGAGCGTGAGCTCCCGGAGCACAGCGTCGCTCATCGCACCATCACATGGCAAGTCTCACGCCATCTTCTCAACACAGAAACACAACTGGGTTAAAAGACAAAAGCTTTGTGCCATGCTTCTGTTTCTACTGTACTATCAAAAGTTCTTGTACTCCTGTTTTCAGAAAAGCAGCCTTGAACCTAAATCAGTGCCCCCAGCCTTTCCCAGAGCCACATGGACAGGCCTTCATACCCTCAGAAAACACAGAATCCCCACACCACTGTAGAGCAGCTCCTCCTCCACAGCGGGCATGGATGCACAGTGAAGTCTGAGGTCTCCTGGAAGAGAGCTCCCCTCTGGCCACTGGCCAGCCATGTGCTGTCTGCAAGCAAGGGGTCAATAGCCTGGGATGTGCAGCAAACCCCTGGAAGGAAGGGCTGACCGACCATACCCTTTACGCCGCTCGCCTAACGGCTGGTGTCGCTTAAATTAAAACACTGACCATTAAGTTTGGTCCCTGGCAGGCTGCAGAGAGGCTAGGCAGAATTTTTCAGTTAGCTGAGAAGCAAAATAAACAGCACAGTCTTGACCTCACGCTCCTCTTGCCAATAAAGCCTAACCACGGAGCAGTAAGGACAAAACCCAAGCACAGAAGAAATACGATGGAGTGTAACATTTTCCCTCCAGCATTTCAGGGGCTGGCTCTTCCCTTGCAGAAGTGCCACTGTCACCAAGCTCTCCACAGCACAAACACATGCACAGCCATGCATCTGCAATATAAAGGCCTGTACCTAACAACTACAGGAAGGGACCACACTGCTGCCTCTAGAGGTTTCCCTAAAAAGACAGTTTTATAAAGAATAGATACCAGAAAATGTCTTTACCAGTTCAGCAGAACAATTTCTATTGCCTAGCTTTCACAATCAGCTTCCTTCTCAGAAAAGTGCCTTGGAGAAGCCTCAAAGTGACTCCTGGAGGATAGTTTCGAGGTAAAGTTGCAATGCTTCTCATGAAAACAAAGAGAAATTAAACATATGACAACAGTACAAATACCTTACGCTAAATGGCTCCTAAACAGAAAAATTCAAGCTCTCCCAAGAAGGGCTCAAGATTGGACTGGGCTCTAGATCTGAACTTTAATGGCTTCCTCCTGCATTAGTGTGAGCACAGAGCTTCACGGTCACTCAGCTCAGCCCTCCCACCACGTTACTGGCCCGTGAGTACAGCCCTTCTTCAGGCTGGCATCAACTGCCCCAGCTTCTGTAAACAAACTTTTCGCCTGTTTAGAAGTAAAACAGAAGGGAAATGGGCCAGGAAATTATCCAATATGGTTCTGAATGAGCATTTCAAGTGGCAGGGACCTCAGGAGTCCCCTAGTTACCACCGCTGGAAAACAATTCCCAGCTAACAAAGACATAAAAAGACCCACCCAAGTAGGAGAAGGTCTGCAAAGCTAAGGAACTAGGAGAAGCCATAAAAAAAAATACATTACTAAGGAAAAAGAAAAAATCATAGCAAGAACACCAAAGGGGGAAGAAATAAGTCTCCAGGATTAGCAGAGAGAAGTACAGATTTAAGAAAGATCCATTATGTGAGTACAGCTTTATAAAAGCTTACAACACCGCGACGTTTAAAAATAGCTTTATTCCTATTGCCACAGTACCACTACAACCTGCATCAAATAAAGTTACAATTCGTCAAGGAGCTGAATGCACTGCCTTTAATGGGATTTCATGGTGCTCAGTAACTTGCAGGATTAGGTCCCTACCACAAAGCACAAAATTGTCTAAGAAAACACACAAGAGGAAATGACAGTAAAGCAACCCAGGAGAGTTACACTATGCACAGTCTTTTACATATAACTTAACTCTATCAGCTGTTACAATAACAGATACATTCAATATCCCAAGCTGGAATTCTTTTGCTGATGCAGGGTACTGAATGCTTTGAAAAATGCACTGTCTTCCTTAGCTGTTACATGCTAGATTAGAGTGAACAACCTAGCTTTTTATTGCGTGCTTTGGGGTGGGGAGTTACCCATTTTTTCAGTGACTTATTGCTTGTGAAAGTCATTGATGGCAACAGTTGGGTTACCTCCTATCCCAAATAATCCCTTATCAATCACCACCTTGCAAAGCCTGCGAGTCCAAAGCACTGGTTACTCTGAATTGCTGTGGGGCAATATTGGTAAGCTTGTAGTTTCATCCCTTGTTCCTTGGGCCACACTCACATTTAAATGTGTTGTTATAACCTGGGACTATCAGCTTCTTGTGCTAACAGTGAAACAGGCTGTGGGATGACCACAGCAGGGCTCCCAAGGTGCTGCCTCTTCCACTGGCAAGATGCAAGCAGGGGGAATGGCATGGCCCACACCCCTACACAGCATCTCTGCATGGAGGCTGCAGCATAAGGGGATGGCAGACACTGAGCTGTGCCAGATAGCACTGCTGAGCACCCAGGATGAATAGTCACAAGAGACTCCATTCCTGAGTGAACAACAGAGGGTCTGAAGACAAGCACCCATGGGCACTGATATTTGACATACCTAGAGGTTTCAGGAGCTTCTTTTGGTGACTAGGGCAATGTTCTACATAATTTTTTGTAAGAAAAGCACACTGGCACTCCAGGAGCAGGGATATGCCATCAACAACATCCTTACGCTCTCCCTTCTTTCAAGGGTCAGGTTAGAGAGGCAATTTACACAAGAGTAGCATCACGCTTTTCTTAACTGCAGTTTTTCATTGCATCTTCAGGGCACATGGTAACAATCACAGAGGAAGGGACTTATACTCTAAATATTCATCTGGAGAAACAACAAGTGTGCAATTTGCACAAACCCAGGTGAAGAGATGCCAGCAGGTAGGGAAATGCCTATAGAGCCATCACTCTGTGGTTGCTGCAAAAGGGGATGAGGCTAGGGGTGTAGGTATTGCTGATGGCAGAGGTTAAGTGTGACAGGAACAGCCCCCTACCCTGGTAAAACAAAAGAAAAAAACAAAACAAAAGAAAACCTAAAAAAAAAAAATAATAAAAATAATAAAAAAAACCCAAACAAACAAACACAAAACCCACACCAAAAAACCCCCAAAATAGCAACAACTATAAAAAGAGCTGCTTGCAATAGAAAAGACAGTCAGTGGCAATGGCAATAGAAGAAAAGACCCTGCAGGTTACTTCCTGCTGTTGAGTAGCCTGCCCATATTTAAGCAAAGCCTACAGTCCCATTAGTGAGGACTGTGAAGCTGAGTTTGAACCCACCAGCAGTAAGGTTGTGCAAACAAGAACATCAGCTTGGTAGCCTTCCCTCCGAGAGTGTTTGTCAGGGCTGACAATCCCTGCTCAAGGGACATGACATCAGAACTGAAAAAGGATGCTTGTAGGTCAGGTTTAAACCTCCAGAGCCTGTGGGTGGGTGAACAAAAAAGGGGTGGGCATGTATGTAAAAATAAGCGACCACAAGACACCTGGTTTCTCAATACTGCTACTAGCCTATTCCTTCCAACACCATTAATAGCATGCCAGACTTCACAGAAACAAAAGCAAGCAGCCAAGCTCTTCCTCCCTCAAACAATAAAATAGAATAGTAAATCAGAGGCAAAGACTGAGTCAATTAGCCCAAGATCTTTTTTGATAAAGATTACTCAAATAAGCCACATACGGAAGCTCTCTACATTTACAACATTTCTGCACCATTATTTGTAATAACATGACACCTCACTTTCCAGAAGGTGCCACACTGGATACTAATAGCACACTTATTATTAGATTTTCTGCATGGTTACATAAGCCTGCAAAAGGGGAAAAATGTAAATGATTCAAGAAGATATTCTTCTTGTGGTTCTCATGAAGTCTTTAGTATCTGAAGATTGAAGACAATCCCTCCTGGCAAGAAACAATCAATTTTTATGCTTCATTAAAAGAGTTCTTTTAGTACTTTTAACAAAATGCTCAAAGGCAAGTCAAGCAAAGAATATATATTTTTTTTTTAATCTAAACATTCTGCGCTAAATTTTACTCTCAGATCTTCCGAACTCTTTTTTTTTTCTTAAATTAAAATGAAGCTGTGCGTGCGACTTTGTGTTTATTTATTCCTTGCCATCTATGATCTGAGGACATTCTACCCTGTCTAAACCCAAATGCACAAGTGGGCATGAATTTCAAAAAGGGACACAATAAGGACAAAAAACAAGGGAGGTATGAACTATCTCTGGGAACACTGAAGCAAGAAGACTTTCACCATAAGACAAGGTAATAAGTCAATGTCAGCCCCACCAGCATAACTTACTCAAGTCAATACACTGGCAGTAGGTGCTCCAGAACTTGTCCACCTGCATGACCAAGAGCACTTCTGCTCTGTTATTCAGGAATGCACAGGCAATAGCAGTGATCCCTTAAGTGCATAATGACTTGTACAATCCCCAGTGGATCTTTCCCTCAAAATCAGCGTCATCCTCAAAGTCCATCTCTGCACCCATTGGATCTAAGCCTGCTGGTCTCCCTCTGGAAATACTGTCTTACATGAAACACACCCAAAGGAATGGTGGGCTAAGCCATGCTATTAACCAAATTTATCTGGTATGACTTTACAGGTCCTTCAGCCATATCACAACACTACACACAGCATCCTACAATGCAGCAGATGCAGGAAGAGTTTACTACACACTACAGCATCTGTCTTTACCTATCAATGAGCAGAATGCTAATTTAAGTGCCATGTTGTCTCATACTTCACTGCTGTGCAAATGGCACACAAATGCTGCTGTCACTGGTGCATAGGGTTTGCTCGCAGATAAGTGCAATAAATCTAACACAAGTTCAGAGGGCTGCCTGACAAGTAGCTGCAAGCAGGAGTCACTGTTCTTCTCTGTTTAAACATAAATGGTCTCTAGTGAACTTAATTTTTGGAGGACTCAGCACTGTTGCCTTAATGCATATGGAACAGTCCCCAGCCTGAGGCAAGCCTCTGGCAGGAGCAGGGAATGAGGTGGACATCACTGAGACAGCAGAAGGTTTTGTCACTGCACTGCCAGATCCAACACCTCTCTAGATGGTGAAGACAGCTCGACAGCTAGCTCACCTTGTTTCTGGCAAACATGGTACTCCCACAGCTCATATGCAAAGACATACAGTGCCTTCTGAGATGCTCATTGAATTGCCCGAGAGAGGGAAATTTTAGGGTACTGTATTACTGTACCTTCATCTATTGAAAAAAAGCCAGGAATTAGGAAAGAAAAAAGCGAGTACTGAGAAATTGCTACACCTTCACGGACAGAGCAAACTGCAGCAAGGGTATTTTAGATCCTGCATCCAGGTCATGGTACAGGAGGCCAAATTCAACCTGGTTTCTTTACCTAAACTACAGCTGGTAGTAGCCATGTTCTGTCTGTACACCCCTGGTAAGATGACCTTGATATGCAAGCCAGGATGCCAAAGGGTGCTTGTAAGAGGCAACCATTACATTCTGGAGAAGCAAAACCATGACCAGAACTTGGGGATTCTACCTTGTGATCTCTGTTTGCAAGAAAGAAAATTATTTTGTGTACTGACAGTCCTCAAATCCCCGGATGAATTTTCCTAAGTCTGTGAATTCAGCATTTTAACAAAGGCCTTTTCTGTCCTGCAGTACCCCATAAAGGGCCTACAGGTAGCTTTGAACAGATATCAGAGTACATCTGCGTCCCTGTTCAGTTCATTGCCAAAAATGTACTTTGTGTGACCACCTATTACTTAAGTTAGGCTTCTAAATACATTTTTAGGAACCTGAAAAAATACTTGATTTTCAGATGTGCCAGGCAGCTGCATCTACTTGTTACTTAGAGAGAGGATGTAGTTGTTCAGCACCTTTGAGTATTGGACCAGCTTTATTTTGGTCCCTAACTTCAATTGCCTGTAGAACAGCAGAGTCAAGTGAGATTTGAATCCTTTTCAGCATCACGCTTTTTATACAAGCAAGTGATAAAGCTGCCTGTATTAGGGAACACAAAACCAAGCAGCTACTTGGAGCCACTTGTACCAGCGACATCCCACATTTAAGTAATTCCATTCAAGTGTAAATTAGGTGCATTGCAATTTCAGGATTATTTACTACATTTGTTTAGTACAATCACTTTGCAGGATGCCTTAAAGCGCTTTATTTGCAGAGCTGCAAAAATTGCCCCTAGGAATATGGATTCAAGGTGTCGCATTTTATTTTTTTTTGGAAACACTGAAAAATCTGAATAGAACAACAAAAATAAAAAGCAACAGAAACACATGTTTGGAAACCTAGAAGAATGGTATAATATCCTTTTGAAAATGCAACTCTCAAACCAGAAGGAAAAATGCTTGCTTGTCCCTCATGCAGCTGGAAGCTACCTGTATTTATGGAGGTATAGAAAGTAAAACAAGATTAAAAAAAGAGGACTAATCTGTAATGTCTTGACTAACTTAATATACCAAGATTGAATTTGTAAGCAGATTATTATATTAATTATTTACAGTCTTGCCTTAAGAGGATGTAGATTTTTGTGTGTGTCTGCACATTTGGATTTTTTATACATTTATAACTGCTGATGTGAAGAGTTTTGTTCTTTGCCTCAGAAGAAATGATCTGTTCTGCCTTCATTTACACTGATCTAACTCTAAAATCCAACAGTTACATTGCTGTAAAATTACTATTATCAAGGGGAAGAACATTCTAAAATTATCCCTTCAGCAGAGAGCACGAAGCCTGAAACTCTCAGTGCTTTCAACACCATTTTATCGGGACTGTGATCTCGGCACGGCTGCTAGTGCAGGCAGCCGAAGCCATGAAAGGGAGCTTTGTGCCCAGCTACACACCAGGCCGTGTAAGACTTCCAGCTTTTTGACTGGCCAACGGGGAGGTTGCTCTTAGTAACACAGCAAGATTGATTAGGTACAATAAAAAAAGGGCGTTTGGAAAGACAGCAGTGAAATAAAGTTCCTCCTCTATGAAAGCTGCTACAGTGCATGCAAGCAAAAATTTGCCGAGTAGTCAAAAAAAGGCAAAATGCTCAAATATTTCAGATGCTCAGCTAGTAAGAGATTTGTTTATAATGGGAGAAATCTCAGCCCTGTCTGATCCAGAATGAATGCAGCACGATATCTCTGGTGAAGCACGCACAAACCTACAACTGTATCTCCAGCATATCATCCCATGAAGGAACACCCAACTACTCTCACTGTAATTGTGACATTTGCCTTCAAGACCTTATTCTGACTTCTGCCAGTACTTTGCTCCCATGGGTGTAAGCTGGCCAGCAGAAAGAGATCTTCCCTGGAAAGTTGCCCTCCTTCAGAATCCTCCAGCAGGCACATCCCAGACAGGATGCCAGGAAGCAGAAATGATTGAAGTGAACCTCCTCTCTGATGATCCATGCCCCATTTCTTCTCCTTTGGGACTCTTTCAGGGGATCTAGGCTTAGTAAACAGCTTTTTCCTAGGAAGACAAGGGTAGAGGGGAGCAGTCCTGTTGGCCAGCTGAAAATCACAAAGGCAGCTCCTTCACAGGGTGCTCCCAGGGCAGAAGGAACAGATTAGGACCAACATTTCTGTTGTATGCTGTATGACTCCTGCATACTCAACAACATTTTGTGGACTTTCCTATCACAGGCCCCTGAACCAGGTGATATGAACCTGGATCCACACACAACTGTAAAATTTACCCTGATGTACTGCACTGTAGTAAAAATTTCATCAACAAATGTGCTAGTTGAAAAAGGCTCTAAACCCATCAGCTAATCTTTCCCTAAGATGATGAAGAATGAATAACGCAGCACAGAAGTTTTACTCATCTGTCAAGAAGTATGATTGTCCAAAGTTTGGGCAGGTGATGAGCACTGTTCACCACAACTGGTACACAGTAGGGTTTCCTAACTCCAAACAAGTAGATGTCCCCCTGCTATCTCCACTCTGCTTCTCCATGCAAAGGCCAAGCATGGCACAGTCCTTCCTTGCTCCTGGCTCTTGCCAGCCTTTCAAACCAGGCAGGCAGGTGCCTGCTATAGGTAGAGAGCAGAAAGATATGAGATGGTGACAATTCAGTGCTCACAGTGCTCTCCTGGCCCATGGGATGGCTTTTAAATGACCTCCTTTCACATTTCATTGTTCCATGACATCTTCATGAGGTTCAAGTTAGATTTTGGGCTGCGTAACCTTCTTTCTCCCTTGGCCCTTCCTCTATAGTCCTCACCCACATGCCTATTTCTTAGCATTTATATAGCTACCCATGAAGAGATACTGAAATTGTATACACAAAGAAATGCAGATTGGACCAGCTTTGCTGCAAATCCCTGCAGAGACAAGCCCAGATAGTCTCTCCCCGTGCTACAAAGTTTGCAGAGCTGCTTTAAATATCTCTTCTCTTCAGAACACAGATTGGCTCGTCGAGGTGGTATATACACATTACTCTGTATACTCTGTATGTGTGAACATATGTTTGATAGCTAGATCACTCTATTCCAATACATAAAACCGCGTATACACTTGTTCTTTTAAAACCTCGCTGCTGCTGACTTTCGTAGAGGTTCCCTCCAGGAATCTCACTCCTCTCTGCCCTGCTCGCCCCCAGGAAGGTTTTCTTCCAGCCATCAGCAGGACTTTCAGGCTGGCTCCAGAGCAGAGCAACGATGCTGCGAGCATCAGCCAGAGGGGGCTGCGAGAGTGTGTTGTGAGATGCAACAGCCTTGAAGAGCTGAGGCTGCCGACTGTGCTAGAGGCTTTTCTCGCTTGCGTAAACCATTTCTTGAAATAATAATGCCTAAAATAGTGCAGCAAGTCTTCAGG
The DNA here is from genome assembly GCF_022539315.1 of Serinus canaria. Taxonomy (NCBI): domain Eukaryota; kingdom Metazoa; phylum Chordata; class Aves; order Passeriformes; family Fringillidae; genus Serinus; species Serinus canaria. The sequence goes on from NC_066315.1 coordinate 63,323,092, forward strand.
TTCCTTGCTTTTTTATGCATGCAGAATTAGGCAGCCAGGATTGGAGATGTACATCTGCATGCTGGCCGGCTATTAGAGCTGAATACCTGAGTCTAAGACTGTGTGCAAAAGCAGTCGGATCCTGGTGCCACCAAACTCACGGAGATGGTGCTGGGTGTTCGATCCCCAGGCAGTTTGTTAGCAGGGTCTCTGTGGCTCAGCATTTTCTTACACAGATAGATGCTAATGGTAAAGAAAGGGGCCAGACTTCTTGGGATAATGCACTTGATGGTGATCAAAAATGTTTCCATGGAGCTTTACAGCAAAACAAAAATTGCTGCCCTTTATCTGATGTGCACACATTTCATACTTGCAATATGTCTAAAGTGATTTTATGACTAAATCCTGGGAAAAATGCAAAGAATGCTTGGCTAGAAGCATTCTTTTCCAGTAAAAACACAACATGGCTTATTAAATGCGGCACTTAGAGAAGGCTATTCAACATGAAGTGCATTTTTTTTTTGTAGCTCAAGACCGAAAACATGTGTTCAGATATACGTTTTCTTTGGTTTCAGGCACCAATTTGACGGACTACATTAGAGGGGTCTCCAAACCCTTTTAGTGTACACCAGCTTCAGTACAAACGAAGTGCTATTCTATTAAACATGCCACGGTACTGCAGCTGAAGGCAAGGTTAAAACCTCCTGACTTTTTCAGAATATATTAAGCAGAAATAATGGAAACAAAAAGCTCCATTAGGTACCTCGTTAAGATTTTTGTAGTTGCTGATCAGCAACCTTGTTATGGCAACACTTTTCTAAGTCACTGCAAGAAATGTTAATTGTGGCAATGGCGGGTGGGGACAGTGCACAATGAACTGCGGGAGCAGTACTATTAGTGTTACCGTGAGAACAGATTATGCCATTTCCATTCTATCTTTGAATTCTGGTGGGTGTAGGGTGATGTGACTCTGAGTGATGTCAGATTACCCAGCCTACATTTTTCTTGGAAAGAAGCTCCTTCCTCCACTTCTCTAGCAGGAGGGCTTGTAAATACTGCGCTTAGGAAATTGCAGCTTCATCAGACTCTGAAACGATCCCCGGGCTATCTGGAATTTTTTAGTTGGACCACTGGAAGGTGTACACTCATTGAATACCTGGGAATATCAGAACATGCTCACTCGGGCTTGTGAAATGGTGAGAACTGATAGCAAGGAGTAGTTTTCTGCACTAATCCCCAGGAAACAGGACTTCACTCTCCCCGGTGTGGGCTGAAATCCAGACGATCTCAACCACATTTGTAAGCGGGTCACAATGTCACTCCTCTCCCATTAAAAAACTAATTGTAAAAGCTTTTGTCTCTAATCTGCAGCTAACAAACTGGCAACTCTGCTCAAAGGGGAAGAGTGCAAATCAGTCCAACACGCCCGAAGGGTTCTCAATCTCCCCAGCATGCAACTACAACCCATGGAACTGCCCAGAATACAGCCGGGCAAGAAATGCAATCAAACGCTGGGTATGGCTTTGAAACAGCTGTGGATTTGCACACCTGTGCTCCCCGTCCCTGGCCCAGTATCCCTAAAGGCCGTGCAGCAGAGCGGGCCCAGGGACACCCCGCCGGGCAGGACCGCTCGCCCGGCACAGGCGCTGACCCCTCCGGGCGGCTCCGCTAAGCGCAACAAGAGCGAGCAAATTTCCTCCGTCCCTGCTCCAACACATGCACTGAGGCTGCAGGACAGGCAGCCAAACCATGAGGATTACTCAGTTTACCTTCGAGCCAAAGATAAATGATTTTAAACTGCAGTCAGGGGTAAAACATGCTCCCTCCTTCTCAGTCCCGAGGCACGTTTCCCAATCACGTGGATAGGTCGTGCTGGCACTGGCTTTGTTCGGCCAGGCGATTTTTTTTTTTTTTTTTTTTTTCTATCAGGGGCTGTGGACTGTGCTGCTGTGAGAGAATAGATTGGGACAGATTCTTTATTACTCTTTTTTGTTGTGCTGGCACAAGTGGAGCCAGAGATGCTGGTCTAGTTCAGTCTGTCACAATTTACCAAAAGCCTGATATCTACTCACTTTGGGAGCGCATATGAGAGTGGGCATGGTCCTTGCCCTCGCCCTTCTATACTGGAAAGCAGCTCCAGTAACTCTCAAACCAGAAAAAAATACCTGCAAACAGACCTAGAATCAAGCCCAGAAAGAAAGAGACATCAAACTCTGCTGATTTCTGCTGTTGCTGAACTGAGACAGGACTGAGCTGGGACGAACTGCACGCATCATCTCCTTTTCTGTGAAAATCACTTGCACAACACTGCTCTCCCTTCATACTGCATCAAACGAGCTCCTAGTGATACTAAAAGGCGAGATCTGCTGATGCCACAGCTACGAGATGGTGCCTACATTAATCATTTCACCTCCAGCTTTTTAAATGCTTGAAAAATTCCCTTCTCACAAGGAAAAAAAATCGCCTCTCATATGTTAAGAAGCATTTGTTTCTTTTCTGAAGTAAACACGGAAATTGAATTATTTTTTTCCCTACTGAAAAATATGATGCAGGGTTTTTTCACTTTTGCACTGGATTAAGGAAAAAAAAAAAAAAAAGAAAAAACACACCTGAAATCCACAAATTTGAAACTTTCTGTTTTAACATCTTTTCAACATGCACTGAAGCTTTAAAAATTAACTCTGAAACTTACTGAAAAAGAATAAAAACAAAAAGTAATTCTCAGGTTTGACGATACTTAGTGCACACATACACTCTTACAGAAGAACACATGCTGACTTTCTATTAGAAAAGTTGTTCATAGAGGGAAAGAAGTCTGTCCCCAGGTGTGCACAGAAATCCCAATTACACTTCTAGAAGGTGGAAGGATGGAGAGACCAGCTAAAGCAGTCTTCAGTACACACCTGGGTCAGGAAACTGCTCAGCTCATCTCCCAAATGTGAGTACTCAAATGTGATGAAAGTAAAAGAAACATCACTGAGCCGAATCTACTGATAATTACACATGTGTTAATATGTGCACATGTAAAAGGCAAAGACTGTTTCTCATACATGAAAATGTGTTTTTATTCATCTTGAGGCTGGTGTGCAGGGTTCTCCCTCTGCTGCACAATTCTAGCCCTCATGATCATCCCTCAGCTCCTTCTGTTTCTGCCTCGTTCTCCTGTAACCTTTTGGTGCCTGCTCTTTACTCCTGAGATACACTTACCACTGAGCCATTTATATCTCATCCAAGATGCTTGTCTCACACTTGGCACACCTGATGAGCCCTAAAGGGAGCTGCTGCCACGTGAGGCTGATTTGCTCTACACTTAGTGCCACCTCATCCGTATCAGTGTCCCATTTACCTTGACAATTACAACCCAGACCCACTGATGCGCCGCCCGCAAATGTCAGGACGAGTTCTGAGCTATGTGTTGCTCACTTCCTCCGCCTCTTAGGTCTGCAAGGGAATCTGTGAATATTCTGCTGACCTGCTGAAATTTTTCTGGTGCTTCTTAATTTTTGTGTGCTTAAACCAGATCTGTAAACCAATCCCATGCACACTGTGTTTTGTTAGCAAAGCATAAGCAATTTTTCTCCAAGCATCTCTCTCGCTCCTTTATTTAATCTATTTTAAGTAACTTTCAGCTGAGAAGAATGTCAGACTGACTGCTCTGGAGACCAAGGTATTTCAGACAAAGGAGACAAGCACAACTCCCTTTCTCTATGAAGAGTTAAAGGTGAGCTCTCTATCCTCTTCAAAACTGCATTTTCTTTCAGGCTGCCTTAATTGCTGAAAAATCCCTGTTCACCAAACTGATGTACTGCTGGGCAGGTACAAGACCCAACCTGTAGACACAAATCATTTTGCAGGGCAGGACTCAAATCCCTAGATCAAGCAGGATGAGTTACACTGGTAAAGAGGTTGCTCTCTACTTCCATACAGTCCCAGACCTCCATACACAATGAACAGAGGACAGAGGCAGTCCTAGACAATGTGCCTATGTAGAAAGGCTTCAGCAGAAAGACACGGATAGCCAGAAAATACAAACTCCTCTGCTGCTGCCCAGGGCCAGGTGGAGCCTTCCCAGCAGTCAGTCCAAGCAGACACACCAGCAAAATGTCCCTGGCTGAATTGTGCCCACGCAGCCAAGACAGCTGGTGAGAGTGAGCATCTCACTTCTCACTCCTGCTCTGGGGGAGGACAAGACTCTCTGTTTAGCCCCCAAAGGGGAAAAAAATCAGGATCTTGGCCTTCCAGTTCTGCTGTCAGCTATGCTGGAATCATCCAGTTCCATAGGAAGAAGAAAGTGGTGCTAGAGGAGCAAGAAGGGCAGTAGTAACAGATAGCTACTACCCCACAACCCTTCAAAACCACTCTTTCCAGTTACATATTTCTCCACCCGAGAAATTGCTTTCACTGAGCAAACAGAAGTCTTGTCATACCCTAAGGAATTCACTCATGCAGAGGCAAATGGGTTGTCTTCTGAAGACAAAGTTAAGCATGAGCCACAGAGACGGCTGCTGAGGAAGGCAGTGGTGCAGTTGAGTCATTAGGTTAAAATTAGTACACTAAAGGATGGGCAAGACAGGCATTTCATAGAATATTCTACGTGGTTTAACTTCAGCTGGCAACTAAGCATCAGAGCTGCTTGCTCTCTTTCCTCCAGTATGATAGGGAAGGAAACTGTAAGGATAAAAGTGAGAAAACTTGTGGGTTGAGATAAAGACAGCTTCACAGGTAAAGCAAAAGCCATACACACAAGCCAAATGAAACAAGGAATTCATTCACCACTTCCCATCAGCAGGCATGTGCTCAGCCAGGAAAGCAGGGCTCCATCATACGTAACAGTGACTTGGAAAGACAAATGCCATCACTCTGAACGTCTCTCCTTTCCTGCTTTTCCCCCCAGCTTTACATGCTAAGCATGATGCCATACGGTCTGGAATATTTCCTGGGTCAGCTGGGGTCAGCTGTCCTGGCTTTGTTACCTCCCAGCTCCTTGTGCACCCCCAGCCCACTCTCTGGTGGAGTGGTGTGAGGAGCAGAAAAGGCCCTGACACAGTGCAAGCCCAGGTCAGGAGTAATGAAAACATCCCCGTGTTACCAACCCTGTGTTCAGCACAAATCCAAAACACAGCTCTCTATAAGCCTCTGTGAAGAATTTTGACTCTATCCCAGCCAAAACCAGCACAATTCTTCTGAGAATTAACTGTAATGACAGCCAGGACCATTTAGAAAATATCTCAGAATCTGAGTCCAGCAGGTCTGCTTACAGAAGAGTTCAAAGATAATACAGAGAGGACCATAATTTCTGTTGAATTCTACAGGACTTAGCAGAAACACAACTCCTGTTTCTATCATTCTTTACCACTGTTGAGATTCAGCTGCTTCTTGATTGTAAAAGTAAATTTAAAAACAAATAAGAGGGAAAGAACACCTCACAAATATGGCCAAAAAGTCACTACTTTCCTTGCAGATCTCAAGCAAGGCCTTTAATTCAAAAGGTTCACAACCATTTTGAACCATCTTTGTTTTCTACAAGCATACATTTTAGGAAGATACAATGGTGTCTGAGAGATGACCCGACTGCTCCTTTGAAACAGGCTTACAAACAATGAAAACAACAAAAGCACATTAGCAAGCAGAAGCATGGTTCATTATTTGTAGGCATTACTCAAGTGTTGACAAATGCTGATAAAAAAAATGAGTAAATCAGGCAACCAAAGCCCAGTGTATTACTAAGTGACAAAATAAACCTTGAAAACCTTGATCTGCATGCAAACCCTATTTTTGGGTTGTTGAAAGCAGGCAGCCAGCCAGCAGTAGAAGATGATGTACACAATGACCAACTGCTACAGTGGTTCATCACCATCACACAAATTGATTAAATATAGTCTGAATCAGTCATTTATTAAAGGAGAAATAATGCCATTAAAATAGAATATGGTTTTCAGGATCAATACTTCCTGCTAAGGAAATAAAGGTTTTGACAATACCTTGATATATATTTCTGCCTTGCATCCTATCTGTGTTCTGATATTTCACTGGCAACAGGAAATCATTAACCTTGCTTTTCTGAGACTTGGAAAAGTACTAAACCCAGCTGTAGCATCTCAACCTGTATGAAGCCACACAAATCCTCTTCCTCATTCGGGGAGCTCTTGGAAAGAGGAAATACAGCACAGAAACACCAGGCAGCTGCAGATGCAGGATGCTGACAGCCTGGTCCACAAACTGTAGCAGACCCCTGCACTGGGAATGCGTGCCCACTCCCTGACCTTCTTCTCAGGAAGCATCTGAGAATGCAATCTGTGCAAGCTTCAGGTGAACAGCCATCTCAGCCACAGACCTTCCTCTCCCTAAAATTTAATAGCACAGACTTGAGTTGAAGGAAGTGAAAGGTTTTCCTCCTTAGATTCTCCATGGATTGGCAAAGAGAATAAAGAATCAGTAACCCAAAATCCTGCAGCAGCCTGGGGAAGGGGAGATAAACTTTTCCATTTCCAAAGTCATTCTTTTAAAGAGAACGTAATGGCAAGTACAAGCTGTGAAGGATATTGTGCTACAAACATAAGTGACAGAAAAAACTCACTAGGCTTATTAATAAAAAAATAAAGTCCCTAGTTTACATCATACATATTGCAGCTTTCTAGCCATGCACTGGAAAGCTACCTTTATGGCCAAAAAAACAAGGGACATAACTATGGAGACCAAGCCCCTACATGAAAAGTGGAATTTAAGAACTTATGACTTGCTTGGATACAGCAGAAAAGTGAATGAGTAAAACAGGCCTGTTCTGCTCAGTCATTCTCACTTGTAATGGCTGCATGCAGCTTGCCAAGAGCTCTTCCCCAGCCCCGGAGAACAGCCTGATGAGCCCGTTCCAAGTGAAGTATAAAAAAGTTATCACTAGGTAGTTTTACAGTAAGGCAACTTCTGCTCTCTTTCATTCGTTTTTTTGGGGGTTTTGTAAAACAAGCAGAAACAGTTGCAGGGCAGGAAGCTGAACAGAGAGGGATTTTTGTGTTTCCGCAAGGAAATCCCTATTCAAATATATGCTAAAATACAGTGCTCTTAGAAATCCCCGGGTGATTTCTAGACATGGTCAGTGTTGGCACCGTCCACAGATAGCACAGGGAGGAGGGAGAGACACCTCAAAGGTGATGCTCAGACCCCTGCCCAACACAGGACCTCTCCTGTGCCTTTGCTCGATGTAGATCAAATGACTCGAGTGACGTGGCTTCCACCCCTTCCCATTGGGGACTATTCCACAGTCTAACAGATCTTACTAAATGGAAGTGTTTCTGGACCTCAGCCTACATTTTCTGCACTAAAATTTATCCCACTACTCCTAGTTATAGGACCACCCAAAACAGTTTTTCAAATTCAGATATTTATAACCCCTCAGGTGCAGCAGTGGTAGTTTTAACATCACTTTGCTCCTTCACCCTCTTTGTCTCTCACTCAGACAAACTGTATTTATTTAATTCTTAATCTCTCTTCTCCCTAGTCCATTAATCACTTTTGTTGCAGCTGTCTGAATTCCCTGCAATTTGCCAAAGTCTTTCTGGTAATGAAAGACACACATACATATGAACTTTTTATCTCCTAAAGTGCTGCCTGATAAAAGACATGGAACTAATATGCATGCACACAGAAAGACACCAGACATTTTCCAAATTAATTCTTTTTATACAAAGAGCTTAGCTTCTTTCAGGCAGGAAGCAAAAGGCATTTGTCTTTTTAAGTCCCCTCACAGAGGTGGAAAAGTCACACACTGTACTTTTTTTTCAGATAAACTGCCTGACTCCCAACTGCTTTCCACAGTTGCTCACTCCACCTTGCAAAAGCCGTGTATTTATCGATGCCTACCTCTTCCAATTCTTTAAGGAATCTCACATTGAAACTTTTTGTTCTGGTTCTCAGAAATCATTTGTCTCACCTTCAGGAACAGTTCAGCGACAGCTGCTTAACAGCAGTCTCTACCCATCCCTCACTCTCGCCTTTGCCTGCTTTTTGCTAAAAAAAAAAAGGTCAGGGAGACAGGTCACAGATATGAACAGAGAAATCCAAGTCAGCATTCCCTTTCCTTAGATTTTTAGAACTTCATGTCACTGATAAGAACACAATAATGAAGAGAAGGCATCATTTCCTTTGGGACCTAGAGTAAAACTCCTGCCACCCTGATAAGGAAGCACACCTGTGCTCCACCAGATATCCTAGGCTGATTTTGGGCAAGTGTATCATTGTCCTCTGTGCATCTGCTACCTTCTCCCAAAATTGATTTTTATATAGAACATATTAAAGCATTTAACCCTGAATACTTTAAAGGCTATTCAGTAACAACCAACCATTGCAGAAGGTTAACCTTCTAGCTGTAGTTTTGGGGAGATATAAAGATCTTGATTTTGTTCAGATGTGATTTCATGTGATATTAAGTTCTACTTAACTGCAGCAAGAAGAGGAAAAAAATGGGTAAAAGAGTGCACATGACATTCAAATGCACTTTAAAGTGAACATTCATTAACTGCAAGGCAGGGAAGAGGGAGAGAAGTCTTTGCAGATTGATGTCACTTAACCTGCAGGCAAGTTCTTTCCTCTAGTAAGACAATTAGAGTGAGTACCTAGATTAGAAGTCATTTTATTTCTTGCATTTGCCTAGGGCATTTTTATAATAGAGAGTTGCAAAATAAAAGCCAAAAACCCAAACACACTCAAATAGCCACTGAAAACCTATTTCCCTTTTTTAGTCTATTTGCAGGCTTACACTATCCAATGTACATTAAGAAGACACACAAAAACTCTGCTCTACTCACTTGTTTCATACCAACAAAACATGTACATGCAAATATCCTGAGCATAAAGAGAAACTCTTAAAGTCATTATGACATTATTTGTACCCTGAAGCAAGTCATAATTTGTATGCACCCTGCCAAGTACTTTCTGTCAAAGCTAAAGTAATTATTGAGAAGTATGAAAGCAGGTGTCACTTCTGGCAAGTTGTAAGATAGCTTCATATTCTCAGTTGCAATGGGATGAAATGATCCCTAAAAAGAGCATAGCAGGCTATTACTTTACATCCAGTATATATGTGAAACATAACAGTTGCTGCCTGTACTTTTTTTTTTCTTGTCTTTGGTATTTTAATTAAAGATTCAAGCTCCTAAAAGACAAAACCTAAAAATATGTGCAAAATCAATCCCATTTTGCATAATTTCTATTTAGTTTCATAACCAACTGTCAAGCCATCTGACCCTCATTTGCATGTGCTACAAGGCAGGCAGCCGAGCTCGCTTCCACGGCAGTGAGACACAGACTTTGTCCCCGCTCACTCCCACGTTCCAACCTCCGGCTTCTCAGATGAGCCTCTGCTCTTGCACTCCAGGACAGAGGGGACAGCAATTGTTATGATTACAGGGCCAAAACCTTTCCTACTTGGGTGCCTAGATTTAACTGCCTAACTCCATCTTTAGGCATCTGAATGGGCTGCCAGTGTTTCAAACACAAGCCTAGCATCTCCTACTTGTTTCTGTCAAACTTGCCAGAAAGAACATCTGCCTTTAATTAATTTTGAGAGCTGCAGGTATGCAGGACCTTTGAAAGCCATCCCGCTTGCTTCAGTCCCTAAACATAAATCCAGGTGCCTACCTCTAGGCAGTCAACTTTTAAAATGCTGAAAAAGAAAAAAAAAAGTAGTCTTATTAAATAAATAATATAAAAAACCCCACACGCAGATAGTCTCAAGGCCTTTGGAGTCTTATTCCATACTTGATACATGACGTGATGTAAAAGAAAGCACATCTGATTTTGTCAGAGAGTAGCACTTCATGCTATAACTGGTGTATGTACATTGCTAGTAATTAGCATAATTAAAGTAAGGAAAAACATTCTGGGAAACTTTCTTCAAAAGCTGCTCCTCTTCCTCAGATAAGCAACCAAGCAAACCAACCCCTCAAAGTAGTTGTATTTATGCTAACAGTTTAGGGAAATTGCAAATTTACTAGTGTAATTATTATGCAAGTTTATTTTATTTTTCTTTCATTCAGCCAGACACCCACATTCTTGACAGTGTAGAACTTGAAAAGATTTCTTTTTTATTTAAAAACTGCAAACAGAAGAAAAATACAGGCTACCACCTGCCTCTGCAAATCTTTCCCATGTGCATTTGTGCGACTGAGCACGAAGCAACTGACTATCCTGTTAAGAATAATATTCAAACATGGCAGCAATATTCCACCCTACAACAGGGCACTGACTCAAAAGGCAACATGATAACACACGTCTGCATGCACATAAAATGCTGTTCTCCATCAGGGACCAGGAATGCTTTGCTGTAAGACCAGGGATGTTCTCCCTGAGGCTGATCAGAGAAGTTCCTGGCTCCAGCACAGAGTGCTGTTGGACTCAGTGAAGAGACTCACTGCTCTGGGGCTGTCCTATTTCTATTCAGAACATGCCAGGTAAGGTGTATGCATGTATGTGCCTTCCTTATGAGCATACAGGATCACATCCTTGCTTTGGATTAGAAAAAAATGGCACAAACCAGATCTACAATACAAACACACCATGCAGTTAGTCCGTACCTGTGAGGGGGAAAGGCTCACACTGCCACACCTGAATCCACAGAGTTTCAGACACTGTACTATATCCTGAACTGAGCCACCAAAGGCACAAAATCCTCTGAACAAATTTAAAAAATCATCATTATTACTGTTGTTAGTATTTTGTTTTCTAAAAAAAAAAGCCTCAGATTCCAAGCAGGTTCAAGGTTCAATCTCTAGGTGGGAAGGGAAAGGGGAAGAAAATCTGCCCTGGGAAATACATTTATGGAAGTTCTACATGAGCCTCATGTAACTACAAGGGATGGGACAGTACTCCACAAAGGTCTTGTTTCTGCCACGACCAGGATGACACTTGGCCCAGCCCTGCCTTCAGCATCCTGAAGAAGCTGCATTTTGCTGTTATCATTGCTGTCATTTCAAAACTTCTCCCACAGTGACCACGTGGGCAACCACCTCTCTGCCACACCACATTCCCAGAGCTGCTGCTGCACTAGGCCTCAGTGTGCAAGCTCCCCACAACTGGGATGGCACTGGAGGATATATCCCATCAATCTCCAGCTTGCAAACACTGTTCCCAAATTGTAGGCACAGGCAGGCAATCACCACCTCCTCCTCACCCACAGGAGCCCCAGCAGGCAGCAGCCAAGCTCAGTTTGTGGCCATGCCATGGTAGGCTAATCCCCACACCTGCTCCAGCAGCTTGCTGAAAATGAGTTTTTAATCTTTGCAGACTGGCAGCTGTTCCCCCCACCCATCAACAGCAGCCACATCTTGCTGCCACTCGCATCAAGGCAGGGCAGAGATGCCACACCTGCTGCCCAGCCACTGCCGCCGGGTGCAGCCGCAGAGAAGGCTGAGCTGGTGAAGCAGCCAAAGCCGTCGAGCTCCGGCAGCACACCAAGGAAATGCTCCTTCTGTGCCTCCTTGTGCATGCAGGACTGGGAGCTGGGTACAAAGTGGATCTACCACGTTCCCTCTGCACGCTGCAACAGGATCTGCCTTGCACTCCCAGCTTGCCCTTCCCACAGCATGAATGACCTGCCAGAAGCATAAAGGGGCTATAAGGGTGGTGTAGGGGAAAGAGAGTCAGGTCTTCCTCTGATACACCGAGCAGCTGCTTGAGCTGCTTGACATGATGCACGGGGGAGATTTGTGCACGGGATGATGTCTGCCCAAGTGTGGAGGGGAGAATCCATCTCACCACCAGGGACATCTTCCCTTGCTTCAGTCTGGACCTACAGCTTCAGCTGTTATGCTTTGTGAGGACAGCAGCACAGCACAATTAGATACTTTGCAACCTTATCATATAAGCTCTTTACGGGCATGCACACATGTCAGACAAAAGGCTGAAGGTGGCCCACCTTGCTCAGGAGGAAGCAGCTGAGATGCTGGCCTCTGAGTGCTCTGCCCTGGCTCATCTCTACCACTGAGAGGCAGCTCACTACTCCTTACAGCTCTGCAGCCTTCAGACCAGCTGTGTCCAGAGACACTAGCCAAGGAGCTGGCAGCGCCCACCTGGGTGAATTTCAAGGAGAAAGCTGCACTTTGGATTCACACAGGAAAGCAGGAGAGGAGCCACCTACACACACCCTGCTCCTCCCATGGCTCTTCCAGGCTCTGGGAGGTGACCTGAAATAACAACACTACTCATTTTTCTTTGACATTCCCAAATGGAGGAAACAGGAAGAGCAGCCAAGCAATAGGAAGAACCAGAGAAGACCATCACATATTTATTTGTCATGAACTATGCTTAGGAGAACAATAGGCCCAACAAGCTATCACTCATCAAAGTAGGTTTTTCTCTGTGAGAGCACTGCACTACACTTCAACAGAAGCATTAACTGGACACTAGAGAGGGGTCTCTGCTGCTCTTCCCTTTCAACCCCTCTCCAATTTCATCATTCTTCTCACATTTTCTCTTAAGACTGTCTCTTGGAATGAGAAATATTTTTTTTAATACAGAGGACAGGATGATACTCTAGGACTTCACAGGGAAAACCTCTACCCAGCACAAATGTGCTTCTGGTAAGAAATTTCTCTGCTAAACTTTGGATGAAGCACACAAAATCAAACATGTGCACACCTCCTCAGTTCCTCGTCAGAGAGAAAACACATTGGCAGTGGGATGTGCTAATGCAAACCCATGTGCTCTGGGTCCTGGCAGCACAGGCTCAGAGCTGCAGCTCCTGGTGCTGGCCTCTGAAGACCTGTAATTCTGTTAGGAAGGCAGCAGGACTCCAAAAAATCTTGCACGTTATTCCTGAATGGTTTCCTTGACAAGAAATCTGCACACATAATGAGACCAAAATATGGTTCCAAAAGTGTCCCACTCATGGGCTGTTCCTGGGAAGATGTGTTGCTCTTGTGAGACCAGGCTGATGGTGACAGCCCAGATACACAGGGCTGGGCTCTGCCATTGAAAGTGAGGGGACTGCACTTACTCTAAGGTAAGCATTCTCCAACAAGGTTTGGGATGGAAACAGGGCTGCATTTTGTAGGTGGAGAGACAGTAACACTTTCAGAAGAAGCGTTGATATCTGCAACTGAAATAAACCCAGCCAGTGAAGCTGATTTGAAAGCCTTGACACCTAAAGCACAGACACCTAACTGTGCTCTTCTGGGTGCTTCTGTTGCTGCCCTGGCTTCTCACACCACAGGCTTGTGTCACACAGCCCTGCGACCAAAACAAGTGCGTTTTGTGCTGCAGTATCCTGTCACACAGGGACAGCCGTGAGAAACGCTCTGTTTGCAGGGAGACTGAGCAGCATCACCTTTCTTCCTTCTAGTGTCAGTAACAAACAGCAGAGAGCTGCCAATGGAACAAGGATATCATCCTTGCAGAGATGCAAAAAAAATCACAGGCATGACCCAATTTCCCCTGCACCTTACCACCCTGGAAACACTCTTTGAATAGGTTAGTCCACCCACTGCAGTGTTTCTGCTAATGACTCACAAAATCCCACACGAGTCCGATACCATTTGCTTGATAAAACCAGCTGCCAAAATGAAACTATACATTTGGTGCTTGAAAAAACAGGGGAGAGATTAAAAAACCCCAAACATAAAACCAACAAGATAAACCCCTACTAGATGTTTTTAGTAGTGAAGTGGTGGAACATGAAATTCAGAGTGTGTGGTGCAAGAACAAGGGTGATGGCTGCACACAGACCCTTTGCAGACAGGGGTATGAAAGGGCTCTGCTACCAAGAATTTGCCTTCTTCTGTGTTGCAACTTACACAGATGTTCACATAATTTCTTGCATGTGGACAGCAAAAGCAGCATTGGTTTCAAGAATGATGTGATGGTCTGTGTGCTAAGGATAAGAAAAGAAAACTTTCAATGTGTATCCAATGTAGCCAAACTGCTCCCAAATGCACTCAAAGGACTCAGAAAGAAGTCAATGACAAAATTCAGACAGGACTTCACAGTGCTCTTTCTTCCTCTCATTTAAAAATGTAAATTAAATTACACTCAAGAATCTTAGGAGATTCAGGAGCATGAAACATATTGGAGCATCACAGTGTTCACTCATCATTGCAAAACATTAACTAAACTTGCTCTGGAAAATATTTTGACTATTTATAGAGAAGCCAAGGGGAAAAAAGACAAAAAGAAAATTCTTGCTGGGCTGTTGGGTTTTTTGGTTGGTTTTTTTTTTGTTTTGTTTTGTTTTTTTTTTTTTGGCAGACTTTATTTACAAGCAGCCAAACTCCCTTCTGCTTCTGAAAGACAAACAGAGCACTGAAGTCACAGGAAGAGAGTACTTAAGGTTGTGCTTGAATTAGGGACAGCCTTTTACCAGGTATTTGACCAAAACACACCAAACTCCAGCTGAAGCCCTGCCCTACCAAGAAATGCTGCTTAAATACTGCCTTAAAGAGAGATATTTCTATCAGCCTTCTCCTGAGCAGCCCTGGTAGGACTCCAGCCCAAACCCTACTGCAGGTTAAAGGCTGACATTTCATTCACTTCAAGGGATGCAGGGTCATGGCATAGGAAATTAAAACACCCTTGCACTTATTTTGGGTGCCCAGCACCCCTCAGGATGGAGATGTCACACAGCTCCAAAGAACTGGGAAGGGATTCTGTAGCAAATTCACTCTTGTGACAAGTAAACAATTTTTAATTTGGTCCATTTTCACAGCAGAAAAGAGATAAAGTTTATGTTCAAATAGGTGGCTGGAGAGAGCATGCAGCAGGTAAAGGCCAATGCCAAAAATTCCAATTAATTTCATTTAGGGTTTTAGTTGTTTTATTTCAGTTTGACATACGAAAAGAATTCCTGAAGTGAACCATAACTTACATAAGGAAAAAGGCAAGTAAGGTAATTTCAGAGGTACCTTATAGCAACACCTAAAAAGCCTGCATGTCTCTCCCAACATAAAAAAGGCTGCAAAGGGCACAAAGAGTCTTTGTACATTGTCCTCAGACCAGCTTTAATATCACCAGAAACCTCAAGTATGCTCCCACCTTCCTTCTCAGCTGGGCAGAACAACAGGTCTTAAGAGCTGCTATTGGTTCAGTGAACTCAAAGGCTGTGGAACTGCACCATCAGCTGCCTGCAGCATGTTGCCCTCCCCCGTATATTGCTCTAATGATAAGAGCACAAGAACTCTGTGTCACCTCCAAGTCCTGACATTTCCTCAAGCAAAGAGTAACAAAGAATGAAGTAAGACAGCAGAAGGGAGTTACTCGGGAAAGCTGAGCAGCACCAAACGAAACTGCTAATGTTCTTTTGGCAAAGCAAAAGATTTGTATAACACTTTTTCCTCCTACTGAATGCATTTACTCTTAAAAATCGATTTCCTCTGACACTATTTATTGCTGCACATTACTCGGTGGTTCAAAGAAACTGCATGGAAAATCACAACGTTACGCTTGTTAAATTGACCCTACAGGGTCACACCACCAGTGCATGCATCATCCCAAGAGGCAAGCCTGCCAAAGTCATGCTGTGCATATCATCACTAAACCCAAGACAAAATGCAAATTTGGCTGTATCATAGCTGATTTGCATAGCTTTCCATTGGGCTTGTACAACCTTTTTTGCAAAATGCCAATTTACTTCACTTTCCTACAGCTTATTACCAGTGTGAGGTACTCACAGCTTTTATGCAAGGCAGACTTAGTGGTTAAAACATTAAAAGAGATAATTAAATGCCTTTTGGAAATAGAACATAGCCTTCAACTTAATGACATACGGCACAGAACTTTGACTGGGACACAGAAATGTTAACGCCCCTTTTCAAAGGTGCAGACTCTCCTCCTCTCTTACATGCGAGAGCTGCACAGCTTTTTCTGCTTTTTATCTGATCTGCAAAAGCAGAACTATTTGCTTGCAAACTATGAAGGGCCTGAATCCAGTTACTGAGTACACATTTCACTCACACTGATATCAGAATGGATGGCTGCCAGTTTAGTGTCTTGGCTGGCATTCAAACACGCTGATTGCTGCCTCCTTGGATTCTGCATTCATGATTAAAAAAAAAAAAAAAAAAGGGAGAGAGAGGGAAGAAAAAAAATCCCCAAACACAAAACAAACCCTCCACAAACATTTCTGACATGCTATTGGGCTAATCTTCCCTCTCTCCTCTTTTGTAAGCTCAGTCTCTGGAAGCAAAAGCATGTAAGTAGCACTCTCCATCAAGAGAAGCAAATAGGGAGTTTGGACTTTATCTCCAAAGCTACGTACAACCATCATTAGTTCCTTCCTAGCCAAGAAATTTTCACACATGTAGCAGGGGCCAGCCCTCATTAAAGTCAGCAGCAGAGAAAAAGATCTGTTTACACTTCTGTATCCTCACTTGAAAAAATGGAGAAAAAACCAAGAGGATGAAGAGCTTGAAATGCTCTGAGACTGATGTCACAGCCGAGTGACAGGGAATGGAGGGGCTCCTTGCCTTACACAGACCTATTTTTTCCCTTGTTTTTTCTTCACTACTTACTACCAAAATCCACCAGGTTGAAAGGCAAGCCAAGAACTCCTCGAATCCCCTCTTCTTGAGCTCCCAAATACCCCGTCTCTGGGCACACTGCTTGGCATGGCTGGTGCTATGCAAGCCCTGCTTTCTCTGGCACGGCAGCAGACGCTGTAGATCAGACCACTCAGACATTTCAATTGAACTTGACAGGTGTTTGTTAATAGGCTCTACAATACATTTGGGAAGGGCTGCCTGGAATTGTAAAATGCTTATTACAACAGTTTAACAAGCCCAGTGCACACAGTTCAGTGTATTATTTTGTAAGGCTGTAAATGTAAGTGACCAAAATCTGAACTGTATGGCAATACACATGTAGCCTATAACTAACCCAATTAATGGCAAATGCAGACATACAGTATCTGTACAATGGGAGCTGATCCTAACAGGTCAGTCTGGGAGCCTTTCTGCTCCTTGCAGAATCTGTCATCCATGTATTAGTACAATTCACAGAAACCAGGTATATCTATTCAGTGAAAACTCCTTGGACTAATTATTAGAAAATTCAATTTATGCTAATTTGTCTGAGGGGAGGGGAGCATAAAATTAACTTGACACATTTATTTAACTTTTTACAGTATTATTATTACTTAAAAGTTATGACAGCATTGTGCCCAGAGGCCCCAGTCAGGATTGGAATCCCACTGTGCTCGGCATCCCGCTGCGTGTGCGTGAATTTCCTCCCAGCATAATTTCGAGGAAAAGGCCCCGTCCCTGGGTAGTGGTTTGACCAATCTCTTATACAAGTGTTTGCCCTGAAGACAGGGAGCAAGGCCATGGAAATAAAAGGCACAATTGATGTAGGTGCATTAAGCCACCACATCCTACCATGCATGAGCAGCACTCACCAAAAACATTCCTATTTTTGAAGAAAGCAACTGCTGAGTCACTTTGGTTTTTACTATTAAACACATCAACACAAGCAAGCCCTCTTCTCTACTGCTGTGTTTGCTTGCTTCTATTTTATAAACAGACCCTCATCCAATGAATGAAAAAAAAAATCCCACACAGGGTAAAAGGCCTCAGAAAAGGAAAAAGATACATGTCAGTAACTGTTGCAGGGAATTGCCAAAATCTCACCTCTTATTTTAGATGCACAATGTGCAACAACACATTTTTTTCCTCGCGGTGAACTTTGAAGTACCCTTTGAAGGACATCTGCCTGAGAGAAGCAGCTAGCTGTTCCACCTGCCTTCATTTCTGGATGTACAAATGCCAAGCCTGAAAGGTCACCATTTGAACAATCATAACAACTGATTGTCCTTGTCTAAGCTGGCCTTTTTATTTATATTCGATATGCTTAACCTCATTGAACAACTGTACTAGTCAGACTGTATTATCATATTAATCAACATGCTATCATCATATTAACTGAAACAAATTCAAATATTTCACAGTATTTCATCAGAAGTAGGGAAAATGGGAACTTTTCTGAGTTGGGCCTTAAACTACTCAGAGTACTGGCCAGTTCTAAGTACAAAAAGGAGTGAAATAAGAATTGCTGAGAAAGGGAATGTTGCCTTCAGGAGTGATTAGATGACTATCAGAATTAGGAGAATATTAGCATTAGAAAAGCATCTCCTCCTCTGGCTCTGTAGCAGTGTTTTAGAAGCAAGCCTGCCACACTGTATGCTCTTAATTGTTTGTTGGGGCTAAAGTGCACCACACAAAAGTCAGCATGGTCTAACTTTCAAGAAGCCTCAGAGACCCCTCAGCTCAGGGGCAGGGGAGATGTCAGCAAGCACGCTCTGCTCCCCAATCTTCCTTACACCCCAAAATGAGCTGAGATTAGTCCACACAAGCAAAGAAAAAATAGAAACATCAGAAAAAAATTCACTTGAGTGGACTGTCCTAACAGCCCTATTTTAGGTCTGCATTTCAGCTGGGGTGAAAACAAGCACACTCACCTTTAAGGCTGCTGCTCCTCCCCAACTAACTTGTCTCTCCGTGCCCAAACACTACAAAGACCTTGGAGCAAATTTCAACCAAACTCACACACTGGTGTAGCAGATGGAGTTCAGTCTTCTCCAGAACTGCAGGAGCCTATTTCAAAATGTGAGTTTGGTTAATGAGTCTTCTGCTAACCTTCTACTTCCCTCTGCTTCTCTTTCTGCTGAAGCTCATTGGAGTTGTTTCAGGGTTCAATTAAATATGTCAAGCGTTTTACATGCAGCTGCAACCTTGCAGCACAAAGTGACACGGAGGCAGATGAAAGAAACAGACTCTATGGTTTAGCCACACACAAATTCAGTGTATTTTGCATATCACTCCTGAAACAAACTGGCAGCCCACACTAAAAAGACTTCTGTCTGGGAAGAAAGTGACATTTGAGTCACCTTTGTTTTTCTCATTAGATATGAAGACGTCAAACATTCCCCTCCTGTCTAATGGCTCCTTTTTTTGCTTCTGTCTTATGAACAGGGCACATATTTCTGTGGTCCTTCAGAGCACTGCCTGCTTGACTCAGCACTGTGACATCTTGTGGTGCGTGTAGATTGTCCCACCCTGATGAAGTGTGCAAGGCGCCACCCGTGGCTGAGCTGCCATCCTGGCAGGATGCTGCACCACTCTAGCTGTTAATACCAGAAGGGTCCATAAGGAACAGGTCTGTGAAATGTTCCTGCCACCAGCAGAAAGCACAAGCTTTGCTTGCTGCTACCCATCCCCCCTTCACGCTGCCACATTCTGCTGAAAAAGAGGCTTCTGAGCTCTGTTGACTTTTGCCCTGCAGGCCACACAGTGCCTTTGCCCGAACAGTGAGTGAGACACCTTTGGTTAGATTATGCAGCGAGACAAACTTCTTGGAAGGAGGAATTTAGTCCTTTTGGCCTTTTACTCCTATTACTGGCTGTTTCTGTTCTTTTTAATTCCCAAAATAACAACAACATCTATTGTTTGACAACAGGCCTTTATCAGGTTAAAAAAAAAAAAAAAATCAAATTAACCTGTTTACTTCAAAGCCATGCTCTCTTAATTTTAGCTGGCACATCATGAAAAAAATGGTCTAGAACTAACCTCAAACAGTCATCTGGAGAAAAACAACATATTTTCCCATGTCATCACCACTATAGCACATACTAACCACAACTATTCAGCCTGTCAATTTTCAGTTCATATTATGATAACTTTACCTAAAAGCATTTCATGGTTCAAAAACAGTAAGAGCAATGCCAAGGAAACATTTGCTGAACTGACGAGCATGGCAACACTGGTGTGAGGAATATGCTTTCTGCAAAATGGGAAGCAGAGTAAAAAAGAGATTTCACTGGGAGCAACGGACTTTTCAGAAATTCCCCAAAAAAGTGTTTCAGCCTTGCTTAATCCCATAATCTAGTTTTAGTTTGGTCCTCAGGGGTGAATTTCCCACAAAAATCTCCAAGAACTGTGATGAATGGGAAAAGGAACACATGAATCTTTTTCACTTGCACTGGTATTTCCACTGCCACACAAATGAAGGTTTTTCACATCTACTGAGCATTTAAGAGAGGTAAGAAAATACAGATTCATAAGAATCTGGACAGGGGACTATGTGAAAGGCACAAAACCAATGCATTTTAGAAGGACTTTTGGCTGTGCTATCCCCATAATTCACAAGGAACTGAGCACCACACAGTCTTCAATTACTTTCCTTATTTTATGGAGGACAAAGGAAATCTATCATAAATGAAGCAGTGTGGTTCAAATTCTATATTAAAACCCCTCAACTCTGACAATCATATACCCACACTCAGGCTTCAAAAACATTCTCATGTTACAACACTGCCAGTGTCATCATTCCAGAAGCAAATGAGAAGTTACTGCATAACCTCCCAGTGATCCAGAGCAAGGACAGGATTGTTGAAACAGCAAGAACTGGAACTGTATGCTTAGGTAGGGACAGCAAACCAAGTGAAAAAACCTAAACCAAATTAAAACAAACAGAAATGCCTTGAGAAGCCTACAAAAACACTCTGCAGGCCATGCTACTACTCTCTTCCTTGTAGTGATTTGTCCAAAGTTAGTCCATGGTGACACCATGAAGGTTTCCATAATAAATTAATTGGCAGCTTTGCTTTTGGGGGCTGCAAGAGCAGCCCAAGCCACTTTGCTTTGTGACTTCCTAAGGTGCAACTTAGACATTCCAGGGCAGCTTTACTGCTAGGGGTGAGCAGGAATGCATTTCCCCTTCTTGGTTTTGGTAGGAGACACACTGAAGGTGAGGCATTCCCCCCAAGGACAACCAATTTCAATGTTGGCTGAACTGTAATTCCTTTAAAGAGCTATTGTTAAGCCAGGCATTGTTCCCTGTTCCTCACTCTTTATGAATTAGGAAGGATGCTATTCCTGTGTGTCCTCTCTGGACAGACCTCCTGCCTGGAAAGAAGTAAGAAATAGTGAGGAGGGGGTAAGGGTGGGGGGAGATGGGTAGAACTCTGCAAGTGAGCTTTCATTTATTTCAGAAGTGAGCAGTTACCTGTCTGCAGTGCCCCACACCCAAGCCTTACAGTCTGAAACAGAGGTTCGAGCAGATCTTCCATGAACTCACAGTGAGTCTGAGATAGACCACATCTAGCACTCAAAAACACACAGCTGAGCCCCTCCACTGCTCCTGCAGCAATTCCTGTCAGTGAATGCACTGCTGATGAAGCCAGGACTGTATGGTGCCCAGACACTGCTGCTCTTCGCTGTATCTGCCCCTCATCCCTTGGAAGCTTTAAGGGAGCCACTAGGTGAAAAGCAGTAGCACTGCAAGTTGTGTCCACCCACTCAATAAACTAACAGCCATTTTTTATGCAAGTATTGCAGCTAAGCAGTTGTACTATGGAATCTCACAAAGTATGAGACTTCCTTAATTTAGAAAAGCTGCATACTATATCAACTCCTGAAAATCTTGGTTTGCAGCAGAAAATGTTTTGAGTCAACAGTCTCAAAAGTATATTTTTGTTTGATTTTACAGCATGTTTGATGTTTTCAAGATGAGACTTAAGGAAATGTAGTATCATATTTGAAATCTTCTCTGTTGAATCTTTTATTATTTTCAGGCTATGCAATGTGCTTTAGTTGATTTTTAAAAAAATGAAAATCAGAAAACCATGCTTCACTGTTGAGGCTTTATCATATCCACAGTACTTACACATGTACCTAATTTTCAATCAGTCAAGCTGACTGCAATCAAAAAGACAAGAGGGTGTTAAAAAGGTAAGTGTGCCCTGAAGTGTTGTCCTGAACAAAAACTAGACACAACTATGTATTAGGTGTCTCTAAAATGGGTCTTTCATGTCTAATAAGTACAGATCACAATATACGTTGTGTATCAAAGGGTAGGTAAGAGATACATGTCTTGAGGAAGGAAACTGAACAGAGAAGAACTGAAAGCCTCTGGGCATAAGATGTGATTGTTTTATTAGAAGGAAGATTATCACATAGAGGCCAAGGATAAAGTTGAAACTTGAAAGGAATATGAGTCAGGGAAGCTGTTCCAGATGGCAGAGCCATGTGGGATGTGACTACACCATCTACTGTGGAAATAAAAAGGAAGAAATGAAAACTAAGTGTTGCGAGAGCTTATAGGACTGACAGTAAAATAAGAAAGAACTGAGAGCAGTAGAAGGAAATTAAAGGCAGAGTGATGAAATGAGTCCTTCAGAAATTCTGAAGTGCGGCAACACCACTTCAATCAGCCAATACAAAAAAGGCTCAGTCACACTGCTTCAGATAAACCCAAACATCTCAGTTTCAGTGCCTGTCCAGAGCACATTTTCGCTGCTTTTGGGTTTGACATATCATGTGGGCAGCTTTTCAGGAGAATCTCCCAGCATTCACTGAAGGAACAATCAATTACCAGTATATCCACTTACTGCTGATTCCATCCCCTAGTGTTATAGCCAACATCACAAGTGAGTTAAACAGAATTATGTAAGATGGTGTCTTGGGCAACTTAAGGGAAAAAAGTGAAAATTAGGCTGAATGTTATAAGACTTGTTAACAAGTTCTTGAGAGAAGTGGAGGAAACCATGAGGTCTGGACACTGGGAACTTAATAAGGCAAACACCTTAAAAATGCATTGCAGTGACCTGTCCCATCCTGTCAGGAAAACAGACACGGCATGAAGCACATAAATAGGTCTTCTGCACCTCTTGCTTCGATGCAAACAGGAGGTACATGAAAATAAAGCAAAAATAATAACAGACAAGATAATAGACAAAGATCTGCAACAGATTCAGACACTATTTGCAGGCTGTAAATTCCTTTTGATTCAAAGATGGGATTTTCAACCAGAAGTTAGAGGCGCCCTTCCTGGACTAATTAGTCTGTTCACTATACAACAGCCCAGGCTACTATCCACTATCATCCAAAATGGCTGCAAAGATTGGTGGATTTGGAAGCCAAGGAGCATGTTGTCTGAAACCTCCATTCTCCATGCAAACATACACATGCACATCATGATTTCTTTTGTTTGGAGCATCCTTTTGTTACATCTATGTACTCAAATGCCCAGCCAAAATGGGCTCTGACTACTAAAGCCACAGCAGTAATAATAAGTTCAACTCAAGAGATTCTTATTAAAATGGCAAATAAGTATGTTACATTTAAATAACCCCTGAAAATTATTTCAGAGACACGTCTGATCTTGACTTTCTTTACTGAAAGCATAACCTTAAGTCCATCAAGTCAATAAAAAGACTTGGAGACTTGAAAGCTGACTTTAGGCTACAGTTATTTTTTCCATGACTGATGCTTTTCCAATCATGTTCCTTCCTGGTCACGGCTTCTCCATTTCAAAGCAACTGAACTCTTAACCTGCCTAAACTAACATTGTTGAAAACAACTGATCTGAATGAAGGTAGCTTAAGAGTCTTGGTCTTCCTATAATTGCCTTTGTAGAAGCCACAGAGCCTGTGGTCAGTTGGCTACTTGCTTACATGTCCCCTCTTCCCAGTGAAAGGATGCTTCTGCAAATATTCCCTTTTTTAAAAAACAAATAAACAAACACACACCAACAAAACCAAAAAACAAAAAACAAAACCCCAAAAAACCCCCACCAACAATCTGGAAATCTCTCTTGCAAAGGATAAACTTGTTCTTCCAGGACACAAGATTAATCTGATTGCTTTAAACTCCCCTGGCTTTATCTGGGTGCGTAAATGAGACAATGAGACATCTAACTGCTACAGCCATGTACGTCAGCCTGCCAGACACAAAGCAGAGTTAAAAACCAGCCTGCAACTCTTGCATATCTTTCACACTTATTTTTTCAGCCTTGAGGATGTTTTCTTGGTTAGTCAACTTTAAATCTATCTATTGTATATACAGTATTATTTAAAAACAGCACTCAAGCATACAAGATAAACATGTGCCCCACAGAGTTACTAAACAAGAGAATAAATTTGCATCCCTGTGAATTTACTACTGCCATGTAGCTGTCTCCAATTTACAGAACAATACAAAACCAGAGTGCAGTGCCAAGTAAGTGAGAGGGCTTGTGCAGAAAAAGGCCAGTGCTCTAGAGGCACAAAAAGAACTGTGCAATGGAGAAAGTCAGCAGTTACTGAAAATAGGGCCTGCCAGACATTAAATGTGTATATTGATGACAAAGAGCGAATTTTTTAATGAGAACAGGAAGGCTCTTGCACTTGGTATACATGGGGAGAAGCTGCACAGTTACAAGGAAAGAGGGCAGCTCTAAATTTGCATTCACTGCAGAAGCTAAGTGTGAGCAGCATGAAGGGGACAGAGCACAAGAGCTTTGCCAAAGGTTCTGAAAGAATCCAGAAAGATTCAGAGCTCCTTGTGGCAGAGGAACCCAGCATTGTACAGAAGACTAAAAACATCCCAGGAACATGAGAAAGCAGCCAGAAACAAAAACACCTCCAGGATTTTGAATGGCAAATTCAGCCAGAGCCCTTCTAACAACACATCCCAAAGGACAGAGAGTAGGATTTGTGCTCTGCCTTCCCTCTGAATGTATCCATCTTTGCACCATCTTTGCCCTGCTGTCCTTCAACAGCCCAGCCTTGCCCCCCATCCTGCCAAGCTGGCCTGGCACCTGGGCAAGGGATGCACAGTCCTCTGGATGCAGAGATGGGACTCACTGCTGGCCACCATCAAGGAGAGCTACCAAGGTCAGAGCTTGGCTGTCTCTTTCCTCTCAGTGTCAACAGTAGTTCATGCCTCTCACTGCCCCTGCCTGTTGAATTTAGCTACAACAACAAAAATAATTGTAGGAATTAAATTGTCTTTGAGACTTTTGCTTCTGTGGGATTTGGAGAGAATTAGCCAAGACAGTGTTGTGGGAGGGGAGGGGGGAAATGGGGGTGGGCATCATCACCACCACATGTCCTCATGTCCTTGGAATCCAAACTAAAAACACACAGGCTCTTGAGCAGAAATACTCATGAAAACATTTAATAATGCTTTACCAAGGAGTGATATCAGCATAATTATCTGCATTTTATGGCTGCAGCACTGACTGGTCATGACACGCCTCAAGTCACCCAACAGATAACTAATCGTTCTGGTTCTGCCACTGTGTCTCCTGACTGCAAGTCAGTGCCTTACCAGTGGAATCACTCCAAACCACAGGCTGCACAGGAGGAAAGGGCTGCTGTAGTTATTATATTAGTATCTAAACACCAGCTATTCCATTTGCAGACAGGACAGAGGAAAAAAAATAAAGATATGATAAAAATCATGAAATGCTATTCTCTGTCCAAAAGGCAAGACCGGCCTTTAACAGCTTCAGTGCACTTAAACTGTAAGTGCATTTAATGAAAAGGTAACACAAGACCAAATTGTGTGCTTAAATTAAGAACCAAAGGAGTATCTCAAAGAAGACTGAACAAGAGAGAAGGCAGGATATGAAACTCCAGCTTTCTGATCGGGTGTCTTCTCTAACTCCTGGAGCCTCCACTCTTAAAAAACCCATCATGCTTCCTCTGTTCTTCAAATCCAGCCATGCATAGCACTATTAAACTTTACCAAAGCTGAATTTCTACCATTTTCCTTTGTTCTCTTTGCATGTAAAAGAGTTAAATAACTGGCAGTTGCTCAAGAATAATTTAAATTATTCCTTATTTATTTTAAAAAGTCTCTTATTTTATCCCTTAGGTTTCAAATTCTTCATATCAGAATTAATTCTTACAAAGGGAGGAATGTTCCTATCATTGTAAGATGAATCTAAAAACAATTACGAAATAAGACAGGAATTATTGAATGAACTTTTTACTGCAAGAAGTGATATGCAAGTGCAACATGAATAGTTGGTTTATTTCTCTAATTGCATATCTTTCTCTGTATCTCCTCCTTTCTTACTGTTTTCAGGTAAAGATCAAGGATACAATTTCTTCCCTATTCCACCATAAAACTGGAGTCAAGAAATGCCCAGCAAGTCTTGATCTCTGCCATCAGTCTCCTACCTTCTGTCAGCCTGACATCCGTGGGCAGGAAATGTCTCAAACTGTATTCCATAAACTGTCCCACACTGCTGCTATGATTAGTCTTAAGACTGATGGTCCTCATAGGCAACTGCATTTCTAGTGACAACCACTGTCTGAGATGAAAGGTTTTGCAGTGTTTGTTTTGAGCTGCTGCATTGCTACCACTACAAGTTATTGCATATTAATGCAGTGTCAAAAGAAATACCATGTTGTGATGTCAGGACATAGCCTTGCCCTCATTTTGTAACCTCCTCTATTGAGGCATCAAATTCTACTTCCTGGATCACCTTTGAACTGGATTAAAATAAATCAAGTGAAAGGACGCTGTCAGAAAGGAAAGACTTAAGAACACATGGGAACAGTTCCCCAAATGAATGCTCTTCTCTCTCTGCTACAAACATGTCCATATCTACTCTGATCAGGCAGGTAGGCTGGGTTAGAGCCACATGTAGCATCTTAGAGGGTCACACACTGTTTAGATAAGGCAGTGGTCTGACTAAGAGCCATGAGGAAGCCTCCTACAGTCTCTGTTCCAGTAAGATGGTTTACAGACACTCATCAATCTTCAACTCCTCATACCCCACACCATCCTCGCCAAAACAGAAATGGAAAGTACAAAAAAACCCCCATAGAACCAAGAGACACTTTAGTATGACAAATCTTTTCTAAACCAAATCACTTGGGTTTTCCAGCACAATACAGGCACTGAGACTGAACCCATCTGAGTGTAATTTCAGTTTCAGCTACACTGATAATGCCAACTTTGCACAACCACAATCAAAATTTGTTGTGCTTTTCACAACATTTTGAAGTCCTGAAGGAACATGTAAATAGAAATACCTTCATTGAGCTTAAGTACATTGTCATAAGCCTTATAATGCCAATCATGATTAACTTAAGGACCATTTATTCTACTTCCAATTGCTTTCCCAAAGAAGCAATCACGAGTACTTTACATGTTACCTTTAGCACTGGTCTCATCAGACAAGCGGGATTTTGTTGGCATGGTGGTTTCCCTCTTTGACCAAGGATAAACACTATTCCCTACTGCTTCAAGGCTCCAGCCCTGACATGCCAGACAGCTTTAAAAGCATGCAGAAGTCAACAAGCAGGCTCAGGGCTCAAATTTGTAAGAGAAAAAACAGCTACTTCAGGTCTTCACAATGGGGGCCATGGGGTGCAAACACTGGCATTCATCCCCTGCCACTGGTAGTGCAGTGCTCTTTCTCCTGCTGCTTCCCACTTCCAATTTCAGTGCAGTCATTTCAGTGAACAAAGCTCTTCCTGCTCCTTCAAACTATTTTTGTGCATTTAATTGGTGCAGATCTGGGAGCAAAATGAAAACTGCCAATCCCAACCTGACCAAGGAGCAGCATTAAATCTGGAATTCCGATTGAGTTGTCCTGTTATGATACTTCTGCCAAGCTCTTACTGGGCAGCTCAACTGAAACCAGTAACTAAGTCATGATTTAAAACTGGTGAAACACCTGCACTGCAGTGAAAAATTATGTACACGCTGATTTCATGTGTGGTTTATACAAAACAGACTTCCTCTAGAAAATGTGGAGTACAGCTCATTCTGAATCTACTCTGTCTTTTACATGCGCCAGGGGGTGCAGAGCCAGCACACATCCGTTTGCAGGAACAAAACACATCCCTCTAGTACTAGACACACTGAGCCAGTGTTTACACACTGATCTGCTAATAAGGAAACCCGGGAATTCCAGAACACGAGATTTATATTTATTGCTATTTTACATTGCCACAGAATGTGCCAAGTTTGGGCACTTTAAATGATGAGGGCTGCTATTGCACATTCCCTTATCAGTCTTTCACACAACTGCGTTACTGAAGCATCCTGATAAGAATGTCTAAAATGTCTGCTATGCTTTAAAGCAGCAAACTCTTCCTTTTCAGCTCTGACCCAGCCATTTCACTCAACAAAGCTCTTTCTAGTCTTTCAAAACACTTTCTACTCACTTAATGATTGAGATCATACTGCCTGTCTTAGAAACTGCAACTCCCCAAAATAATACAGCACAGCTATTTATTCATGGCTTGCCGTGGTATTTTGAGGACTACTACTTCACAAGATGGAATGAAACGTGAACATCCATCTTTTGACGAGATCCAAGTTCTGATCACGCTTCAGAACATCACACACAGAACATTAACACACCTTTTAAACCAAGTAAATCAGGAAACTGTGCAGCTAAAAGGACCAACTTGCCAAACCCAGCATATGTTTTTGCACTTGCATTCCCATTCCCAGGCTCACTCAGATCAATGTATATATAGATAGGCATACGTGTATGTGTGTATACATACGCATTTGTTCTCAACTGCATCTCCCAGGAAAGTGCCAGTCAGAGGAAGAACAGTCAGGGAGTAAAAAGCCACTTCTACTATAATGAGTGAAAACAGTTTTATTTCTAGTCATTTTGGGATTGTCAAGGTCTTCTTTGATTGTTTCCTCTAAAACCTGCCTTCTGTAAGCTTACTCAATGTCTTTGAAAAAATATTTGATAGAAAACTTAGCTGGAATTGAATGTTAAAATACTAAATTATGGAAGTCACCTATCCCTGCACTCATTTCATTCTGCAAGAACCCCACCTGGGAAGGAAAAAGGGAGAGGCGGAGTGGGAAAAGAACAGCAAATTAGCAAGGTTTCATGATCTAATTCAACACGCCAGCCCATTTTCCTGTCAGTCCTACACGTACAAACAGGATGAAAAGTCTAAGTTTTTTACACTTTTATTGCTCAGTTTCACCATTTCTGGTTGTCTGCCTTGGTACTTCTGTCCCCTCACACAATGACCCCAACGCCCTCAGGCTCCAGAGCACCACCTCCAGAACTAGGAAAGTCATTCACATGCAACAGAATGGGACCGAAGACACCCAGCAGGATGTGATTTTTCTGAGAGCAACGAGGCTACAGGCTATGAGCTGCTCAAGATCATCCCTACCACTTGGTACCTTCACTGCAGTCCCAGCAAGCCATCCAAGGCTGAGTGAGGCTTGACAGCTTGTACAGTAAAACTGCAGGCAGTACCTGTGCTGGCTGCACAGCCGCTGGCACAGACTCGGGGGTTTGTGCCAAGCGGGCTCAGGCACTCAGAGGGTACACTGCAGGGCCAGGCTGTACAGACACACTTGTTGGACTCTCACCAGCAGCACCCTGTTCAGTCTAATTAGCAAAACCAGAGAATATGTAAGGAGAGAAGCAGGGCTAATTAGCCAGAGCAAAGCACCTTGTCAGCTTGGGAATCTCTGCACAGGGCTTGGAAGCACAAATAGATGTACCCATCGTGACTGAGCCTTTCTTACTCGCTGCAGTCAGCAGGTATTTCATTATGCCCAAGAACTACTTACTGCTGAAGCAACGTGTCTTGTCATGTGAGAGCAGAGTGGGGTGATTCCTCAGTTCTTAATGCTGCTTTTTTGAAGCAAAGAACTGCAGAGATTTTATATATCAACATATGATGCTTTCTCCCATTGCGTGTACTTAAATACTCAGCAGCCTTCCTTTGCATGATCTTTTTTGAAGGAAGAGGATCCTCTTATGGTTGCTGTGTATTTGTTTATTTCTATTTCCTTGTATAGCATTCTAGGTAGTTGAAAAGGAGAGGAAGAACACAATGCTCAGAATAGTTTCACTACTTCACTGTACCTTCCCCATCTCAAAATACTCTCCAGATGGAAAGAGTTTATTTGGAAGTAGGCAAGCAGAAGGCTGACTGAAGAAAAGTGATAATTACATTAGAATAATAACAACAAGAAAACCCAGAGCTAATGAAGCCTGACAGCTTCATTTAATTTTAGAAGAGACTTTACCCTATAATGAAGACATATAAAGCTCTACAGCCCTTTCTACAGATGCCATGAGGAGCAGCAGGACTGCTTACTAAGCCAAATCCCTTCAGCTGAACTGGTTTGACTGGTCAATGATAACAAGAAGGAAGTGCTTGTACTTATATCTCTTGATGGCACTGCAGGCTATCCCTCAGGTTGAATAAAGATAGTTATACAGATGTTCTAATGGTTCAGGTAAAAGTAAAAAGGATCCTTGTGATTTGCACTGTGGAATTAACAGACATGTCTTAACTCAGAAATATGTTACGAGGACCTTCCTACTTCAAAAGGTAGCAGTACATGACTGAGTGACTAAGAAACACATTTTGTCTCTTTTCCCATAAAAATCTGACTCTTTAACAAAGTCAATTGCAGAGTACAGCTTTACTTAAAAAAAACAAAAAAAAAACAAAAAAAAAAAAACACCCCGAAACTCCTTTCAAACAACGTAAAATAGGCCCAAAACATTTTAACTGTGAATATGAAAAGTGTCAGCTCCTCTAGTGCTCTTCCTGTTGCTCCACCCTGAGTGTCAAACTCCCTTTTACTTCACCAGAGGTTCATGTTACCCGAAGTTTCTTTTTGTCAACTATCTACACAGAAATGATAAATCAAGCTGTTGAGAAGACAAGTTTTATCTACCAGAGACACAAACTCCTGGGAGCTGAAGGCTTAAAGCACAATTTGCTCACTGCCTCCATTAAGGACACTTCTGTTGCAAGGAATCTCCACAGCTCTGTTTACAAACGTACCCCTGTCCAGGAAGCTGACCTGCATTTTGCCCAGCTTCTTTC
Source organism: Serinus canaria (assembly GCF_022539315.1). Lineage (NCBI taxonomy): Eukaryota > Metazoa > Chordata > Aves > Passeriformes > Fringillidae > Serinus > Serinus canaria. The sequence continues at coordinate 63,353,660 of NC_066315.1, forward strand.
AACTAACACAGCTTTGTAATGTTTTAGCAGCATTCATTGCAGTCCAAGTGTTGGAAGTGAGAGAAAGGGAATTTATAAATCACCACCCCAATTCTGACTGAAGGTTGCCTGGCACAGAAAACCACAAATAATGTTCCTCCCCTCATCTCATGCAGCCCTCACTCCCCAAACAGATTTCTTCTATTACTAGTGCAATAACTTGGTAATAAGTTGCACTACTGCAATAAACTTTATTTGCCATTGTAGGGAGGGTTTTTCTTTTATTTAAAGAGCTGCCAAGAAAACTCATTAGAAATAAATAAAAACCAGCACCTCCGGTTTGCTTAGTCTATCTCTAGTTCTGACACCTCAACAGGAAAAGAAGCTAAAGGCAATCCTGTCAACTTGCTTATCTTCTTCCTCTTGACCTTTGTGCCATCAGGTGCCTCTGAAACATTCATCAGTGTCTGTAGCTGGAAGCAGCTGAACTGATTAACAACAAGAAACATAAAACTCACTCAGAAGGAAACCTGATAACATCAATACACCCAGTTTGAATAAAAGTATCTGATACTCCTTCCCAAAATATGCAGCTATGGTCAACATGCCTAGCAGGCTGCAAACAAACCTGAAATAAATATGAATGAACAAGTTGTTCAGAATAATATTCTGCTAGAAAGGGCTCATGATTCCTTTTAACTAACCTACCACTATCAGCAGCCTTTCCTTTTGAATGTACACTCCAAAGAGAAAATGGGAAAAAACTTCCTCTCTAGGAGAGCTTAATTTATATTCTCTTCTTGCTGCTGCTGCCACAAACATTATCAGCTTTAAGAGAAGCATTGGCAGGTTATGAGATACTGTTAGAGTCATCATGGGCGCAGCAAACCAGCTCACGAGCAATGCTAACTATCACAGCAGCACGAGAAAGCGGCAGTGAAACACAAGAAGCGTAAGAAAAGCGGAAAGAAATTCTCACAGGCATGAGACACCTGTGTTTTGATCAGCTTCATCCCAGAAACAACCTGAAAATAGTAGGGCAGCTTTCATGCCATGCTATAAACCTGTGAAGGCTGGGCTTGGTTCCCCCAATGCTTTTTCTTGGTTTCACTGGAAGTCTCTTGGACCAAGCAGAGTTGCCAACAAGGATCAGAAATTTCTCCAGCTGGCACCACCAAATTTAAGACAAGAAACCAAAAGCTACAGTGCTGAACTACAGGAGATGCTTTTTGTGGTCTTGTGGACCACACTGGTATTGTGATCATTAACAAAGGCATAATTCACCTGCCTGCCTTGCTGTATTTACTCACTCCAATGCACTGTGCACTAGGACTGCCTGGACTTCTCTAATGCCAAATCATGAAACAAAGCTGACAGCAAAAAGCTGGGGCAGCAGTTAAAGTGACTGCCAAAGAGAAATCTGTTTGCTCAGGCAAAAGCTGTTCTCAGTCCAAACATGGGAGTCATAATCTTACAGCCATTTGCTTGGAAGACAATGAAGGGAAGGCAGAACAGACTGGGAAACTACAGCTTGCCACGGTAGAGAAGAGAACAATCTTTGTGCCCAGATTTCTTTGCTCTGCAGGGTAAGTTTTACAAAGCTGACAACCAGTAGCAACATGTAGTGGCCTCAGGCATCATGCCTGCCTATCAAAGACTTGGATTTTAGCCCTGGAGAAATTACAGCTTCTCACTTCTCTGGAACCTATACTGGACAAGAAGAAAGCAAGGGAGTAATGAATGACCTAACTAAAAATTACTTTAATACATGGATTGCATGCTATAAGCCATAAACTTAGGATTGCAGGGAGAACTGAGAAGAGATATGGAGAAAGAAAACATCATGTATTGGCAGGAGCACCACAGCCATAGAAGACAAAAGACAACCAGCTGGGGCTGCTACAACAGCAAAGTCATCTACTGGAGTGGTAGGGGCTAGCTCTGAATGGAAAGTATGGGTCTAGCAGATAAGCTCTGGAGACAAAAAAAGAAGCTCAGTAGTTCAGGCTGGAAAAGACAGCGAGGAAAAGGCAGCTTAGGAAATCATTAGCTGAAGAGGTAGCCAGCAGGAATGTGGAGAAGAGAAAGGTAAATCCAAGGAAGTTGCACAGATGTGAATAAGGTAATTGGTCCTCTGGAGCACTGGTGGCTTACTGCTTCATCGCTGCACATCCTTCTGCAGGACTTGAAGCCACCCTGGCCACCTCTCTGCTGGGTAGCAAGTGCAAGCAGGTGTGGCCCAGCTCTCGCCTGCTGTCCCTAGGTGATCATATGGGGGATCCCCCAACAGCCAAACAGCTCAGCTGCTGCCAGCTGCCAATGCCAATTTGCCACCCATGCAGTGTGAGGATGGCTGTGGCTTCAAGGCCGAGGGAGGGGATGAGCTGACCTGATGCACAGAAACTCCCACCACCATCATTCACTTTGCATCTCCACAGGCACACTTGCCCTGCAGGATTTCTGCAGCATCCATTTTAATCCAATGTACAACAGCTAAAGTAAACTGCCAAACTGAAGGCCTAGAGTTATGGTCAGAGACTTTATTGTGAAGCCCCACAAGAGACTCAAACTGTTTCAGCTTCCTCTCCCAAACAGCAGCCTTGAGCTGTTCTCGCCTAGCTGCCGGAAGCCTGTGACGTGAAATAAAAGCCAGGAAATATGACTTTCTGAATATACATTTATTTGGTGAGAAATACTTCTGATTTTTTGGCAGAGAAATGGCAGAAACCTGAAGCCCTATGTATAGCATGCCTGCAGAGAGCAATTTCTATTTAAAGGGAAGCTGCAGCTGTCTGTAGCTCTTAATGAAGAATAATGCCTAGGAATAAATTACTGCTGTTTCTGAGAGACATTTCTCAAATTAAAGCGATTCTTTCCTTTTTCCCTCTCACTATAAATACCAAGTGGCATGTACTGGGCTGTTGTTTGGAAGAACGGACACATGCAGCTCTGCTCTTTTCTCAGCAGCCTGGTAATTTACATAGAAAACCATGGGGTGATTTAGCATCCGGATACCAAAGCGACACAAAAGCAGAGACATCCAGAATCATTAAGTCTGCATGTGTCAAAGCTTCCCGTAGCTCTTCCAAGGTGTGCACAACTCAGAACAGAAACCAGGCATCACTTCCAACCACACCACAAACCCGGCCTTGAGGCTCTAGGCGTGGGAGATGGCCGCTCACAGAAAACCACCATGAAAGGCTCGCTAACCTTCCATTTCCATCACTTGCACAAGCCTCCTCCTCCCCAAGGGGCTGCTGCAGTAGCAGGACGGGCAGGCAGAGAAGGTGATGCTCTGGGGAGAGGGTGTGCCTGGGCTGCAGCCAGCCTGGCCAGGCAGCTCAGGAAGCAGCACTGACATCAGCTCCAGGAGCTGTCGCTCCCAGACCCGTAGCAGCTCCACGTGCCAGGAAAAACAGCCGGCAGCCAGGGGGTGAGTACATGGGAGATAGGACCCAGGGTAAAGGAAGCAAGGAGGGCCAAGGAACAAAAAAAGAAGGCAGCAGCTCAAAAATGGGATGGAACTGGGGCTAAGTCATGCACAACCACGGTCCCCCAGGACCCTCTTCAGAGTCAGCCCTTACAGCAGCAGGTTCCCCACTGAAGGCAGGGCATAGAAAGCCTGTCTGGGCTAGAAGTGGGGATGTTTACTATCCTACCATCTGCAGTTTGCCCAAAATAACAGTTATAGATATGAGATCAAGTGAACACGTTTCTGTTATTGACACATACTGGATTTAGAGATTTATTTTCCATTTCCCATAAACCGTGCCAGAGGTTTTCGCATAAGCACAGAAAAAAAAATTATGTGAAGAAATGCCTGCGAGTGAGGAACATGAAGAGTTTATTCATTGCTCCTGTTAGAATGTGTTTGTGTGGCTAGCACTCCAAAAAAGCTGTGTCATATGTTTCCAGGATGGAAAAAAAAAAAAAAACCTCAGGATACCTACATCCTACCAGAAAATGACAAAACCGTATGCTGGAATACACAAGGTAGCCTCCGGCAAGAGCAAAGAAGCCTTGTCTTGCTTCATTTTTACCCTTACTAAAATAAACGTTCCTCCTTAATGAACCCTCCTGACATCCCTTTCTCTCTCCCCAGAAGTGGAATATGGACTTGATTTGTACAAGCACTGCTATTCCAGAAATGCATTTCATCCAAATGAAGAGAACAGGAAAAAGGAAGCGAGAAATTTGTACTGTTTAGTAAACAGGCAGTTTCTAGGTGGATACAAAACACTGGTCTCAATTTACTGCACCCCTCCCTCCTCACACCCCCCTTCCTCTGAAATTTGCCTGGGTGGCAGAAGGAGGCAGCAGAAGGGAAGAAAACAGCTACCACTTGCAGTGGGAAAGGTTTGATCATTTTCTTCACATCTTAACAGGACGACACCCTGCAAACAGGAAAGAGAGAGCAATATTTTTCAGTAAATCCACTGTATGCCGGTACTTCCTTTCAGGAGAAACACTGCACCTCCTCACCTCTGGTATTGTTGTCTCCCAAAGAGGTTAAAGGAAAGGAGAGGAGGAACCTAGCTGACTGTCTCTTTCTTGCAGTGTCCTCCAAGCAGAAGCCAGGTGAACGAAATATGCCGTCAAGGAACTGTCAGAAATCTCTCCATACCTACAAATGATTCCTCAAAAGGAACCAGTCCTGGATGCCAGGGTAAGAGCAATTCTCAAGAACACTTTTCCCCATCCATACCTGGTGAGAAGAGCGCTGCTTTTTCTGCACTAACCCAGGCCTCCTGAGTATAATCAGGGTTTTGGCACCACAATAGCAGAACATCACACTGTGCTTTAAGAGGGCTGATTTTAAACTGTTTAGGATGGGGCAGAATGTAATGATCACACTGACAGCATCTTCAACAGATATTCCATCCCCTGCAATGGCTGATGATTGCCTCTTCAGTTTAACTGGCTGATCTGGCACACCACATACCTTACAGGACCCAGTGGATGCTCTCCTTCATGTGAGGTGGTGCTACTGTTGCAATCAGTGGAGGTGATTGCAACATCTTAAACAAACATCTCCTGTTATCCCAACAGCTCTGCATGCTAGGATGGCTGTTTATTACTACTACTACTACTACTATACTATTATTATTATTATTATTATTATTATTATTATTATTATTATTATTATTATTATTATTATTATTATTATTATTATTATTATTATTAGTGCTGCTGTCCTCTTCTCTTCTAGGATGCCACCATGCAAAGTTCTTGTGGTTATAAAGAAGCCTTTCAAAGGGTGGGAATAAGCCGATATGGCCACACCACAGGTACATGGACAGTGAGAAGCTCCACATCTCAGAGCCCCATAGTCATCTTAATGAGCTACTAACTTGGCAGCTTAGTGGTAACTAGTAAGTAACAATTCCAAATGTTGGCTTTGTTAAATATTTCACTGTAGATCAAAGCAGGTGGGAATGGCAAGAGATGACAAAAAACTTCAGTTTCTTCTCTAATATTTATTTTGCAACTGGTTTTTGGGAAAGCAGCACCACTTAGACTCTCAATCTGCTTCCCAAAGCCTGAACCCAAAGAAAAAAGCAGAGCAAAGGAGGGCATCCAACTCTGAAGGAGCTAGAAGGCATGCCAGAAAATATATTTATATTTACTACATTAATGGAAAGTGCACAAACTAGTTTGCTCCAACTGGAAGAATCTGCAGCTTGTTTTATCACTACTAACATCTTGAAGGACCACTGCATACTCTGGGCAAAGAATTAAATACTAACTTGCCTAACTTGGAAATCCCCATGGTTCTTTCTTAAGAAAAAAAAATAAGGATTATTCTAAAGCCTGGCAGGCAGAGAACTCTTGTTTTCCTCTTTTTGTGAGAATGTTTACATTTGATCTGCATGTTTGCCCATTTCAACCCAGAAAAGCAGTGGGCTTCAAGAAAAAAAACAATGAACATAAAAATATTCATGCTTTCTCTTTAGCCATCCCTCATGGGAACATTTTTTTGATTAATACCACAGCTGAATCAAGGTCTCAGTTGAGTGACTGTGTTTCCCTTGGAAAGGTGTGCTACTCCAATTCTCAGGAACACAAACCTCTGAGAGGAGCATTTGTACTGGAAATACTCAAACTAATATACAAAACTGACCATCAGGAGTTTGGAAAGCCAGAAATAACAACAGAAATAACTACATTTCCATTCCTCTAATTTGAAAGTGGTCAAATAACTTCAACCATTGTACGAGCATGCATAAAACTCCTGAATCTGTCCTGTAGATTCATGGACTGTTATCCATTGTATTTTTCATTCTCGTTAGGCTACACAGTCACACGGCCTTCCAATGCAGGCTCACATATTTAACTAAAAAGCAATTGCAGTATGACAAATAACTGTAGCAGTCCAAGGAAAAGAAACCCACCATCTTTCCTTAGATAATACTAGTCTTCCCTTAAACCTATTAAAAGAAAAAAAAAATTAAGGGGGAGAGGAATTCAAGTCTTTGGTTCTCAGTGCATCACAGGGAAGAGACCAAACACTACAGGGCAGATATTACCTCCCAAAAGACACAATTGGAAGTATTTGTTATCACTGCTAGGAACTCACAACATTCACTTTGTTCTTCTTCAGGGAATTCTGGATTATCCTTTAGCATGAAGGTTTTTCAGAAGCTGCTGGATTGTTCACAGGTCCTCACTGGCTTTCCTCTTTCAAATAAAGTAAGGTAGAGCTGTAAAACAAAAAGCAAAACCAAGTAAGAAAGGAAAGCAAGGAACAAAAAGAGGAAAATCCACAGAGCTGTTTAACAAATGAACAATTGACTCCTACATCTCCTTGAAGCAAATGCATTTTTAATGAGCTCCCAAGATGAAGATTCTAGAACAGAGTGAGTGTATGGCAAACACTGATCTAGGATAGGAAGAGTCATTTGCCCTGTACATATTATCACAAAAAATTAAAACCCAGTTCAGAATTGCTGAAGCAGATACATAATTAAAATAATTCTTCTGTTGATAAAAATGATAGTTCTGTTGTTGTAACAAGAGAAAGAAAAAACTACTTGGAGTTGCTGTTTAGAGAAGTGTCTGCAAACAAAGTCCACAATGTGCAGAGAGATCCTCACATGAAAATTTTTGTTCCCAATGAACTCCTCCAAGGAAATGCAAAACACCTATCTATTTCCATGGTATCTGCAATATTATAACAGAGGAGTACTGAATCCAAAAACACACACACACACACACACACACACACGTTCTTTCTGTTCCTCAGTAGGAAGTATCTTTCATATTTGAGATTTTTAATATTGTGTGGTTCTTTCATTGATTTTTTTGGACAAAGTTGAATTGTGGACCAATTCCTAATTTTATTTTTTTTTTAATCTACTACACAAGGTATCAGACTATCCTCAGCCTTTTTACTGGGGTCTGAGGAAACTGCTGGGTTTCATTTTTATGTGAACCCCTCACAGAATACTGAAAATTGAGTATATATTTCTACAGGCCCCACACTGAACTTTTTTCCTTGAACCAGGTTCCCATGGTGTCCTTGTGCTTCCCAAATGCTTAGATTCAGTTTGTGCCACCAACATTTCCTACCTCCTTAATGTAAGGCTTCTCAAACATTTCACATGTCACTTTAGGGTTTGTGCACGTGGATCCCATCCTACCAGCCTTATGGTAGAATCCATGTCCTCAAATCAAAAACAAGTGCAGGACTAAACTCTACACCTTTGACAGTGCAAACTCTCTTTGCTTGTTGGAGGAAACGAGGCAATCCAGAAACTTATTCATTTGACCTATCAAGCATCTGGTTTAGGACAGAATGATTCACTCTCTAGAAAGGTCTGGCTCTCTCCATAAAGTGAGTCTAGACACTGAGCTCAGATGAGATGGCTACATATGAATGCAGATGAATCTCACACTATGTGAAGGCAGGAAACAAGTCAGACAGATGGACAAGTGCAGTTCATGGGTGAAGAGCAGAGGGAAGACAATGCAATGATGAAAAAGTAGCTATTCAAGAGAAGTTTACAACTATGACTGTTTTAGTTGAACATACAAAGCAACAACAACAAAACCTTCCAAAGCCCAAAGCAGTATCTGCCCAGTTGATCCAGTTTTGGTGTAAGACTATTCCTGGATTTACTGGCTGAGGCTAAGCCCTCATGGAGCATTCTCTGTAAACAGCATCCAGCTGGTTGGGCAGGCACCTGGCAATGATGATGACAGTGACCAGTAGTCTCAAGGTACAGGTGTCTTTGACCTCTCCCTGATGGACTGTAGCAATGCAAGATACCTGTTACAAAAATCTTCCCAGTTTAAGATACAGTCGTTTCATAGGAGCTACAACTCCTGTGTGACAGTGGCACAGCTACCTCAAGAGCCTTCAGACACCCAGGCCCTGGCTATAGTTCCGGGACTTTGGTCAACAACTTCTCTCCTCTACTGCAGTGGGACTCTGCTGCTTATCTGACAGAGAAACCCACCCTCAGACATGGTCTCACAAGATTTTTAACTTTAGAAAGCAAGCCAAAGAGAGAAAAGTAACACCGATCTATTTAGAAAAAAACAACTTGAAACTTTGCTTAAAACCAAACCAATTTATTTTCAAGCCATTTATTTTTTTTCTTTAAATTATGAGAATGTCACAATTAAAAAACCTCCATCTCAGCTCAAAATACTTAAACCATTTTGCTTCTAAGTGTTAAAGTGAAAGATTTCAGCATTTGCAAATTATGGGATTTTTTTTCCCCCCAATAATTTGGCAACCCTCAGAATTGCAATTTTTAATCCTTATCCCTTGTCATTTAGCATTCAGGGGAACCTTTAAATGGTTCCCCTGAATGCTAAAATGTCCAAATGTCTAGGACAAAATATTTAGCTTTTCCAACAAAAATCGATGGCTTCCAATTGTTTTTAGTAAGAGCAGAGAAGTTTACTCCTTGCAAACTCCTGCTTCAATAGATTCCTGCGAGCCTCCCTGGAGAGTCAGCTGTGTGTAACCCTGGGCTGACGACCACCACACTCAGTGACTAAGTCCTTCCACTAACTTCAACAAGGGGGATTAGGATTTTTGTCAGAATTCAGGACATCCCTCTGGCTGTCCTGGACTGCAAAGACCCCTGCCAGAGAGCTCAGAGACCCTGGCACAGAGCCCAAGATGGTTGTGGTTTTGATTATGACCCATAGAGCAAATTACCAACCTTGTATGAAGATCTGCAAGCCACGACAGTTTAAGTAAAATGATAGTGAATTTATCATGGAGTGAAAAATAGATTTTTTGGGTTTTTAGAATGGGGATTCGGGGGGCAAGATGAAGGAATCTGGGCGTGTCTAGTCTTTCTCCTTCTTCTTCTTGACCTCCATCTTCTGCTGTGATGTTGGCACTTTTAGATTGGTTTAGAGTAGAAGCTCACTGTCTAACATAAATGATAAATATTGAAAAGTAATTGTAAATATTGTGTATGTAGTTTGTAGTATATAAAGGTAACACCGCCCTGGGGGCAGGCAGAGTGCCTCAGACTGTCCTGCTGAGCAGACCTCGGCTAGACAGGAGAAAAAATTTTCTAGATAAGATACAATAAACAACCTTGAGACAGAGAACTGAAGAGCCCTGACTCCTTCTTCGAACGCCAAGCTAAGAAAAGAGACTTTCTAATCTATCTCAGAGTCACTCTAACCAACTAGAGAACCCAAAAGATTTTGATTATGTTCAAGTTAGCAAGGCTCCAACTGCCCAAACCAGGGCTTTGATCACTGAATCAGGAGCGAGGCTGCTTGCTAGCTATGCAGTGACCTTGCTATTGTCCTGGAACATGACTTGCAGACCCCAGCACAGGGACACAGGAACAGGCCACAAGCAGCACCTGTGCAACACAGGACAGTGGTGGTACTCTGGGGCAGATACCTTCTCCCCACACTCACATTTCACAGGAAAGATGACATGAAGTAAGGTAGCTTACACCTCAGGCAAAAACAGGGGCTAGAGATCATGTGTTTACCACAGGGTGCCTTTGTACCATGCACACAGCCAGTTATTATGGAGCAGATTTTGCACTATAAATTCACAAGCTAGTTTAATTTGCTACAGCTTGCTCACTTGACCTTACCCATAGGCACTTCACTCCGTGAGGGCCAAGGCATGTCTGCTTGCAAATATTCCCAGGCACTTTCATACTTAAGATTTAAAGATAGCATAGCACAAAATTCAGGATGCATGGAGAGATGCTGCTTCCTGAAGCACAACCCTCACCCAAAGAGCAGAGCACTCAGTCCCTAATTGGGACAATCTTTTTGCTATGCAGATCTGATGGGCTCTGATGACATGCTCTTCGTGGAACATGGAAAACAGTCATAACTTGGAGGGACCAGCAGAGAAAGCTGGTTCACAGTACAATTAGGTCCTAACCAGACTTTGTGACTGAAGTTTCCACACGATACAAAACCATTATCACGTACACGGTTACCAATCGCATCTCCGCTATAAATGGGAAGCGTTACCAAGGAAGCTGTTTTTTCATGGTCCCACAGCATTACGGGTACTCAAATATCATAGCATAGCTCTGTCTTTGAGAGCTAAAAAGGACACTGTGCTGACAGATTAGAAGTGTAATTGAGACATGAACAGATCTCAAATCAAAGAACATGGAAGTACTTCTCAGGAGTATTTTGCGACTAAAATTGGACCCCAGGGCAATCACAAATAAGGACTGTAGTACAAGTGAGAACTGCAAATTGGCAAAACCTGAAAACCAGAAGTTGGCTACGTGCAATATCCTGTATTTATTCCAAGAAAAGGTCATGCTCTCCCATTTTGCTTTGAAGATCAGGCAGTGAGAGATTACCATTTTACTAGTCCTTTCCTGCAGGTTTTTAATTGTCATCCCTTGCTCTCTTGCATGACATAATTTGGTTTCCCTAATTCACAAATCAGCATAAGCTAATAAAACTGTTTAAGAGACGGCAGCCTTGTGCCCAAGTTGTTTCGTTGTTCGCTATTATCCCTCAACTAATCCTTCAACTCAAATAAAACCGTAATTCATTTCCTGCTTTATTCTCCCTCTACATGAAATAGTTTTAGACAGGTTCAATCCTGCCTCACCGCAAATGGGAAAGGCGAGGTTTTATCTTCCTGGAGCGTGCATGATTTCAATTACCTAATGCGTGTATCATCTATCATGTCAGGAAAGAACTTCTAAATTATTTTCAACAGGTTTAGCTGACTTTACACAATGAGAAAGGATTCTAATGGAAATAAGTTTGAAAAAAAAATTTAAAAAACTAGAAACCACAAACCAACCAAGAATTTACTATCTTTTAAATTTCAAGTTAATAAAAGCTTCTCTAAACCGGCCATTCCAAACTTCGCCCCTCTGAAAATCTTCTGATATTTTGTCTAGTGTATAAAGGCTGCTGCTGATGTTCTGCTAGTGTAAAAATTACTTAAATCCCAATTATGCCTAAAATTAATGCTATGGTGAAGCAATATCACCTTAGGACAGAAGAGGTTTTGTTTGCATAAAACAGGCAGGCATCATTCTGATTTCTGTTTAGCATCCATTCCTCATCTGAAGCTTGATCCTCCAAGGCTTTGTCATGTAAACAAACAATTCCTATGGAATTTGCATGCGGTCCACAGTGAAATGCCCAACTTCACAAGGTGTTACACCCACTTTGTCCAGGTTGAATAACTGTATCTGGGTGCATGGGAACACTAAATCAAGTTGTTAGCACTTTGCATATCCTGCAGGTCCTAAACCAGAAAAACAGGATGCAAGATCATGGGGCTCAGACAAGGAAGCAATCCATCCTGCCCCACAATTTGCAGCAGAGGGAAGAACTTTTATATTGCCTTCCCCAGCTCTGTGAACATGGGACATTCCAGCCCAGCACATCTTTCCTGTGTGAAAAGCATCTCCAACATGAGTATTTACTCAGAGGGAAAATGCAGGACAGAAACATCTACCTGTGAACAGCACCGAGATGGGAGCACCATGTGGGGCTGAAACGGCAAGGCTGCAGCTCCAGTGCAAGAGCTACTACCAAAGATGGCCACTGACTGTGCCCAACTAAGCTTAGCTGTGAGTCATCTAGAAATCAGTGTCCTGAGATTTAATCTAAAGACCATTATTCATCATTGCTTCACCCACAGCAGGTATTTTTCACGACTTAAGGCTCAGGTAAACCACCCCTCATTTTAGCATCAGCCTATGCAAACAGACTGAAGCTTCTAGCCATACTCACTGCACTCATCTGCCCTTCCAAACCTCTTCATCTGGAAACCATGGAAGTAACTTTGCCCCCGGAGCTGTCTGCACTGCTCTTGTTACCCATTCCCTACATCAACACCTTTGAACAAGTGATTGAAAAACAGATGAAGGTTCATCACCACAGTTGTACTTGGGAAAAAATGCAGAACAGCTCAAATTCACACTCTCCCTTTACATGATGTCTAATAACAATACAAACACAAATCTAACTGAGACCTCAGAGACATCACTTTTACACAAATAACAGCAATCACAACCATACTCCTTATTTATACTTCACTAATGCCCAGTTTTTACAAAAAGGCATTAGGTTAGACTGTGCTTAGCCCTGTGCTTCCCCTAGTGGTCTCAGTTTCCAAGTTCCACATGATTTTCCCCCACAAAGAGAGTGTGGCATAAGATATTAATATAGCAAGCCAAGAGGTGGGCCATGGTGCAACACACAATGCCACCAGGGAAAAACTAAGAGGAGCTTGTTCAGGTTCTTTTGTCTAAGCAGGAACAGCGCAGAGGCACAAGAAGAAAAATACCTCACAAATACCTCCTATCAGATATCAATCATGTATTTCTTAATAAAAATCCATCACCTCATTCACATCAGCACCCCCTATATGCCACTTTTTTAAGGCTATCAAAGCAGGAATACTGGTGGGTGCGGGGTAAGGGGTGAATTTCAACACAGATCTACATTTCTCTTAGGATGCCAAATTTCTTCATTCTCATTCAGAGGTTTAAAGTAAAAACAACTCTGATACCTGCATGCTTGTAACACAGTCATGTCTACAGGTCTTCTGAGCAGAAGAGATTGAGAAAAGAATGCAAATGGTCCATAATATTTCAGGCTGAGAGCCAGTAATGTTGAACAGATATAAGCAATAAAAATAACCACTCTGGATGCTTCTGTTACATGACATAAATATTTCTCTTTTTGTTTTATGGAAGCTATTATGCAAAAAATGCAGCTCAGCCCTGAGTGGAGACAATGAGCCTCCTGCATATTTGAAGAACTGCAGTATCCTATTAACTTGCTGCAGATGAGAGCAAGCTCAAGGACCTTCATAGCATGTACAGACACCTCTCATATGATGTCCGCAGCACTCCTGCAGAGATGGTTTGAAAGGAGAATCCAAATGATGTGAGTGGCAAACAGTAGCAGCAGCAAAAGCAATGGCTGAGATTCTGTTTAATGGCAGTTATTTTAAGTAGCCAGAGGCAAAACCTCCTGAAGAAGATTGTTAATGCTACAACCCAGAAAACCAGAGAAGAGGCTTGATCTCCAGTGAGAGCAGTAATTCCAGGAGATGCCCACAGTACCAATGCCCTGGTGCTGGTAAGATCTGAGTTTGGGCCATGGCCTTTGCCTCACTGGGTTCAGCCACAGGTGCCCAGAGCTACTCATCTGCTACTTACACAAGGTTTTCAGGGAGCAGCTTCCCCATCTCCTCTACCTGTGCAGCACGCAGGGCTGAGGAGAACCCGACTTACTCCAGCTGCCAGGCTGGGGGGACACACATGGGTGCAGGCACAAACAATGCCACCACGTGAGCTTGGCTTCCTTAGGAACCAACCCAGAACGCACCCTTAACCTTCTCCCCACTTCCAGTGCCGCCACATTTTCTGCACTACTGATGCAACGTGAAATGGAGCTGGAAAACAAAGGCACTATTGACTAACTTTTTTGCAGGATTAAGATGACTATGCTGGCTTACAACAAAGATTTCAACGATTTCGACACCAAGCGCTAAGTAACAGGAACACGGCTTGGCAGTAATTCCAGAGATTACCTGTTGAAACATTAATGACAAACATCTTTTGATGTGGGCTGCTTTATGTGGTGCAAAAGGCAGTGCTGTAATTATGCATTTCCTTTCTATGAATCTAGTAAAGCATTTGACAGTAAAGCATTACTGGGGGGGACTGAGCACGTGTATGTTTGTGCACGTGTGTTTGTGTGTGTGTCTGTGTGTGTGTGTCTGTGTGTGACAGGAAATACTCCACAGCTGAGCCTGCAATTTACCAGGGTGGCTGCACGTAGTAAATCTGCAACAGGGGAGCTCAGCCGTTTCATTCATCCTGCACCAAGCAGAGGGCTAAAACAATTGCCACGCTTAAGACAAATGTCAGTGTGAGTCATACCAGCCGGAGCGCAAACATGTTTGCTGTCGGGTGAGTCAGAATATCACATCGTGAATTCACAAATCTTCCTATAAATAATAATTTCTGAAATTGTTGCATTTCTTTATTACAATGGAATTTGAAGTATGATGCCAAATCTATAAAGACTTTCCTGACTAGAAAGGAAATGGTTTTTCTCCCATTCCCTTTTGCTTCTTATTGCGTGTATCTGCCTACAGTAGTAGGCTGTCTACGGTACCTGAAGTGGTAATTGCATTGATTCACACACAGGAAAATGCAAGCATGGCTCAAAATAGGTCCAAATGAGAGACAGCCCCTGTGCCCCTAAAAAAAAAAAAAACACAACTAAATATAAGCAGTAGGACCTCTCACTTACTGGCTATGCTTTCTACATCTTTTCTGATGCCGTAATTCTGACAAGCTTTAGCATGTTCAGCACTCAAGAGAAAAAGAATGCCATGCTGGCATGAGACACAGAGCAGCTGAGAAAAGGGGTGAGAAATGCTGGAGAAGTGGTGAGAGAGGCCAGGGCATGTGAGCAAGGTGGGACTGTGCCTGCACTGTGCTGCACAGTGTGAACACCCGCAGCTAAAGCACCATCCCTACTTCAGGGAGTGCTCAGTGTTAATACAGCATGCAGAGACCATTCCTCCCCACGAATATGAACGTACCTGGTAACAAAGTTAATGCACTGCAATGATTGGCAATGATTATCCTTGACTGCCTCTAATCCAGGAAAGTATCTGAATCAGAAGTTATGCAAGTGCCTTTTGAAATAGGGCTGAACTCCAGGATTTGACCAAATTTATGCAGGAGAGTCCTGATAAAGATATGTGTCGTGTCTGTGAGTAAGGGGGGAAAAGTGTTTTGGGTAAGGTTTTTGGGGGGGGGTGTTTCTAACTTGATTTTCAGTTGGGAATTTATTCTCATCATACACGAAAGGCAATTCATACACATACAAATCTCCTTACATCAAATCAAGACAGTCTTGCTTTCGTCTAATTGTTTTATGGAATAACCACTCAGAAGTTCATTTCTGTTATCTTTCTCAAACAAAATAAAAGGCCTTTTAGAAAAAATTTATTGCTAAAACAATGAAATCCTCCTGGGAATGACTTCGTTATGGAAATCAAGTGACAGTTTCTTTTATCTAGCCAAGCAGCAAGTCTGCATTTATAAAAGGCATTCTATGCACGAAGTACAGTGAGTAGGAGGACATGAAAATGCTATTTTTAAACCATATTTCAGCGTTTCTCCCATACAGATTTCCTGAACTAATAACAGCAACAACAATAATGATAATTAATAATGCCAAAAAAAGGAGTATCATCTCAAAGGTGAGTGGCATGTGAGAAAGCAAATTGTAGTTAAGGACTTGTAGGATTTAGGGACAAATGTAAGATCCTTTCAAATAAACTGGCATTGTGCCATGAATTTCACAGGATTTGAGATTTGTCTCCTAAATTTCATACTGAATTTTTTTTTCAAAAAAAGGCAACAAATTAACATTATGTGCAGCATATGCTGCATGTCTACCATTTGTTTTCTTGCAGCAATTGTTATTTTCAGAAACACTGCTAAATGAGAAGTTAACTGCGGAGTTGTTGCTATCACTGTGTTTGGGTAAGTGACCATGGCAGCTTTTGGAGCTGGGGAAGAAAGGGAAAAAAGCCCTGAGAAAATCCAGGGCCAAGCAATAGTTTCAAATGCAACAAGAATAAGGGTATGATGCAGACTTTGACCCAAAGCTTAAAAGAAGACACTGTAAGGATCCTTTTCTGCTTTGCTGACTTCTGGACCTGTCTCTCAGAACGCTCACAAGGCAAAGTTGAATTAACAAATAGAGAGAAAGTGTGGGTAAAATCCTTCCTCTCTGCCAGGAATACCTGTCTCCACCACGCTTGGAGTGCAATTTTCTGAGGGCAGAAGTTAGCCACGATTACCTGAAGATTGTTAATTGTGCTATTGTCTACCAGTGCTAATTAGAATAACCAAGAACACAAACAAGAATAATAAAAATGAACAAAAGTGAGCAGGCAGTAACAAAATGCCTGGGACGCCGTGGTGCAACGTGAAACCCGCCGGAGCGCTGGCACTTGAGAGTAACCCAGCATTAGGAAGCCCCCATTTCCCATGAGGTGAGAGTAAGGCAGAGATACCACACATGCTGTCTGTCCCTCTCTTACATTCAGCAGCTCTAACACAGACACACATTGTAGTCTGGCACTGACTCATGTTTCAAACTCGGGAGCACCCCCAAGACATGCGCCTGCACGCAACCCCTGCTCATCCCCTGGCTCGTGCTGGTGCCGTGAGGTACCAACCTTGTCCAAGTGATTTTCATCCATATTTTAAATCCAGTGCAAACCCCTCAAGAGCAGTAGCACAAAATGTGGAGGAGCAGTCTTGGCATGCCACCAACCCAGTGAAAAACCTGCCACCTAGCTAAATCAGGTATGGTCTGTTTCTGAAAGACATTATTTAAAGACCATTCAGGGTATGTTTGGAAGCACTTTCACTCTCTCACTCTCATACAAGACAAATCTTCATGTCATTAACCTTTATTTGCCTTTTAAACAGTAAAATGTAATTCTGTTAAACCACAGAGTTCCAATTTGATATTTTGATCATCTCCATCCGCTTAATGGGAAACGTGCAGTGGTAAGAGAGGAAAAAAATATGTATGACTGGAATAAGTTAGAGCTGTTTTCCTTTTTTGTCCATTGCCTTCTGCCAAACATGCTTGCTGCTGGTCACTTGCCTTGCTCGCTGCCAGCAAGTGCTCAGCTGGGCATGTCACCAATATTTAACCCTCAATAAAATTAAATCACAGTAATGCTTTGCACTCATTTAGGGTTTTACATACCACAAACACTGTGAAAGAATTAACTGCACGCTCTGTAATACACCTGCAAGGTAAATTGAGTATTGTTATTCATACCTTATGCAAAAGAGAATTTCACTGGAGATGGGATAATTGACCTGCCCAAAGCTATGCAACACAGGTGCTCCTGTTTCCTGGTTCTCTCTCTATGCCAACAGACCAGTTTCAGCCTTTTCTGAAATTCAGAGTGAGTTCTGTCTTCATTTCTGAATCTTTCTGCTGCTGAGGGAAAGCAGGGAGCAGGTTTCTGTACCCAGTGGTATGAGTGGTACATGGGTGCTGTGAGAGTGGTTCCTAGCTGTATTGCCTGTGATGGGACCAGAATCAACAGGACTGCAGCAGTGCTGTTTCTACTTCACTATGGTAAACAAGGATTAGTTGCAGAAAATTATTTGATCTATATTTGGTCTATAATAATTTACTAATAATTCAGTAAAAGGAACATTAGAAGCCTTTTTCACAAAAGACTACCAAGTTTTAGCTTATCTGGATGTCTTCTAGTACTGCAAGGAGGACAGTAGAGAACACAGCAGTGTACCACACACTGCTCCTCATATTCCCTCTCTCTCCCCCATCAACAGTAAAAAAAGGGTAGGACTAAACAAATAAAGGTTTCAACCCAGAAAAATGACGGCAGGGAAGGAGCTGTGCCCACTGCCTGCTCCTGTTGCCTGCAGCCACTCCTGCTCATTGTCACATGGCAGAAAACACCACACTGAGCTTGCCTTCAGCCAGCACTGGTATACTGAATGGACCTGAACTGAGGTGAAAACCCTCACATGTCAGAGGCTGGACAACAGATTAATGTAGTCAGAGATCCTGTTACAACACCAGCTGTTCCTCCTGCACCACGACCAACAGCCACAGGGTAGGTGAGACCCAACCACACTTACTGCATTAGAAATTAAAGGGTTTTTCCTGTAAAAGATCTGTAGGCTTATGTGCAGTGACACAATTAAAGCAGAAATGTCAACTACCAGCCCTACCAGTGGATGCAATCATCCCACTTTGAAAGAGGGCTTTTACTGGCAAAGCTCATCCCCGTTCACAGACCAAGTAAGCCCTACCTTTGATCAAAGCAGTTAAGACTGGAAAAGCACTTGAACACACTGATCAGCTCCTGAGCTAGGACAAGTCTTAAGCAGAGGGGTTTATCTCTCACAACCTCTCACTTTTAACCACGTTTGGTTGGGTCAGGGCCAACTTGGCATAACCAGATCCTCAGCCCGAGCTGCAGGTTTTGATTGCCCTCAAAAAGCCAAAGCCTCTTTAGCTATCACACCTAAGAGCAATGCCACCCCTGCAGATCAGCAGATGAGCTCCATAGTTTAAGTGGATTAGCTGTGCTGAACAACCCTGCTACACTCAGTTCCCCTGCTCAGTGCTTGAGCTTCAGTCAGCAGTGATCTTTTATTCAGCTGCTCCAGGAGGTTTTGCTGCAGAGGACAGAGTCAGGCTAAGCAGAAGCTTATGCTGTCCCCAGGCTATAGGAGAAAGACAGGCTTGGAGGTTGGGCTCTGTGGGCTCCTCAAGCAACTTAGTGAGCCAGTAGTGTTCTCGGAAGATCACCCCCTCCCACACCCTCTCTGGCACCAGAGTTTGGGGCTGGCTTCCTACTACATTGTGTGACTAGGATGAAAAATACAAGCCTAACACACCCCACACCACCTTGTCAGGACTTCTTATGAAAAGTCCTCAGCAGTGGCACACAGCAGAGCAGTTCATAAACCACCACAGCAGCAGGATGCCCTCCTTATACCACCTATCTTATTCTGAGAGGAACAGCCTCTGCTGCGGCTTAGCAGCTACAAACCTCTGTTCCTGTAAACCTCCCAATTTCCCATGGACACCATTATCCTTCTCTCAGACACTCCTCCCAAAGGCAGCAGGCAGAAGTGCTGCTAACAGAGCATAATCAGTGTGAAGTTGTAACAGTGTGGGGGAATGTGGCAATTCATGGAAAATGTCTTCGACCTAAAAGCAATTAGCAGCGAGTCTAAATGCAGCAGCAGAAGGGAGTGGTTTCCTAACAAAACAAGCCCTGCTAAAAACCCCCCAAAAAACTCCTCTAATACTTGCTTTCCTCAAACAAGCAGCATTCTCAGGACATTGAAAGCGTGTGGAAAAAAAAAATACCTCTGTGAAGCTTTCTGTAAAGATTATTCTTTATAGACACATTTGGCAGCCCTTTCTGCTCTGTCTCCTAATGCTATTGAGTATAACTATGTTAAGTCAATAAGCAAAGGCACTCAAAGGGGTATTTTGAGGTTTTTCTAGGCCAAGGGAGGAAGCAGTGCAATAGGAAAGTTTTCAGAAGTGGGAGTTGTGCCTGCCTTGCTTCTAATTGTAGTGAAACTGTCAACCTCTGTGTTGTGTTTCAAGACTTTACATTTCAAAATCATTCCCTCTGTGCTTTGAATTGCTATACTTTTAAGCTAACTACTTCTGAAAGTGCTGTTTAAGAAATGACATCTTCAACCACATTTAACATTGAGAATAAATCTTAATTTGCAAAGTCTCATTGGATCCCTGCAAAAGTGTAGTTTTTTTATTGCACTTGACAGCCAATCTCTTGGAAAGTATCTGTGCAGAAATTTAGTTTAAATTACTTCATATCAAGACATTTAAGAGAAAATGGGGGGTTGCTATAAATTAAAAATAATTGTGCTCTTTTTACCTTACATTAAAAAATCACCAATATTCAAGCAGCAAACAGCATCAAAACCAATTAGTAACCTTACAACCTACCTCTGTGCAGGCATGCATTAGTTGTATTTCAGAATCATTTCCAAACACACATGGCTAAAACAACTGAACAAGGCTGACTTGCTTTCTCCCTTGTAAACCACCAAAAGTGGAAGCAGGTTCAGGAACTATGGTGAGAATTACAGGCCCTAACTGCCTGTGGAAGGATGTTCTCTGCCAAACTGCAGGGAGCTGAAGAACCTTGAGCTTTCCAAGTGCTCCTGCACACATCTGAATATCAGGGTAATTAGAAGGCCATGCTCCTTTCATGCTGTCATGAAACACAGAATATTTATGTTGCTTCAGCTTTAATGATTTTAAAATATGGAAGATCATTTCAGTAGAGTCAAAGCAGAATCAGTAATGCTCAGATGTATTTACTTTGTTGCTCAGTGACGTAAAACTAATTCACAGTAAAGATTTACTGCTAAATTCTTGGGGAGACAGAATAGGCAAGTAAGCAGCTCAGAACGTGCAGGCTCAGTCAGCTCAGTCAGGAGGAGCAATTTTCTACCTAGTGTGACAGTGCCCAGCACAAGGAGGACCCAAGAATGACTCCAGTTCCCAAGTAATACTTTCACCAAGCAGAAAATTATACTGTACCTTGTGGGGCTGAACAACTTTGAAGTATTATCTTGAGGTCTGCCAAAGCTGTTCCAGATGCCAGGCTTCAATTTAAGCCTATCTATTTTTCATATCCTTCTCCCAGACTGCTGTCTCTCCGGTTTAAAGGAGCACAGCACACTGCTTAACCCACAGAAAAAAGCTTCTACTGCTGCTCAGGAATGACTCCCCTCCACAGCATTTGGAAATCACACTGATCACCTGGCAAGGAAGTCCCACCCCATTCCTTGCTCACCACATGTTGGACGCTTGGCTAGGCCAAGCTGAGGGGCTACAAACAAGCTCCTGCATTGGCACTGGTTACTTCTGCACTTGAGAAGGAGGGGTATGTGGCCTTCCCTCTTCATTCTGCTCATCATCATTTCTCTATGCATGGATATAATTCCTCCTCACCTCTTCCCAAACTAACATTAAAAAAAAACCAAAAAAAACCACCCCAAAAACAAACAAAAACACAAACCAAAAACCCTAACCCAACAGGAGCAATGATGGCAGAGAGCCTTCTACTCCAAACTGCAGCACCAGTTCAGGCAAGAAGTGAGGAAACATAGCCCTATCACAAGGGAAACAGCTGAGCTATTGCACACAACAGCAACCCTTCTGACTTCACCAGAAAGCGCCCAACCCAGTACTAGTTTCCAAGTGGAAAGGCTGCCCTCCACTTACCATGTAGACTCCAGAAGAGCTGGATCAGCTTCTCAAATATCCCTTGTCTGCCGCAGCAGCCCAGCAAACATCGCCATCTACTCATTCCCATAGTACACTAATCCCTTCCTGGCTTGGCACAAGGTGAGTACAAAGTTTTTGCTAATCTTGCATTTATAGTAATTTCCCCCTCCCTGTCACATCATGTGAATCATCCCTGTTTCCAAGCATCAAAGAGTTAATGGAAGAAAGAACCACCCAACCATGTGCTTCACTCAAGGGTAAGTGGACTGGCCAGCTACCAAAGCAGATTGTTAAAGACTGCATCAGGCTCCTGACTTTTTTCTCTCAACTCCAATAACGTAAGGATTAAATGTGGACATAAATGTAAACCTAGACCACATCTGCTGATAAAGCAAAGTCTTTGTACTTGCACAACTGTCGTTAACTGTACACAAAATACTTAAATTTCATTAATTCTTCTACATTCAAAAGCTGACCTGCAGTCTGCCTGAGGCAGCCAATGTGAACTGCAGGCTCAGCAGAATTGCGCATTAAAGACAGAAGGGAAACAAATTATAATACAAAATCAGACTGCTAGGAAAGTGAATCATTTGTGCAACAGTTAAACACTCAGAGCATTTTGGGCACACTTTACCACATCAGATTACAAAACAGCTCTGGTGGTTCTCTTCTGAAAGACAGCTTAACAGGTAACAGGTTTGTGTTATTTGCCCCTTTCATCACAGGCATGAACAAAACGGGTGCCTTCAGGATTCTGTCATATTCCACTATTAAACTTTTCTTTTGAATTAATTGAAGGTACTCTGCTATATGAAGATTTCTACCTTCCCATAATTGCATTAATAGCTTGGAGCAGAATGTATGTGCATATGCAAAACGTTTCTTACCAAATATCTCTCAGGGAACTTCAGATGTGCATCTTTGCCATAAGCGTTCACGCTTCTTCTCATAAGATAGCTTCGAAGCAGTATTCTAATTCTAACTAATTTTTTGGTAAGATACTTCCACATTGCATTCATACCTGTCAGACATGGAATGTGGAGCTCCCTTGGTTAACTATTACCAAACCATTTGAAGGTTTCTCCATTGCCCATCAGGTATAAGCAGCTAGGACCTACCTAAGAGGACTCCATCTCTAGACAGTTTCATTTTGAATGACATCCATTACCTTGGGCCAGCTTATTTCCATGTTGATTCATGTTCTGCTCTGCTGTGACCTCTAAGGAGAAAAACTCAGGGACTCATCTGTCCCAAAGCCATTTGTCTCCTGTATTAGATTCCTTCCTATTTCAAGTCTACCATAACTGACCTATAGGCATGAAATCCATTCAGGGATGTGACTGGTGACCCTTTCTACAGTTTGTATTAACATGATTATTTACATGATCATTATTAACAAGAGGAAAATATTTTAATTTGCTAGCAAATTCAATTTTCACATCTATGAGCCACACAATCATGTCTACAAATAGATGTATACTCTTACATGCTGAGCTTGGAGACACAAAACATGATGTATTCCTTAACTGTGCCCATGGCATCTATATCTAATACTGCAATCTCAAATTATGCAGAACTGTGTGGTAACCCAGTCTGTTTTCTGTTATCTAGTACCTTTCTAGCTAACAAATAGTTCAATTAAAAAAAAGGTGGGGGGGGGGCAGGGGAAGCTTACGATAAAAATTCATACTCAGATTTCAAAGACCTAACAGTGTTAGAAAATGCACAGTAGATCATGCTCAGAGTACTTCATGCAAAAATATAAATCAAGATTTTTTGGTGCTTCCACTCAAAAAAAAGTTGCTTAAGTTTGCATGATTCATGTGGGAAGCCATTGCTTCAACAACAACAACAACAGTCTCTGCAACAAAAATGAGTTGAATCTTTGGGTTGAGAAGTACAGTGACTTTGCACAGGAATTGCACACACCCCATCTACTGGCTTTTCAGAAGACTGAGAATTTTAATAGCAGCAAAGCAAGATTATCTTGCACTGGAATTATTTACTAAGCAATTCCTGTGAGATTAGTGCTTGATGAAAGTACAGGAGACCATCACCTATCCCAGAAGAACCACAAAGCAATCCAGAACTGACAAAACTGTTCAGAGCCTGCAATGGTAGAAATACAGGTCACAGACTAAAAAAAGTAACCCGAATCATCACAGCACCTTGTACATTGTGACAGAAACCTAATAAAGAATCAGAGAAAATGTTCCAGCTAACAGAGGTATTGGTTTTGCTGAGTGCCTGCTGTGAGGCCTGCCTTGCTGCCTTTAAGAGCAGGGGCAGGGGTAACATCCAGCAGAACAGATAAAGGCAGCAAACGTTCACCCACCCACAGCAGAGACTTCAGTCGGTGGCTGTTGTGCCCACCTCTGCAGCACCCAGGGAGCACAGCCATTGTAATTTTTAATTCAAGAAAGTTGCATGCCACGTCATTAGAAGAAATCACAGCAAACCAGTCACTGAGTCAGAAATGGAACTCAAGTTGTGCTCTGTCAATCAGGATGTTTGATCGTGGCAAATCAAATTATCCGCTCGCCTCTGCTGAAAGCTTCCCAAAGCCAGTGCAATCTCCCACTCCTCTGCAGTGCCTTGGAAGCAGATGGTGAAAGTACTGAGAGTAAATTCAGCTGCTGGGAACGTGGATAGTTTTGCCATTGGAGTGTCAAATTGTGACACTTCTTTTCCCAATGAATTAGTAATGTTAATCTATCCACACTGTCTCCCCAATATTACCAGCCAGTGTCTGCCTGTTCATCTCTAACTCCACAGCTGCAGGCAAGGGCTCACAGAAGTGGCCAACAGCCACCACAATGTCAGTCTATGGTCTTAGGAGACTAAATACATTTAAATCTGTCAATACACTCTTTATATGAAACTTGCATAACAGGTTGGCTGTTACTGACAGTTGTGTGAAATATAAGGTGGTGCATGACATAGATCAGGGGGATTTTCAATGCCTCTTCACTTTTCACCCTGGATATCAAATTAGTTTCTTTACCAATGAAGAAACTCATTATTTACCACTGCTTTCTTTTACCAGTGCCCTGTCACACAGATGCATAATGGACACAATTTCTAGTAAAAGCCAAAATCACAGAAATTTTATTTGCATATAGGGTCAGAGATGTTTTGAAAACAAACTTCTCATTTTTCTATGAAGTTTGGAGGAACTCAGTGTTTCAAAAGAAAATTATGTTTTTCCTTCACTTGCTACTGTCCTCCTCACAGACCAAAGCCTGCTCTTGCATCCAGGGTGACTTCAGCAGAGTGGACTGGGTTCAGAACAATGTAATGCATTAAATGTTCAGTTTTCAAACAACAGATCAAAAAAAGAAGTTTTGTTTTAAAATGCTGTCTTTATACTCAGAGCATTTTAAAACAACTGTTTGATAAGAGGCTACCGTTGCTGCTCACCCTTTTTTCCCATTTTCTCTGCAAAAGCTGTGAAGGTACAATACTGTTTTAAAATGTACACCAGCCAAAGAGAGTACAGCGATGTGTAACTGGTATTTGTGTTTTGTCAGTACCAGCAAAGGTGTGTCTGCACAAAGCTGTGGTAACTGTCAGCAGCTTAAAGCAATTTAGATCTTTGCTTGTTTGTGTGCCAGGCAATCTTAAAGAGCTGCAGAACTCTCTCTTCTAAGCATTAAGATCTCAGTAACTTCAACTATATAAACGCCCCAAATTAAAACAGCATATTCATCAGTTTCTAGGAATACACCACAGTTTGGATAACACATTATTCCAGTGCTCAGTTTCTTCTGGACCTGAAGGCATCCTAGAGGTCTTAAAACTCAGCCTGCCTTCAGCTCCAACTGGAGCCAGACCAAGCATTCAGCGCTGGCACCAGACCCACTGCAGCGCCAGACCACGTTAAGCCAAGAGCTGGGGAGGTGTTTTTAGGAACCATTGCAGAAGGCACCTCTGCCAACAAGGTTCAACGAGGTTTCTGCTGGTGACTTGAGAAGACATATTGAATGTCAATTGGCATGTTTATCTTCTTTAAACACTGAGCTTCCTTTCTAACATCTAACAGCGCAGATTACTGGTTTAATACTAATGGAAACTGATCAAAAGACCCTAGATTATTTGGCTGGCTTACCTTAAAAACTTTTCCTGCTTCAGTTTCCATCAAAAATATATTGAAATAGTATTCCTATGAATGGAGAGCCTATCAACTAACCATTTAAGGAGATAAGGAAAACTACATTTAATACTGGGTTATGGATAAAAATGCCAAAAACCTCCAGATCAACTGAAGGACCCGCTCCACAAATTTTCACAAGGACTACTTTGGAAAACAAAACCTAGAGAAGCATACTATATAAGGCCATTTGAAAATTCTATTCTTTATCTACAAAAGCTCTCGGTTGCCATCATGGTTCATTTGTTTAGGGACAAAAGTAGCTGGCAAACTAGCGTAAAAAAAAGGAACAAGTAAACACTGGCATTCTAAGTGTTCTCTGTAAGTGAAGATAAACAGCAGTGGTCAAGTGAAAACTGACCAGCTCTCTTTCCATACCGCCAGCTGGGAGCAACCCGGATCAAGGCTATCATTTAAATGCAGAAATGCTTTCACGATTTCAAGGGAGAACAAATATTTCTTTTTGTCTGCACACTTTTTAGAAGACATGAACAGTAACTTCAGAACAGAACACAGATGCCTGTTAACAAAGCCAATAACAATTATTGCTGTGTCTAAGAATCAACAACAAAAAAAAAAAACACCAGTGTATTCCAAAGGGATTCGCTCACAAAGCAAACTCACTCCACACAAGCCCCAGCACAGAAACGTGATAGTATCTCATGATTTATGTTCTCTCAGCAGGTTGTACCGGGTCCTCCAGATTCCATGCTTGCCTTTGAAAGCAATTAAGTTTCTAGCACTTCTGGGAGCGACAAAAGCTCTCACTATGAAAACCTGCATGCTGCACTCGTGCTGAGTCTGCAGCTTGGCAGACTGAAACAAAAGCACCACAAGAGGTGTGAACTTCCCCCACTTAACTCATCTGAAATCATTAGTATGTGAAGGGCCATCTCTAACTTTGAAGCTATTTCCAAATCACATCTTTGTCCAGTGCCCAAAGAGCCAGCTGCTGCTGTGATTTGAAGAACATTTGCAAAGCCCCTCTCAGCCTGGAAAGAAAAATCCCTTTTCTCATCAGCCTGCACACAGGAAGCTCTACAAGTTCAGCTAATGTGAACTATTCTAATTGCTCACAAGACAGAGTACCCTTACTTACATAAGAGCATGTCCAGACACCTCGATGAAACCTGGGTCCTGCTGTGCTATGCACTGTACAAACACCTGCTCCATGGAGTTTACAACTTGCACAGAGTAAACTGTACCTAAGGGAAGACAAGGGCAAGAAGCACATGTAGAGAAGTAATCAACAGGCATTTCACACAACTAGTGTGTGAATTCTGCTTGTGAATTATTATAGTACAGGAATGCTGCCTGATCAAAAAATAGATCTGTGATATATCCCTGGCTGAATAAAACAAACAGAATAGCAGCAAAGTCAAACCACTAAACATCCTAGCACCAGCAACAAAAGCCCCAGTACTGTTCAAAAAACAGACTGCCTGGACAAGGCACATCTTTTACCTTCTGAAGATAGAAAAAAAGCCAAAGCCATTTCCCATCACTGCTCTAATTCTACCCAAACTGCAGGAGAGTGACCTTGAAAAGGCAGAGTGCTGAGCCGGTGTGACAAACACAGCAGTGGGGCGCATGGAAGGGTGTGTGCCAAGGGGCAGCCCCAGTACAGAGGGAGGGCAGCTCCTTCCAGGCAGGGTGGTGACAGTGACCCACCTCTTGCTTACAGCAAGGCACGCTGGCCTGAGACCTCAGCCAAGGGCACTTACTCAGGGATTGCCCTTACACGTGGAGTTCACATGTCATTCACTCTGCAGCAAATGAACTTGCCAAGACCAACATTTTTTCACATCGACTTATTTTTGCACCTTAGACTCAGCATGTTTGGTTTTCAGGGTTTAATCCCCATAGCTCCAAATGAAATCAGCTGAAGTGATGCATACTCAACACTCAGTATTCTGTAATTTTATTTTTTACTTATCAGTGTACCTGTTTTATCTGTTATATAGTAAGACACCAAATTCTGTGTAAGTACATTAATTTCAGATAGTGTCATTTCCAAAATTATTTAAGCCTAGTTATGAGAGTTAACCTGGCTCTGTTTCCTTCTGACAATATCTGTGGTTTCATAACTTTAGTTTTTTGTACCTCTCGCTCACCTGTTACCAAGCAAGACTTACAAATTCAGAGAAATTATTTATCAGGGAGATCTGCAAAAAATGACCAACTGTGATTTTCTACCAGATTTAGAAGAACATTTCCTGCTCTCATCTCCTTCACTTAAAGTTGCAATCATCTCTAAGAACCAGAGGTAAGTGCTTTTGGAGGCACAAATGTGCTTAAAGACACATAATGGCAAGGGTGTAAGATGCTTCAATACCCTCTAAGCCCTCTTTAAAGTGCTTAACATCTTAGGATAAAAAGTATGAGCAACTGTGAGCTTGGTCACAAATAGTTCATTAAACATACAAACATATACAGACATGTCAGAAATGTTAAGCCAGGAGCTAAAAGGCAAGGAAATACCAGAAATGTGGCCAATATGTAACATTTAATCTTTATTCTTTATTTTGTGATCACACAGAGCTTGTTTTCCACAGGAAATGGTGCCATTCATGGTATAGTAAAGCTATTACTCTAGCTTTCGGTATTACTGAATAAGAGATCCTCAGTTTGCTTCATTCTCAGTATTAAAAATGGCCCAAAATGCTTTGCTTTAAAGACAGAACAACTATTTCCTTCTAGGTTATTTTCTGGCTGTCACCATATTACCTAACTGCCTGATTCACTAAAATTAGCACATGTTCACAACACCCCGGTGAGGAAGGATTTTTTCCCCCATCACAGAGACAGAGAGACTGAAACTGTGGACAAAGGTCTCTTCCAAACCCAGCTATGCTGCTTGATGAGATTTTCCTCCCACACATGTGCTCAGCACCAGCTGCCCCTCTTCCTGTGCTGACTGTCTCCCTTCAGAAGTGCTAGCAGTCTGGTGTAAAAGCGTTTTGTAATCCATTATGGTGAAAATAAACTGGAGCAGCTACAAACTACTCTTTAGGCTCTTTTATGCTAACCCAGTTTTGCCTCCAGCCAGCTGGGGAGCACTCACCAAAGAGGTTCCTATCCAAGGGGAGGTGCAGTGAGCACATGGGAAGCTTGTGTTGACAGAGGCAGACCCGAAAGTGGACACCTGCGCTGGTCAAAATCATTACCAGGGCTGAAACTTCTAAATTAAAACAGACCTCTTCTCTTGGAGAAACAGAGATAACTGCAAGCTATCAAGGATCTCACGTGAACCAAAGCTGTAGCACCCAGTTTGCAGTCACAGATTCAGGCTGACAGCACAGGGACAGCAAGATTAAGGTGTGGGAGCAGGTGGAAAGAGATGCATTCACACGAGGTGCTACTGCCAGCAACACACTTGTTGCATCCTCTTGATGGAGATTGCTTCTCCACCAAGAGGAGAAGCTGCTCAAACAAACTGTATGAATGCTCTTCATCCACTTCAGCTGTGAAGTTAGACACTTTGAACAGACTTAGGTTTAAGCTAAACTGTATTTTCACACCCGGGTTTATGTACTGGTGCAGAGGGACAGGATTGCATGAGTCAGTCCGCTGTCTCAGTAGGGCTACAAGGCTGCATCAAGCACTTTGGCTACAACAAACAGCTACAGGTGAAATGATCCTGTATCTTCACACCAGACAGGACAAGCAGCATCCAAATTCAGCCTCAGGAATCACAAACTCCATACCAATGTACAGAACAGAGATTTCCCTTTTCTGTGGCTTGTTCTGCTGCTTTTCTCCTCAGACTCTACACCTGCTTTACTCCTCAGCTTCCTCTCAGTTTCTCAGTGTAATCCCAATCACATCACACAATCCACCCCTGGCAGTCACACCAGCTCCAAAATACTGTCCCCACACTTGATGCTTTTGGCCTTAACTGCCCCTCCATCTCCTGGTTCAGATAGTGCCGTGTTCCTCACTATGACTCCTGAGCACATCCTCCACAGCTTGTGTTCTCTCTCCATCCTTTCCTTCTGCTACACCCTGTCTGGGCAAACAACAGCTTTGCTGAAAACATGGGACAATAATCTCCTTTCTTTTGCCTCCTGTATGCCTAAGACCACAGCACTCAGGAGACTGATGTGGAAATATCAGAGCAAGTTCTTCAGCTCTAAAATACAGCATACTCAAGGCTACCTAATGAGCTCCTGCTCCTCCTCTCTACAAAATGAGAGATATTAGACTTTATATACTGATTGATTATGGACAAGTTTTGCTGCAAATGAGAAGGCAAATCCCTCCTATTGGGGCAACCCTACAGCCAAATTTCAAATATTCACCCCCAAATGTAAAGATGCTACACAGGTACTCAAATGAAACAGCTGACCTATTTTTTAAAAGGTACAAAACATGCAGAATTTTGTACCTTGTTCTCAAGACAACCTGAATCATTCATGCTGAAATGTAAAAAGAAAGAAAAATCAACACTTAACTGCCACTGCTTTTGGAAAATAAAAAAAGTCAGTTTAAAAGGTTATCCTGGAAAAATCCTGAATGTTGTGCAATGCTGATTGCAAGCAGTTCAATCTGCTTTTCCTACATTATTTGTGATTTCCTACAGCTACTACTGAGAAAGTCCCTCAAACAAATCCATGATGTAGAATAAAAATGAAAGATTATAGGCTCCAAGGATGTCTGGACATATCTCAACAGGAGAACTACAGACTATAATAAAGATGCCTATTAGTGAGGCAATAGATAGCTAACACAGAAGACAAGACAATACTGTGTGCAGTGAATTTTTTGACTCAGATATGCAAGAGACCGGAAATCTAAGTGTCACAGTAACAGCCTATTTACAAAAATTAGGAGGAAATGTTGATTGGTTTCTATAGACACAAACATTGATATTGACACTTGAATCAAGCAACTGGTCTTATGTCTGAAGGCAAGATCAATCTATGATCACTGGGGTTCAGCAGACAAAGAAAGATGGCAAGAAAATCTTGTTAATACATTACTTTCATCATCTAAGAGTCGGGTGACTTGGCTACAAGAAAGCAAATAAAATTTCTTTAAACCAAACATTTAGTTCTTTCATGTAGTTTTTCAGCAGATGACTCAAATGTGAAAGTTTGTGGGTTTTGCTCCAGCAACTGGGTGGGCTGGATCCTGATCCACTATGCAAATGACTCAAGTGTTTTTCATTTTCTAGGGTGCCAGCTACACTCCTGAACCCTCTGCAAAGGGAACCACCACGGCTGCTGAGCCTCACAAGAAAAGAACAACTAGATATGAAACGTTTTTTCCTCAAAGATGACTACCACCCAATTTTACGGCATGACAGAGAGGAGTAGTAAAGCCACAGTCTCCTTGAGTAACTCTTTTGAAATAGAGGCAAAAGGTCTACCTTTCTAATTTTATTGAAAGAGGCAAGCAGGAAGATTATACCATGCAACAATCCAGATCTGGGCTTTGCAGAGCATCTTTTCAACACTGTTGCTAAACCTCTCAGATTTAAAGGAAGAGAAAGAGAAAGAAAAAACCCTGCAAAATAGGTCCTGTTTAGATGGGATCCCTGCCTTTGTTGGATGGGACCTTCCTATAAGGACAAACTTGTCTTGCATCCTTGATGCTTCCTACTTACTCTCCTCCCCAAAATGAGAGGTTAAGCATGGGTTTGCAGGGGTGATTTAAAAAACAGAAGTCTTAAGGAGCAGCAGGCAGGCAGCCTCCAAATGCAGGGGTGGAGAGAAGCTACAGATGGGCTGATCTCTCAGGCGCTCCACTGAAATCCAGGGAGGTGGGAACGGGTCTGCAAAGGGACTTAAAACACTGCTGAGACTTTCTGAAAACCTCCTAAGATAAAAGTCAGGGATTTAACCCCATCACACTGTATGACATAAACTCTGTCCCATCTTCAAACATCACAAACCCCACATATTT
This sequence comes from Serinus canaria, assembly GCF_022539315.1. NCBI lineage: Eukaryota > Metazoa > Chordata > Aves > Passeriformes > Fringillidae > Serinus > Serinus canaria. Next base: position 63,384,996 of record NC_066315.1, read on the forward strand.
CTAGCAGTACATATAGAAACACCTTTTAATGCCTAAACTACGTCTACACTGTCAGAGTCTGAAGCATTACTGCCATATCTTCATAACCTTGATGAGACCTGTAGCACAAAGAAAGCCTGTGTGAGTTTTTAATCCCATATAGACAGAGCTCTAAGTTGCTGACTTCTGTATTAAGTTGGACTTCCAGGCTCTCAACTATCTGAAACAAAAAAAAAAACCAAAAACCCAAGCTCTGCAAGCATCATCTTGTCTTCTGCATTCATCTATTCTATAGGTCTACTATGTGGACCAAGTTGACCCTTTTTTCCACTGAACAGGTAAATATATATGGGGAAAAAAACCAAAATGCATGTATCAGTGCAAGGCTTTCATGGCAATCTTAAAGAGTCAGGAAATACCAAAGAAGCAGCAAAGAAAATTGAAACCTTCCTCCAAGTGGAGATGAAATGAAACTAAGCCAAAGAACGAGTGTTCTACTATTCCTCATGGTGAGTGCTCTGGCTGGAGAGCTCCTTTCCTCCATCTGGTGAATGTATCTTGACTAGTGAAAGAGTAACACAGTACAAGAGAATGTAGCTGCAACCTGGTTTGAGTGCCAGGCTGAGCAAAGGGTTCAGCCAAATCCTCTCACTTTCAAGAGGAACTACTGCAGGAAGAAGCATACCATGTGCAAATGTATACTTATTTTCTGAAAATGTGTAACTGCTCAGATCACAAGACAAGACAGAGATGTGTACAGCCTGCTATTTATTTCATGGGGCACACATGAGTTAATTTTGATTCATGTGAATTTTGGATACCTGATCTAATAACATCCACATCCTTTAGTGTCAGGAACTGAAGTCAGAGGTTGAGGCAGGTAAGTAGTAGCAACTCAGTCTCCATGTTTTAAAAATCATCCTGATTTTCCTTTGAGTCTTCCAGGAAAATCAGATATACAGATCTCTCATCCTCACAATTAATCACTCTCTAGACTACGCAACAAGTCCCCATAATGTTCCACTTTGGCTAGCAGAGCAGTGAACAGACGTGGAAAAATCTTCACTCACTAGTGAAGAAATTCAGGGCAAGAAAATAAACTAGAATTAACTGGACTGTGTCCAGACCTCTTCACAGTTTTATGAAGAAGAACGTGAGGAAGCAGAGGATACACACCTTGATTTCAGAGACCCAGTTCCCCAACTGCAACATGAAAAAACATGGTCTAGCAAGGGGTGTGAGGAAGATTTCCATCACCATAATTCACCAGATAGTGCTTTGGTGCAAACCTACATGACTTTCTAGGTTAAACAGCTATAGCAACTTACATCAGATAAGAAAGTGCCTCCCTGTATCTAAAGAAACACAATTACTTAAGGTTCAGATGGTTATGGACTTGCCCCAATACACAGCCTAAAATATCAGTAAGTTTGCAATAGGACATCTCAAGGGACACCCTACCCAGCATGTCTGGAAATCTCACAGGACAGGGGAGCAAAGTGCTCTGAAGAAAAGGGAGGTTTGCTGGAGCAAGAGCAAGTGAGCATCTGGAAAAAGTATCCTTGAGCTTGAGATCACACTGGATGCAATACAGTGGAGGTTTGGGGTCTTCCCCTGTCCCAGATAACCTCAAGCAACCTTGAACAAGAAGTCTTGTCTCTACTCATACATAGAGCACAGGTGAGAAGAGCCATGTGCAAACTCCCTATGCAGGAAAAACAGCCCAGGGTTTAACCTCCACTTCCATGCTGTGAAACAGCTTTTACAGCTGTAGAGAGGAGAGAGATTTGAGATAAATGGCTTGATTTATTACCCATGACTTTGCTAGAGGTTTGGGGGTTTTTCAACACCCTAGTCAGCAAAGAGAGAGAAAAAGAGAGAAAGAAAGTTAATGTGAAGAATCATCTGAAGGTCTAAATCTCCTGACAAGTGCTATCTAAACTTGGAGGGCAAGGCAGTAGCTGACAGAGAAATGAGAAAATAAAATGGAATTTGCATCAAGTGAAAGCTTCATGGACAAGCACTGTCACTTCATTTTGTTTTTAGACAACAAAACAATTCGACTAAGTGCAGAAGCAAAATGCAGGGGGTGTGCTGCAGGTTAAACAGTTGGACTTTGGGAGCTGATACACAGACTGAAGTCTGCTCCAGAGCCCCAGGGCAAATTTCACTCTCTGAAGCAGTACTATAGAGGGGGAAAGTGCTCAGTCTCTGAACACTCTCTGTCTCTGAATGTATAAAGGCTCCAAATCTAGGATGTGAGTTAGCTGAGGTAACTGAGCTGTGACCACGCTGAACAAATGGGAGCAGGGAAAGCAAATGAATGACAAAAGAATGAAAGAGCAAAATTTTAAAAATGGGGAAAAGGATTCAAGCAGAAGTGTGACCTACAGGATAGAACAGTTGCAAATGTCTTGGCAAATTTATGAAGTCAACCCTCAGCATCATTGATCTTTTATGAGCCTGTCCTTCAGCCTTTCTGTACCTCATCTGCAATATGATGCCAGGAGCAGCCAGTAGCAGTGAGAACAGCTGTAGGAGCTGTGCCCAGGTAAAGGAACTCCTCCACTTAGTGACAGCTCAAGGAGGAGCAGTTTGAGGAGCACCAGTGAGAGAGAGAGAGACAGAATACTGAAACTGCACCCTATCTCCCTTCCCTGGGACAGGCCCAGCAGGCAGACAGGACACACGATACAGAAGATTCCCTGGTGTCTCTCTGCCTGGCTGAACACAGCCACATTAGGGACAGGGGGCAATGGTGCCAAGTTCCTGCCCGGCACAGCACGCATGTTCCCTGTGTGACTGTCACACCTTGCCAGGTGCCCTGGTATAACTGGCATGAGGCTATCCAAATGGAACCAAAATACAACAAGGATGATAATGGTTCATCTGTTGGGGCCAGTTCTGTTTAATGTCTTTATGATGTGGACAAGGGGGTTGAATGCACCCTCAGTCAGTTTGCAGATGACACCAAGCTGGGTGGGAGTATTAATCTGCTGGAGGGTAGGAAGGCCCTGCAGAGGATCTGGACAGGCTGAATCAATGGGCTGAGGCCAGTTTTATAAGGTTCAACAAGCAAACTGCCAGATCCTGCACTCGAGTCACAACAGCCCCATGCAATGTTACAGGCCTGGGACAGAGTGACTGGAAAGCTGCCCAGTGGAAAAGGACCTGGGGCTGCTGGCCAGCAGCTGGCTGAACATGGGCCAGTGTGTGTTCAGGTGTGCCCTGGTGGCCAGTAAATCCAATGGCATCCTGGCCTGTATCAGCAATATTGTGGCCAGCAGGACCAGGGCAGTTGTTTTCCCCCTGGACTCGGCCCTGGTGAGGCCACACCTCAAACCCTGTGCTCAGTTTTGTGCCCCTCACCACAAGAAAGACACTGAGGGTCTGGAGTGTGTCCAGAGAATGGAAACTGAGCTGGGGAAGGGTCTGGAGCACAGGTCTGATGAGACTGAGGAAGCGGGAGTTGTTTGGCCTGGAAAAAAGGAGTCTTAGGGGTGACCTTATCCATCTCTCCAACTGCCTGAGAGGAGGCTGTAGCCAGGTGGGGACTGACCTCTTCTCCCAGGCAACAAGTGACAGGACAAGGAAAAGGAATCAAGCTGTGCCAGGGGAGGTTTAGACTGGATATTAGGAAAAATTTCTTCATGGGAAGAGTTACAAAGCATGGGAGCAGTCTGCCTAGGGAAGTGGTTGAGTCACCATCCCCAGAAGTATCTAAAAACCACACAGATGTGGCACTTAAGAACATGGTTTAGTGGTGGACTAGGTTAGGTTAACACTTGGACTCAATGATTTTAAAGGCCCTTTCCAACAGTAACAATTCTGTTACTCTAAACATGAGGGAGGGCAGTTGCTCAGCTCATGCAAAGCTGTGCTAATGAAACCATAGAGGAGAGCAGATCTCACAGGTCAGTGAAGAAGGGTTCCCCACACAACTGAAACCTTTACTGCCAAAGAAACCAAATTTTTGAAGTGGTTGCACCCCTCTACAGAAGCTTGCTAAAAAATGAAGACTCATGCTTAATCCCTGAGGCAGAGTGTGCATGAGAGGTTTTCTGGTTCCTTTCGCATTACGTAATTAAAATAATTTCCTCCTTTCCATGACTTTCTCACAATTTCAACTATCCACATCTAGATTTATTGCTGATTTAGAAAAGGGACCACATTCATCAGAGTTCTTATTTCACTCCTCTGAAACTTGAAATTCTCACTAAGACACAGCATGAAGGATTTTCAAGCACAAGGTCCTTTGAACATAAAGAACCAGACATCTTAAATTGCTTTTAGCAGACGATAGGATCTTACACATTAGGAGTCCCCTGGACATTCAACAATATTATATTAAGCAAATACTGTGGGAAAACAGAAGACCTGAAAAGTCCATAAAACAGGGAAGTGTATCTCAGCAATAGAAAGTACACACTCATAGAACTCAGAAAAATAAATTCTTGCCTGCAATATTCATTAGTTTCAAACACAAGCTACCAGAGAAAAGTCTGGCTCAGAGAAAAGGGGAAAATACAGATTCTGACTGAGCTATGCCTCTATGATTTCCTAAGATCAATTCATTGCAGTAATTAATTAGACAGATCACTCTTTTGTAGTCTTCTTTATTGGGTCACAAATCCATGCAAATTATTAATTTCTTCTACTACTTTTAGTAATGATCTGCTTGAGGAGTTGTCTTCACTAAGTTCTTCAGTTTAATACTCATCTTGCAAATGTGCCAGTTGACTGAGAGGAACAAAAGAAGAAAAAAAATTCTGACACAAACCAGCAAATGTTAAGCCAGAAGAACTTTAGTTGTTAAGAAGAAAATACCAACAGTAGAAACAAAAATAGCTCTTCAACCATTTGTTTTTTCAAACCTGTTTTTTCTTCTTAGGCTCCATGCTTCTCATAACTGAATATTTCTAAGGCTTGTACTGGGGTCTCTCAGAACCTCTTTCCACTCAAAGAAAAATTGTCTTTTTCTCTATCACATCATTAACAACCATAATAAGTGGTTTTATTTCTTTTATCTCCATGACTTTCTTGAGTTCTGCCTACAGTTTATCTAGGTGCAAAAGCTGGTGGTCAATGCTTGTCACTTTTTTATTGAGTATTCAAAGGAAAAGTGATGCTACTTCTTACTCAAATATAAGTTTAGGCCATCTCTGCTTGGAACTAGGGAAGAACTAAGCTTTCCCATTGGCAAAACTTTGTTCTTTCTCCTCTCATGTACCAGAATTTCTCTTATTTTCTTTTTCTTTAAATGTGTGACTGGCTATCAAACCAAGTATTTTCCTTAGGCTCACAGAAGTCAGGTTTTATGCTATCTTAATGTAAATTGAAATGATGGCCAAAGCAAAAAAACAACAAAACCATCAAAAGTCACCTCTCAATAAGGGAATATACGACTGCTGGTAAAAGTCAAGATATGCTGTCTCTTTTGTGACATGCTGGAATTTTGTTGTAGTTGTTCCTCCCCAATAATTAACAGATGATAGTTTAGTTTTAAAACATTTTTTAATCAGTGAACCATCTATGCTACTCAACCATCTGATCTGTCTCAAGGTCACTGTCTTCAGTAACTGAGTAAGAATTACATCATCTGTCCTGCTATAGGATGGCAATTACATCATTGATCAATACCTGAGATCTTAGTGTGACCAACAAATTCATCTTAGGGATGAGTTACAACTGGGCAGATACCACAAAACGAAAGTCCTGTTTGCTTCAATCCACATCCCCATTAAAACTAAATTATAAAACTATCAACTCTCTTATTTGTAGTACAGCACAAGCTGAGAGCTAAGCAATGATGGGGTTGGGAAGGTGCCACAATGGCATGCCTTTAGCAAAGGCAGAGAAGACCATCTTTGCTTTGAAGAGCTTACAGCAGCCTGAAGTGACAAGAGCAATGGAGGGTGGAGGAAAGATGTGTAAGCAGATGGCAGCAGACCGTGTTATTTTTAAGCCTTTAGTGGCGATGCAGTTTGAGGTAGTCACATGTTCATCTTCAACAGCAAAAAGCTATTTTAGTTCCCTCTTGCCTTGAAACAGACCTGGAGCAAGCAAGCAGCAAGCTCCTGTGTCTTAGTGGAAGATGTGTGCACTTCTGTGTTGGGCTCCCCTGCAGCTGTTTTGGCAGTGAAACGTAGGGTTCTGCATTGCGTGGGAAAAGATCAGCTGAATGAAAGGAGCATGAAGGAAGGTCTGCAGGAAGTGGATAAAGATGATCCAGTCAAGAGTGAAGTTGAGTAGAAGAAGCTCAGGGAAGAGAGGAAAGCTGGACCAAAGAACAAATTAGCTTAGGGTAGAGATTTATATGCAGTTTGGACTCACAGTTTGTCTTCTGGCTGCTTTTGCCACTGTGCCTCTTCTGGCTCAAGACTCCAAGAAGGCGCAACTCCCTTGATCCCCCTTACAGGAACCTGTTGAAGAGGAGGAGCTTGCTTTGCTCACCTTTGCTCATGCAGGGCTCAAGCAGCCCTCAGGACCAGGGTAACCTGAGCAGAGCCCCACTAAAATGTTTCAGCAAATCCCTACAGTAAGATTCAATAGAGGGTGGCAAGTCACCCGTGGGGGTGGATGTATAATATACAGCAGTGCCTGCAGGCACTGACCTACTTGGCTTCCGCACTGGCATACAGTGAATGACAGCCCCCATCTCAAATACAAGAAGAATAGGAGTAGGAATAGGAGTCCTAGGGAGAGAGAATACTAAGCCAACATTTTCACCCCTGGATACACTAAATTAGGAACCAATCCATATTTTGGGACCTAAATAGCTGGCCTCCTTCACAGCAGTGCTGTGTGCACCCAGAGGCCCATTAAAGTGAAGTAGAGGGTTGCAGGAGAATTGCCTGCTCTGAAAAATCAGGCTGGGACTAACCAGATTTGATAGCTCTGACCTTAACAGATACAGCTGTGAAACACAGACAAGACTAGCACCAGCAGGAAAATAATATGAGATTTCTAAAACACAAATCTTGCAAACACATACACTGTAGGCTACACGTCCTGTAGCACCTCTAAGGGCAAAAACTGACTTGACCATTTAAAATGTGGGCTTTTAAAACACTTGATTTTGCAGGCTGTAGGTTGCCTGAAAGACAGGCAACCGCCTCTCTCTTCTACTGTCAGATACACACAGTGGTTATTTAGTGCCTATCACTCTGACTTCTCCCTATAAATACAGAGATACAGTGTGGATGTCTTTAACACAAGAAGTCAGTAAAAGCATGGCATCAGAGAAAATAGCACAACGAACTCACCTTAAAGAAGTTTTTATTTCAGGTTAGGGCAAGGTAGTTAATAACTGTGTTTTTCTGATAGGGCCTACTCTTATATATCTCTCATCAAGAGGCAGGCAAACTCCCTTGTTTTGGAGTAAATAGCAAGGTAAGATTTGCCTCTGTGGGGCTCATTACAAGCTAAGGGCATTCGACCCTTTCTCTTGTAACAAATCCTTGGTGTATTTGCAGTAAAAAAAAAAAAAAAAAACCTTTCAAAATTTTGTTTAAAGTACTTGAAGTTCAGTGTTCAAAGCCTCAGATCACATTTGCAGCAGATTTAATAGGGCAGTACTGCTGGCCTCCAGAAGGTACCTCTTTACCCTTGCATACTAAAGAATAATTACACACAGAAAGGCTAATTCTGACATCCCTTGTACCAGGTTTATGCTAAAATAAGTCCACTGATGAATGAAATTAAAAAGGCATGAGACTTCAATAATCTAATACTGAATCAGGCCATAAAAAAATGTAATCTGCTTCATCAAAAATGTAGTTGACTCAAGAGATTTCTTTTCCTTGTTTCTTACAGAGACACTCTTTTTTTTCACATAAGGAGTTTTTGAAGAAGCAATGCCCGTAGGGTTCCGGGTTCATCACAAAGTTAAGTGCAAATTCTTCGCAGGTAACAGGAAATTTAAAGACAACAGGAAAATAACTTGTCCATACAGCTTTCCATACAGATTTTCAAGCAGATAAATATGAAGTTAAATAAAAACTTAAATGCTGCTTCAGTTTCATGATGGCTAGCTCTTCATTCCTGTCCCAGAACTCAACTGTGTTCTATGGAAGAAGAAACATGTCAGCACAGCTCATTTCACCTACAATGAAAAGTAATTTATTGTGCCTAACTGTGAAAAGCAAATTGGTATCATCATCTAGGAGTTTTGTATCTCACAAGAGTTGTTTCTGTAATTTGCCCTTCTTTTGAAAAGAACTAAGATTAGAATAACTATGTAAAAGCCTGCAACTAATATTAAATTAATTGAATGCATAAAAAGTTGCTAGATGATAGAGGTCAGAAAGAGAAGTATGTGTAGCACAAAAGGAAGTACAATATAGTTATGAAAAACCCATTTCTTAATTACTAGTGAGACACCTTAGTCTCAGATAGTACAAAAATTTCAAGAAAAATAATCTTTTTCTCTCAAAATGTGTTTCTAGATAGCCAATTTGTTAATTTAAGAAATAATGCAGGAAAGAGTGAAAGAACTGATCATTATTTCTTCTGTGTTACGGAAAGGGAATCTGCATGAGCACAACTGAGGGGGAATAAACTGAGAATTAAACTTTTATCCTGAAGCACCTCACCACTGGATACCCTTAAACACACCTAAAAATACCATCATTTTTCCTAGCAACATGGATGATAGCATTTGTATTTTGCCACTGGAGCATTAGCTAGTTAAGCATGAGAAAACTCAAAAGAATACCGCAGGACAAGGGTTAGAAGAGGAGCTGCACACAGTGCTGAATGCTCACACTCCTTTACAAGTCCCTTGACTGCACAGGAGGCACAGAAGGTGAGACCTTTCCAACAACCAACAACTGGTTTATGTCTGCTGTGGCAGATCTCTTCACTATGCAGCTACTCAGTTTCCAGACAGGTAAGATATAAATCCCTGAGCTCTTATTAGCACATCAACAAGAATAAACTCCAGTCTTTTACACTGCTGAAGTATTATATATAACAACAGAGACTCTTGCTTCTCAAATCCAGTGCCAGCATCTTTCAATACTCTTGCTTTCTACACTCTCCCCTCTCACTCTTTGCTAGCTGATGTTTTCAGTTACCTTGTACACACTTCACTGATGCTCCAGCTCCCACCTACACTGCCTTCCCAATCCAAGCCTCAACGTGTAGCTCCATCCCATGTTACTCAGCTTTCCTATTTATCTTCCCATCACTGGTAATCATCCCACTGCTCATTCCCTAGGCTGATAATCTGTTTTTAAAAAAGAGCCTAAGACTTTTTTTTCCCTTTCCCCTAATACCAAAAACTCATAAAACCTTTATAGGAATCAATGGAACTGATAACGGATCAAAGCATTGCCTTTGACTTCACTTCCTTTAGAAGGAAGGACATGAAAAATACCATCAAAGGCACAGTCAAATTTATAAAAACTAATTGGAATCAGAAAAAAAACAAAAACTCAGAGCAGATGGTTTGACACCCTATCTCATCCAGCCAAGTATTGGACTCACAGAACCTCACTGTATTACATGATTTCAGGAAGAAGGCACCTTTATCAGCCTAAAACTAAGAGATCTTTAGGCTGTGCTGCTCAGAATAGAGCACGGAAAACTAAACCCAGCTGACTCCCACGAGAAGCTTTTCCACACAAAAGCGGAAGGGATTTAAACCCCACAGCATAAGGAAAAGAAGCACAGACTGATCAAACATAATGTCCCCAAATGAGTCTGCAAGTTGGCAGCAACAGCACAACTACAGAAAATTTGGGGCTTCTTGGATCTTGACTACATCAAGGTGATAAGAGGAAAACTTTTCTCCTTCCTTAGCTGTGAAGTATGACAAAGCAGTAGAAGGCAGCTGTGCTTTCTGACTTAACCTTGGTTAAAGAAAAATGCTACAAATCAGAGCCAGGTGAACTGTCCTCTGTGGATGCATTTTCTGTTGATGTTCGGGAGTTGGGCTCCTCTGGCCACCACTTCCACATGAGTGCATCTCCACAAATTGCAATCTCCTTTCCCTGGATAACCTTCATCACCAAATGCTGAACACGCTGATGAAGCTGATGAACAGTAAAGTGGTGGAGCAGCTTGACCAATGGCTGATACAGCAAGTGTGTTGCATCACTTGATAGCAGCTTAAAGCATGAAAATTACTCTTTTGACCCTTTATCATCTCCCTCCCCATCATATGGGCACCTTCCACCTGCCAACACTGCGAGAGTGACTTTTGAAAGGAAGGACCTCAGGCAAACCAGAATTCAGAATTGCACACTGGCAGTAGTTAGCAGGAAAGAAATTTGACTTGCAAAACAGCTGAGCCTCCAAAGTCCCAAGTGTGCAGGGCACAGACAGAAATACTACAACCAGCTTCAACAGCACAGAAAGATGTATCATGCAGGCTGCTCTAATGGCAATGAGAAGCCCACATATGGCCAAATAATGTTGCAAGAACCTTTGTACAACAGGTAGGGGATTGGAAAAGGCAGTTTTTTAAAGAGAAAGCAGAGAAAATGGTACTCAGCAGGGAATCAAAGGTGACAAAGCAGAATTCTCTGTCAAAAAAGACTGATTCTGGAAAAGAAGATCTGTATCCATGTTGTACACAGAGGATGCCCAGTTTCAGGATCCAGTCTGCTCTCATCAATGGCTCTTTATAGCTGCCAACAACAGATTGCAGCAGAACCAGGGCTTGTGCTTTCTAGCAGTGAAAGCAGGGCCAGGGGATATTCAAACAGATACTGATGCTACATACTCTCAGTTTTATTCTTGAACAGCAGAAACTGTAGTAGTAAAGGCTTGTTAAGCAAACACAAATAAGTCAGAGTATTTCTGTGTGCAATTAAGAATGATTTATTTGAAGATACTCTGTTAGCATTCCCATTTTCTGCTTCCTGAAGCTCCAATTTATGAGGGCCAGCTCTCAATATAAAAATGTTCTATTTTATGTGTTGAACAAAAGCAACCAAAAAAAAAAGTTATTATCTAAACCAACAAAATGTTCTCACAAAAAATTTCCTTGCAATTTTTGAGCAGAACAAATGACTTAAAAAGAGGGGTTGAGCAAACCAGATTAAATAAGTATAGCACTTAAAACTTGGAAGCAAAACAGTTTTTATTTAATAAGCATATAAGTGGTGTTTCTGCCATCACTGCTATTAGTCTTCTGCTTTCTCCTCTCCAATGTCTGCAACTTATGATCTCAGAAAACAAGCAAAAGTTTAAAGTGTCTCTGATACACATGAGTGAGGAAATAAACATGTCTTGTTTGTGATAAATTTGCTACACATATTTTTGAATCTATAGTTTGCCTGTCTAAAAACATTTCCAATGGCTCTTTTGCACTTAGGAGGAATAAAATTCACTTTCATTTTCCCTAGTATTTCAAGTGCTTAGGTATGGGAAAACTCAGGTTACTTTCTGAAAGAGTTTTGTCCCAATTAGGAGAAGATGAGGTTGGTGACATTGCATCACATGACATATCTGCTAAAACACTTAATCTGTCTTCCATAAAATACTTCATGCCAATTCTAAGGGTAGACCCTCTGCACCAGATCATGGTGAACATACCATACCTGTGGACTCTTCTTTATAGTCCAATTACAGCACAGTGTGAAAGCAACTGAACTTAATGGCCTTCAAGTCGCAAGTATCCCCAGAAACTGAAGGGGAAGCTGTTTTTATCAATATAGGCTTTCATAGTGAGATTTCCAAGCACTGCATTTTGAGGCAGTAGAAAAATCTGTAGCTATTTCAAATAATTTCAGAATACCTTTCCCTTACATCAGTCAGAAGGGCCAGCTATAAATACTCCAGCTGTATAAGCATGTTCCTGTCATGATACACTAAGTGCTTTGACACAATGCTGGTTGTTATTTCAGACCCTAAGCCAGGTTTGTTAAAATCAGCCCAAATATCACAAACAGGAACATGCAAAAGATGAAGGAGCCATGCTACAAATAGAGCAACTGCAGAGGCTACTGTGGGCCCTGCCCACATACACTCCAGTGTATTTTTACACAAAGCCTAGCATTGCATCATGCGGGTGCCAGCTATAGCTTGTACCGTGCTGCCAACAAAACAGGATCCAAAATCAGATAACAAGGAAAATTCTAGGGCAGTATCTGTGTACTAAGAGGAACAGAATTTGTTGGGTTTTTAAGAATCATCATTGTAATGCTTTACACAGACACTGAAAGCATGGATGCAGACAGCACTACAAGCATCACTGAGAAATTATTTCAAACTCATCAGTCTGACTTACTTCTCCCCTCCTTTCAGGCTTTCTGAACCTTGAGAAACACTACCTGGCTGTTCTCTTTGTGCCAGAACAAACCATGCCACTCCTCTGCCGCTTGGACTTACCACAGTAAACTTTTAGATATTCACACAAGAAGACAGAAGACAAAACAAAAAATGCTACACAATCTTGTAGAAGAAAAACATCTAAATTACTTGCAGTTTAAAGCCTTGACTTTCTATTTCATTAAACAATAACCAGAGTTTATCTCACAATAGAAAATTACAGCTTGAGCTGCACATCCACAGCTGAACACAAGCTGAACCCAAGCTTATTCAATCATTTACTTTTGTAGGGGTTTGAAAGAGTCAACAGTTCTGCGATCCTGCAAACATTTTTCAGCCTTTATTTCCCTTTATTCTAGCGGAATGACGATGCTCTGTAGTAACGTTCTGCTTGGCAGAGGTACAGAAGAAATAGAAGTCTCTTCATGTTGCCCAATGAGTACGCGGTGGAATCACCTCAAGAGCAACATGACAAATGCCTCCCAGTTTCCCTGTGGCTGCTGGTGCCACCCCCGGAGCAGCCAGTGCCCAGCTGAGCTCACAGTGACCCCGGGCTCCTCTGAGTGCCACCAGCGCAGCTGCAGTGCCAGCTGGCACCTGACAAAACGTAGGAACATGAAAACTGAAACGAGCATTGGAGAGGAGCAGGCAGTGCTCACAAGACAGCTGGTCTGAGGTTGGCTTTGAGCAAACTAAGGATCAGGGCATGGGGTCATGCTAGAGAAGAGCATCTCAGCAGCAAGAAGTGCTTCAGACACAAAGCTTTGAATTACAAATGATACAAAAAAAGAACACCCAGGCAAACTCCAGATTTTTAACATTCTATGTGCAGATCTTTACTACATTATTTACATGCATGTTCATTAATAGAAAGCAAATTACAATGTGTGCCAGAGATTATTAATCCCCTCAATAATGTAATTCCATAGCCCTTCAGATCCTGAAGTACCACATGCAGTTCTGCTCCTGAGGCTTCCATGTTGCAGTACAAAATGGAGGGTGGTGAAAGGAAAGGAACATATAGCACTTTCACAGCAGCTTTTAATGCTGTGGGTTACAGGCCAAAGAAACAGCTTTGGAGAAACAGGGAGGGGAATTCATCTCCTCTCCCCAGCCTGCATCCCAAGTAGTCTCTGAGGAACCTTGCCCTCACTCTTTCAGTGTATCACTTTGATCACACACATGGAACAGGCTGATACCTTCCTGACTGCAGCCCAGCAAACAAGACCGTCTTTCAGGCCAGCCAAAAATAATGACCCCTCAAGTGAGTCATAGAGCATATTGCCATTTATTATCTCAGACAGTTGCTTTAATAGTGCTGCTACAGTGGGAATTCAGTTAACTCACCCCACAGACTGGATTTCAACATTATTTAAGCTGCTGGATTTCCATCAAAAGCTTAAAAGACTTGGTGATTTTTCATTTATTTTTAGTTTTTAAAACTATACAAGAAATGTCACTTGACAAAAGATTTATAGCTAGCCCAATGGCAAGACTGATGTTGGTTTGTAAGACTGCTGACAAACCCTACTTCTTTAAAAAAGTTAATTTAAAGGAAAAATAAGACATTGTAGAGTAAGAACATTCCTATCAGAAATGACAAGTAACTTTCTCTTCTCCAGAGATCAGGTTTACCACATTTTTATGTGTACTAAATAGTCTGAGTTTTTTAATTGGAAAGATATCAGACAAACTTTCTTGGTCCTTGTTTTTTCTGCTTTCCACTAATTTTTTCCTGCTGCTTCTCACTGATTTTTGAAGACTGTGGCTGATAAATACTATCATTTTCAGCTAGTAGCTTAGTCCTAATCAGGTCATATCCCAGTTCCCTGCCTGTGGTTCTCCCCAAAAAGCAACACACTGATCCAGCAGAACCATCCTCCTCTCTTGGTTGCCATAGATACTCTTTGGTGACCTTCTGACACATTTACTTGGCTGGTAAACAGAAACTGTCATCACATCAAGTGCTGGTCCCTCTTCTTCTCATTGTTATTAATATCACTCTTTTTACTAATTGCACCAAGATCATTGCATACATATTCACTCACTGAGATTGCTGTACAGGTCTGAACTGCCTCTATCGTGCCTCCTGCAACTGCTTCAGCAAATGAAACCACTCATACTAACCCAAAACACACACCAAACCCTCTTAGAAAGGTGCCAGTGGAAGGCCCCAAACTAGAAATACAATATCAAGACCAAATCCAATCATAGAGAATTTTATTAAGTTTGGGATTTATTACGGAAGTGCTTCAAATTTCTTTCTTAAATTATTCTTCCCAGCAGGCTAACTTTCTTTTACACTGCCTTCCTTTCCTTCTAAGGCATTTTAAGATCTTTATTTTTGCTATAATCTGAGGAACAAAAGAGGTCACTAATACCTTTATTTGGTTTGTATAGTTGGAGAACATCTGGATCCGAAAATGACAGTAAAAGAAGAAAAATTTCAAAAAATCCCACAAAGCTTACATGAAGAAATCTTACTTTTCCTAAGAATATTCAAGTTGGAACAAAGGAAACTACAGAATATCAGAGTTTTCCATAGAATAAGTGATTCGATTTTCAATCATGGAAAAATAACTATATTTAGAAAGGCATAATATATTACTTTTTCTTCTGGTAAATTTAGCATAATTGGAAGAACCAGATGGCCACGTATCTATGGAGTATTCATCTCTATCATCCTGATGTAGAAACATTAGAAAGGAAAAAATCCTACATGTCTTGAGAGTAGCCTTTGTAGACCACATAATAACAAACGAGATCATTATGTACAGCCTCCAAGCAAATGGTCTTTTGACTTTCATCAATTGATGTATGCTGTGGAGTGTCAAGTTATTATAATTCTTTTGTGTTAAAAAAGGCTTGAAGCACTATCCCTCCAATTTAGCCCAAAGATAATACAATGATAAACTTCTACTCCCAATAAATAATCACTAGGATGCTTCAGTTATCAGAATTTGAAAACACTGGTGTTATGAAACATTGGTTTACTATTTAAGTGCAAGTGAAGAATGAAAAGCACAACTCCAAATCTCAATCCGAAAAAAGGAACACACCCACCCGAGCATCACTGATGCACACAGCAAAAAAAGCACCCCAGCAAAAAGAAAACTTTAATGCCACTTTAACATTCCTCAGTAAAGGAAACTTCCTGGACAAGTTGTGTTGGCAGCTCCACAGCATCCTTTCCCAGAGTTTCACTCATGCAAGGCGATGGCATTGAAAAGCACGCTTACAACCACTGCTCAGTATTAAACAGGTCTCTAAACTGCAGAAGAGAGGAAGGATGATGCAGCGCCAAGACTCCTTGGGTGGGATTTGGGAGCCTCAGCTCTCTGCCATGAGCCTATCCTGGGACTCAACTCTGCAATCTGAGCAGTGGAGGCACCACACCTTCTGCATCTGAAGGGAGCACTGTCGGGACAGACACAGGGAAGCCTGAGAGAATTCAGGCTAGTTTTGATGTGCTGCATGCAGGCCTCCTGCATGGTGGGCTCTCTGCAGTGTATCCTGCATTTCTGTGTTCTGATTTCACCAAACAGATCAGTAAAACTGGAGGAACTGGAAGGAAGCGAGTAACTTTGACTTTGACAAGCGCAATGAAATTCTGCCAACCTTTCCACTTGAAAAATTACTGATTTAGACACACTCCAAAAATAATAGCAGTTCTGTTCTAACTTCATGGCTATAGCTATGGTAACATTTTCAGTACTGCCATGCTTCTGAAATACAATAAATGATTATTAAAAGTTTTCTTAGAATAGCTTTTGAGGTGAAATCTAATGTACTGTTTTCATAGACTGCAAACAAATGTGATCAGTGCTGACATGAAAGGCATTTGAACTGTGCAAACACTGTTTTCTTCTATAAGCAGTAAAGAAAAGCACCATCCAGGACTTGGTCTAGCTGATTACAAACTATTTCAAGCACTGTCTCTACACATTGTGTTAAAAATAATTTAATGGGGTTTTTTTATAACACAGAATTTAAAAACATGATGACAACTGAAGAACCATTCAGAACACAGGCTCTGGTTTAAACTATGTTCATTTAAGGGAGGATCATCAGCAGATATTCTAATAGTACTTTTTTTTTCTCCCCTCCCGCCCCAAAAAAAAACTTTAGTATAGAATGTCTTACAATGACACATCCCTCAAAGGATTTCCCTCCTGCTTGCCCACAAACTGTCCAGCCCCCACAAAGCTGAACGGATTGCATGTCAGCCCAACTAATTAATTCAAGCTTACAAATAGCTACCCAATCATTGAAGGCTGTATACCTACACAGTGTTTTCCCACACATATTTTACTTGTGTGTTTTATGCTTAGACAGCCTAATTTATTAATCAGTATGAAAAGAGGAGGAAGGCAAAATGAACTGTATGATTTAAGCCTGGTTCAAGATCATATTACTTGCCTCAAGAGTGTAAAGTGGCCTTTATGTGTATGAAGATCAAACCATGTGGGTTGGTCTAACCCAAAATATTGGTAGGTTTGACTTCAGCAGTTACAGTCCCCAAGAAAGTAAATATATTTATAGATATAGTCTCAAAGACCAAATAGTTCTTCAATCAGTAGAGGTGTCATTCTAGAAGACATTGAATATGCATTGAATTCTTTAAGCTCTGGTTAATTCTCCCAAGAACACTACTTGACCAGACCTTAAACACAGAAACAGTCTGATGATGATTTCAAACATAGTGGTTTTACCCTGCCCTCCTCCTTTTTTTCTTTTTTTTTTTTTTTTCTTCACAGTTCACATACATTGGCTCACTTCACTGACTTGAGGCTTACAGCAAGAAAATACAGTCATGAAAGCCAGTTGTCATTAATTGCTAGTAACATCACAACTACAGCCAGGAAAAAAACACTGCTGAAAACTCAATATATTTTTATCTACACATATGTGACTACAAACAACTTCTTTGACACCAGATATGCCATGCATTCTGTACCCACCACTGCAGCTTCAACCATGAACTTATCTCTGCTTAACCCTTTAAAACATAAGTAAGTTGTTATACTAACAAATAAAACAAAAGCAAAACCCAGAAATCAACCTCCTTGTGGTTTTTCTAACTAAACTACAGCATCTTTCTTCTCAAGGGGAAACCTCAGTATTTGTGTACCTGTGAATTGGTTTTGGTGCTTTTGTAGCTAATGCAAACATTTCTCCATGCACATCACCCAAGCTGTGACAGACCAGGTGTGCCCATGGCCAGGGACAGCATAGGGAGCATCTTCCTGACTAGCCCAGACACCCTCTACACAAACCACGTGCAGCTCAGCTAACTAAGAGGGGCCTTTGGCACACATTTGGAGAAATGAACCTCTGAACTCCTGCCTTTGTGACACAGCATGTGAAGCACTGTACCACATGTACTCTGTAAACTTGATATCAAAGCTGGCTGGAAAATATCCACCAGCACTACCTTTAGCTCCACGTTCCCACGGTCAGCAATCTCTCCTAGCTGAAGCCACATGCCCCTTCTCAGCCACATGTGACACCTCACCCAAAATATCAGCCCGTAAGGGGAAGGATCACAGCATCAGCAAGCCAGGAGTTTTAGATTTTTTGGGTAGGTCTTGGGGGCTTTTTGCTTGTTTCATTTAGTTTTGGGGGATGGAGCAAGGGGTGGTGTTGAGCCAGTTCTATATTATGATGATAAAGCAACAGCACCAATGTTGGTGAGGCCAGTGCGAAATGGTGTTGTCAGCTTTGGTGCTTCCCTTCTAGGAGGATGAGAGTATCTTAGCTGAATGTCCAAAACATTAAACCTATTTTCAGTAATGGACAGAAAATGATACTTAACCAGAAGGCCTTAGTAACAGCTCTGTATCTCAATCACAGGCCCAGCACAAGCAGCCACAACTCACAGTCCCTGTACCACATACTAGCAGTACCTTGTAGACCTGGAGAGTTGAGGTGTCACTCCTACCCTCTCCCTCAGCAAATAGTCAGTTTGTCAACAGAGAAAAATTCTGCTAGGAAATGAAGAGATTAGCAACTAATTTCCATCAAATCACTGGGCAATAACAATAAAAAAGGGTCCACTTTAAAGCAGCTTACTTATACAAGCAAAAACTGGGGTAAAATATGTCATTTCAGAGGTGTAACAGAAAAAGATTTGTCCTTTAGCTATAATCAATGAAGACCAAACACAGTCTTGCAGTTCTGCAGGGAAAGGTCTCAAGCACTGGGGAGGAGGTCTTCAGTCAGTGCCACCCACTTCAGTGACAGATGAATTAGGCTGACAGAGTGCCCATGTTTTGAACTTTCTCATATAAAGTATAAATACAAACAGTCACATAGAGCAGATGGACAGTCAGACAGTTATTAAAAGCTCCACAGATAACCCTCTGGTACTATCACCCACATAAAACAGATACTGAAAAAATTTCATACACAATAGTTCTCGAGCTCAGATATTCTAAGGCAGTTAAGATCTAAAGAATATGCTTTTTAAGTTACACAGATGATTGTCCATTTATTTGGTAAGAGAAAGCCAGGCACATTCAACAACACACTTCTTGAGCCATTAACAAAGCAGAATTCACTTTTTTGCTCTGCATTTTTAGTACACACACAGATAAGGAGTTAATAACTATAACTAACCAGAGCAATACTGGAGCTTGTCAAATAAAGATCCATTTATTTTCAAAGTATTGCTCTTGCTACAATTTACCAAAATTCTTGTATCTTCTGATTGATTCTCACAACAGTCACTGTAGCAGCACAAAGCCAGGCAGAGGCAGCTGAACTGACACAAGTTGCAATCTCTGGCACTGTGTGCTTTTTAGCACAGCATTTTGAACTGGCAATGGAAAAGAAACCCTTTTTAAGCACATTTCACTGAGGAGCTCCCAAGAAAAAGGTTGCAATCGCAGACTTTTACAGATGTTCCAACCTGCAATGCTTCACTCCCACTATTGTTCTAAATACTGAGTACACACCCTCCACTCCACACACACTCACACGCAGACACACGTGCACGCTCACATGCACTCGGTGTCACACCATGTACTTCACTTCTAATAGTAAACCTGACAGAAAGGAATTTTATTTTTACACTTTCACACTTCCCACTCCTAATTAATGTCAGTCAGCATCTTCTGCATACTACAGAAGTACACACTGCAAATATACATGGCCTTATCTGTGCTCTGTGCAGGGCAGGGGCAAAAATTTCCATTCTTGCTAGAAACTGAATAGGCTCTACGTGATGGATTCACACAGGAAGGATCTGGAGATGCACAACCCTCCTTCAATGACCCTCCTGAGGAGTCAATTAAAATGCTCTGACTTTTGGGGGGAACGTTTCTGTTGGTTGGTTTGTGCTTTTCACCCTGCAGCTATGAATTGGAAGCAATTCTCCAATTCAGAAGAGCTGATGCTGACTTCCCGAGGTGCAAAAGGGCTCAGGGACTTGCCAGTACATCCTGACAGCTGCCAGGAACAGTGGCAGCAGTGGGAGGGACAGTGAAGGAATTTTGCCAGTGACTTTAGTAGAGCCAGTCCACACTGTTTGGATTTCCATGGACCAGAGCCAGACCATTAAAAGCACTGGTACTTATGGGATAAGCACCTCTACTTGCACTCCCCAGCTGTCCCAATAACACCACAGTAGCAGAACTGAGGGTGGGAAAATCTTGCTCCCCAAACCCAAAGCAGACAAACTTGGTTTCCCAGCACACACACCACTCACTTCTTTTTATAGACTGCTTTTCTCTCAAATGCAAAAGTAAATCCAGCTCAGATGATTTCCCTGTCTTAACTTTTGTACAAGAGGAAGACAGAAAGCTAAAAAAAGAAAATTAGACACTTCATGAAATCCATGATTAAGACACAGAAACTATCAAGACAGATGGGCTGAAACATTCAGGGAGCTTCAGTTCAACAACCCATGTTTTTCAGAGATCTACAGTACGCTATTGTCTTCTCTGTTTAGAGATTTTAAATCCCATTTTTCATTGCAGTAATTTAACACAATTTCTAAACTTGTAGTACACTTATTGGGTAGTCCAAAATAAACCCCAATATTTACTCAACTAGCACGAGGCCCTAGCACCTAACTACACGGTTTTTCCCCCTCGTTGCACCTTTTTTTTGGGTGCAGGCAATGGTCACAGCTCCTGGCTTGTGAGCTTGCTGGGGAGGCAGAGCAGGGTGACTGCAGATGGGGGGAGGTAAGAAGCAGCACCCAGCTGCAGCTCCCTCTGCTCTGCTGCAGGCTTTGCTGCCGTGTGTGCCACAGGAGGAACTGCTCTCGCTGTCCTTAGCGGGGTATTTCACGCACACAGAAATACGAGGCCAGCCATGCGTGGAACTCCCTCTTACAAACGATTGTCTCCCAAGGGTGAGAAGCAGAAGCCAACACTGCACACTCTGAAATGAGGAGCCAAATGCTTCTAGCAAGGGTGATCTTCCCCTCTACAAGATCCTTGCTCACAGCAAGGATTCAGGCTGGTTTATCCTGCCACATGATCCCTTCTTCCCTCAGAAACTGACTCCTCTTTTCTGTGCAGTGCGCAAAGCAGTCACTCACACAGAAAAAAAAAAAAAAAAATAGAAGGGGCAGGGAGAAGAAGGAGGGAAAAATTTAAAAAGGAAATCTGTGACTCTGTGCTTGGAAAAAGCCAGTGATCAGCAACAACTGCCGAAAGCTGAGTCACTTTTTTCCCTTCCACCTGGCGAGTGGCTGCCCCGATCCATTCAGCAGAAAGCCTCTTTTCACCGAAACTGGCATAAATCTGGAGTAATTCCCTCCATTTCAATGGAGCTGCTCAGGATTTATGGCAGCATGACACAACAAGCAGAATCCTGTGTGCTGAGAGCTACAAGCCTTGGTTTTCCTGCAGGAGACGGTGCTGCTTTGCTCTTCAGGCTGTGAATGCCAACCATGAAACAGCACTGATGCCATGGCTTGGTCTATTTTTCCTGATGCTGTCATCTCCAGCAGATGCTTTGCAAGCAGGACCTTTGGAGAAATCACCCTCTTTCACACACTGCAGGAGAATTTTGACGACCAGAACATTTATCAGCTTGAATTAATTATTTTTTCAGATTTCAGCTTTTTTCCCCCAGATTTCATTTAATGTTTTAATTTGGTTTAGCAAAGATTTATAAAATTATTATTTTTTTAACATCTCACTGGGCTGTGTGAAACAGAGTTCAGAAGACAGCAGAAATATCTTCTGTGCAGATGATGTGTGAATAAGTAAGGGATGAGATCAAGATTTAAGGAATACCAATCAGCTTTACCAGACAATAATCTACTCTATTTATGTTCTCAGCTTAAGAAAAAGCATTGCTAGTGGATTTATGCATGCACTGGAAGGTTTATAAAAGCAGGGAAAAGCCCTGAAAAAAACTACCTAATACTCCCCTCAGTATGCAATGCAGTCGCAAGCAGAATAAAAAAATGGCAAATGAACACAACCCCCAACCTTTGAAACAGGGCTATTCCAACAGAGAAGAGCTTCAGCTTTACAGTAAACAATTCACCTATGTAAAAAAAAAAAAAAAAATGCATTCACACATATACCAAGGCACTGACATGGTTTTTCTAAACAAATGCAATGAGTCTTGTCTGTCCTGGCTAAGTACATTTACAACATTCAAGCACGGGATGTAGCTGCCTAGAAACAGCAGTGTTCATGTCGTCCTTTCAATATGGGGAACACAGTGTGCTATACAAATATTAATTTAGCCTGAACAACCACTGAGGTATGCAAATATTACTCCCAGCTTCAACTGGGATTGATGTGAACACAGAGGAACAGCGAGGGGGATTTTTAGCAGTGCTTCAGGAAGCCAGCTCCCAGCCAGGGAGAGCTGGAATCTTGCATGTCTGCAGGCTCTTTCAGTAGCCCTGCCCCGACCAACCTCCTAGACCTGCCTGTTCTCTTCAGGCGACCCAGATGAGCAAATATTTTCTGTGTCCTGACTGGTTATGCTGCCAAATTCAACAAGGCAGTTGTGCAGACGTGGGTACACTGTGCACCACCTCCCAGGTCCTGGTTTTTATGTGGTTCAAGAAAAGCCACCACAGCCACTTAACCAGACTAGAGGAACTGCAAGAGACCCCTGCTGGGTACTACTACTGTCCAAAAAGCACTGATGGTGTAAAAGCAGAGAAAAGCAGCAGGAGCTTCAGCAGCTGACACTGGCTTCTTGTTTACTGGGTAAGTTGCAGAACCCCTGGGGCTCAGCTGATGAGGACAGGGCCAGAGCAGAAGTCTAGCAGGTCTCACTGTGTATTTTGGCTTTTTAAAGTTCCACCTCTAATCCAAAGGGAGGAAAGAAACATTTGTGAAGTCAAGCAGACAAGAAAAGGAGAGCTGAAACAATGCAGATCTAAGTGACCTGGAAAGAATGATCTCCTGCACCATTTTTTTCTACGATTCCACAGAATAGCAGTAGAGGAAAGTGAAAGGCAGAGAACTGGGTATCTCAAGGACAGGGTGTATAGAATTGCAACTGAACACAACACCTTTAGACCAGCAGCTCAAACAATTCTCACAGCAACCATGATACTGAAGACTATTCAACCCTCTTCCTCAAGAGCCTTGGTTTTAGCTTTTTACAACTCTGGCAAGTAAGTGAATTAATATTTTAATAGAAAATGCTTAACATAAACATAAAGTATATTTTAAAATATTTTATTTAAAATCCTGTGATGTTTGCCTTAGACTGATATTTTGAGGGCAAGTTTCAGGGAAAAAAAATCAGCCATTTTGGAGAGAGCAGACAAATACATATCACTGACTGTTAAATTTACTTCTGCTGTTGCTGCTATTGTTGCTAATTTACTGAGATATAAAAATGGTTTCGGGCTCTGGAGAAAGTCTGAAAATTTTGCAGAAGTATTATGCTGATCAGAGATGTGTTCCTAGCTATCCCTGTGGAAAAAAAATCACCTATATTTGGTTAAATTTTAATCTTGGGGGTGGGAGGCCAGCAGCTGAATCTTCAGACCTTTCAGCAATGTCAGGCTTTGACACAGCTCCACATGGGCCACAGCATCTATGGAAGGGCCTGTCTGCATAGGTTCAGTGCAAAAGAAAAGACTAAGCTCTAAGCAGTTTTGGGATTTCTGAAGTCAAGAAACCACAGTTAGTAAAGAAAGACATTGTACTTCAATGTACTATTCTTTACCTGAATATGTACAGAAACAAGGCAGAGATGCAGAAAAGCAAAGAAACAGCTGGAGCTTATAGTTTGATTTTTTTTTTTAAAGTAAATCCATACAAGCAGCAAAGTGCAACCACTTAAAAAATCCCCACCACAGAACTTAGCAGGGTAAATATTTTCTGGTAACCCAGCGTGCCAGCATAGAAGATTCGTGGTCTGCTGTTCTCTAAAGCATCCTTCTCTTTCAGGAGCAGCACTCAGAGAGGGTGACACAATGCCAAGTTACTCTCCCTGTATTCCAAGGCACCTCCACTCAAATGCCCCCAAATCCCATTTCTTCCTTGTCAGAAATCTTTGTTAACAAATTTCCCTTTTCGTTTATTTTGTGAACTGTGCTTGTCTTTTTTTGTTTGTAAACAAAGAAACAAACAAAAAAGCCAGAATGTAGCAAGGCTCTGCCAGAACTCAATTAATAAATAACGAGCATCGAGTGGTTTTGATCATTTCCTTCTGTGTGAGCCTCACAAACTGACAGTAAAACAGTGTATGACCCTTTACAGAACAATTTTGCTATCACATTACATCCTCACTGGAAATTAAGAACACAAATTTGACATTTTGAACGGGAATGGCCCATCCAATTTGGTTCAGTGTTATACACTGGGAAGTCCAGAGCCAGTAACAGGCCAGCACAGCAGGATCTCCAAACCATCCATGTGGTCACACAGCAAACCCCAGCACAGCCTGCTCTAACTCTGTCATTATACAGGTGTGACTAACACTATTTTGTTGGGCTTTTTGCAAGATATAACTTGAGCTTAAGTTCGAGCAATTCCTCAGGATGTATGAATTCACAGGGATGGGAAAAGCAGGAAAGGAGAGGAGTAAAGACATCCTATCCTGTTCTTGGAAGCATAGGGATGGAAGAAGTTACTATCATACTCAAAACTGGAAAATGGGAAAAACAGGAATAAGAGGTGATTAAAGAAGGAAGAGGCTGAGACCTGTTGAAAAACTGTGTTCGGTCATCTGGAAAAAAATAAAAAAGGATGGCTAGAGAACACATTTTGCAACAGAGACAGTGTAAGGGAAACACACAAACAGAGACAACTACATGAGCAGTTTCCAGCATTGTGTTTAAAAATAGTGGCCAGGAAGACAGATTCTCATTCCATCTTTGTTGGCATAACTTTACTTGAGAGAATATGCTAAATTTGTACCAGCCATAGATCTGCATCCTTCATTTATAAAGAGACAAACCCAGTATTAATAACACCTTTCTGTGTCCTGGTGTTATAGCACACCATCTGTTTGCATTTGGAAACTGCCCACCATACATGCTAAATTGTCGAAGATACATGATGTGGGTGAAAAGTTAAGATTTCCATGACTTCAGCCCTAATTTGACTAACACCAGCACCAAGTGATCTCCATCCAAAGCATAAACATACCCCTTATAAACTGCTTAAATGTCAGTACTCTAAAGGCACAACTGTTCATGTGTTGTAATCTCTCTAATGAATAAAATTCAGCTGCGTCCACAAAGAAAAGTAATGTTTGTTGACACATCTCTGAAAGGAAGCAAATAATGGCTCACAATACTAAGAAACCTGATGAAAATGGAAGGGAAATTACCCTTTGAATAATTTTGCATGACCCATAAGTTTTAGTGGGTTACAGGGAATACAAACTCAATCATTCTATTTTGCTCTCTTGCAGATACTTTCATTTTTATCTGGATACATATATATACTTTTTAAATGCACATTTACTCTCTATTTCTACCTGTTTAAATTGCTTTGGGTGCAAGGGAAAGACTGGATTTGAACTCTTGGATGAATCACGTGCACAAACTTTCTGAAAAAAAGCACATGGATAATAAAATAAACGAAACAAAAAAAGAGGATAATTTTTCTTCCCTGTCTCTTTAAGATACTGCTGCTTTTCAGCCACACGGTGAATGCTTCATTCAAATAACAGAACATGGATTTCTCTTAGTAACTGCAGCTATAATTGCAGCAACTGCTTATACTGCTTCCATCCTATTAGTGTTGCAATTGTCCAAAGCAGAACACTCAACTAAATTGCCCTCATTTCTTATAAACTTCTCTTTTTTTGTTGTTGTAACAGAAAAAATATCCAAACGCCTTCAGAATGCTACCCCTTTCTTCCATTACCTTCTTTTGCTTCTTTGGCACCAAGAAGATGAAAAAACAATACTGCTTTCCCTGCCTTCAATGTTTGGCAGCCTTTTCTTAAACAAAAACACTCTGATTCAGTGGATGCTCTGCCCACTATTACAGATAACATGCCTTTTCCAAAAGTGAGTCTCTTAAGGACAGTGTGGGGTAGCTTTATTTGCAGTCATTCACCAACTAGTATCCCATTTAGGAACTAGTAAGATCTGGTTCTTAGCATCTTCCTCTGCTGTATATGGCATTTGCATGCATATTATGCAAAATGGTGATGAAAATAAATGGCCTGGGTTGTTGTGTTTACTCATACACAGAGTACATATCTCTCATGTATTCTCACTATGATGAAAAGGCACAGGCATGAAGAGTCCATCTCTGCATGGAAATAGCAGGTTGGGTAGAGGGGAGGCAGTAAGAAACCCAACGTCACTGACTCTTATATTGACAAGAAGAAAAAACTCCTGCATTGTCAAAATCTCGACAAATTGTATCACCTAAAGCATTTACTACTCCTCGGTTTCTGTATGCTTCACTGGAAAGCAATTTTTTAATAGCATTATTAAGGTATCACACCATGATTTATTCTTACTTGGTTTTCAACTTGAAGTGTTTGTGCCTGCTGCATTTCCTTTTTTGGCTTTAAGGAAGGGCGGCCCAATAATAATTAAATTTAAAAAACCAAACCCAGTACAAAATATAACTGCTTTGATTTACAGGGTTAGAGGAAGAGCTTTGAAATGTCCAATAAATCCAAACACTGTTTCCAGTCTTCCTTCTCATTCACTCACTATTCTGTGTATTTTCCTTTTTACCCTTGAATAACATATGGATAAGCCAAGCATATTCCATTTATTTGCTCATTACATAACACATTCCTGCTGTATTATCATTCTATACATCAATAACTGTGCACATTCTTGTTACCCCATCACAATAAACCATCAGAACAAGGAAACAGACTTTAGTGTGTGGGTCTCACATTTTGGCAGGTTTAAGAAAGACAGGAAAAAGGGAAGAGGGGGGAAAAGAGCAGAGGAGAACAGGAGCGAAAGACAAGAGCAGGGCTTAGCCTTTCACATGGGAAGGTATGCCAGAGGACAACCACAGTGATTCTCAGCAAAGCTCCAGAGATCCAGGTCTGCAACAAGCTGTGTGCTGAGCACTGGTATGGGGTGTGAGCACCAGCTGCTCCCACTGCAGCAAAGCAGGTCACTGCCTCACTCAGGACTGAGCTTCTGTGCCACAGACTATCGCACTCACTGCTGCCCCCAGCACAAGGCATGCACCAGTTGTCTTCCACAGGGGCTTCCAAGCCCCTTGGTCACACCACTGCATGCAGACCCTCGCCTACAGCACATGACAGGGAGGTGACCACAGAGACACTGTGGCCAACGTCATGAGGTCAGCTCTTTGACCCTGACACAATGGCCAAACACAGCAGCGATACAGAAGCCATTGTTTTAGTGATACAAAGCTTAGAAAGTCTAGGAAAAGTATAACCTTAATCACCTAATTAATGAAACTAAACTCAAGTAATCTTCCCTCTTAAAAAATTCTGAAGGAGCCTCAATTACCTTCAGTCACTTAAATGAACAAAGTTCTCTATGGTGTTACTTTTCAATTCTCACAAAATAATCCTGAAAGTTTTTCAAGCATTATGGGAACACCTGAATGCATGTGTTAAAATGCGCATTTAACAAGCCTGGTTCTTCTCTCACTGAAATCAGCTGCCCTTAATTTAAACAGCAGGAGGCCTGGGCCTTTTCCACTGCCATGTTCCTTATCAGAGCTCTATAAATGTCACATCTTTATTTTATTAGTGAAAGACATATTTTATAGATTAACAATAAAAGCATTCTTGTATTTGAGTTTTCTAGCCCCTGTTGAGACTGAATTCTTGAAGGTCAAATAAAGCAGTCCATAGGAACGGGGAGAAGAAAATGCTCTGCAATATCCTTTTAAAGAGCCTCCACAGCAAAGAGAGAATAAATAGCTGATTTGTTACATGGCTTTGAGGGCAGCCACAAATGCTAAGACCACAGGTAAATGAACCTGGTCATGAAAGGAGCAGCAGCTCGTCCAGTACCGTATCTACATTAGTTAACTTTCTTTGTGATTCAAGTCCAAGACTTTGCATTGTTCTATTTCCGCCTATTCCTCTGCTCTGGATTCCCTTTGTGACACTTTTATCAATGGAAAATCGAGGGAGGGATTTCCAGCTGGGAGCCCAACAAAAAAACAGGAGGTTCAGTCTGGTTTTCTCACTTGCGCTGCAAGAACCATTTCAGCACTAGTAATAAAAGCAAAACTACACAAAGGGAAAAGAAAAAAAAATACATGACCTGAAATTATTTTAGCATCATAAATACTTCACTGCTCTTTATTCTGCAGCATGGTTAGTGTCACACATTGGCACAATAATTTGCTAGCTTAAACAGTGCTCCTTGCAAATAACGAATTTGTATTAAGGGCTGCTGTCAGCTAGAATTCCAGGGAAATAAAAAGGAAAAGATAACAGTGTCATTGGTCAGATCTACTCTTTGTTATGCCCTTGCAATTTGGACAGATTTATAGCTGCAGTGTCATAATATTAAAAAGTCTGACTGTGTCCTCTGTGAGTGGTGAGGAAAATACACGCAAACAACAAGGGAAGGCAAGCAGCACAGTGGGATGGACTGTGCACAGGGACATCCCCATGGCCACACCTGCAGGTGTCATTACAGCAGCCCTGGCGCTGCCACAGCTGCAGCCAGTCAGGTGCTTAGTTTAGTCGTAACCTGAGGAGGCGGCTTTGAAAATGAGATCATTTGTACTGACAGGATTTTCAAGGTAATTTTCAGGGGATAGATTTGGTATCATTTAAGACCAGAAAAGACTAATAATCATACTTTTAAACATTATGGCAATACAGACCATTCATCTTGGGAGCCACTTGGTATAGTAACAACGGAGTAACAACTCCCATGCATTTATGTGCGAACCATTGAACACAGACAACATGCTCCTTGAAGTCCAGAGCTATTTTCATACACCACCAAGGAGCTCCAGCCACCACCACCTTCTCAAACAAAAGAAATGTCCCAAGGCTTTCAATAGTCAATTATCCAACCACTGCAGGCTCTGCTAGCATCCTAAAGACAAGTAAAATTTCTTTCTCTTGTTCACATGTGTAGCCTGTAAGGGCTCTGCTGAGAGAAGTACCTTTTTCTTTCAGTAAGAAATCGAGGAAGTTATCATCACCTCAGCTGCACCAGCTTGTCAAAACTGCAATAGGACAAGAAGAGAAAAGCTGAAAGTAAAATACCAAGGGTGGAGAATCAGATGCAAAGGCTGTCTTCTTAAAGACAGAGAATACATAAAGATGTGCTTTAAATTAAAAAAAGAAAAAATTGGCAATCACCATCATGAAATAGCCTGAAAGCTCAGAAGGCATCTGAAAGAACATTGTATGGTACCCAAATTCTCTTCTATTTTTTTGGTCAGTTGGAAGAATACTTTCAAAAGCTCAGATGGATTTCAGGTACCTAAATCATAACAAATTGTAAACTAGGAAACCTTTAGAACTTACTGCTAGCATCCTCTGAATCTGTACCACAGACCTGTTACAGGGAACAAGAGTTTGGAGAGAATCACATACCAAATACCCGCCCTGTAGGTACCCCCAACAAGAGAACATTGTTCTCATTCTTGCCAAGCAAGAAGGGATAAAATACTTGCAATGTTTTTGATGAAACTGCTGAGGAAGTGTCTTCATTCCTAATGCCACAAAACCCAAAGTTTTTTAAACAGGCTACTATTTAAACTAGTTTTACACTGAGCTTTTCATGTCCTCCCTAAGTCAATACATAAACTTCATAAATGACCAGGCAAACCCACAGATCTGAGTTATATGCCCAGCTCCAACCATTTACTTTATTGTCTTCCACAACATAAAAAGGCAATTCTCATTAAGTAGATGAATGTGCAAAAGCTCAGTAGAGAGCTAAGGAAGTTCCTAAACCAAAAATAATCTATGGGGCAAACTATGTGTGGAAAAAATTAATATAGCTTGTGTGAAGTCAAATGAAGTAACTGAAGGAAGTCTATGTGATCCCAGCAGACACAATCTATACCACATCACAGACAAATAAAACAGGAGGAAACATCCTTGAAAATATTCAGCTATTTGGAGTTTTCTCAGCTCCAAATCCAGACAGCAGCACATGAGTAGGTTACATTAACTAAATTCATCAAGGAAATCTCCATATAATTTCTGATCACTGTCTAGGGTCTGCTTTTTCACTGTGGCCAATCGCTGAGAAAGACATCAGAAAAGCAAAAAAACCCACACAACACTAAAACAAAGAAACAAACAAAACCACAAAAATACAAACAAAAACCCCCACAAAACAAGGGAAAATTAGCACGCCCACAACTCAGACCTAATAACTACAAGCCAAAAAAAAAAGTGAGGGAAGAAATCACTTCCCATCCCTGCAGGTAAGGTCGAAGTTCTCTAGTACTAGATTTGAAAATAATTAATATGAGACCAACAAGTTAAACGGCCTTACAGGGTCTTTTTAATTTATTAAATATATTTTGCTTTAATCACATTAATTTTTCAGAAATGTACAATAATCTTTGTGGTTTAAAATTACTTTGTATTCATTTTTTAATGGAGAGTATTTTTATTCATCTAATACATTATCCTTTCAAGAAAATTATCATACTTGGCTACAAGTACTTAACGGGGCACTAATTAATACTCCTATTTCTCCTCATTTAAAACTCCTTTGAGAAATGAGGTCAGAAACCTGGTTTAACACAGAAGACACTTCTCAGAGGCTAAAGGGGGAAGGGACTCAAAAGGCACTCGTCACCCTTCTCCACGGAGGACATCCCCTTTGAACGCCAAAGCCCAGCCTGTCAGCGATCGCTCTGGCCGAGCCAGCAGCTGATGCTAAGCTGATGCTGAGCAGCAGCACGTCCTTCTGCCCCGCACCTCATGGACGACAAGAAGGAATTCTCCTACTTCTTCTTGTTTAACGGGGTGAGTTTTACTTTCCCCACTGCCGTCAGCTTGCGGCAGGCAACCTGCCCAGCTCTGCCCGGGAGCGCGGCTGAAGGGTTTGTCCTCCCTCTCTCCCCACAGCCCGAAGGGTTTGTCCTCCCTCCCACAGCCCGCTGCCGCTGCTGCTGCAGCCACTTGTTCCCCGCGCCGTGGCACAAGGACGGGCGGGCGGCTCCACCTCCCTCGGCGCAGAGTCCCTGCCTGAGCCACGGCGCCCTGCCAAGGCTCCAGCAGCGGCTGTGCCCCGCCAGGAACGCCGGCAGGAAAACGCGGGTTACAAACACTTCCCAGAGCTGTTTCGGACTCGGGGAACTGCTGCGGGGTTAAAGGGCCAAAGCAGACACCAAGCGCAAGCGTTTCTGAAGCTCTCAGGAGATTTGCAGACACTCACCCATGGACTTCACATTTAGGTTCGCTCCGCATTGTCTGCTAATTGCAATTATCTAAGAGCGGCTCCGCGATGGGAGGAGGGGAGGAGAAGAAGGCTTCCTTTTGGCACAGCTTCTTCAGAGTTCAAAGGACACATATGGCCTGCAAACACAGTGCAGGGAATAATGTAAAATTAAAGGAGGGATGAGAGGAAAATGAGAACGCAGCAGGGACAAGCGCTGTTCTGGATCTGTTTGACTGGAATTTTAAATAAAGAAACAGGAGGGAAAAAAATCAACAAAACCCCCAGACTTATTTTAATTCCACATCTGAACAGAAGGAGGGATCACAGGAGGGGGCCCACATATGAAGGGAAGACCTCTGGGGAGCAGAACCTGAGCATTTCTGCATGGGGCAAAGATCCCGAGCCCTACGGCCCCAGCCTGGCCCCAGGACCCAGAGGACTGCCCAAAGAGCAGGGCTGGAAGCTGCTAGAGATACAGGGCTTCAGGAAATGTACAACCAACACCTCCAAAGAGACAGGATGGGTTCATTTCAGAATAAACACATGTACAGTACCAAACCTGCAGGGAAGGACAGCCTGTCTACCCACAGAGTAAAGCGAGGAAAAATAAAAGAGAGTCCAAATAGTGCAGGTCCCAATTTCCCTTGCAGTGCTTGTCTTGCCACACAAAGAGAGCCACACAAAAGTCAGCAGCCTGCTAGACGGTGCCTGTGTCCATGCCAAAGGCTGACACCTGCTTGTGGCCTTGTCTTTGTTAGGGCAGAAACCAAAGGCTGTTCTTCTCACTGTAGGGCATATCAAGCTCAAAAAGAAATAAATAAACAAAACAAAAAAAAAAATCCACAACAATTCTCGGTTGTAATTTCTACATAATTATTGCACAACAACCACCCATAATGAGAGAATGAATTTATAACCACACACAAGCTATATTTACCAGTGGACTGGTTACAAAGCAAAACAGCAGGAAACCACAATGTGTGTCTTCATCTTAGCTCCTCAGCAGTGGTGCAGAGCAAGGCTGTCTGTGCAGCAAGGCAGGCTGGGCAGGTGAAACCTAGGCACAACCCCCGAAGAGGAGCACAGCCTTATGGGGACAGAAATTGGACCAAGAAGGGCACAAAGATGCTGCCAGATAGTCAAGGGAAGCTATGTAGAGGTGCAGCTAGAAAGAATTGTTTGTCCTCAGGGTTAAACAGTCGGCCATACCAAGAAATTTTAAAACCACCCCACAACTGGACATGCAGCTCTCTGTGCAGCCAGGATCCAGGAGATTAACCATCCCTGCCCCTTGAAATGAACAGCCACACAGACAGCACTTTGTGCTCTTCTCCCATCAGCTATTCAAGTTGGCCCCCCACGGCAAAACGGGCACAATTCAGCCCAAACTGGGACAGTGGGACTGTGCCACAAGAGGAGGCCTGATGAGGTCAGCAGCTGAGCCCCAGATGACAACTTTTCATCAACTGGGGAGAGTTGGTTTGGGTCTGCCTACCAGACACCATAAATTGCTGAGCCTAGGGGACCTTCACCCTTTCAACACTACTTTTCAGGCAAATTTGGCCAAAACTGCCTCACAACTTTGGAAGTTAGTGGGCCAATGCATTTAAAGAAAGACAGGCAGCACACTCACAAGGGCCTCATTTCCTCAGGCTGACATCATACAAGCAAGCAGCATCCCTGCTGCCAGCAAACACCCCTGACCACCTTGCCCCAGATGCTCCTTCTCACCTCCCTCTGTGCCAGTACAAACCCTCACACTTTCCAGGCCAGTGTGAAAATGATGGTGAGCTAGATCCAGGAACAGATCCTGCTGAAAACTTACCTTTTTCTTTTTTTTTTTTTTTTCAGGGATTATTTTTAACTTGGATCCTTTCCCAGACCCAGCTCAGAGCATGACTACACAACGCTTATGTCAGCACAAGGAAGCCATCTAATGAGCACCCATGAGGGGGGCAGGATCGCTGCCATTCCTATCCTCACCACCTTAATGAGCTTGTAAAACAACAGCCCATAGACAGCAGGTTAAAAAGTCACAGAGCTTCAGTAAATTGAGGATGGCACATACAGAACCAAAAAAATAAAAACCAAAACTCATACACACAGGTTACCTAGCCACTGCCATGTCAAGCTGCCAAAACACAGCAAAAGCACAGGGCCCTCCACTGAGGAAAAGCAATCCTGCAATCAGCTCCACCAAAACCCCAATGCAGAAGAGCTCCTGACACACACCCACGGAAAATCTTGGTCATTACTACTTCCTAAATAGGACACGCAAAGAAAACCCACAGCATGTAAAGCACTGGTATCTCAAAATGACCTTTCTCTTATCTCTTTGGCTAGGCATGCTCTCTCTGCCCTGCTCTGTCCCCAGAGAGACACCAAACAGCCCGGCCCCAACTCAAAGAGAAAGCATAAAAGCAAAAGAGAAGGGAAGGTGAACAGATTGAACAATTCTCCTTCCTCATGACCTGTGGGTGCAAACCCATCACAACACATTGTGTAACCTTAAACACATGTTAAAATGGAGACAGAAATCCATGAGTACTGCTTCTGGTGTTTATGCTGACCAGAGCATTATTACTGCTCTGTTGGCAATCAGCGAATCTGTCATGAAAAAAAAGGATGTGTTGGGTTTGCTATTGATCCTTATAATTCCTGTCTGAGAATAATCATACCATCTTGAAATATAGCCCAAGAAAGCACTGTTATTTCGGAACTGAGCTGCTTTTGGAAGATGAGTAAAAGCAGTTTCATGCTCTTAGATATCTTCTTGGGGTTACAGACAATTGTTCCTGGCTTTACAGACACATTTTCTGATCCTTTAAGTATTCTCTTTCCCCTACAGCTGAAAGAGCCACACACAAATAAAGAAAAATCTGGCTATCCCAAGAAATCATGTAACTGACTATACACAGAGGGCTGTCAGGTAGGCACAAAATAAACTAACCGAAATAATATGATCTTTTCTCCCTCTAATATCCTTCATTTATAGTCACTGTCAGTGTGACAACCAAGAACAGTAAGTGGAATGATTTCATGCACAATTTAATATCTCAATATTTCATTAATATTGAGATATTCTATATCCCCTTGTGCAGCAGACAGTTTCTATCACTTATGTTGTATTAGGGCAACAGAGTAAGGCACCTTAAATGAAGCCTGGAACAGTAACCATTCCCTCTAACCAGAGCTAAAACCCAGACTAACAGACTGTGGCAATTGCCAGATCACCTCTTTCTCCTCACTGAAGTCTGGACATCACCAGTGGATGGGGAGGCAGAAGCACAAGCCTCTGATGGCATCCAAAACTGCCCCCAAAAATGCATATGAAAACACATATTCCAAGCATGGGTAGAACAACAGTACCAAACAAAACATATGATGCTAATCCAAGTGTTACAACAAATTGTCCATTGTAGCTGGAAAACAGAGAAACACAGCCCTGAAAAGGGATCAGAACAATACTGACTTGAAAATTGTTAAGGGTTCTTGTTAAGTGTACATTCTAGCATATTCATAAAACACGGTTTTTTTGAAGGTAGGAAAAAAATATGAAAAAATAGGTTAACAAATGAAATGTAAAGAGTAAGGAAAAATCAAAGATATAACCCAGAAGAAAGCTGAGCTAAGAAATACACAAATATTTTGCGTGCATATGTGTGTGAAATTTAACATAATTCCTAATTCTAGGTATCTTGGGTAACACCTGTCTGTTTTCCAGACCTGAGTTTCAGAAGTTTACTACTTTTTCACAAATGGATTCAGAAGGACTGTGGTCTCTTTAACAGTGAAGTTCTGTCCTCCATCACACACGTTTCCACTGACTCCAACCAGCCTAAAGTTAACTACAAATACAATGGAAAGTCAAATACAAAGGTAGCTTGTTGCCTATTTTTTCCCTGTTTTATGATGTGCTATTAGGCTATTCATAATGAATATAAAATACTTTTTTTTTTTTTAATTAACGGATAGGACAAACAAAGCCTCTAATATTTTACAAACCTAATTGATGCAAAATACTAGATATGTGTTCTAGGTCTCTGTTTTTCAGATCTTTATTACCAAATTCTGACTTCTGTTCATTCCATTAATGCTTTCAACAGGTTATTAAAAAGCACAGTCTTGCTAATTTACTGTAATGTTTAGGATACCTACTCTAAATTTATGGATGAAATCAATAAATTGATCAATCAACAAAAAGAAACAGAAAAGTGATTTCTGTTACTGTGGTAATTCTAAATGGTGTTTTAATTATTCATATAAATATCTCTAATGCATTAGTAAATGTGATGTATTGCACACCTACTTTTTTTATTCGTTTTAATTCTTGGGTCCCAATTCAGGAATGTGGCTCCTTGCAGAAATACAAAGAAGGCCTCTGAATACTTTTTCTAGTATTTGATTCTAAGTAGTCAAATGCTGTCCTGCTTTGGATCCACAATACCACAAGATTACTTATTCCACAGCACTCTCTGCTGAGAGCAGATCCATAGAGAAAGTCACATAATGTCACACAGCCTTGTATCACACCACACAACACAACCATGGGGTAGAAGCACCTCTCCATTGCTCCTGCCATAGCCAACAAATTCCCAGAACTGCTGCCTGGAAGAGGAAGCAATCATGTATATTAATATTCCACTGAGCAAACTAGGATGAAGCAATGAGCTAGTGAATATCCTTGGGAAGACATGTCGGGGTCTAAATTCTGGGCCTGCCTAGCCAAGCCCCTCCTCCTTTTTCATCGACATTTAAAATTCTGTGTACTTGCTGTACCCAGGTAATGCCACTCTCACTCATTCACAGCCACACTCACTCTGCCTACCCAGCAGCTACACTGAAGTAGTAACTACCATCCTTGTCCCAGGAGAGACACCAACAGCACAAAGAAAGCTTCAAAGCCCGTGAGTGATTCTGCGTAGAGGTGGAATTTTTCAAATTATGATAATGAGCTTCAAAAGAGAGTGCCCAGAGCTGCACAGATACACTCCCTTTTTACGTCAGAAGGCACATAAAGGGTTGACTAACATCTACTGCTTATTTTACATTATAATCTCACCCCTCCCTTATTTAGCAATTTCCTCCTTAAGCCCTGGCATCTCTTCTGTATTTCCCTCACAATCTTGGGGCCTTTTCCTCTCGAGATTATAATCTACTGGAAGTTCCCCCTCCCTGACCAGTACCCACATCCCAGTCTTTGTTCTGGCTCTCTACAGCGCTCGGTGTCTGGACAGGCTTCACATTCACTCCAGATTTATTGCTCTCCTGCTCTTCATAGCTTGTGAAGCAGGTTTTCATTCAGCTACCCTTAGCTGCCAGGATGGGGAGCAGTGCATGGAAACTGAAAAGAGTTCATGAGCATCAGGCAAGCAGGCCTTTGCAACTGAAATGCAAAGGTAGAAATGCTCACCATGTGTCTTATTTAGTTCAAAGCCGAAATGTTTCTGTCTAGGATGTCTGTTTGTATCTCAAGTCACAAAGAAGCCATTAGTACCAATAATGTGTCATTATGGGGGCGTCAGCAGAGACTCCACAGCTAAGGTTAATTTAAGATGCATAATTTAAAGCAAAAATAAAATCCCTCCATTTCACACTTTAATGACTCAATTCAAATCATTCTTCAAATTTGACACAGCAGCTCTTAAGGGGACACTTGCATTTTTTTTCTTCTCCCTTTTTGTTTTTCCTGGCCAATTTGAAGTAAAATACTTATCTAGTGCAGAAGTAAAATACACAGATCTTCCATTTACAACCACTTTAACCTGTCTTCCCCCTCACATTTCTTTTCAGCAGTTTCATAGTTCACACATTCACTCTGACACATTAGAATATGCATGATACAGACCACTTCCGCAAGTTAAAAAAAACCAAACCCGTTCAGAGTTAAAATTTCACTCATTGTAACCCCAGGGTTTTTCTTTGCCAAGAACAGCTGACAACACTGTTTATCTTAAACATACCACATCACTTAGGTAACAGTAGTACCCCCACAATTTTTTGTCCTTAGTATTTCTGCTCTCAGCACCCTGCTAAAATACATTAAATACATAATCCTTGGTTTTCAAACCGAGGCAAAGACAGAAGAATGCTGTGGTTTCAACAAGTGCTGCAAGCTGGTCCAAGTCTCCCAAATCACCGATAATTTGTTCAGTCAGGCTACTTCCCTGAGAACAGCTGATAAAACACAGAAATAATTAAGCAAAAACTCATCACAACATAATGAAGCAGCATGATAGTGAGATCTTCATGCTGCTGAGGATGCAACACCTCTCTATCAGACATCTGCCTGTTGCTGTGGATTCTTCAATAAAGCTCACGTAATATGACAAAAATGCGTAGAAACATAGAATGACTTTTGTCATCCAACACAACTCTATTTTGTTCTGGACTTTCAAGAAATCACAGTTCAAGCACACAGACATTCTTTGGAGAGCTGCCCTCAATGCTAAAAATGGCAATGGAATTGCACAAGGCAGGGGGGAGGGGAAGGAAGAAAATTCCAAGAAAACTTTGACTCATCCATTCTAATTCCTCAGGTTTTTGGAGCAGAGAACGGAATGCCGTCAAGCTAAAATTGACAGAGCTATTTTCTGATCTCTAAGTGATGTCAATACTTCACAAATCCACAAGTGCTGGGAAAATTTTTCTCTGCAAAATTCTAAGAATGACTCTTAAAATTTGTTGGGTTTGTGTTGGGGGGGGAACCCAGAGCTAAAAGAGGTACTTGAAATTAAACTCCTACGTAGGTGTGTTTTTGAATACTGAGAGTATTAGGCTTCACAGCTTTTTGCTATCTGTGACTCAGACTTGCTGCCACAGGTGTCAAGTCATCGGGGACTTAACTGGAGCTCTGCAGAAACCTACTGCCTTGAGAATATTTTTTTAACTGTATGTTAAAAAAATCTCCCTCAAAGACAGACAAAAAGCAAGCTTTTCCACTCAGTAAAGACCTGAATCTTTCCAGTCACCTGATTTTACTGTCCTGTCACCTTTCACCTGGAAAAGCAGATTTTTCTTGTTTTCTATTGTTTAATTCTTTAATTTTTCAGAACCACATCATGTCCACCAGGGTTGTCAGAACAACACAAATCAACCAAATCTAACAGGCAAAACAGCTTCAATAAAGTTCTGAGAATAACACATCTACTCTGGCACGCCAACACAGTATTTTTAATTGAAGCTCATTAAAGATGTAATAGAAGAAAAATTATATTCACTTCCAGCACTGTTCCATCAATGCAGTGAGATAATCATGCTGCTGCACCATACATAAAGCAATATTTATGAGTAGTGGTTTAGGTAATTTAATGGAAAGGCAGAAAGCAATGATTCATTCCTTGTTCTATCTGTGGCTGAAAAATTACTTTTGCCAATTGCAGGGCCCAAGCAGGCACAGAGAGACTGGTTTCAAATGTTAGTAAAACAGAGACCTGGAAAATGAAAAGAGACAAGTCAGTTGAAATGCCGAACAAAAGGAAAAGAATCTGGATTACAGATGAGAATTACTTTACAGAGCAGCATACAAATGCAGGCCTCTGAAGTAATTTAAACCAAATGCAGATTGAGACTGAAGTCATTTAGTGAGTCAGCACAGTAATAGGACACTAAAATTACATGCGAGAAAAGTGCAATCCTTTTTGTATAGCACACTCTATTTTATTCCAAATTTACCCAAAACCAAATTAATTGTATCCTTTGTATTGTACCTTCTTCGTTTCCTTTGGACTCAAACTCTACCTTCCAGAAAGAAACAAATTTCGTGCAGGCTGACTAGTTGTAAGCTCTGATGTCTAGGACTTGAATTTCCCTTTCACAAAAGTTTCATCTCCAGACCATAACCACATTAATAAACAATCACTGGCATGAACACTACTGACCCTCTTCCAAGTTATGATTATTTTCCTCTGAAAATTCTCTTTTTTTTTTTTTTTTTTTAATTAACTGTTAAAACCAAAGCTGCAGAGAATCATTAAAGGTTCTGCCTCCCAGATTCTGCCATCCCAGAGGTTTCGATCACCTACAGCTTGGTACAGATGGGGACTTCAGTGCTAAATATGTTCCCCATCAGTCAAAGAAAGGCTTTGCTTTCTATCTGCTTCAAATATTTTTTAAAACCATAACGGTTTTTAAACTTAAAAAGCAATCTTCATCTCATTCTTGCCTCATACTTTCAAAAAAATGTAATTCTGTGAAAGCCACAACAATTGCTTGTTCAACAGAGACTGCTACTCTCTGAAGTGCTTTCTCAGATAGATTTGTATGGACATACGTGGGAGAAATGAATACTCCAAAAATATCCACAATAGATAACAAGTAGCGTCTAGAAACAACAAAAAGAAACAAAAAAAAAAAAAAAAAAAAAAAAAAAAAAAAAAAGAAAAAGAAAGTACTCCAAATGCAGCCCAAATTGGAACGAATGCCTACAGTAGCAACAGCACAGGAAGAGCAAAATGTTATTGTACATTACTGGCCTGCAGCCCACAATTACAAAAAATACTGCAGTATTCCACAGTAAGAGCGTAAAATATTATCATTTCAAACAAGCAGCTGCAGCACCCTGCCCACAGCAGCCATGTTGCAGAGAGCCAGGGGAGAACAGGCCTGCCAAAGGACTCCCCACTGCAGAGGGGGAGTGGGCCACAGGGTTGGTGAACCCTTGGGATGCCTTCTCCTGACACCCACGGCTCCATCAGGGCACAAAGAACCACTGCTCAGCAGCAAAATGCTCCCACATGGGCTCCAGCTGCAGAGCCCTCCAGCAGAAGGCAATCATGGTCCTCACTCTGCACTCCCCTCTTGCTGTAGCGTGCCTTCTGCCAAATCTTCATTTTCACATTGTCTTGGATTCAATAAAATCTCCCCCATCCCAGCTCCCCTGCACTAATGCCTGTGGTACCCAGCTCCCTCTAACAGGTTTTAACAGTGGCCTAGCCAGGGGCTCCCAGAGCAGAGATTGGCATACAGTGCCATTGAGATGGCTACGATTCATCTCCCCAGACAGTGAGCAGCTGCTCCACAGGTCAGCAAAAGGGGAGACAACACGCACACAAGTTTGTCAGCAATGCTTGTGTTGACTGCTGTACCCAAGGATGGCCAGCACAGAGGGCAGTCCCACCACAGCAAACAAAAAACTCCAAAAAGCCACAGGTAAGTCCATCTGCTCACTGGCCTGCACTGCACACTAATGAGTAGCCCTAAGGAGGAATAACGCCTACCACATTTGGGTTCTGCATGGATCATAAAAAAAGACCATCTAAGAGGCCACAAGTTTTCTGCACATTTCATGCACTTGCAGAACAAGCAGTCAGAGGAAAAGCAAAGCTAATGCAGTTTCAGCTAACTAACTACCCCAGTTTCAGCTGAGATGGAGTTAATTTTGTAAGTTTTGTAAGTTAGTAGCTTGTAAGTTTTGTGGGTCTTGGATTTAGCATGAGAATAATGTTAATTACACACTCATGTTTTAGTTGCTCACTAGTCAAGGACTTATCCTTAGTCAAGGACTTTCCATTTCCACATTCTGCCAGCAAGGAGGTACAGAAGAAGCTGGGAAGGAGCATGACCAGGATAGCTGGCTCAAACTGGCCAAAGGGATATTCCACACAACAGAGCATCCTGCTCAATGTGTCAGCTGGGGGAGTTGTCCAGGAGGGGCTGATGGCTGCTCAGAGACAGGCTGGGTATCAGTCAGTGGGTGGTGAGCAACTGTGCTGTGTATCACTTGCCCTTCTCACATTTTATTTCTCTTTCTCTTCTGGTTGTCTCTCTTTCCATTCCATCATCATAATCATCATTACCACCACTATTGTATTATTGTTGCTGTATTTATATAATTAAACTGTTCTTATCTCACTGCATGGGTTTTACCTACTTTTTTCCCAATTCTATTACCCATCCCACTGTGGGGGTACATAGAGTGAGTGGCTGCATAGTACTTGATTGTCATCTGGAGTCCACCCATGACACTCATGCATCTTACACAGCCTACAAATAGTACAGATTCTCCAGACAAAACTGCAAAGCCTGAGCTTTGCCTCAGCTACCAATACTGCCTCAGGGATTTGGCCTCTTCCCACTGTCCAACAAGCCTGAAGTTAAGTTTGAAATACCCAGACACTGTTGGGGCACTTTTTAGAGATATTCAAACCATGATGAAAACTGTTTCTTATGCAGCCAACAAGAGATATGATGTTTTCAGGAGGGAACAAATTAACTGCCATACCTAAATACTTCCCAGTTCACCTGCATTTCTCATCTTTCCCACAGCAGATTTTCTCTCCGAATACAAAGGAGACTGTAGTGTATCTATGTGCAATATATATGCAATAAACTGCAGTAATATATGCATTAGATTGAAATACTGCATTTTTGTATCCTCATAAGCAATTCACTGGATGAAGGATTCAAAGTCCCACAGGGAGTACTGCAAATACACATTAAGTCTCTGGGTGCTGGATTTGACTCTGACGTATGCAACAGATGTGTAATGTAACACATAACCAGATGCCTCTCTAGTGCATGCACAGCTAGAGACTGAAAAGTCCTAAAATGTTGGGTCCAAGGGCAAAAGAAAAGGGAGAGAATAAAACAGAACCACATATCTATCAAGAAATGAAAAATTTGGGCCTTGTGGATTTCTTGTCTACAATGCCAAAATTTTTCATGTCTGTAATTCAGCTACAGTATCTCAAGAGAGGACTTTTCAGGAGGTGGGAGTCCAGCCACTGTGGCCTGATTTGCTCATTGCCAAGGTGATAAACCATTTCTTGACGTCTTTGAAATTTCAAGATCCTACTTCTAAAGCCTCCTCTGTGATTTCAAAGACCTCCATCCAGAAGAGCAGTCTAACTCCTTAGAAGAAAAAAGTACTCTGAAAAAAAAAGCATATGGCTGTTAAACAGTCACCACCACAGAGGCCTTTCTCCTTTCCCTGAGTTGGTGTGTCCTGGCCACAGTTGCTAAGAGAAAATAGCTGCTGTGCTTTTGCAATAACCTTCTAAGGCAGAGGAGAATGATGGGTGAGAAAAAGTCAAAAACTTGTTTAAAAGCCTCAGTTTAAAATTTCTGGCTACTCCCATTTCATGAAGTAACTTAAAACCACTCTCTGCTAGAAAACTGTGTGAACCACTGACTTCAGATCCGTATCCTGCCTTTTGCAAAGCTGCTGGTGGGCTTGGATCCAAGGCTTCAGTTCAAGCTTTTAGGTACTCCATATCGAAATTACTTATACTATACGTCCTTTATAATAAATAGCCTCACAATGAGGCAGGACAGTATCAGCACAGTTCATTTCTACATCACTTTTTCAAAAGTTTAGGGAAAGCACTGGAAACATTACAGCTTTTGAATATTTTGCTTTATGTGGTTTACAGGCAGCGTAGAGAATGGCTGTGCAAGCTTCACCCATTTTCCTGGGACATGCAGTGTGACAGCGTGAGTCCCAGGTAGTGCCCACCAGAGCCGAGCAGAAGGGTCACGGTGGCACTGATACGGCCACGTCTCGCCACAGAGCTGCCCTGCACTGTGCCACTGCACTCTCCTGCCTCCCTGCAGTGAAGGTCTCCCTTCTCTGTCCCCACCACCTCCTCTTTACAAAGGCTCACACACACATACTGAAACAAAAGAATAATTCCATTATGTGCCTGGCAGCCTGTGCACTTTCCTTCTGATTCACAATAGTGGCGCCCCATTGAAAAGATCCATATACAGGGGTGGGAAAAAAATCTTAAGTCTCTAGCAGGCAGACATATTATCAAAGCCTCACTTCCACTTAACACAAGCTGCTTTGGGATCTCATGCCGCTGATTTGAGGGGAAAATACAAACAAACAAACAAAGTCTTCTTCCATTAGCCAGGGCAGGGGGTAGGGAAATCGAACCAGTGCCATCTTTGTTGAAGAGCTCCACAAAACTAATAGTTCAGGAGAGCTGAGGAG
Source organism: Serinus canaria (assembly GCF_022539315.1). Lineage (NCBI taxonomy): Eukaryota > Metazoa > Chordata > Aves > Passeriformes > Fringillidae > Serinus > Serinus canaria. The sequence goes on from NC_066315.1 coordinate 63,427,964, forward strand.
TATGGTCAGGGGACAGTTTGTGACTGATCACTGCCATCTGAACATGGCATGCTGACAGCTGAACGAAAAGCAAAACAAAAAAGGCATGTGTTTAATCTGGGCAGGCTCGGTCCCCTGTGTTCACTCCCAGTGCAAAATACAAAGTAGGAGAGAGTCAGTTTCTCTGCCTGCTCAGCTCAGCGCCCACATAACTAACTCCCTGGCATATACCACAGGACCTTCTCCATGCACACAAATGGGGACATTATTTCTCCATATGCTGAAAAAAAATTAGAAAGGAGAAGGATAGCGGTACAATTTAATATATCCTAAAATGGATCTTTTGGCAGCAAAGAGGTTCCCTCAAACACTCTGACAATGAGCTCCTGCACTCTGTGATACGAAAAAAAGCTAAAAACAACCTCAACGATTTTCTGAGTGTAACATTGAGCTGATAAAATTATTATAAAGGCCACACAGATGCTACAAAATACCTCTTCCTGAACTTCAACGTGCGCTTCCTCAGAGGGCAACAAGAAGGCAATTGTGAAAGGAAAATCATGTGCCTTATTCTGGCCTGACATCAATGAAAAGAAGGCAGCAATAAAAGCATTTTGATTTATGCTCCACAGAACCAAGAAGGAATGCTTGCCTCCAAGAGAGTGGGATGGACAGAAAGCAAAGGTGGGCTGAGGGTGATCACACAACAGAGCACTTCTCTCTCACTAGTTTGGCCAAGACTGTTACCGGCACCTGAAACAGGGCTTGCCCCAGAGCATTTCCCGACCTCAGCCTTCAAACAGGTTTGCATTAATACCTCATTTCACAACTACATAAAGTGCCTCAGACTCCTGCTGAAAGAGTTTGTACTCCTGTTTGGGCTCACAGTCCCTCGTGCAAGTCCTGCACATAAAAAGGAGTTGGCTACATTGATTTGAAAACCTTTTGACCTGTTCAGAAAAATCAATACAAATACCTACAGGACCACTACAATTTCCCAAGCACTGGCCCCTGTCCACTGACCAGAAAGGAAATATTTAGCTCCCTGCAGTGGGCCTGTTGATTTCAAAAGAAACTTAATAGCTCTGTTCCTACAAAGCAAATACAGAGCAATCACCAGGGTTCGACTATGCTCTCCTCTCCTCTGAAATCTGGTAAGCAACACATGTCTGCAAATGCCACTTGCCAAAGGGTTTTGATTCTCTGCACATTTGTGGGAATGTATACCCTGCTTTTTCCAGGTTTTATGTGTCTTTTTGATTTTGCAGATTCCTTACAGCAGTTTTGTCTCTTTCAGCACAATTGTGGGGCAGAACAGAGTAAATAACCTAAAATTTTTATTTAAGGAGGATGCTGGTGTTTCTTAGTGTTCATTTATGCAACGTTTTTGTTGGTTAAAAGTTTTACAAGTGTAGCATTTTTTCCTTACTAGATTCAAGTTTGATTATTTTCTAATGAGAAATGAAAACAAAACAAACAAAAAAGAAGACTAGAGAGAAAAGGTGTGTTTCTCCTTGTGCCTTGCCATTGTCTTTATTTTTAAAAATTAACTCTCACAACAAAATTCAGCCTCAGTCAGGGAACTTTTAGTTCAGTCGCTATTCAAATATCCAAGTGTAATTTGTAACTCTAGTTATGAAAGGGGACATTATCTTCTTTATACATTATACTCCATTTGTTCAAAGGCACACTGATGAAGCAATTAAGGCAGATGTATTCTTAAAGCTGGTATAGAATTCACAGGCTTTGCTAAGAAGTTTGGTATTTCAATGAGGTGTTTAAACATAAAAATGAGAACTATGTATTTAATATAAAAAATATCACTTAAGAATGCTGCAAAATCAGATTACTCATGACATTATCACCAAGAGTAAGAGATTACTGTATGCATTTTTCTGACTGTGTGCTCTATGTTCTTCAATAGCTTTCTTCAATAGTTCCCATATAATATAGATTCCAAACTCGGAAATACTTAGGCTCATGCCTAACTTTCAGGGAGAATAGCTTCATTGATTTAAACAGCCTTTAACCCTCATAAATGTCAGAATGATTGCCAGTTTGTGGGACTGGAACTCATGGGGCCCATTTTCAAAAAGATAAGTGCGTTGCGTATTTTTACTGCCATTTCTGGGTTTGCCGTTACAATTCTCTCCCTCTCTCTCCTGCCTGTTTTTATTGCCTTCAACAACAATATCATGACACTCCAAGGTAAATAATGATTAATTTAATTACAAACTAACTGTAACTTATGACAAGACCCTCCAATCACTTACCTCAAATTATGAGTGTTTCAAGATGCAATTGTTAATCTTATTTTCTTCCCCCACTCACAGGAGATGTTGCAGACTTTTTTTTCTGGTATTTTGCATTAAAACCCTTGGCCTGTGCTCCAGGATCTTAAACAAAAACAAAAAAAGAAACACTCAGAATGAAAATGTCATTTCAAGCAATTGGTGGGTGGCTCAGGGGAAATCCCTGACCTTTTTTGAATGTATGTTTCATTATCTAAAGCAAGTGGTGTAACTTCCTCCAGCAGCAGCTCTTCTATGAGCTGTACTTAAAAAAAAAAATTAAAAAGACCCAAGTGAACAAAAAAAAAAATAAAACACTGGTTTAGACCACTCAAAACCATGGCATTTTAAAAATCCGTAAGACAGCACACAACAAAGTTTTCATTTAAAGCACAATCCAGGATGTACCAGACTCCACAAATTTCATAAGGGCAAAAATGGAAGAAAACCCGGAACACAAACCAGAAGAAAAATCATTATGTAAAGTATTAAACTGCCACACAGTTTTATTAGCGCTATCACTGTTACTATCACTAATAGAACATATACAGCCCTCTCCTTCAGTCTTCACTGAGTTCCTGTAGTATTTCTGTAGTAGCAGCGTGGGGGAAGTAGTAGCCCTGCTGGAGAAGCAATGCAGCGTTAGCACTACAAAACCCAGCCCAGCTGTCGAGGGAGGAAGGAAGGGAGGAGGAGCGACAAAGTAGATGAGTTAAGAGTAACTGGCAGGTCTCTAATACAATCAATTTTGACATTCTCTACCATCACCAAAAAAGGTCTGAAGGCTTTTGACTTTCAGTAAGTGCTGCTACCAAAAACAGTTTCTCACCGCCCCCTGTTTCACCCTCCTCCCTCTCCCGTACCTGCAGCAAGGCTTGGCCAAGAGCCAGCCGAGTACGTAAGACTCCAAACCAGGCACTGTCAGCAGGAAAACACTGCCAGCCAGTGCAGAGTTCACGTTCCCTCTGAGAGCATGGTCTTGCATTTGCATGGCCTCTCTGGATTACAAGCATCCCAGCTATTTCTCTATGAACAATTTTTAGGAGCAACAACCACATTCATTTTTGCTCTGTAAAAAGCCTGAAAGAAACTGTTCCCAGGGTTACACCTGTGGCTACCCCCACTGAAGCCAACAAATTTACACAACATGACAACGAGAGGATTTGACCTTGTGTGCATGTAAGCCACAACACTTTGATTTTCTTCCTTGGCTAGAACAGACAGGTCTGAATAATTTTCTCCTTGCTTTAATTAAGAAATTAAGACAATATTCACAGCCTTCTGTTGCTTTATATACCTCAAAAAATACAACTTTTCCAAAAGTGGTCAAAAATTCAAAAAGTACAGCTTTCTACACCACAGTGTATTCCCCCACACACCCTGGAGGAAAACAACCCATAACTTGAAGCAGACCACAACACACAAATAAAGAGGACCTTGACACCATAGGCTGTGCCTATGTCACCACTCCCCAAAGCTGCTTATTGTACAAAATACTCTGCTTAAATTAGCCTGGGCCCCTACTCCACTGTGCTTATTCCCACTGACGTGGAGCTGCCTCTTCCTTCAAGGAGCCCGCTCTCGCTCTACACCAGTCAAGGCTGCAGGAGCCAAGCCTACCACTTGCAGGAAGCAGACAAAGCCCTCTAAATCTGTGACACACGTCCAGAGAAGGCTGCAAGTTCAAAGTAAAATGAGGACAGTCTGTCCATGACTCATGCCACCTAGAAACCCTTCTGAATTTAAGAAAAAGTGTTAAAGGGATTATCTTACAGAGCGTCACCCTGCCCAATCAACTAGGTTCTGCCTCTCATTTTTTTCCCTGAGCTCAAATACAAGGTGGCCAAAGATCAAAATCAGCATAAAATCCTCCTGTTCTTACTTTACATACTTACATTTTGATGCTCTGTTTAAAGAATCAAATAAAACTGTTTGATGGACAGATTCCCAGCTATCCTCCAGGCTTTTCTGCATGACCTATGGGCAAATGCTATGTGACACTTCCTGAAAGGCTGAAATAGCTCTGAATGACACTTGAGCTTCTATAGTACAACTACAGCATGAGCATTTTGCTCCTAATGCACACTGTCACTTAACCCAAAATTTCCCCTGTCCCTGCCTCTACAACAAAAATAAGAGAATTTCCCCATCTCAGAGGGCTGATGCAAGCAACACAACACCCCTGCTGATTTAGTCGACAATCCAGAAACAAGGAGAAAATTATAGAAAGTTACAGATCTCTTAACTCAGGCTGAAACTTCACATACCCAGAAAAAGACCCTGCAAACCAAAATAAGGAGTGAGTCATCAGCCTGCCCCTCTGAAACCATTTTGCTGGATAATCATTTCACTAGTACAACTCTCTTCTCCAGGGTGCTCCCAGCAAGCGTGGGGGACACTGAATGGGTTCACTGTATTCACACAACAGCTTTACAGCTGCTGAAAAAAGGCCTATTGTAGGCTTGCATTTTACTATCTCGAGTAGCATACATAAAGTTGCTGTACAGCTTCCATTACCCATCTGATCCTTACAGAAACAGGAGCAACAAATCAGGGTTTGTCAAAAGAAAATAAATTTAACTGCGATGGAGGAAATAGTCTGGTTTTCAAAAAAAAAAAAAAAAGAACAGAAGTAACAATTTATATATCAGAAGATAAAACACTAAAAATTCAGCATCACAAAAATACTTTAAACTCATTCTGCCATCCTTTTTTTTGTTACAATATAATATCTGTGAGCCAAATTCAAACTTCCCCATCAGAAAGGAGCATCAGGCCTGCCATACATACATGCACTTCCTGCAGTCATGAGGTGCACATGGCTTGAACGTCCATGCATTTATAATATTTTCTCAGTAACCAAAATAGTATCAAAACCAACAGTGAACTCTTAAAACAGAATTGTTGGGTCACACTTTACCAAGACTCACTCAATAGCCAGATAATCCTGGACTTTGCAAAACATGTGAGTAGATCTGCCAGCCCCTTCGTAGTGTCTGTGGAGTCAGGGAAAAAGGCATGAATTAGGCACATTCCTCCCAGCATTTGACTACTCCACTCTCCCCCTTCTGGAGAAATAAATGCAGCTTCAAACAAATTAAAAGAATATCCTGTCAGCTCCTTCACTCTTCCCGGTGCAATAAATGAGGCGGTGCTTGGCTTCTCTAGCTCCCAGCAGAGGCAGGTCTGAAGTACAAATCCTCCTTCCTCCTCCCATATACACAGCATTAACCCTGCCAGCTGCAAAGATGCCGAATTGAGCCAGGGCTATCCAGCAGCCTATCCCAATTGCAGCACACACTACTAGTAGCCCCCAAAAATTAAATGATGGTTGATCAGCACACATCTCCTCAAAACACAGCACTTCCCTCAAAAGCTACAAGATTGGACAAAAGTTACAGGATCAATTTCTCTGCCTTCTGGCTTCAGAACCACAGGAACACAACAGGTGCTGTGCTGCACTGCACTCAAAAGCAGAAATATTTTGCTTTTCAGTGAGAGCTGAGACAGGCACTACCCCTTGCTTTGCCAGCTTGGGACTTTAAGAAAATACCAAGAGAGTAGCAGCCTGATAAAACACCAGCAGTAGAACACCTCTTTCTCCCCAGTCTTCCTTCATTTCACAGTGGGGCCTCTCTCAAAAGGCTGATGGAACTGAATGGACTGAGATGATTTTCCATTCTAGGTAAACTGCACATACACTATGTTAGTATGACTTGACTGTGATCAAAACTGATGAAAAACCACAGCAATGGAAACAAAGACTCAAGTAAAGAGAGAAATTAAACCTCAAGACAAGCTACAGAGACAGACTCCTCTCTTATTTCTGGATTTGGGCAGGCCTACCTACCTCCAAGCATGGGGGGCAGTCAAGACTGCCAGCCTCCCTTGCCATCCCCAGGGCAAGCAATTCTGGGATGAGCCTGGGCAAAAGCAGTACTATTGCACGTGACAGGACAGAGCCAAGGCCAGTTGAGAACAGTGGATTGCTACAATATGATCTCATTTTGGAATGAGCTATGAGGGATGAAGAAATGACAGCACCAGGCTCTCTGCACACCTCTCGCCATGGGGACAGGAACTCTTCCCCCCACATCTCACAGGAATGGACTTACTACTCTCCCTTGCCTCTGCCAAGGGTCTGGCAGGCTCAGGCACACATTCCTATGTGCCATTTACTCCTTTTCTTGCCTTCTGCTCATAAACACACACACACACCATGAACTCTTTTCTTAACAGCCGAAGTGACTTTATTGCATGATTTTTGGACTAGAACTACCAGCCCACGCTCACTGCCCCCATGCCTTGATGCCACCTGTTTATCATTACAAGGTGACACAGAGCCACGCTCTCCCCCACTTACCCTGAGGCGTGTCATGTCTTTCCAAGTCATCAAGCTCCAGTCTCATCAGGTGCTGACCTCAGGCTCCCCCTGGCACCCTAAGTGCCTCCTTTATCCCAGCATGAAGGTCTGAGAGAGACAGACTGCATCACAAGGCAGTGGCTTCATCCCTTGGCAGCGACCCTGCCATATGACTGCCTGTGCTCAGAGGCACAGCCCTCCTTGGCTCACGACCTCTGAAAACAAGGAGTGCCAGTGAATGCAGAGCTGAATACCCTCCACCCACTCTTTCACTGGCCAAGCTGCTCTGAACAGTAATATACATCCTCCTGTAAAAGTTCAGTGTGTTGCCCACAAAAAGCCCAGGCAGGCGTGCCTCTGCTTAAGAGCACATGCATTTTAGAAAGAGATGTCAAGAAAATGAAATATGGTGTGATATTCAATGTGCAGGTACATTCTGGGTCCTTCAAAGGAAGGGCTCTAGAAAAACAATAGAAATTCCATGTTGTTTGGAACAGATGGGCCTCATATTTTTTTCCTATTGCCTTCTGCTTTACTTACTCATCTCACCTACCTTCTAGCTGTATGAGGTTGCTTTTTGGGATCTAGTTGCTTGCTGCCATATAGAAAGATCTGAACAATCAATATTCCTTGTACAATCATGTATCTCCAGTGACAGAGAGTACAGGAGACATTCAGGACATTTCAGAAGAAACCTGCGATGACTTTTGTTGCAGGAAACTTTGGAGGCCTTACCATAAGCTGTTTTTAGAATAGAAATTTGACTAAGCCACAACCAGCTCAGCACCACTGTGGTTTGGTCTTACTTTTTGAGAGTAGCAGGACTATGCCAGCAGCTAAAATCTTCCAGGCAGAGGAAGAAATGTTGTCACCTGCCTGGATTCAGTGATTCGGTTGGCTGCAAAGATTGGTTGTTTTTTTTTGCAGTCAAACCTACTCTTTTAATCAAAAAGAGATGGGAAACTGAGATAGACAATGCCTTTCTGTAAGTCTACTTCCAAACTTGTCTTTTGTATAAAAAACCCTGAAATACTGTATTCCTACTTCTGTCACTTCTACTTCTTTCTTTCCTTCAGCACAAGCCATAACATGAGCATTTCAGCAAATACCAGGTCTGGTTGTATGCTCCCTGGGCTGCCAGCTGTCAGATCCAGAAAGCAGGACTGTCACATCTGCCAGACTGGCTCTCACACCTACTGTCTCAGATAACATCATGTATTTTTCCAAGTCATGCTAGCAATAATATGACATTACACATTCCCTTCCCTGCCTCAGGACACACACCAAAAAGAGGCTGTACACCTTTAAATAAAGCATGAGCAGCCAGTGTCTTTGGATGGCCAAGAGCCTCAGCTGAGTGCAGTCTGTCTGAGCACCCTCTGTGACTGAAGGTTACAAGCACTGTCCCCACGTGAGCACATGCTCACATCAGCAGGTCAAGTACCAGCCACTAGACACGGGTCATTACTGGTTAAGCATCTAATGTGCACTTGGCAGTCTATAAGCTCCGTAAAGAAGATACGATCCTTTCAGTAGAAGATTTCTTCTTTCTAACTTCTCAAAACAGCCTTCCCTCTCAGAAGCCTACTCACATCAACCTTCCCCTTTCAGTAATAATTACAAAGAAAAGGGAAGAGAAAACAAAAAGAAAGAAAAATTATTAAACCTGTTTCACTAACTGGCACAACTACACACAATCACATCACTGAAATATGCCTTTCTTTCCATGCCTTCATCTCACTACATCCCTATAGGGCAAAGCTACCTTCTGCTTTTGCTAGATCAGGAATGCAGATTTTAAAGCAAGTCTCCAGGTAATCCACCCTGCCTGGGCTTTTAGTTGTATTTTGGGGTGGTCCTGCAACACATGAACAAATCCCTCTTGGCAGGAATTAACTAGAAGCATCATGTTCCCCAGAGTGAGCAGCCAGCAGCACTAGACGGCTCAGAAGTAAAAGCAACCAGAAAATATGCCTGGTGCAAAGCTCAGCATCCCACCACAGTTTTCAGAGATACTCTCTCCAGTCAGTCCATCCTACTTTTTAATGTAGTCATAATCACAAAAATCAAATATTCTGCTGTAATTCATCTTTATGCCACCATATTAAAAGACATTATTATATTCTATTCTAATATTGCAAATGTAATACTGACAAGCAGCAAGAGCATCTTGAAGTGAATAATGTAAAGAATAGATCAAAGTAGTTTCAGCTACAATAACTAACCTAATTTCTGTAGTTCTGCAATGAGCTCTTCTACTCTTTAAATTATCTTCTCTTTGTCCTACACCAAAATAGTGAGAAAACAGTTACAGAAAGGGAAAAGTAAAACAAACTGAAAATTTTCTCTTCATCTTTTAGCAAAATAGAATTTTGCTAAAGAAAAGAATTATTAGAGAAGGGAAAAAGTAAACCAAATTGGATAAAAAGATCAGAAAAAGTACTACTTTTAAACCCCATGAAAGCTAATACTACCACCATAAACCCCATGAAAGATAATAAACATTAGGCATAATAATAAAAATTCAGGCATTAGTTGTAAAAATTGCCAGCAGAAAATTTTAGGCAGCTGTGCTTTTTTAATATATTGTAATCTGAGTTTATGTCAAATGTCCTCTGGTTTTTGTCCTCACAGTAGATATTTTGTTCTCCTTGAAAATGTCCTTAAATAGACCCTCAAAATCAACACTTATCATAACTAATTCAATTAATAGGACAGTCATCACATCTTTTTTCAGAGCATGAAAAGCCAAGAATTCTATGACATGATGTCTAGCTTTACTTTTTACCACCCATTAAAAAATACCTGCTGAGTCTGTGGATGTTTTCAGGCCAGTGGCTAAAAGCCACCACCTATACACAATTCCCTATACTTGTTTCTCTTCCTCATCAGCTGTTTGTCCCTAGCAGTAGCAAGAGCATAACACACTAGAGTTTCACTGGAAGCTGCTAAGAAATACCTTGTGACAGAAACTTCCTTGCGTTCCAGGCACAGGAAACCAACTAAACCTCACTGATTAATCTGTTTAACTTTTGTTAAACTGTTCTGGACCAGGCAGCAAATTTGTGAGCAAAACTGACATTGACCACCATGCTGAGGACCTGGCTGAGGCCAAGTGAAATGCTCTTCTAGTATTCAAATCCTTCTCAAAAGCTCCTCTCTTCCTTCAAACGCCTTCCATGCAGGAGACGACTCTGAGGTCACTGCAAGCAGGAAGCCAAAGCACAGAGGAAGTGTGTGTAAAATCCACAGTCTCAACTTCACCATCACTGTCCATTTTCATGAATGAAAAAGGCAGAGTCAGTATGGGAAGCTGGGCCCTGTCACAATTGCTACCATGCTGTCAGTCCTTTTCCTCCAAAGCAATGTGGATTTGTGTTCATTTCCTGCAAAGGTAATTCTATGTATTAAACCAGCCAGGGACATGGTTTCTAATATGGTTAATTTTTAACAGCACAGCTTTGGGCCTAACTCCTTGTCCTGCGTTTTCAAGAGCTGTTTGAGAAAGTTTGGGACCTTTAATAAGTGATCTCTGTGCTTAAACTGCATTCCCTGGTAACTCTATGCACAGGACAGAAAAAGTGGATTGGGCTCTAACCTCCCAGCTCAGCTGCACAGACCAACACCATGTTCCATCTGTCACACAGCCCTGGTCACATCACCTGGTCCATCTGTCCATTTGACTCATACAGAATATGTGTAATGAGTGAAGGTGCTGTTAGTTAGAGTAAGCTGAACACTTACAACCCAACATTTACCACTAAAGCACGGGTAAAGTAAAAGGATGTGGGATATTCTCCCTCGTTAAAAGACCAAGCAGTCCCATACACAGTGGAGTCCATGAAGGCTCGTTCCTGTGGCTTTGCCTCCACATGACCGCATGCAAAGAAAGATGCACACTCTGAGCAAAGCTAACCCTGAGCAATGGCTCATCCCCTTGCACTCTCACATTTCTGATAACACAGGCCAGCCTTCAGAAAGGTCACCCGTTTCTGTCACTGTTCTATACCCGAATCCTTGTTCCACAAAACTGCTCAGAGCTCAGTCTGCCTGTTAAATTTAGCTGGAATTGGTCAGTGGACTCCAACCTTACTGCAGAGACTCTGGGAGATACAAAGATAGCGTACTCCAGAAGGAAAACAAACAAAAATATTCATCTTGGCCTGAGAAAAATTATGTTGAACTGGCAAGAAAGGTAAACCAATGGATCTGATGTTAAAACTCAGAACCTCAGCGCAAGTTCTGTAACACTCATCAGTAACAAAATAAAGCATCATCTTGCCCAGGGAGGTTTATTTTACTTAGGCTGGTTTGAAACACAGCTTTACTTGTACTTACTGTGAACTGCATTCTGTTTATGAATAATATTAGATCTATCTTCTGGGAAATTAAATTGTAATCTGTTCTCTGTTCCATTTCTTTAACACATTCAGTTTACTACTGTAACTTATTTGTGATTTACCAAATTCCAATTACAGAAAGTAGGACAACATTTTGTTCCTATGCAAGACAGGAAAAGTACAGATAACAGATTCAAATCTGCTTCAAATGACAGAGGACAAGTAGATGTCTGGGGTTTTTGAGGAGAGGTGAGATAATGAAAAGGTTTTTCCCTGGAGGATCAAAACAAACTGTTTTTCCTTTACATTATTCATAATATAAGACAGATATCATTAGAAACAAAGCTAAGTTTATGGAACATTCACAATGTTGCATATGGCTACATGTGTCTTATTAATTTTGGTGAACAGAATTTGTAACCAGAATAATTATTTACAGCCTAATTTTATTTGGATATTGCACCTCTTTACATCCATACACATCTACTAATGTGGGCTTTAGTGCAGTCTGATCTCTCCAGCATTTATTCATACCTAGGACAAAACTGCTTTCAACCTGCATATATTTGTCATGACAAAGACAGCACTCAACAGTTTCATTTTCTGGCACCAGCCTGTGTCAATTTTAACATTATACTGTCTTTTCCAACAATTCCTTGACTTTAGACCTAGGGTTTCTCTTTGGTGTCTGCAGCTAGTAACTATACTACCGCATAACTTTCCTGTCACCACTGTCCTAGAGAAAATGAAAGTAACCCTTCAGCCAGTCTCTGCAGGATGAGCGACATTTGCAAGGAAACCAGCTGTGCAACTTTCTTTCAAATAGGCTGAAATAGACAACAACCCACTTTCAGTAGCTGGTATATTACTAAAAAAAAAGACAATGATAATTACATAATTGCTTTTAAATAAGTTTAAAAAGCTACAAACACCCTCTTGTACTAGTCCCCTGACTCTTATTTTGTGCTAAAATACATATGCCTCAACATATAGGTATATATTTAAATGCAATCTACACTAGATTAATCTATTTAAGGCTCAAAAAAATTTAAAGATATTTTGAAAGTCAGCAAGGACAATTATGCCTCTTTAGGCTTATGATAACATATGAGAGGACATAAAATTTGAGGTTAGATTCTTCCCCAGAGTGGGAAACAACCCTACATTTCATGCAAGTGAGTAGCATCAAGCTCAGAAATTTGCTGTGTAGTATTTTCAGAAAGACATCTAAATTCTAGAGAAATATGTCATCCCCCTGTGAATGCATTACTTTCCTAGGCCTTTTCATAGTTATTACTGGGATCTTCTCTTCATTATTAAAAACAAACTGTTCATCATTGTGAAAAGAGTGAACTGCTCCCCCTTCTCTCCCAAGTTCCAGTGAGTGTGATTGTTACCAAGCACTGACATATTTGAACTAGAAAAAAATATTTCATTAAAAAAAATCCTTCACTCTTACTTCAGTATTTTTTCAGGAGTGCTTTCCACATATGTTAAAATGTTACTTAAATTAGCATCTGCTATTTAAAATTTGTGCTTTTGAAAAATAACAGCAGCTGATCAACACACAAAACCATGGTATTCTCATTTCTTGCATTCTTTTTGGAGCACTGGAGATTGGTATGCATAAACAAACAGAAATGGAATCCCTCTACATCCCATCGACATTATGAGCCACTCATTAGAAGTGGGAAAAGACTTATGATTTGGGGGTTTTCCTACATCATAAGATTTTGCAGCACACTCCCCAGAATAAGCCAAGGAGGCTCTTTCAGGTCCCAAAGCATTTATATGCTTAACTTTAGGGGCTCCAGAAGTGAGCAGAACTACTCAGATTTACAAGTTAAACACCCACCCAGCCAGAACTGTAATCCAAGCCAGTGAGCAGTACCACTGTTAACTTTCTGGAGGAGCTGAATTTGTTCCCTCTGTCCCACAGCTTTCCCTTTCTTTTTATTTCCAGAAGCAAGATGAAAGATAAAAGGGCCTTCTGCTATTTGTACTAATGACCTGTTAGTCACAGGAGTCTGAAAGGCAAACTGACACATCCACTCATTTTTACTGTTTCCAGTATTTACAGTACTATTTCTCCAGGACTGTGAAGCAGCTGCCAGTGATTACTAGAATTTGGCATGTAGAAGCTCATGTATCTGAAAAAAACATGATCAAACAATATGCAGCTCATTAAAGAAAGTTCCTAACTCTATTCCCTGCCCTAATACTTTGTTTTTATCTCCTGGAAATATTTACCACACCACCTGATTAAGCTGAGCTGCTTATGTATTTTGAAAATACAAATTATGCCATCAGTCATTCATGGTATGACAGTAAACGTGCAATTATACAACTCGGCAAGCTCCCGCAGTGCACCAAGGCAGGCACAGCCCCACACAGCACAACCAGACTGCCCAACCTTTACTGATCTCAGATGAAAACTTGGGCAATAAAACAGCCCACGCTCTGAAGAACAAAGCTTGGACTGGCTCGAACACATTCACCAGACTGATCAGAGCCATGTCTTTCCAGTCTGCATCTGCAGGCAAGGTGAGAGGGAAGCACTTGCAGAGGAAGGAGTGACTGCACACTTTTCTAGATGTGTAACAAATCTACTTTAAGATTCATTTCCCAGAGTTGGACTTCTGTGCCAAGAAGTTAATGGACTTCAGTCCTATGTCAAAACCCATTGTCATTCCGTCTTCTCTCTCTCCTCCAATTTTCTTTTGTGCTTTTATGGTCCTCTATGTGAGGATTAAGTCCTTCACATACATGCAGAACTGTACTTCCAGGGTGCCACCCTTGGCTTGTAGGAGTAGGATCCAACTCTTTTTAGATTGTGACAGCTCAATCAAATTTGCCCTATGACCACCAGGACTGACAGGTAGCTTAAGAACCCTGGGAAATCTACCCTTCAGCTTTTACTTTGGTCCTCCTTTCTACCTCTCCTATGACACTTAAAGCCCCCCACTACACAAAACTGGCAATAATATTTACAGTGAGCTAGAAGGCAGAAAAGTAAGAAATTATAGTGCAAGTATAAAATTCATGCTGCTGTATTTATTTCCAGTTTCATGTGTCTATCATAGCACAATTAAAACTCCCCAATGCTAAAAAGCTGGTTTCTTCTCTGTTAATGTGATACACTATCTTGACTCACATGATACTGGATTCACCCAAGGCTGCAACTCATTCAGAAAGTTAGCACAAATGCCATGTCCCATTTAAAATCTAAATGAGGTTTTAAAAGATCAACCTACATCTACATAAACCTCATTCCTTACTCCTTCGGAGTAGAGAACATCATCTGAGCAAGACTTTCCACCCTCAGAAGTCCCAGCCAGTGGTCAGTTTGACTGGCATGACACAGGTAGCTGCAGAGGACTGCTCTCTGCATATCCTCATGATGCAGAAGGGAAGAAGCAATTGGTCCTGCACAGATCTGCACGGCACCAGAGATCTATTTATACAGCTCTAGCAGGCTGAAACTCTGCACAGAAACTGCAGCCATCTCTTCAGCTTTCAAACTGAAGAGGGGTGGATGTCTCTAATTCTGATTCCCATGGTGTTCCCTGCAAAAATGACAATCATTTTAATTTTGCGTGGGGTAGAGCTGCTGGCATGTTTCGCACGTCTTTCCCTACACCAGCTTCAAGATTCTTACACCTCAAGGATTATCAGCTTTGTCACTGGGTATTAGATTCCATATCTGAGATTTGTAATATGGCCACCCTAATCAAAGTGAGGGTAACACTTCCCCACTAAGTTCAGTAGGCACTGCAGCTTTTTCTTTTTTTTTTTTTTTTAGCATATGAAAATAATAAAACAATCAAAAAAAGATAATTTAGAGTCATACTATACCCAACTGTCATTTGTAAGACTTTACTGTATCATTAGTCAGAGCTTCTGGTGACAATATAACCCACAAGGCTGAAACTTGAGTGGTTTATACATGTCATCAAAGCCTTAAAAGATAAAAATGCCACCTTAGAAAGTGGGAGTATTTAATTTTTTATAATACTTTTGTACTAGTATAAAGCATTCACTTAATTTAAATCAGTGACTTCTTTTCTTAAAGTATTTGTATCTGTTTGATCTTTTACAAATATCTAATTCTTTTTTTCAGATCTAATAGTGCTGAGTACTTTGAAGACAATTTGCCAGGGTTTATTAATTAGAATTCCTACAAACCTTGGGGGGGGTTGGATTTGGTGAGGGGCTTGGTTCGGTTTTTTTTTTTTTGGGGGGGGGGTGTGGGGTGTGGTGTGGCTAGTGTGTTAGATTTTGTTGTTTGTTTGTTTTGCTGGGTTTTTTTTCCTCCCCTCCAAACCAGGGCAGAGCATTGCAAATGCAAAATTCCAATCACCTCCCCCAGATGCCAAATTCTTTTCATGAAGTGGCAGATTAGTTATGTTACTTGGTAACAGCTGTATGGTGTAGTGGCTTCTACTAGGTCTGTACAAACACAAACACATGTCCACAGGCTAGAAAACAAAACCAGACAAATTCTCAGATAATGTAGAAATGTAGAAAGGCTAAATAAACTCCAATGAAAACTAGCTAGGAAGGAATGCTGTGACTCAAACTCATAACAGCCATAGCTGTGGACATTACAACAAGTTACACAGTACTGAT
The DNA here is from genome assembly GCF_022539315.1 of Serinus canaria. Classification (NCBI taxonomy): domain Eukaryota; kingdom Metazoa; phylum Chordata; class Aves; order Passeriformes; family Fringillidae; genus Serinus; species Serinus canaria. The sequence goes on from NC_066315.1 coordinate 63,443,566, forward strand.
TATTACATATCAGAACTTGATTACTGACTTTCCTAGCACTGAAAATGCTCCTAAAAATGGAATGTTATAAGAACTTAAAAGTCATTGAAATTAAATATGGTCAAATCAGTTAATTTTATCACAGTTTTCCATTAGCTCATATTGCTACACTACATTTTCGATGTATTCATGGACACAGGCATATGCATGCACACACACACACACACACACACACATTGGGGAAGTGAAGGAAAAAGAAGAAAATCGGTATTATGAACAACCAAAGAAGTAGAAATTAAACAACAGACTCAGCAGATCAATGAGGCCCATGCTTGTTTTCCATTATCTATAGTAGAGCTTGACTACAGTTAAAGTGCTTTGATGAACGAGGGTCCCCAAAACACAGTGCTCCTCAACCCAGTTATCTGAGCATGGCTTTATGTGAAACAAAACACTTGAACACAACTAAAGGTATGGAAATGCTCAGGTTTAGCAAATGAAAGCCTTGTAGGAATTCTACTAGTTAGGGAAAAACCCATAGTGGCTAAAATTTCATCACCTCTAGCAGCTTTTGAATAATGCAATGGTCTTTCTGGCAGTTTCATAAAACCATATGTAATCTGCACAAGAAGTTCTACAATGTCTCAGCACTTCCTGGGGACTCAGAGCAGTAGGGTAGCCTTGCAACACAAGCAGAGATTAATCATTTTCTAATGCACAGTAATAAATAATGTATCCCCCATAGTACATAAATTAAAGCTGTAATTTCATCCCAGTTCTGTGATGACACCAGAAGCCCAAGATGGAATTTCAGCCTTGTTATGACCAGTCAGGATACACATTATTCCTAAAATTATGATCTGAGAGTTTATAATGAACTGAGGACTTATGAAGGCATTACCAAAAAAGAAGGATATGTAATTACAAGCAGAAAATAAAATTATTAAGTCAGATATTGTTTGCAGAACTTGCTAAAATAAGCAGTAAATCTCATCCCTCAAAAACCCACTCAGCGTATTTGTAGCAAGGCAAGCAAAGATCACTACTACTATCAAAAAACTGAAAGTTGTTCTAGTACCACGGGGCAATGCCTCCACCACAGCAAACAGTAAGAAACTACATGCTGAAGTTCAGGTTTTGTGTTACAGAGTCCTTACAATGTTGAATATATGTGCTCCTACAACCATACACAGCATTTCACTCAGAAGTCAAACAGGTATTGTAGAGGTGCACAACAGGCATAAAATATCAGGATAAAGTCACAGTCTATCTCAAATCCACATTCCTATCTGATAAGGAAGCTACTGAGCAAAACAAAATACTCATGATGAGAAGTTTTATCCTTCTGATGTAAATATATATAAATATATATATACACACACATACACACACAGTTTATACAGTGTAAAGGATCTCAAAAATTTTCATGAATACCATGGCCCTAATATTTCCCCTGCAGAGAATTTCAAGAAATCTTATGAAAACTCAAAAGACACTTTACAAGTCTAACAACAAGCATTTTAATGCAAATAAGGTTTGAAGTATGAAGACCAAGAGCCAAAATAACCATCTATATAGAGTTAACTGTTATATTCACCCTGACTTTTGCTACCAATTCCCATGATTTTTAGCAAATCCCACAAGATTTCAAGGATGTCTGGAGCCAGCTTTCTTTCAGAGACAAGAAGAAAATAACTTTCTGACCGTCTTACACAAACAAGGCATGAAATTTCACAGGATCATTCACGGCCTGGAGTGGTTCCACATTCTGAACTTCTTTGCATGGTATTATTCATAGATTTATCTTATCCCCCCTCCCTCCCACCACATTCTTGATAATGTGAGACTCATAAATCATGTTCACTGTCTCTTGCTCTCTCTCCCCACCCCACTTCACTTAGGTTTGTAGCTTAGAGAGCTGTAAAAAAAAAGTAAAGGAGGGGAAATGTGAAGATTATGAAAAAAAAGTCAAATGAATTGGTGCAGAATGATGATTTTTAAAAGCTGAAACTGTTTAAGGTTAGAGTAGCAGTTTTTGAATATCTGATGCTTCCCCACAAGTCACTGTATTTTTTGTTCCTTCCAACTCTTCCTCTTCCCACTTCCCATTTCTATAATGGTAAAGTGTTCAGAGTTGAATACCTGAACTTATATTTTCTATACTCATATTTGAGCACCTTAACACTAATGTTCTCATATTCAAGGAGCCACTCACCCAGAGAAGCCTACTAATTTTTCTCTTCTCTTTTAATCTCTCTGATAACCAGCAAAATTTTAAATCTGCATATAAATATTTACATGCCTACATCTGCATTTAAGGACACATTTTCCACAGACCTATTTTCTCCCATTTTGCCTTCCCTGACTATTCACACAAACCAAAAAAAGTACCAAAAATCATGAGAAAAGGACAAGGAAAACAAGACAATTGTCTAAAGCTCCTTGCCTCCATGCTTTCTCCACAAGAAGCATATCATCACCTCTAAATAGCAACCTGAAACCTACTCAAGAGACTTACGTAAGTCATGAGTCAAGAACTAAAGCAGTGAGTGTCAAAACATTCAAAGACACAGTACCCTCTGCTCCTAGTAGTAAAGGAGTAACTGCTGAGAATATGCAAAGATGATCACTGCACAGGAGAAAAATCACAGTAAAAACTTGTCAGAGACCGACAGAATCCCAGAATGGTTTGGGTTGGAAGGGACATTTAAAGAGCCGTTCCAAACCCTCCCTTGCCACATGCAGAGACATCTTCCCTGGATTATATTGCTGAAAGCCAACCATTCAAAAATGAGCCACACAAACTGAGCTACAGACTTCAGCAACAGTAGTACACTGCTAGAAACCCTCTGACCTGGTGTGATCTTGGATGCTTAATATGGCTCAATGAACAATATAAGCTCCCACTAAAGTGTTAACATATGCCCAAAGCATGCCTGCACCTGCCTTTTACTGGGGACTCAGGGAGAGAGACAGTTTTCTATGGAATCTCTTAGACAGTAGGTTACATTGCTCATGAGATATTGCTCACAGGGAATGGCAATCCAACACAGGGACTAAAAGGTGACCCTGTAAATAAATGTCAGCTGCAAAATCAAATACCTCTCCTGAACAAACACTGCTATATTGACAGTGTAAACAAAATACAGAGAAGAGAAATAACTCCCCAATGAAAAAGAAAGAAGGAAAAAAACCTAGAGGGAATGGCATATGGCAAACTTAGGTCACTATAACCCCAACCGATGTAGGCTCTTCCCATTCTCATCACCATACCCCATCTGTGCCTAAGTATAAATGGAAGGGTTACCTATCAAGTTCTCTTTCTTCATGCAAATATAATTTTCACTTCATGTATTCTGAGGACTATATAACTTACCAATTCAGAAATTATTCTAAAATTATGCTTATGTAATACATACCATATTAATTTACATTCTTACTGCAGTAGTCATACAAACACATACAATAACTGTTGCTCAGAATGCTTTTCTCCTGTCTGGGAATTATCTTACACTTGCACTCTAAACTAAAGGCATTTATTAAAAAAAAAAAAATCTGTAAAACCTGATCACCAGCCTATTAATTGGTCTTCTTTTCCTCATTGTTAGTTCTACACACAACACATGACACACGGCCAAGGACTCAGAAGCAGTGAAAACTTCAGTGCTTGCAACCCAAGGAGAGAAGCAGGACTGCAGAACTGTGTAATTACGAGAAGAAAGAAGTACAATTGAAAGAGTCCCTATTTCTGACAGCACATCTCACAAGAAACACCGGCACCTGTCACAATTAACTGTGTGGTGAGGACTTCCCTACTGACACCATACCTAGAGATGTGGATTTTTCATCACACAGAATTTCAAGTTGCCTCCTGGAAAAAAGGAAGGAGAAGGAACATTCAAGGGTTTTTTCACAATGTTTTAAAATTATGTAACTCCACTAACTGAAGAAGACTCATTACCATTAACTTACTGCATTGTTGCAATACAGGCATTAAGAATCCAAAAGCAGAAGCTCTTGCTGCTTATCCAAGTATTGGTGCTGATTTGTTCCTGACAAAATATAGGACAAACGAACATACTGCTAATGCATACTGTGTTAATTATTCTGCAGTGCCATATAGTAACCCTGATGGAAGTTCAAAGGAGTTGTGACAGATCAGGATGGAAACAGTAGTATATATAGTTTAAATTTGCATTCAGTCATTTGCAACTATAACATGGGAGAATTGAGCTTGGAGGCTGCATTGCTGCCTAAATGATCTCACATTATGCTACCAGATTAAGTATTCCTCTGAGATAAAACACTGTAGAGGGCTGAAGTTCAGAAAATCTATTTCAACCCTGTTTTGTAAACCTCAGTACAGCTCCAACTCTCTGTTATTGATACCAATTCAATGGAACACATTTACATTGCAAATCCACACCAGGCTTAAAAAGTCAACCAGTTAGTGCACAACACTGAGAGCAATGGAGGGCCTGCAGACACTTACAGACAACACATTGCCACAACAAAGCTTTAATTTAGAAGGAAAAGCACTGGCCTCTGGATTTGTAGAGAACCACCCAGAGATAGGAACTGGGAGTACATAAATAAGCAGAAGCAATTCTATGAGCCTACACAAAGCGATTTCCAAAACTCATCCTCCCACATCTTTACCAGTGAGCTGAGCAGCAGCAGCAGCAAGTTGCTGTCTGGGACCCCTACAGGGCCCTGAAACTGGGCAAAACCCTGCTCCTCTCTGCTCAGCCCAGCTACCCAGGACATCAATGGCCAGCCTACAGCCCATGGGACACAACACTGACCCACAAAATGCCCAATCCAGCTCATCACTCACTTACCCATGGACCCTCTGGCATCCTTTGCCCCTGGAAAAACACAGCAGAAGCTGCCTCACCCCAGGGCACCTTTGGCTCCCACAAGCCCACAGCAAGTTGTGGGTTGCAGTACAAGAGGGGTTTTAGGCTAAGCCTCTCTGAACACAGCAGATCCCACAGCAAACTCCACCTGTCAGGGAAAACCCAGGGTCAAACCACTGCAGCCCACACTTGCTGAGCTGACCCAATGCACTCCTGAACACAGACACAACTAAACATATCAATGGTACATATAAGCTTTCTCAGTAAAAACATACCTGCATGCATTTACAACATACAGCCTTATGTTTTGATACTTAAGTTTTGTTACTTCCCCCACACTCCCTGAAATAAATATATTAAAAAAATTTCCATTGGCTTTTTTCAATCGTTAATCACGTTATACTAATAAATATTCTGACAATGACATTGTTTAAACAACCTCTTCTCCACCCAGAATCCACTGGCAAAATCCACATGTAAGCTGACCATCACATAACCCTGCTTTTGAATGCTAATTGAAATACACTTCCCCCAGCCAGCACAGTAAAGAGCTACTCTTTGAGAGGGGGAGTGCAGACAAGAAATGAGAGAGGGGCCTTTGAGAGGAAATAAAAATAGGATCTCTTGATCCCACCATGACATGGCTCAGACATTCTCCCTGTGGGGGAAGACAATGTTTCTTACAGCAGTAAGAGTTTTTATAACATTTTCTTCTCCTTTTTCTCCCCCTGTGAAACTTTGCTTCCTGAAGAATGCTTTATATAAAAGACATGACATTTGGCAACCCAGCTCTGCTGCTTTGAGAAATTCTTTGGCAAGCACCCTACGTGCTGACTGCATTAAGCACATCAGTTTATTCATTTATTTATTTATTTATTTAGGCAGAAGTCAGAAGGAGCAAGCCATACAATTAATGCACAGCACAGTATCACTTCATCCAGAAAAAATGGGAGAGGAGCTGGGGAAGAAGGAGCTGGAGTTTCTACTTTTGAGAAACCTCATCATGGGAGCAAAAACGGTTCTCCAACCTCCAAGTGTTGTTGCTGTTCTGGAGCATACAAAGTGATTCTCAGATCTCAAGGCATTTAGGGAACATCAATTAATTAATTAATTAAGACTGGATTCCACATCAAAGGCAGGTATCATTACACATCTATTTTGCACATGGGTAAAATGAGCCGCAAAGTGAACCTAAGCCTGTCCCGAGGCAGGAAGCACTGCCTTGCTCCTGCTGAGGGGAAGCTGCCTGCATTACCCAGCAGGAGGGCTCAGCACTGGCCACCTGCATACCCACACTTCCCTCCTCACATCACGAGGGAAAACAGAAAATAGAGATATTTCTACATGCCACCATCTTCCCAAGGGTGCAGCCTGTGTCTGTGAAGCACAAGAGCCCCTGTCCATAAGCACTGATTTCCTTTGCTCCATATTGTGTGCCCATGATGCACCTCAGCACCGTTAGCAGCAGATCAGGAACAGCACCATGTATACATATAATCATGGTCATGGGCTGGGAAAAGCAAAATCTCTGAGGGTCAAGGACTTCAATGAGCAATGCCTATCTCCTAGTCAGATGCCACATGCTGAGCAGGAGGGCCCTACATTCGTTGCTTGGAGTTATGGACTGCATTAGTGAGGCTTACAAGAGAACAAGATGCTTCTCAGAAACAATGGAGTACTTTTGCTTTTTACCACCATTAGCCCTATTTATTTACACCAGGGAGCAACAAAGCTTGGCAACACACTGCCAGGGACACCCAATAACAGCAGATTCACAAAACCATGATGTTTTCAAGCTAAACAGGAAGAAGAGATGGGAACTGGAGATGACATAACACACCTGCCCAGAGACAGAAGCTGGCCATTCCACAAGCTTGGAAAGGTAAAGCTCCTGCACTTACCACATATCCCCTGGTATTTTCAAGCTAAACTGCTAGCAGCAAATACCCCAGCCTATCCAAGGCATTGTGTAGCACAGACAGCAGAAGAAATGTTGAAACATAGTCTGGTGCCTTCCACAGGAAGGAGCTACCAAGTCTCTAACCCTGCAAATTGGGTACCGAAAGGACTTTTCTCCATCTCAGAGGATTGAAATGGGACTAGAGAGTATGCTTGATCAGGTGGTGCTGCTTCAAAGGCTGTGTCCATGGGCACAGATAAATCACTTAGCCTTTGCAACAGTTTTAAGCAGCTCAGTCTAAAACAAGTGTTAGCTATTTAACACTGAAAAGTGCTTTCTACACACAAGTCTAAAAGAGACAGATGTGTGTTCTCATCTGTTGTGTGCACCCTGATGTAAAAAAGAAGTCTAACTTTGTTCCTAGAAAAGAAAATCTGGCACAGGCAATCTAAACCTGCCTGGTGTTTGCTAGAAGAATATGAGGACAACTGTTTTTCTTTTAAATAAAAAGTCTCGCATTACCCTCCCTTCCTGTTCTAAAACTTCTTCCAAGAATTTCTCTCCTTCATTTCTAGGCCAATTTTTATGATATCCAAGTAGTTATCATAACAACGCTATAAAAGCACAACTCTTCAAGGTTTATTCAGGGCAAACAGACCTCAACCAGACAGCCAGTTTTGGCAGAAGTTTGGCAAGTCCTTGGTCCTACTAAGGACTCAATATAGTACGATACAGAACTCAGCATCAGTTAAACTGTACAGCAACCTCTGCCAATCATCTGTCCTCAGTGAAACATGCACCAGGCTCTCCTTTGAAAAAGATTCAGGGATTTCAGTACTGAAAGGGGCCAAATGCACACAAATCTACCCACAAAGAAATCACTTGCAGAATTCCCCTCAACTGAAGCAAGGAAATACCAAGCCTTCAATATCGCTCCTCAGTCACTCTCTTTAGCCTGGAATCAATGCACTAGCACTTTAAGTGGGGATTTCAGGCTTGGTGAATTGAGTTACTGATGCCCACACAGGATACACACCTTGGTCTTCAAGCTGGCTCTGAAAGTATAGGCCAAAAGCAAGTGAGGGAAACCTCAGCCCAAGTGGTTTCAAGCTATAATCTCATTAGCTCAACACACAGACCTGAAAGTGCACACAAAATTTGAAGGCAAGGAGTTCTGGATCAGTGTGCATATACTACATGCTAAAACACACAGATGCACACATTGTCCCAGTGCAAAATGTCACACCAAATCATTAATAAACACAGATGTGTTTAAACAGAAGAAACAAAAATATTCTCCACCAAACATATTTGTGATGGCAACTTAGAGGAACTATCATATTTTAGCACAGACTGGCAATCTCACTTGCCTGAGGTGCACAGTGCTATGAAAAGAAAACTTAAGTACAATTATTTTACTTGAGGAGAAGGAAAAGGTTATGACAGAGAGAAAAGACTTGGAGGTACAGGGTGGGAAAAGGACACAACACACGAGAGAGGGACAAGACTGGGTTGTTTTTAGCTTAACACTTGCCAAGTGAAAAAGCAAACATGAGTCATAGTAAAGGTAACTCAAGTGTGATGTGACTGCGATGGAGAGCTGAGCAGACCACACTGCATGAGTCAGCAGCACAGATAAAAAGGGTGATAAGAAGCAGCAGATGGGACATGTCTTTACTAAAACAACCCTGCAGGACACAGGCCTTCTTTGCTCTAATGAAACAGTCGTGCCAAGCTGCCACACGCTGGCTCGTACGCTCGCGATCCTGTGAATCAAAGAACGCCACGCATGGTTAGAAAAGCAGCAGGCAAACAGCTGCCGACAGATCCACATGCAAAAACAGCCCAGAAAGCAAAGCAACAGCACCGCCCCAACACTCACACACCCTGACGAGCGCCTGGGACACCACCCTCCAAAGCACTCAGGCGGCGGGGTGGGGAGGAAGAGAGCAGGGGAAGGAAGCAGTCGCTGGGATCATGGCATTCAACCTGGCTGTCAGCCAGCTGTTCCCTTCCTGCTAGTCAGACTTGGCTTTCCTGGTGGGTGCCAAAGGCAGGCGGCTGCAGTATCGCCCCCAGCCACATTCTGGCTCCCCTGCAAGCACCTGCAGAGCCCGGAGGCAGCTGCACCTGGACAGCTCATTCGTGTCTCAAGAAGCCGAAAGGGCAGCTGGGGCTACTTGCAGAGCTACACTCCAGTGGACCTGCAGCTCAGGGGGCTTTGCAAAACTCAGGTTTAAAGGTCCATCTTTTTTTCAGGGCTGCACTCCCTGTTTCGCTGCAAGAGCAGAACATTTAGCCCTGTGTTCTTGGGCAGCAGAAGCCATACAATCAGATGCAAGGCCACGTTACCTGCAAAATGCAAATGCTGCCCTGGCCACATAAACAACCTGCGGGGTGGTTCCTCACTGTCAGGATCCCTCCACTCTGAACCTGGTCAGCTTGTGCTAGGTCCTCTATCACAAGCTCAAATGAGGATAGAGACATAAGGCAAAGCTCAATTCCCCTTTCATCTCACTTCTTGGATGAGGTAAAATTATACCCTGCCTGTAAGGGGCAAGATGGAAAGTAAAATGCTCTATTTTTAGATACAAGATCCTGCTTCATCAGGTTCATCTAATTTCTAAGAAACAAACTTTGGCAAAGGTCTGTAGCAGAAGGGGATGAAAAATGACTTGTTTAATTTTCTTTCAGTGCAGCTCATAGCATGACAAGCATAAATCTAAGGAAATTTGCTTTAGCCACATAGACACACCAGCTGTTTTATTTGGGATAGTCCCTATATTTTAGCAATATATATAGAAAGAGAGATAGAGTTTGTTTTCCCCAATCTGTCTTGCCAAAATAAGCATGTTACGCCCAAGCATTTCAATGGAGCTAGAAGGTGTGTCTATTCCCCCTGCTCCAAACATCCTTATTTATAGATTTAAAAATTTGACAGGTATGCTGAGGAAGAGCAGTTGCTGAGCCTAACACACTCTGCACAGCAACAGATCTGTTGTAACAGATTACAGGCAGAGAGAGAGAGACAGGAAAGTGTTGTACTTTCCTTCTTTACACAAGTCCTTGCTTTCAAATGCAGCTTTTTTGGAGATAATGACAGCAACGGCTTGTCTAAAATAAAGCTGGACTGAGAGCCAAGGCTCATTGCAGCCCCACAGACAGCAGAGCTTGGCTGGCTCTGCACTTTGGTCATGCACTTTTCTAACCCAAGTGTGTATATTCCAAGAAGTAGGTAGAGGAACTGCTCCCCTACAGTCATCAGGAACATTAATGAAGGGGGAGGGTGGTCAGCCTGTATAAAAAACAGTAAAGTAAGTTTTCATTTCCTGTCAGTTTAAATCTTATCTTAGAGGCTTCATTAGCTGATATTTTCTGGCCTGCATGCAGTGGAACTCCTTTTGTTACTCACTCACAGAAGGTCCCCCATCAGCTGCCAGCAGTTAAGTGTCTGTGCTCCTGGAATCCACCCTGCCCTGCCCACCGTTCGCAGGCTGTAGCAGCCAGTGAATCAGTCTGCAACCACAAATTGCGGTGTGGCCTTCCCCTTGTAAGTCTACAAACAAACACATTCCTGATTATAGCATCCACTAGCAAGCTGTTAAAAAAAAACAACCACCAACCAACCAACAAACAAACAAAACCCCAAAAACAAAAGAACAAACACAAAGAACCCCAACTCCAGGATTCATGGAAGATGATACATAATTTTTCCCCCAGACTAATCTTTCCATTCCCCTTGAAGGGTTCTGGCCATGCAGAAACACCCTCATGCTCATTTTACTGCTGGGTTTCACACTTACTCGTTTTCTTTGAACTCATGATGCAAGTGCCTCTATTTCTTCTGCAGATGATTCCTGAAATTGCTGTTCAATTTGCATGTGGACATACAGTGTCAACTGACCAGAACACAATTAATGGCAAACTGTGATCAGAGCTCAGATGCAGACTCAGTGAGGACTCCCTTGACCTCAGCCTGGAGACAGTGCTGCACTTACATAAATCCCACCACAGGGCTCTCAGGCCTCTAGTGCAGAAACTGCTAAACAGTGATAAATGGATGACAAACCATGCCTGATAGTTCTGCAAAAAGGTTCCTCATCTCCCAGCCACAGCCCCTGTCAATACACACACTTCTGAGCATCACCTTTCAAAAGGACCCATCAGATGCACTCATCCCCCTAAGCTGAGCTCCAAGACACTGATAGGCAAGGGAGGCATCCAGCATCAGAGGCAGCTGAGGATGGGCATCAAGCTAGAAGACAAGAAGGGAAAGGTACAAGTGAGGGAGCACAAAGCTTATGATGCTAAGAGTTAACCAGCACAGTACATGCCAGGAGCAGCAACTTCTTCCCATGCCTGAACTCTGACCAGGAGCAATGCTGGGAAGAGTGTGCAGCCAAAGTCATGGCCCAGGGAGATGGAAGAGGGGCAATCACCCAATACACCACCCATGCCCATCCCTGAAGATTTATCTCAGGGCCACATCATTGATTCCTTCCCCAGTTTCCAAGAACTGGCTTTTCTATACACGTTAGAAAAAGAAAATTAGTTTTTCACTATCTTTCTTTCCAGGTCATGTTTGCAAAGCTCTCCAAGAAGAAAACTGCAAGACTCCACAAGTGATCAGTGTTATCACATTTGATCTATATGTGCCTTGAGCTTGCTGCCACCCATGGGACCAACAGCCACCACTGCCTTTTCCTGGAAGAGATTATGTAACATATCAGAAAACAAAATTACTAACTTTATTCCTAAAATCTCTCAACAGTCTTCAGTCTCAGTTCCTCATTTACAGCTGGATGAATGCGAAAGACAGAGTCACTTTTGCAAGATCCAAGAATGTGACTGGGAACACAACAGCAAAACCTCAAGCTCTGCTCCTCTCCTAAGTCTACTACACAATCCTCTTCTCCCCCTCGGGGCACAGTGGAGATTGGTCACCACCTTCTGCATACAGGCTAATATATGTAAGCGATTTCTTTCTCATGCACTTATGTTTATAAATTAAGACATATTCTAAACTAGGTTATGACAATGTATATTACATTCAAATGTGGTATCTGTTGAAATTGTTCAAATTCAGGGTCGATGTTTGATCAACATTTAGAGAAGGTTGTTTCCTGCTGAAGTCACAAAGAAAATCTCATTGCTATCAGTTAATTACTACACTTCTCAAACCAGGCCTGCCAGACAGCTTGCAGCAGCAGAGTCTTCTGCCAGACCAAAGAGGGTTTCTGTCATGTCAGTGCATTTAGCAGGCTGAGTTATATAGCTGGTTCAAACAAAAGAAAGAAACTGGAAGTTGTAGATGTAAGGAAATAGGAGTTAAAATAATTTCTTAACAAAAGTGATATGCAAGAGTTCAAGATGATAATGATTCCCAAAACTCTTATCTAAGATACTGTGACCAAAAAACAAATTTGCTTAATAACTAGAATTAACAGTTCCTTTTAAAAATTACTTAATTTTAATGAAAAACAAGCTGATTTTTTTTTTCTCTTCTCCCCTCCTATTTTTCAGCTCCTATTTTAAGGAAGCATTTAGTTGCATGACAGAAATGTTTCAGAATCTCCTTTTTGGGCATTTTTTCTGAACGTTTATTTTAATGTGAATATAGCCTGATGCAAGTCACATGAAAAAATCTAATCTTGTCAACAGAAAGCACACCGCTGATTTAAAAAAATAGAAAAAGGCCCAGAGAAATCTATGTTTGAGCAGATTAGTGGTAGAACATCTGTAGAAATACAATGTAGTAAAAGTTAAAAAAAAGATATATGAATTTATTTCAAGTACTGAATGCATTCTCTTCTTTAAGGACTATAACTAAAAAGAGTAAATGCAAAGCAAGATTTAGAAGCTGATGATTTCTGTAAAGTTCTCCTGATTGCTGATTTTAGTCACAATTTAAATCAGCAGTTTAAATCCCTTGAAGAAACTCCACAGGAAGAGCAGTGCTGATTTATTTCTTATGCGATGGGACACTCAAGATCATGAGGAATGTTAGTTTTCTGATGGAAAGCAGATACACTGGGACAGAGACAAGTGCATACTGCTATTCCATATCATAAAAGGCAAGAGACTAAAATATATGCACATATGTGCACGTGTGAATACGTGTCCTCATTTTGTTATCACACTCGATCAGGACACAGACCTGCATAGCAGCAGACTAGGAAGAGGAAGTTGTTGCAAAGAGGTAATGAGAGGCAATTCTTGGGTGCTCAAAACAACTCTTCCAGGTGCAGGAGCACCAGGAGTGGCTCAGCAGCAGGTCCCTTGGCATAGGCACAGCACTGTGAGGCCAGAGCTGCAGGGCCAGGGACAGGAACGCACGGTGATGTCTGACTCCAAGGTTAGTATGGATACTGCCAGGATTACGATAAGCCTTGCTAAATCCATGCTGGGCACATGGTGACTCTGCACCATCCTCTGCCACTGCTCCTAGGCCCAGGGTGAGGGTGACAGAACATCCTTCAGGACTGTCAAACCAGAGGCTGCACTGAGCAGGACACAAGGAGCCTGGCTGCTCTCACATGGAGGCAAACTGGTCCTCCCAACTCTGGAAATTCTCCGAAGGTCCTGTAGCAACTCCATCACCCAGTTTGTTTTCATGCATCATAGCACCACATAAGACCTCCTCTTCCCTGTCATGCACAGTGACAAGAACAGCGAAATTGTGTTTCAAAAAGAAAAGTACATTTTTGTCCTCTAGCAGAAATTGAGTTGAAAGACTTCAGGGGACCTGCAGGAAACTTTCAGAGTCATTGAAGGGATCCTACAGTGAGGAAAAAGGGAGGAAAGCATCCAAAGAGACACCACAAGGCATTTCTCAAGGCACTTAATGTAACAAGACAACAGAGAGTAACTTTTGTATAGATAGCAATGAGGTAATTAAAGCTTAGTTCTTCTCAGCCTGCCCCCTACTCCACATTAAAGAAGGACATAAGTGCACAGACACCAAGATTGAAAACACAACATCTTGCTCCAGTTTAGGTCCCATGCCTCATAAAGTACTGCTGGCTTTACCATGGCCATGCTATGTACAATCAATAACAAGTACTGATAGTGTTTGCACAATACTTCAATAAGCAAAGTCAACTAACATCGCTTCCTCTGTTTCTGTATAGAGTAAGATATTTACAGGAACAGCCTTTTGAAACACTCCAGTAAAATTAGCTTGCTCAGTTTTTTTTTTAAACTAGAACAGAGAGAAGAAGGGTATCATCATCATCATTGAGTTTTGTGCATAAATCAGCTGTCTATTTACCACTGGTATGTTGCAATTATGAATTGTCACTATCTCTTGAGTTATTTGCTGGGTTCTTAGATTACCTAATTACCTAAGTTCACAGAATAAAATAAATAAATAGGATTTCTTCATTATTTCCTGGGAAACGACCTTCAGAAGCATGTATTCCACCTCCTTTCCCAAAGCAATACCCAAAATATTCCCGTAGGAGGTTTGTCTGTTTTATAAAAACCTCCAGTGATGATGCTTCTACAGCTTCCTCAAAGGCAAATAACTGCAGAACCAAAATATCTGTATAATTTCAAAGCGTTCTTAAATGTTTACCTAAGTCTTGCCACCTTCATATTGAGCCCATTTCTTTTAGACCTAACCCCAAGCAGTCAGGCAGTATGGTTTATTCCCCTCCTCCCTGCAGGAACCTTCCACATACTTGAACATTACTATCATGTCTGTTACTGGCCTTGTCCCCTGTAGACTAAACAATCCCTATTCTTTCATCTTCTTTCCCAGGTCGTGTTTTCCAAATCTTTCATCATTTTTCCAGCCTTCTCCCTGGACACCACCCAGCTGGCTCTTGACTGCATTGTGCCCCTAACTAGCTGTTAAGCCATTTTAAACACTGAATGGAGTGGAGGAGTTATTTCGTGCCTTTCCTTTACACACCCTAAAACAATGCTTTTTGAGGAACACAGATAGGGATGGGGAACCCTTGTTCCTTGTATGACTGTATGACACCTACAGCTCTCAGGTCTGCAACCCCTTTCCCTCAGATGCACTGTCTTGCACACATGGACCAGGCCAGGGAGGATTTGAGCTGGGACATTTTTCTACAGCACGGTCACCAGCTCCAGGGTCAAAACTGAAGCAGGCAGGGGTTCAAAAGAAAAGCTGCCTATTCAGCAAAGCACTGGCAGCCCAAGTTCCAGGGGAGAGGAGAGAAGGACATGTCACAGGTTTTCTCTGCTGGTCTGGGAACCAGCTGTGATTTTTTTACCACCCTATTCAACCAAACCAGGCCAAACAGCTACTCCAACACAGCCCAACACCAGCTCACAGACCTTCTTCTGTAGAACTACTACTGAGTCAACTCCATTCTGTCTCATGCAAAAGGACATTTCTATCTCTCTACAGCACTTCTATGTTTGTATCCTGGCTGTTTTTCCCAGTTTTTTCCCAGACTATTTCTTCTGTTAGCCAGGACAGCTCAAAACTCTAATCCTGCCTTCCAAGGAGCCTGCAGCCCCCCTTCACACTTTTTATCTTATGTAAAATTAACTGCTCTCTCTGCTCCATCAATCATTTCAATAATGAAAACAGTGAGTATTACCAAAGCCAGGACAGACCCCTGGGGAATCTCACTCACTCCAGTCTTGCAGTTTAACAGCAAACCATGAATAACTACTTTGACTAATGCCTGGTGAAATGCTGTGCACCCACATTACAGACCAGTTAACTAGACTTCCAGCCTGCCTCAAAGAAAGCTGTGTTAGAAAGCAGTCAGAGCCCCCCATTAAAGAGGGAGCAATTTCAGTCAGACAGAGGGGTCCAATTACACTGTCATAGGCACTGTTGGAAAGTCTTTGCTAAACACTGCCATAAAAATGTAATGCATGCTGGTAGGAGAAAAACGACGGTTGATAACCAAGCTTAGGATGACAGGAAGAACTTCAGCAGAACTGAGACAGCAGGAGCTTCCCTTTGCTTCCAGCAAAAAAAAGACTTGGAAGAAGCAGACTGAAACACAACATAAAAGTTACAGGAATTTGTGCCTTCCATCAACTGCTGCCGACTTAGCAGTTAAAGAAGATACTATCACACAGGTGTGGCTTTGTTTGGCTTATTTTAGTAAAACCAAAATGTTTTCTTAGCTCTTCCAGATGTTTTTCCAAAGTGCATTCTTTACTGCTCCCTAACAGCCTATTCTGCTCAAGGATCACAAACACACCTGACAGACAGCAAAGACTGTGTTTCCCAAAACCCTGATAAATACTTTTAATCAACCACTGAAAACATCCCCATCCCCATGCCACCACTAAGAGAAGCAAGTGGCAGTGGCTGGTGCCTGTAACAGGGAGAAAGGGTAAGTTCCATGGAAAGTGAAAGGTGAGGCAGCTTTCCAACACTGGCTCCCTCTGCTTGCCAAAATAGCAATGCCCAGCCCACGCCTCACTCCTACTTCTGTGGAAGATGCACTCGCTTCCCAGGAGAGTTTACTCTCGCAATGCAGATGTGCTTCACTGAGGCAATCGCGCTCTGTTGCGTAACAGAAGGCAGAATTAAACAGTGTGTGCTGCTCGGTGCGTTTTTAAAATGTACACCACGAGTTACTGTGGAGTTCAGTGATGCTGCCAAGAGTGTTAACACAATGATTTTAGAAGGGAAGAATACATCATATCCTCCCTACTCCCACGGCTTACTCGCGTCGTAATTTAGCAAAATCCTTTTGTACTTGTCAGTAAAATATAAAGGCACACATCTGTGTGACACATCTGTGTGACTTTTGTTTGATCTTTTGTGACTGGGGGGTATCATCACCTTGGGACCTAACGAACCTGCACCAGTGGCAGGCACAGGGTGGCTCTGGGAAGAACCTGGCAGGTGACTGCACCGAGATGCTCAAAGCTGAACCCTTCATCCCATGCCTACAAAAGAGGGGTTAAAAAAAAAAAATTATTTATCACAAGCAGAACCCAGAAGCAATAATTTCCAGTCCCCCCTGTGAACAAGGAGGAACAATACTGCAGATATTTCCATACTTTGAATAAGACTACACAAACATTTAGATTCTTCTCTGTTTCTAGGAGTTGCACAATGCCATTCCTCTTCAGAGGAATACAGGTCTTTTCTAAAATATATTATGCATAACCTAGTTTTCCACAGCAAAAAACTCACCAAGGGAATACTGTTTGCTCATACCAGAAATGTATCCCAAAATTACAGTAATTTATAGCCTCATTTTCATTGACAAAAGAAATAATACCATTCTCTTCTGACAAATATCAGTACACTGAAAAAGTAATGAATAAATGTCTATAAACAGGTATCAAATAAAGCAACTGTCAATCACTGCAACAAAACTTTAATTAAATCATATGGTAAGCAAAAAAAAGAAGTAAAAACAAGTCATATAATCTGAAATCAAAATAAAAATCTGTCTGTCATTCGAAAGCAGAATTCAGAGCAGTAAAATACCATAACCCGTTAAGTAATCGGTCACCTAATTGTTAATTGCAAAGTTCCAAGTTTACAAAGCAAAGACAAACATCTAGATTCAGTAAAGTACTTTGGCATGTGCCAAAGTACATCTGTATTTTAGAAACATATTTTATGTGACTGAGTTTTAAACTCTGAAACTCTTCATATACACCTCTACTGTGATTTTTTTTCTAAGAGAAAGAAAGTGATCTGCACAGTTCACATTTTAGTATTACAAATCTAATCAGCATACAGCCTCAGCTGAATACATATTTCTGGAGACACATCAGAAAGAAACCTGAGGATTAGCCCTAACACAAAAGGATGAGGGAGTTGCATGCTGTCATCCTGCCAATTTTCCAGAACAGAAGAGTTAGCAAATGAGGCATAAAGCAATGTGAGCAAAGAAACTCATACCTGCAAAAAAATGCAGAAGTATCAGGTGTGCAAGAAAATGATAGAAAGTACTATCAGGCCAAATCACAAGAACTGCTGACCAGCTGAAATACCTTCTGGCTTCAGCTGGAAGTACTTAGCACCCTTAAGGCTAGCTAAACTTATAAGCCATCCTAAATTGATGCTACCAATTAAATTTGAATATTCAGCACTACACTTTTTTACATCTCTAATCTTCTATTGGAATCAATGTAAGGCAGCAGCACTAACTGAACCTCTAGTTACATTAAAGAAAATCTTCCTGAGTGCCTCCCTATCTGTTACTGTAAAATTAATACATTCCTCTCTCTTTTATTTCTTATAGTGATAGTAGTAGAAACATCAAATATGCTATCCCCTATGCTATTGCTGTAGGGGAAAACCCAAAAAGTTCCCATTTTGGTCTCTGAAAAATCTCTCATTACTGCAGCTGGAGGTACAAAGACAAAGGTGGGGCACTGCGGGGCAAGTGCCAAAGAAAGAGACGCGCACTCGATGAGGCACATCTCGGAACAGGAATGCAGAGACCAGCCCCAGCTGGGGCAGGGGGACAGTCACCTTGTGGTAGGGTCTGAGTCAGCTGCACACTTCTGTATCTGCCAAAGTGGGCTGACAGGTTTCATTTGGCAAAGACTACTTCTGGGGGAGGGGGAAAGCCAAGGTGGGGATGAGGAGTTTCACACCTGCCTGGGGACAGCATGTAAGTGACTATAATTATTCTGATACATAGGATTTTTAAAAATTAAAAGAAAATAAATAAATTAATTGACTGAAGAAAAAATGGTTTAACTTACTGAATAAGACACCACTTTATTTAAGAGGTTTCCCCACCTTCCCTGCTGTAAAGCACTTCAGAAAAATTCAGCCACTGAACTACTGCTTCTCTTGACCTTTTCACTGAAAGAGAGCAGAGTAAAAACAGGAAAGAGCTAAAATGATATGCATTAAAGATGCTTCAAGTTAGGAAAGTCTTTTGAGTCAATGCTGCAAATTCACTCTGTGTCAGATTTGCCAATATACTGCTTGCTAAAGGCTATCTAGTGAGAGCAGCAGCAGTCAAAGCAGGCGTGTTGCCTCTCAGCTGTTGCAGCAGCACCATACACACCGTATGATGCAGCTATGTAGCATTTGCATTTGGTGCTGGTTTTCCACACCCAAAAGTTCACTTCATGTCTTTTGATTAATTTATAATGCCCTGAGCCCCCAGACAGATTTGCTCTGCTGATTTCCCTTTTCTTAATAATAATACAAATAAATATAGAAATAAATCTATTGTCTGAGGAACCCTTTCACTAATTCTGTTCTTTGATGGTTTGGTTGATTTACTATGGTGAGGAATCAAAAGTGAAGTGGATCGTAGCTTAATACTGAGTGTGGTTAATCTTCCCTTTGCATAATGCTGGTACACTATGGCCCAAATACCAGAGATTTATTTGATGTGTACATGCTTTCAAGCATTAGTAAACAAGTTGCAGCCCATTATGAAAGAAGAGCAGATCCAAACAGTTGTGAAGCTCTTTATGTACTAGATTGGCACTGGCAGTGCAATATACTTACATCTGCATGTGTACTAGCTTTAAAACTCTGGGCACTATTTCATGACAAAGCATCATTTTTCAAACTGTAACTAAAAATATGGTTGAGATCACTTCCCATGACCTGATGCACTGTTGTTGGAATCACAACAAAACTAAGCAAGAGGCACAGTCTTCTTTTTCTCTTTTTCTTGTTATAATTGATTTTATTCCTTGTAACATAACCAAAATGAGGAAGAACTTATACTAAAGCCTCAGAAATGTACAGACACATTAATTCCCCTGAAAAAACAGAAAGCATCTCTCACTTCTCATTTCTTATTCGTCCATTACTTTGAAGAAGATGTTATAGAACACACAGAAGTGCTCTATGAAACCTCACTGAATTTCTTACTTTACCAGACCTATCAAATAAATTACAATCCTACATTCTAACATTCTTCTTGTTGTTCACATACAAATAAAAACTAATTTCTTTCTTTAGAGGCTGGTCTTAAGAGCAGCATTAACTTAAAAATTAATTTTAATAGGGAAGTTTCAAGCAATGGTAGAGTGGAAGAACTTGGAGTACACTGAAGTTACTTGCATGTGGCAATGCCCCCTGGATAAAAAACCCACTGTGGGTCTAGATTATTTTAACACACACAGGCAAAACCCACCCAAGCTGTAATATTAGTATCAATACGTCATTCTCACAATATGGTGCATTTTTCCTACCTAGGAGAAGAATCATGATCCCATACTCAGGCAGCAGCTTTAGAGTATGGTACCTAATTCCTTGCACTCTCACACACATAACGTGATTTTCAGCAAATCTCCCAGTGCTCATACTGACCCCCCACATAGGCTACAACTGTACACCAGCTGTCACTGGCCTAGATTTTATCCTGTCCTGGGCTGAACACTGACTTGGGATGACTCAGAAACAGTTGCCTCTGTTTTTTCCCCTGCTTAATAAATAAAGAAGCCACAACAGAGACAGAGAGAAATTCAGAGCTGGAGGCAGGAAGGACTGTTCAGACAGCAGTTCCAAAATCTCATCTGTAGAGGTGTAGAAAACGTACACTCCTAGAGCAAGGTCTTCAGATAAAGCCTCAAATCTTGGTGGCAACTATCAAATGGACACAAAAGTATATGCCTACAAAGGAGGTGCTGTGAGAACAAACACATCAGTGACTGAGAGACGCCAGGATACCACAAAAAAGTAACACAGTAAGAAGAGAGGATGCCAATGTCTCAGATAAGCAGTTATGGCCATGTTTACTTAAACTGTTCTGCTGAGCTGTTCCCATTTCAGGCAGAAAACTTTGATTTAAGGAAGAGACTTGCAGTTCTGTCTTCATATTTTTTTCCCTTCAAAGCATGAAAGAACTTCCTTTTTCAAAACCAATTTAACAAAGTTTACATCCAAACCCTCTCAGTCCCAAAAATGTCAGATCTGAGCTCTATTAAAAGCAGCAGTTAGTGCAGCCAAATGCTCTACAGTACATTTAATAGACTATAATATTTCTAATGCCTTACTGCCTGAAGTCTGTGATCTGGAAAACCAGCCAAGCACACCCACCCAAGAGCAACGACTGCTACAGGGAAAACTCTTATCTCCCTTGTTTTCCTCTATCACCACTGGCATGAGCAGACCAGGGACTCTCCAGCTGCAGACAGTGAGCATACAGACCACCTCTCTGGCAAGAGGAAGCCTGAAGGAAGCAGACAAATTAGAAATGAAAGTTGTGCCAAGCATGTAAGCATAGAGCTACTGTTTCAAACTTCAGGTCCTGCACTTTTATGGATGTGTTTTATTACTTGATTTTATTGGACCCTTCTTCTCCTAGCCTACTGCTTCCCTCATATCACTTACAGTTCCTCCCATCCGCTTCTGCCTCACATCCTTCAGGCTGGAAGATTGCCCAGATCAGCTTCCCTAGTTCAACCACTAACTCCCTTGACGCCAGTGAGGACCAGAGTAGGTATCTGCCCCCAGCTCAGGTATGAGCACCCTGCACACCCAGCAGTACTTTCCCCTAGCTAGCCTGAAGGATGATTAGTACAAGCATTTTGATGTAGATTTCACAGTTGCCAGTTGTGACACTGGAAAATACAGTTCATGCAGTCTCCTGACAAAACCCCGCACCGCCTGTTCTTCCATATAAGGCATACGTGTAGGAAAGTGAAATCGCTTTTCTAATAGGTGATGCAAAGAGAAGCGGCTTCCTGGTACCTATTACAGCTGACTGGGAGCTAAAATGATACTAATTACACTGTTCAGCTGAACTCCAGCAAGATGCCATGAGTCCCAGCAGGAAGAGCTCTGCCTGAGCAAAACCCCCTGTCAGGGCCCTCCCTGCAACCACATGTGGGCAAGGCCCATGCCAGGTGTACCCAGCCTGGCATGGCCTGCGGCTCCTCCTCTGTCACCAATGGCACAGGGCAGGAGCAAGGCTGTCCCTATCCGAGCAATGATCTACTCCTAAATCAAGTTTCCTAAGCATCAAACCTGCTGCTGAGGAGCATTTTCCACTCTTGCCAGCCTGACTGCTCAAGATGAAGCAAAAGTTTGGATGACTGCAGCTCATTCCATGTTATCACACCAGTGGGTTGATGTGGATTCGCAGTGAAGCATGAGAGGCAGCTCACTCAGATATGAGCCAGGCTGAACTTTTAGGAATGGTTTCTCCTGTTTCAGGCCCATACCATTTCACCTACCAGGGGTGTAGTGGAATTTTTAAAGATCAGTCAGAAACAGTGCAAGAAAAGGGGAAAACATTATTATTTGCCTATATCTAAATAATGAAATTAGGGATTTTTCACTTCCATGTTTCAGGATCTCAAAAATAGGAAGGGGAGTGTTATAATTTACTTCAAGGTATGAGAAATGAATGGATTCTGACAACAGTAACACTTTTATCCCTCTCATAACAGAAACAAGCAGAAAACATTTTACTCCAGAGGATGAGTTGTCCAGAAGGTTTTCAAGTTGTCTGAAAACAGCCATAACTGTAACACTGCTCACAGAATGTTTGCTAACTTTATCAAAGATGCTCTCTGTTAAACATTAATTTTTATATAGATTCACTTAGCTATCCTATTATATTTTCAAAGTCAGCTCATTTACCTACTTTATTAGATCAATAAAGAATTTTGGATAGCAACAATGGCACATATAGTCAAACAGAAAGACAGAAGTGCTAATTGACTCAAAATGGACAGGGGAAAAACCAGGGAAAGTTACATTAAAATGAAACAGTATAACTAGAATTCTAAAAAACAATTGGCATCCCAAAAAAATAACTTTTATGACCTCTCTTCACCTGCAGAAAGTCCAAGCAACCTTTCAATCTTCTCCCACTTGCAAGGTTTTCCCAATAAAGGCGAAGCCCACTGTAGAACAACTGCACCAGCTGACAGCCAGCTTTGCTTTCCTGAGTCCCTGCTCTTCAGAGGCAGGCTCCAAGTTAGCAGGTTCACAGACCACAGTCACTGGGCACTGCTACCACCACAGAGTACAAACTAAAAACCATCATTACCCTGCAAACCAACACTCTACCGTTCAATCTCCAGCGAAGGCTGCAGTAGCCTGTAGGAACATTCCCGCCTTTACGCACAGGCAGTGCAATACTTGTATCCAGTTATCCCTGAGAGGCAACGTTCCAAAAGGATAGAAAAATTTAGGTAATAGACATTTATGCAACATTTGAGTTGTGTTTAAACAAACTCCAGGCTTAGCAATTAGTTGCCTTATTTTCCAGGTCTCCTGAAAGCGTGCAGAAGGTGAGCAGGTTTACAGGCAAGCCCCCACATTCCTCATTCCTCTTTTGACCCCATACCTCAGCTGCAGCACTGGCATGGAGCACCCACAAGCATATGCTCTCAGGGTAAACCTGACCCTGCAGCAGCACAGAGCAGCAGGAAAAAACCCATGAGGAGCAGCTGCTGGAGGGGCAGGCTGAAAAATTAAAATCTGGTCACCTGTACACAGGCAGCTCCCTATCTTTGAACAGCACACAGGCAGGTGAGGTCCTAGCTTTCACAGTTTGAGATGAAAGAGCCCCAGCACTCCCATGATCCACTCCTGGAGGCTCCAAAATGTCCCTCCAGGAAGATCATCTCTCAGATTTGATTGCCCTATGCCCAAGGGTTTACATGTTACTACATAGTTCTGACCAGAGGCATGAGCAGTTTCTCTCTCCTCAGCCAAGGGATGCCAGGAGAAATTATCTCTGGATTGAACTGCATGAGGCTCTGTGGTCCTGCCCTGTGTCTCTTCCTAGCTCTTCCTCAATTTTTCCAGAAGGCAGGGCAATGAACTGCACTCAAGGGGGCACAGCATTGAGGTACACAGGCTTTGGTACTTCACACATATTAATCAACACAACAGCAAAAATGGTAAAAAAAAATTCTGGGTCACAGTCCTGAGTATGAGATTTTAAAATCACTCGCTATGAAGTTCATACTCCAAATGGCTAAAGGTTTGTCTTTGAAAACAAGTATTTAATAATAATTTAGAAGAGGAAGGTTGTTTACAGTTACACCTCAGGGTATTTCCAGAAATAACAAGTATTTTAACATGCAAATTCACAAATTCTGCAGCATACTGAATTTGAATATCTACTGTACATCCTGACCATATACCATATTGCTAGCAAATGCCACTGTGCAAAATGGTTCTTTTTTAAGACTACCTATAGCCCCAGTTAGACATTAGAATGCAGTTTACACAACAGTACAAAAAGCATGTTATATATGGCATGTTTTGGAGCAGTTACCATATGCTCTGTCAATAATCTATGGATTAATAGGGCCCCGATTCACAATAACACATTGGTCACTCACAGCTCCATGGAAGATTATTCCATTTATCATAACAATTAGCTGATGTTTAGGCTTATGTCACAGTTCTTCAGTCACATTTTTATGTTGGTCAGCTCAAATGTACAACTGTTGGAGTTCAAGGCTTTTTTAAAATTATTCCTATTTCTTTAAATGCATGATCCTAATTTCATTAATTTGCACTAACATCCAGGGAGCAGGTTCAGACACTAAATCAGAAGATAAATGTTATCTTAACGATTTACTTCTATGTTCCTTTGAGCAACTATACTACAATTTTTTTTAAAGTTAGTTTAACCTATTATTGCACCACTAGCAGTAGAAGTAGTTTGAGAAACAGGTGAAGAAATAGAGGAAATACAGGATGTAAAAAAAGTAATTTGTTTCAGTATGATTACTCCCATTTTGGGCTGTGTTTCTGGGCAGTTAAAATTAAGACACTTTTCTAAATTTTGGCATGGAGAACAGGCAGTAAAGTAGATCTATATAATCACCTGCAGCAGCAATCCATATTGTAACAGACCAAAGTCTCAGAAGTATTTTATTTTCTTGGTTTCTATTTAGAACAGAGGTGAATAACTAGCGACAGAATAAAATGTCACTTACTAGTTACAGCCTAACCTAAAGTATAGGAGGTTCACCTTCCACTCTGTAGCTCTAGAGGCTCCCATACAATCTCAATTTGTGCCTGAGCAAAATGACTTCAAAATAACACACTGGAATGCTTCCAAGATAACATTTTCCATTCCCTCTGTACATGCTGTGAGTCACCTTACAAACTGCACAGCCCTGGAGAGTAAGATCTCCAATGCACTACTATCTTAGTCTAGGTCTCCTTTGTAAAAATGAGATTGTGCCTAACGAGTTTAACAACTCACAGGGCAGGCTGAAATGCCACTGGCATCACTGAGGGGTCAGGAGTCTGCCTGATTTGTACATGGCAGCAGGCGATTTGCATTTCTTAATACAAGTGCTGCTGTTGCACCCTTTTTACAGGAATACCAGCAACTGCCAGGGATCTGTGATTCCCCAACAGGCAACAGTCCCCTGCAGAAGGTACCTCAGAGGGGTTGTTCCCATGTAGGTTACCCACACTGAGACACAAAGGCGTTGCCATCATTCCAGTGAACTGCCCAAAATTTCCTCCTGCCTACAGTGGCAACACTCAGCTAAAGGGAGCTGCTTACACTTGGCAAAGCAGAATGATGCCACTTCCACATAAATATGTTGCAGCACCTACAACTACAAGTATATAAATATTTTAGAAGGTAAAGTGTACTTTGCTTTGGGTTGGTTGGGTTTTAAATATATACCTGTCTTTTTAATTTGTCTGGTAAGCAGTTTGTGCAGAAAGAAGCATTATACAGTGCAAAAGTATGCTAAAAATTCCATTTGCATTCTAAAGATAAAAATTACCATTAATCACATCTGAAAATGAGAGAGTCTGAAAGCACAAGATATATTTTTGAAGGGAAAAAGTGGTCACAGCTACCAAAACACTTTCAGAAGGGAGGCTGACAAACTTTTCCTTCCTGTCCCAAAAAACAAAATGCCTTTAACTAGTTTGCATATAACTAAACAGCTAAAATCAAACTGGTGCAACCTATACTACCCATACAAAGCCAAAAAGGTACTCTACATACTCCGCTGACAAGGAATTTGGAAAGCAATGTACCTATCAGTACTACAACCAGCTAAGTGACTTACCAAATCATCTATATAACAACTGCCAAAAGCCACTAAGAGATTTATCAACAGTGGGGCACATCCACACCAGTGCTGCACTGCAGAGAGCAACAGAACAGAAACATTCCTGCTCCTTCTGTGGGCTTGGCTTGGGCTGGCCTCTTCTGCTTGCAAAGTATCATCAACTTTTCAAAGTCTACATCTTTATTTTGTATCGTCTTTGAGGGACATTGTAAACAGAAAGAGGAGACACAGCCCTTGGGCTCCATCATGTAGGTAGGCTGAAACTTACTCATACAGGAAGGGCTGTGTTCTCCTGGTCTCACCACACATAGCTACAAAAATCAAGCAAGGCATAACAAATTTATAGTAAGGGATTGTGCACACACTCATGTGCACATAGGTGTGGGAGAGCAAGCTTGCCAGTTTAGGAAAAAAGGGACTGTCAGCACTATTTTATGCGTAGAAAAGAAAGGCCTCTCTTTAATAAAGTAACCTGTTGCCAAATCTCAGCTTTACAGAGGATAACTTAGAGTGCATCTCAAGCAAGTTTGAAACTGGTCACAAGAGTATACATGCCCATGTGTCTTTTCTTGAGCCCACATCCACTCATGTCTTTGTGCAAGAGAACCCAAAACACTTTGTAGCCCTGTACTCTTAACCTTATTTCAAATAGTCTTCATCAAACTGCAAGTGGGGGAGGAAGGGGGAAGACAGAAATGGTAAAGATATCTCTTTGCTTCCAACTTTCCCTGCAGAGATATTACCAAACAGGATATAAAATGTCTAATCCTGAAAGGTAATTTTGTCACAGTTTTCACAAGGCCTTTTTTTCAATGTATATGAAAGGCTTTATAACTTTTCTGTCTTTATCTGATCAAAATGCTATCCTTCCTCCTGCAGCCCTGGCATTCTTTGTGGTGAACTGTTTCAGTATCAATATTAATATTCAAATGTCAAGTTTGCCACACTACATTTCCTGTATTATTTAAAGCATTCAGAACTACTATTATCTATGAAATATGAAACAGAAAATTTTTGCTATCTGCTTAAAATTTCAGCAGCCCTATCTGGGACAGAAGAGCACTTATATTAGTCACATGACATTTTACTTAGAAATGTAGCATTCAGCTTTTCTAGCAGTACTTCTGCATTTCCCCAAATTGTCTTCTGTTGTTTCTAGCAAAGCTACACATTTGTTCTTGTTTTGGAGTACAACTGAGCCCTGGGTGTCAATCAAATGTATAGTATTCAGATATATATTCCCTAACTGATAGTGACTTTTGCATATAGTGAACCCTTGAGCTTTGTGGGGTTGGGGTCTTTTTTTTAATATTCATAGAATAATAATTATGTCTTTCATCATTTCTACTGCTCTTGAAAAAAACTTACTCTTCTTTTTTCCTGTTTCAGTACTTAGTTGAATCTATGCCTTTTGTGAGTACCTAGACTGTGGTCACGCATCTTTGGCTGTAAGGGGTATTTTTACTGTAACATGTAGGTGTCTTCAAAAGCAACATATTTTAGAGCTGCACAGCTGAAATGCACTGAACTGTCACTCCTTTCTACCAAGTTGCCAAAGTTCTGGAGAAACTTTCATATAATAGCACCAACTTAAAATAATGAATGCATAATAATCCACATACAGAAAGGTGCATGCTAATTAGACACATTTTTCTCCTTGTCAAAGAACTTCACGAGCAAAGCATAAAAACCACATTGAGTCTTCCATTAACAGGGAACACTTTAGGCTATAGATCAAAATGAAATATCTCAAATAGCTTAAGGAAAGCTTTATTTTCAGTGTACGGCTTGATGATGCCATAAAGAACTTTGGTACCATTGCACAAGTCAGTTATTTCCTCCATTCTCCCCTCCAAAAGTGGAGGGGGATTGCAGAACATGCATGCTTCTTTCAGTCTTAATTCACTCCAAATTTGAGCCAAAGGGGTCTGATCCTAACACTCCAAAAGTCAACAGGAGGAGCGCCAGTGGGAATGGGGCCTAAGACAACATTTCTACAGTAGTCAACAACACTGAGTTATATAAATACTTCCTAATATATCAATACTGACTGGTCATCAATGTTTCCATTATAATCTTTGTACTTGGAGATGGCTGTATGTTGGATGCTGTCCATACTTCTCTCCAGCCAGCCAAAATGAATTGGTTTGGAGTGATACAAGGCCCTCTCTCCCCTCTGGAGACCTGCAGACAACTAACAGAACCATCATTTTTCACACAAATGAACAGCATCCTACCATCCTAGGCTGAATTCCAGTTTACCTGCTTAGATACAATGTACTTTTGCAGGGCTATAAAAGGAAGCTTTGGTTTGTTTCAGGAAATCAAGGGCTACCAGATTTTTCATGTAGTATGTCATGATGTCAAATAATCAGGGCTAGAAATACAACAATTAGGTGTGAACAACAGCTTCTGAATACATGTCCTGCAATTCTTCTTCACTTTGTTCACAGTGCATTGAGAATTATAAATTTAGTAATAAACAGCAAAATCTAGTCTAGCAAAACAAGGAGCCTGTCACAAATGCTCTTGAAAAAATACCAGGGGTATTACTAGCATCAAAAACAGTATTCTTCCCACTCCTATCAAAAAAGCCATCCTTGAATTTGATCTCCTTGCACTCAGAAGAATGGCTGTTAGTCTACAGAGCCTCAGCACTATTATAACTAAATTCATTATTTTAAAGTGCTTAGAGTACCTTGGGCATGACAGAAGACACAAAAAAACCCAAGTTCTGTTGGAAAATATGAAACTCGTACTAATGTTAGTTAATTCAAATTCACAAGGTACGCTGAAGCTGTTCCAAAAAAGCATTATGGCATATTTTGAGAACACATACTAGGAGCAAACCACAAAACTTGGCTTAGTTTAACCAACCTCCCAACACAACTTCATGAATCTTTTTAAAATGAACCTGAGTCTTTTCTCTCCTTCCTGCTCCTGGAAAGATGCTAATATTAGACCCACCAAACTGCACTGATCAAGAATCAGCTCTAGAAGTAATTCTTATTTCTGAAGAAATCGCTTATTAAGGAAACTGATTTTTAAGAGCAACATGGGTAAAATGTGAGTGCAACTGCTTCATGCATTAGTTGAGAGGTTTAGCTGAAGGAATGGGCATACACGTTACCCTCCGTTTTTACAGCAAAACATGTTTGTTCTTTCACTTGCCCTTCCAGTACTTCTCAATATACACCCATTCATCTTCAAGTGTTCCCCGGACCCGAAGCTGAATGATGGCAATGGACAGGTATTTGCAAAGTGGTCCTATCACTGCCCCCCTGAAACTCAACAACTTCACCATGTAAGATATAAACCTGCTGAGGAGAACTTGCTGTGAGACTGCAGAGCACTCGGCTCTGCAGAACCTGGGCCAGAAACAGCATGATGGACACCAGTAACACAGTGCTAACCAGAAGAGGAGGGGTGAACTCTGTGTGGAGGCTTATAGCATGCTCTTTCTTCACAGCTGAGGTGTTTCAGTGGTTTTTTCTAAGGTGCAAACACGCAGCGTTTATACATTTATGTTGACAGGTTAGCAGCCTTGCTCTCAGTAGTAACCACAATTTCTTTTGAAGTATTTAGCTGAAGTTAAGAGACGACCCAGGTCAGTACTCACACATCACACACCACAGCTTTCCTCAAACACAAGAAGAAAAACCCAGCAACGAAAAGCCCAGCTACAGAGTAAACACCACTTGCACACACCACAAAAGCTCTTATTTTCCATGCCCATCCAAGACCACAGATTGTCCTAAGACTGAATACTGGCTCTCCATAAAGGACCTCTGAGCCTATCTGAGCGTCTCAGCTCCCTGCCAACCTGCCAGCTCCCAACAACAGGGCATTGCACATAACAGAACTGCCCTCAGCCAGCTACAGCAATGCACTCAAGCATCCAGACAGCAGCTTCTTTTCATTCCATACCTTCTTGTACAGGCCTTTGTAAAACACACACACACAAAATCTTTACTAGTATGGAAGGAAATCAGTGGCTACAACTGCAAAGCGCCGTGTTGCTAGCCAGAGACGAAGAGCACACAGTCCGATGCTGAATGACTGCCAGCAAAGAGGAGTCCCAGCTTAAGGCCTCAAAAGCACTTGGAAAGCTGTTGCCTGGCTGATTACGTCCCCATGAAAGGGTAAGGCTCCAGAGCAGCGTGCACAGCAGATTAGAAGCAGGGCTCCCAGCAGTGCCGGCAGGAGCTGCAGAGCTGAGCCAGCACACGTACTCTGCAAGTGCACCCTGGTGCGTACTCGCACGGCAACGCGCCTCCCAGGGAGAGCAATACCCATCAGCGGCCAGGCTGCAGAACCCGGGCAGCCACCAGAAATACCTGCGCAACTTCCTCTCAAATGAACTGGTCCTTAAGAAAATTTAAACACCAAGTGAGGGATATGGTAAAACCCCAATAAAAAAAAAAAAAAGTAAGGACAGTGTCTCTGAAAAAAGGGACAATTTGGCATTTGCAGTGTGTACAAGATGTCTTCATACACTTTCCTGATTCCTTGCCAGTAACTATTCAAAAAAGACCACTTAACAAGCAAACAGGTCTTCAGTACAACAAATAATAAAAAAGAGAGCAAAGCTTGTGCTATTTAAATATCATGAAACATTCTGCTAATCATGCACAGATGGAAGTACAGACGCTTCTGCCAGACGCCTTGTTCAGAAACTTTGCTCTATTTTTAATTATTTGATGCACAGAGGACCTGTTTGCTGATTAAAAGGGCACTGCCTTTAAAAGCACTCCATCAATATGGAGTCTAGAGTAGTTTTTAAAAGAGGACTTTAAAAGTAGTAACTCATACCTCCAAGCTCCCTGCACCAGTTTTTATAATCTTATAACCATGAGGTTGGGGGTTTTTTCAGATGTTTTTCTCACCTCAAGAAACTGCCTACATACAGGAAAAATGAAACTAACTAACTAATTCAAGCTATTGTTAAATGCACTGAGTAAATCAATTTGGAAAATGTGTATTTTCCTCTAATATCCCTTAGTCTGTATCTTTTTGTTGTTACTCATAAAAAGAAGGGTTATCAATTTCCAGATAAAAGTTATTTTTGATGGTTTTCTGTTTAGTCAAGAGCCTCCTTTTTGAGAAAACATACCAAATCCAGAATTATCAATCAAAATAATTATTATATTGCTTGGTTTTTTTTAAATCTACTATAACTACAGTATCATTCCAATAGTCAGTTGATGGCAAAAGCATGCTGATACACACACACACACAAAAAAAAAATTTAAAAAGCCCCTCTTACATATTTCCACTCCACACCTTAAGTGAACTTCACTCATTCGGTGGGTGCTTCAGTCTGGTACTTCTCCAAAGCAGTCCAGAAATTTTTCCCTCTCTGAAGAACCTCACTCAAAATGCATACTATGTCACTTTTATTTTCTTTTTCTGAATGAAGTGCTTTTCAAAAATTCTTTTTTGATTTAACTTACATTTCACAACCTATTACTATAGAGCTTTAACACTGGAGCAGAATCACAGAATGAGAAGAAGTGATGATAAAGAAGCCCAAAGAAAAGTGCTCAAGCTGCTATTTTTGACCCATCAGTATGACACATGAAAATGGTATGACATTTTTTTAAATTTATATTAACAATTTGAATTATTGCTATTAATATAGTAAAATAATCCTTTGATTAGAAGATCACATGATATGATAATAAAGTAATAGGTTCTCCTTTATTTTATAAGCAAATGACCCAGGCTCATACTCAGATGAGAAAATAACTGAATGAGTTTTGGTTTTGTGGTTTTTCATCGTTTATATTTTTTAACAATGCCAGTATGTAACATTTTACAAACAAATGTATGTTACTGATTTGTTAGAGATCAGCTGACAAGCCTAAAAAGCAAGATGTCTGCTGAAGAGACACTGCAGCTAGAAACCAAGGAAGACTGACAGGGGCACACAGACTGAAAATCCGATGTTCAGCCAGGGAAACAGGCACCCACAGAGAAGCTTCAGAGAAGAAATAATGGTCTTTTCCCATGAGAAGAAGTGGAAGGCTGCACAGAGTGAAAGGCTTGTCCAGGCAGATCATTGGGGCTGCAAAGCTCACAATCCAGCTATGACTAAACTAGGAAGGAAGAGAGGTACATGAAACAACATTCAAATTTGCATTTCTGCAGAAAACTACTGAGGTATTGAAACACTCTAAGCAGAAGGTCATTTTAGACACATAGAAACACACACAGAATTTAAAGGGAAGACAGGGTCTACACAAAATCTAAGTACTGTGCCAGTAACAAACCCAGTGAGGGAGACGTGTACAAGTAGGTCAGATACGCAGCAGGAAGAACTGCTGAGCACAGGAGAATCATGGTAGAGAAGGCGGTGAAGAGAAAAACTAATTGGCCAGCAACAAGAGAAAGAAGTCTGGATATGGCTAAAACAGGACAGAAGGATGAAAAGGCAAAACATTTTTTGGGCTGTGTAAAGAAAGATTAGTCTTATTCGCCAACACATCCACCTGAAGCACAGGAAGAAAAGAAGACTGATGACATTTGACTGAGCAACAACTTTCAGTCCTTCTCCATCTGAAGGAAAAGCCAAGTGACTGCTCTACTCCCACCAAACAAGGTGTCTGATCAGCAGCGCTGACCTGTCTGCATCAGCTCTGAGCCCAGAGGCTCAGACACACACCAAAGGCCCCAGACTCTATCACAAAACATTTACACCCACATGGCTCCATTGAAACCACCCATGTAAGTGACAGAGGTGGGAACCTGACCCCTTATTTCACCACAGCCTTTGGCTGAGCACCTCGGTGCGTTGCACAACACGCACCCTTCGTGTTAAATAAGAGCAGCATAAAACCACTGGTTGCTGCTGCCTAGGTTGCACAGCACTGCTGGTTTCATAAAGACACCCTGGCTGAGCTGTATAAACAGCACCAAACACTGCAGCCAGCCAGCTGACAGCTCAGATGAACGCACTTTATAGCAGAGCTGCACACATAGCAGAAGTGTGTCTTAGTTTGCATTTCTCCCATTCCATACAGCCAACATGACATTCAGTAAGTTTGACTCCTTAGGTAACAGGGTTGTACTCAATTGCTGATGTTTAATGTATTTCAGATGCTTTACCTTCTACCCACCTCAATTTTCCTTAGGGCTCTTTCTCACTGTACGTTAACAGATAACATCTGGATAGTAACCTCATGTAACAAATGTCATACTTTCACTGAGGAATTACTTGAATTTGCTCAGTCACTACACATCGCATTCCCCCTGAGCCTGCTACTGAGGTGCAACCAAAAGAAACCAGTGGTGACAAACAAATGGCAGGACGCATCCATGCTGGTTGTATCACTCTCACACCTGAAGACCACACAACAAGAATGAGTTAGTCTGTCATCTTGTGCAAATATGGAGCAAAATGTAGACTTTTACTCCTTCAGTTCTTCCAGTATTGCAGCATCACATCTGTTTTATGACACTTTTCTAATGCATTTCTGAGCTATCCAAACACCATATAGTCTAATTTTAAACTATAGATTATTGGACTGAAAGCTCCACCATCATCCTCCTTCCCTGTAAAACAGGACACACGTGTTACACATACTCATGTGACATATATCACGTACCTCCCCACAGTTTAATTAATCAACTGTCAAGTTCACTTCAAAGGAAGTCACATGTGATTTCCAAGACTGTCACTAACAACAAAAATATCAGGCCAGATCACAGCAGAGATCCAAGAAAGCTTAGCAAGAGTGGCAAGAAGGAAATGTGAAACTCAACCCTGATTCAAAGAGGAAGCAAACAAGTCCTAAACACAGAGGTGCAGCAGCTTCTCAGTTCTGCAAACAAGGACATGCAAACACAAATCGTATGACCAGACCAACCAGGTCATCCTCGGCTAGTCCATCAGCAGGTGTTACTTACAGAAGAGTGCTGTTAACAGGGTAGACAGTGGGAAAAAGGAAAAAATAATCCAGAGGAAAGAAACACAGTATTTAGGATGTATCAGGCTCTCCATGTAATAAAGTAGAGGGGATGTACCATTTTATTTGGTGACAGGGAGAGAACAGAAGTGGTCAGCGGGGAAACTTCCACTGTATGTTAGTGAGTTGGGTTTTCTTTGTTTTCAACCTGTGGCCATATTTTAATGCATTAGCATGTAACTTAAATATTGTGTTGACTGAAGATCATGGTCACAATATTCATATGTTAATGTTTTACTGGCATAACTATTGATAGAAATAGTGTTGGCACGTATCCATGTGTCTGGGGCCAAACACTTTAAAGTTCAATCTTAGACACCTCTGAAGCAGACAGATGAAAATCTGTCTAAATCAACATCTAATAACTCTTTGGCTGCCTCTGGAATATAACTATGATACCACAGCTCAGGACGCAGGTCCATCCACAAAAGCAGTAATGGTTTGTAGAAGAATTTGTCAAGGGACAAGTCCTGTCAGTGTAAGCAAACCTTTCATATCACAGGTGAGGCATCCTAAGAAAGTCATATTTCTTTTCTGATTGTTACAGAGGATTTCTATTTTCAGCAATGCCTATATAGCACTACCTGAGACACCTTGAGTCATTAAAATATTAAATTGAATGAAAAATAGGTTTTAAAAAATTGAAAAATGGTTCAATGACCTTCTGTGAGGTTTTGATTCCTTGTGTTATTCTGCTATTTAAAATGCTTATTCACTGCATTTTATAAAATCCCGAATTGGTTTTTTTCTTGTATCTTTGCTTCTACAACATGATATAGTCTTTTAAAAAAATTTTAAAAAATGGACTTATTTTTGTATTAATTTTTTTAAATAATCTCCCAAGCTACTTTCTATCTGTCTGTATATTTGCTGTACTTGCGTTCATATTTGAATTCCATACTTCAAGCCATCTTTGATCAACTTGATTAATATTCCTTTCAAAAGATTTTATAGCTGGTGTACTTCATGAACACAATTAAAGTAGATTAATCTGTTCTGAATTGTGTTTCATAAAACTACTGTTCCTCTGATTAATTTTACAAAAACACATGTTACTATGTACAAATGAGTCTTTTCTCATTGATAAAACAATCCTGTTACACAGCTTCCAGTACTGGGCAAGAGATATCTTTGTGAACATCTAAAAAATGAGCAAGCCTGATGATGCAATGTCACATGAGCTAATCCAAAAAATACTGTATTTTTATTTAGTAAAGGAAAAATAGCCCAGTTCTCAGCTTATAGCACTAGCTCAGCCTCACTGGAAATCTTCAGGTATCAGTACCAGTAGAATAATACCACCATCTAGTCAAAGTGACTGTAGATGATCCACAAACCTTTCTCCACTGAAACAAGTAAAAAAAAATTATTCAAGTTCAATAGCATGGTTGAATTTCAGAGACACTGGGACTGAACAGGACCCATCTGACTCCTGATCTGCAAGAGAGACTCACTTTGACCTTACCATGACTGTCATGGGCAGACTGATGTCATTTCACCCCATAAATCCCCTCGCCTGGTGCTGTAGCTAAGCACCGCTGAACTTAGGTACCCTCTAGAAACACTGTGATGCTGTAATTAGCAGTGAGACTTCTAATGCATTCCCCAGCCAGGAACAAGGGTTGCTGTGGCCACTGGAGTAAAAGAACGTGAAAAGGAAGTGGAGAAGAATTAATAAGACAGGTAACAGCAGAGAAAACACAGTAAAAAACTAACTAAAGTATCTCACATTAAAG
This sequence comes from Serinus canaria, assembly GCF_022539315.1. Taxonomy (NCBI): domain Eukaryota; kingdom Metazoa; phylum Chordata; class Aves; order Passeriformes; family Fringillidae; genus Serinus; species Serinus canaria. Next base: position 63,478,961 of record NC_066315.1, read on the forward strand.
GAACACAATAACCACCAGGAATGAGCTAAACTGTCAGATAGGTATAACAATAAACAGGGTTTTTTTTAAAAAATTCCATTAAATTGATTATTTCAGTGGAGAAGATCAATGATACATAGAAGGTATACTCTGACATAAGCTTCTGCTTCTGAGCATCTAAATTACATTAGGTTTGGTGCTTAGGGTTTTTTTGATAAATTCTGTATTTAAACATAACCCTTCCTTCATTTTTTGGCAGATGCTGTGCATCACACACATTCAACGTATTGTTAACTGTGAACTGTTCACATATCTTAGTGTGGTTTCAATGCTCCTATGGCAAGGCTAAACAGCATTTCAGAAACAATGATATCCCCAGGCCCACACTGTAGTTTCTGAAGCACAGATTAAGCACGGCATTCTGCTCAACAAGCTCATCACTGTTAAGTAACTCATCAGAAAATAAAGAGGGAATTATCAAATGGGAATTGCCAAGTAATTAGTTCTCTGAAGCAGATGACATACAACTGTTAAAGGGAGGGGCTTCCCTGCTAGTCATATGTCAAAGTAGAGCCTCCTAATCTGTAAATAAAAATTCAGTACACATGATTAGTGTGATGGGTTTTTAACTGCTAGTGGTACATGGAGAATAAAGTTACAACTTTATTCTTCCACCTAATAACCTATCAGGATCTTTTTTCCTTGAATATATTAAATTTTCAAACCATTCTGGATCTACTGACAGTCAGACTGCCTTGGGAAAGCTATGAATACAGGACAGTACCAAGCAGAAAATGTGTTCAGGGGCTATGGAAGAGGAGAAATGCATTTATTATTATATACGTTTGAAAATATCAGTTTCTAGTCAGCTGCTACACATGCCACTGAAAAGGAACCACACCAATGAGAAAATATTCAGTAGCACAAAATTTCTGAGCACAGTAAAGAAGGATTAAGCCTGCTTTTGTAATTATCCTTCTCCAATAAAGCCTGACTTTCTTTCAAGTAGCTGGCCTCATAGAAATGTTAGCTGTAGAAAACTACAAAGGCCTTCACACGTGGGTACCTGACAAGCAAAATGTGGTAATGGTCACAACCACACTCCAATACAAGTGAGGAACAATTTGGCATTTTTACTTTTTATAGAACAAGGAGTGACTCAATAAATCCTGAAGCCAGGTTTACATGTAGTTCCAAAGAAAGTAACTGATGAGAAAATAAAGAGGCAATTATCAAATATAGGGTTTGCCTCTATCACAGTGTCCCAAAATGAGAAACCCCTCAGCCAACACATTTAAATCCAGATGCTGCCACCTGGGCTAATTTCAGACCAAAATTATATCCCTAGTAACGAGGGCTAACTTGCTTTCAAAAGCACAGCCCTGGTTTCAAGGCAAGGCAAACCCCACCAGCACACCCCTGCCCAACACACACAGCCAAGGGAGAGGGCAGCAGGAGGGCGCACACAGATGCTCAGGCTTGCACACAACTGCACATCACATCCAGACACCTCACCACTTCTCACCCCCAGCACATGGAGGTTCTCCATCTACTCACACTAACATCCAAAAGCCCAGACTTTTAAAGGAATGCTAACAAGTTGCAGAGTGTGGGACAGCAAATCTCATTCTATTTGCAAATACACCTTTTAAAAACACCAAGTTGGAAGGCGAACCAAACCTTGGACAGTGCCTTATACCACATTATAAATGTCAGCCTTTTGTTTTTATGTAGGCATACCACTACACCCCACACCACCTACACTTCAGACCATGTTATGAAACTTTCTATCAGTCAGACAGCAGGCCTTCAGTATCTGCAGTAGGAACAACAGAGGAAAACCATGAAAGGTTATAACTGAGGTGAGGGGACCAAAAACCCTCATTTTTAAGACATCCATCAGCATTCACATTACTTCATTTAATTTACTTTTTGGTTGCTCACACATAAACAATTTAAAAAATTTAAATTATTCATAATTACTATCCAGTTATACCTAGTTCACAGCTCCATTTCACTTGTGCTGTTAACACATTAGAAATCTCCGCTGCCTACCTTCTTTTAGCCCCACAGATATTGTAGACCTTCATAAAAGAGCATGAGGGAAGAAATAAAGCCAGCTATGATAAAAGGACCCTGATATGAAAACCAAAAAGCTAGCACTGCACACAGTAATATAGAAACAGATTAGTTCTTTTTATGTTCACTATTAAGTATTTTAAAAGGGCAGACTTGCCTGTTTACAGAGAGAGGTAGCCAGAAGTCTGCATAAAACAGAAATTATGTCTTACGTACAAAATAAGCTATATTAGGTAGCATACCGACATACTTACTGAAAATTCAGCCAAAAAAAATTTCTTACAAATGGGCTGCAGCTGTAAATTCATCCCAGTACTATGATTAATAAATATCAAGTGACTCGACAACAGAAAAGATTAAAAAGAACTCTTTAATTGTTAAAATGTCCAGGATCTCATGCAAAATCCTCTCAAGACAACTGTATAAAAGAAAGCATTGAGTCATTTGCCTACGTGAAAGGAGGCAGTGCAAGCTCTGAACAAATAACAATAACTCAATGTTTTGGAGAGCAGGCTAAAACTAACTAAAAATAAAGAAAGGAAAGCTGTATCTATTTATTTATTCTTGCTTTATTTTTACTAATACCAATTGTCCATATCCAGGCAAGATGCTTAGATGGCTCTGCAGAAAACGCTGCTTGAATTAGAAGGGTAAGCACACCTGGACAGCTGACACACAACAAAGATGTGGGTAACCACTGAAGCCACACAATTCCTCACGTGAGTAAAGCCATGAATGCACATGCAGGGACATTAAGCCTCAAATATGGCTTCTGAGATGCATTTTGGATGCCTTTAAACGTGTCCCATGTTCCATCCCTCTGACAGATTCTGGGGTCATAAGCCAGGTCTGCCTAAAATGGAGCAGGGAAGTTGCCACCTTCACCCCAAAACAAATGCAAAAGCCAGAAAGATGATGAGTGTGACTATGAAATGCTCTACTGTGGCTGCTCCCTGCATAGTGCCAGGTCATGTTTCTTCCACATGTTACTACTGTGAGCTCCTGCTGGTTTCCTCCAGTAGCAGAGAGAAGTTTGCAAGCAGGCAGTGCCTATCCCAATAACTTTTATTTCACTTATTTAGTTATACAGTAGGCCTGATTTTGATTGTTCCACAGAAAAAATGAGAATTAGTGAGGTCACCAGAGGTACCCCCAACTCAGTAAGTGAAATGTCCAACAATAAGAAGTTAAACCAAATCTAACCACATCTAAGGTCCACAAATACAATACTAAACTCCAAGCTGAGCTGGTATAGGAAAACCAGCATTTTAGTACTGTACTCCTATCATGCCTCTGTATCAGACTTAACTAGTTTACATTTTTAATCTAAAATATTTGTTTAACATTGAATATATTGTCTCTCATGTAATTGCAGAAAATACCAGATGCTAAAATATAAAAAGTGACTTAGCAATAGACTGTGGGTAACGGAATCTAATTATTCATAGGACTTAACTAATATCATAAACACATTTTTCTACAACACAAGTTAATCTTAAAAAAATTAAAAATTAAATGCTTTGTGTAACTGATAACATCAAAACAAAAAACTTTCTTCTATTTGATGTCCCAAATCAATAGCTGCTACCAATCCAGTTTTCTTCCAAAACGGAAGGACAAAGTGTGCCAGCACATGGGCACTTTGTGTGGTTTTCTACTCTGGAGAAACTCTTATTGCTCTGAAGTTACAGCGGTTACCACTCACCCCCACCATTCAAGCTCCTTTGGAAATTGTAACAGGCCTGTCCTTGCATGTAACTACTTGCCTAGGCAACTTCCCTCTAAAACACAGCACCCTTCCCCACAGCCACAATAAAATGTAAATTATGCACTGCATACTTTTCTATGACATGCTGTATACATTAAGAAGTTATTCTGCAACAGAGACTTTCTGATCAGCCCTGCATAAATAAGAATGCTATTGCAATTAATAGCATTCTTATTAGGAATTTCAGATTGTAAATTTAAAAAAGAAATCCTTTGGTTTTCTGCAAGCAATCACTATATTTAATTTTCTTTTATTTAAGACACAGGCAATTTTATTATGACCCTTTATCTTTTTTTTTCTTAAAGCATTAGCAGTATTGCCAATCCCAGGCACTTAAAAATCATAGAATAGGTCCAAAAAACCAGGCTGGCTTAATGACAATCAGATTAAATAAATAAAATAAAAATTTATGTTCTTTTTATTGGCAGTGTGATTGTTGAGTCTTGGGACTTGGTCTTTTCAAGTTATTTTCCACAACCATATGGGAAGGAGAGAGAGAGGAAAGGGACAGCAGCAGACTGATACATGTGCACTTTTACATCTTGTCTGGCAACAGCATTTCAGGGAGGAAAATCAGAAGAACTGAAAGCTTTCCTCAAAATAGAGCAAAAGACACACAGATACATCAGTAGTGACTAATTATCCTGGGAACTATTCTAATGCCAGACAAAGTTTAATGCACAGAAGAAACTCAAGACAGTGAAAAAGCCAAGCAGGCAACAAGCAACAGGAATCCTGAAAATGATCATAAAAGTGAAGGAAGGATTTATTCAATTTTACACATGGCATTTTATAACAAGAATCAAAGTCTGCCAACTTTTCCATTCATACTAACATCTTCCAATAACTGAATATACTCTGACCTAAGGTGAGCATAAAACTACCCATCTGGAACCCACCTGTTCTCTAAGTCACAGAACTGAGTCATCAGAGTTAAAGGAATTTTTCTGAGCAGAGTTTCTCAAGGACCTCTACTGCCAGGCAAGGGAAGTACAAACCTATCATAGGCAGGTAATCACACAGACACGGGGAAGGTGTGCACTTTGCCTAAAGCCCAGAGCAGACAGCATACATTTGCTGAAGGAAATAAAAAGCATTGCATTCTCACCTTATTGGCAGTGCATAACTGTAGGGTGAAGAAAAAAATGATGGTGGTCACTGTCCTACGGGGTCAAGAATAAATTCACAGCTTGTATTGCTTGCCCATCTGGCTTGGCCTGCAATGTGACTGTTGATCCAGGAGTTGAGGAGATGGAAACCAAAATAAAGAGAAACAAAAACACAGTTAAGAGTCAACATTTACAGTCATTTACAACACACTAAGACATCCCAATGAAGACTGAGAGAGGCTGCTTTTACTATTACTCAAGCACAAATAAACCATAGATTTAATTCTGCAGACAGAGCTCATACAGTAGAGAGCGGAGCCATTTATTCAGAGTGCTCTTTTCCTAAATGTGATCTTAATGAGGTGAAGAATCATAAGCAAGTGGAGATGACTGTCTTCACTGCCAACAGAATATATTTTATTTGAGAAGCAGTAGCATCCTGAAAACACAGTGCTACAATTACTACTACTAGGTGAAAAATAATCACCTATTGGAATGTTACTTTACTTTGTACACTATTTTGTCATTAAACGTGGCATGCTAGAGTTGATGCCTATTACTGTAAATTCCCAAAAAATATAAACAAAGAAAAACTTTAACAATATGTTTTTTAAATTTTTTCTGGGATTTTGCTCAGCAAAATCATGAAGAGCCAGCACTGAACTTCTGCTGACATCACCTACTAAAATACATTTGGGGTTTTCACTTGGAATCTCACCAAATATTTTTATCACTGTTGGTACAATAAAAGGATTTAGTGGGACCATTTTTCCCTCACTGAGAATCATTTCTGTTGTTTCAGTTTATGAGCATACTTACTTGTTCCTATTTAGGGAAGGATTTACACGCATACTTAACTCTAGATAGGTTCTTTAATCAATCCTCATTCAGCAAAACCCTCACTGGGACATCTACTAAAGTAACTTTGCAGACTGGGACCAATGCACACATACAGATTTGCATGTGTTGTACAACCACTTCAGATAACAGCTTTGAGAAAAAAAAATACCATGAAGCATTACATTCTCAACACATGCACTGAGATCAAAAAGGATTTACAGTCATGGATCTAGTTTTTATCTTTTTGCAAAAATCAGGAATCTGCAAAGTTTCTTACATTTTAAAATGTTAGTCATGCATCACCTCAACCAAAGCCATGTGAAAATCTTCAACTTTCTCATATAAAGAATGTGAATCACCGAATAAGACTTCAAAATACAGTGCCTTTGACCGAATACCTATTTATTTATTTATTTATCACATTTAGAGTCTTGCTTAAAAGTAAAATGAAAGGATGAGGACAGGATTTTCACTTTGCAAAGCTTAGGCTATTGAAGTCACTGGAATATAGCAAGTCAGTTCTTTGCAATGAAATATTTACCTGTGCCAAGCCTGTGATACTTCTCTTTCTTGTTCTAATTATATCTTTATCTGTTAACCCAGAGTTGGTTACAGCAGTCTCAGAAGAGACCTACAACTAAATCTGTTATCTGCACTCTCTGAATTGTATACACCATACCTGCACAGTTCTTCGGAACAACCAAATCACTCACAACCTGTGTGGTTATAGCTGAGGCTGTCACACAGCCTGACTTCTCTCAAGCATCACCAGCGGTAGCTGCCTCGCACGCTGGAGTAGGTTTGCAGCCAACCAGTGCTTCAGACCATCTATGCAATCCTGACAAGCACTTCCTTTACAGCTTGCCACACTTTTTTTATTGCATTTCCCTCTCAATTAGTACACCACAACAAAAGCAGTGTGCATATGAACAATGACAATGATAATCCTGTCAGCTTCTAAGATGTGCTGCTAAACCTCAGCGAGGGGAAAAATTAGGCCTTGATTTTGTTTTACTAGACAAATTACTAAGACAATTACTTTAAAGTTCTAATGTTTAAATCTTTAGTTGCTTTTCAGGTGACTGATTTCAAGTGTCTATTTTCTTAATTAATGGGAAACTAGGCCACTGGATCTATTACATAAAATTTTGTTTAGTGAAATTCCGTGTCTCTTGTAAATGTCTTTTAAAACAAAACTAGTTTTTTCAACCTTTTGAAATAGATTCAGTCTAGAAAAGCAAAGTTGCACTGTTTATTTTTCAGAAAAGTTGTTTTAACTATGTATATATTGACTTTTTGAAAATAATTGCTTTCTAACACTCTAAGTCACACAGGTACTTTGTCTTACAATAAAATATGTATAAGCAGCATGCAGCACACAAAGGCTCACACTACAGGAGTTGTCCTGCTCATGACTATTCCACTCTCTCCAGCCAGTCCTCATAACAAGCTCTTCTATTTCAAGATACCTCCTCAGAAAGGCTGCGGCCACACCGAGCAGAGGATATTCCCTTCTTGCCAGAAGGGCAAGTTATTTGAGGTATTGAGAAGTTGCACTTCAGTGCAGGAAATTACCTGCAAATACCCTGTCCCCGCACCCCTCCAAGAAGAAACACTTGCTTGGCAGGGAGGCTGAGATCTGCAAACTCATCACACCAAACCCAGGACCGCCACTCAACACAACAGCTGAACCACTAACAGGCATTTCTCATTGCCTCCTCCTCCAGCTCCAGTGCTTTAACATCAGAGTGATTAAAATATCTATTTTACTGAGATATTTCTGGATTGCTTTATGTTCCAGCCTGGTACTACAAACACTCAGGAGCTGTGGGTGCTGATGATTTCTCATCACTGAGACACAAAATCCTCCGGGCCAAGTTCAATATTAGTGTCAGTGCACCCAAGATTAGTGACTGGAGTAGGGGTGTTACCCACTTCTACAGACACTTAATGCAGCTCCTTAATCAGGCAAAAATCCTATTTAAGCCCACAGTGCTTTTTGTCATGAGAAGCAATACAGAGAAAAAACCAGTGATATGCAGCAGATCACTTTCTGAGTTCAGTTACTCTACTACATGCCTGGATTAAATCCAATAAATGGAGTTATTTGAGATATACACCCATGTAAGTGGCTCACAATCCCATCCCCTGGAGTTACTCCAGATTTATGACATTAGAACACAGTGCCAAATTTAGTGCTTTTAAAAAATTATACCTACATTTATGGAAAAATGGCTTAAAAGAGTCATGTTCAAACAATGAGAATGAAGACAAATATACGTTGATCGGTGAAACATGTTTTTAAGAGCAACATGCAGTTCAAAGCTAATTATATTACATATCCTTTGACGCTGTTATAAACTGTGTCAGAAAGTCTCCTGCTCTATGGCTATAATATTTTGATGAGCACAAATGCAAAATATACACCCATACTTGAAACAAAGTGTTTGTTGAGGCAAAAATTGTTTTTATACATGAGAAACTGCAGTCAGCTTTCACCTAACACACAAAAGGGCCTAGACCTTGCTAAGAACTATGAGGAGGCTTTAACAAACCCAGAGTGGCAATACTGACATCAAGTATCACCAATTTTCATCTTACCAGCCACAGGGTGTAAAGTACAGTACGGGAGTGGAGAATAGCGAGCCTGGGGCCTATGATGAGAATGTTGGAATGGGAACTGTTAGCAAACACTGCTACAGCCACTAAACAGTTAAACCAGACAGACCGGGGGTGGGGGGGGGGGGGGGGGGGGGAGAAGAGAAGGAAAAAAAAAAAACTCTGAAGAAACTTTCATGCAAGCTTGTATAAGCCAAAAGCATTTTTACAAAGTACCACACCTTCATTAATTTGCTAATAAAACACGCAAGTGGAACTGACGATTTGGCTGACCTGCTAAGCGTGCCACGTACGGTCCCATCTGCCTGACACTCTAGTGGGCAAAGAACACCCTTCCCTAGAAGTTCGGCCATTAGGAGCCCACCACCGGCATCTTTCAATTTTCGGTAAGCCCGAGGCGGTGGCCGCGCCGACCGTACGCCACCAACGCGGCACACGCAGGGCTGGCGGTAGCCCGCTGGGTCGCCCGCCAGCCACACACGCACCTGGCTGGCCGGTGAATACGGTGAATCCCGTCTGTTACCATGGCAGCCTGATCTAATTACATGACTGATCAGGGCTGGAGTAAGCGCGCTGAAAGCCTGCACCGCTGACATGTCGCAACATGATGAGAGAGACAGACAGACAGCCGAGCAGGGAGGAAAACCTATCGAACTCTGCCTTATGTAAAAAGTGAGGAGATTACAGCCACCCTTTCAAAACAGCTGCTACCCGTAAAATACCGGGCCAGTTTTACGAACAAATTAGGTGCAGTAATAACGTACAATTACTACTATTATCCTGCAGCATCACAAAAATAACTACGGCGCAATATTTTCCCTGGCCATTCTCAATTTCCCTCTCCCCCATTCATAACCCTTGCTCCATATGATAAAATTGCACCGTCTCTATCAGTCGAACAGAAATAGATTAACATGAAGCCGGGATTTTCCTTCAGGGGACAGTTTCATTCGAAACTGAAATTAAAAGTCCTTGACTTATCAGAGTGTCAGCAGAGTAACTCACTATGCCCGACCGTATTTGACGCGTGAAGTAACCATTACTGCATAAAATACATAACCATGAGCTTTAAAGGTTAAATTATAAGCTGCTTTACAAAATATGAATTTCTTTACCACATGAAAGGGAAAAGGTATTCGGCAAAGGTCATTTACCTGCACACCCTTCCCGTTCTGTACACAGAAATCATTTGTAAAAAGGAAGGTTTTACAAATCTAGATTTCTTCGTCTGGTTGTAAAAGAAATGCCTAAAATTTTTCCCCAATTGTATCTGGAGTTCGGGCTCATAGGGGAGAGATGCTGCTCGGAGGAGTCCCTATTACACAGCATACGGTAAACAAAATAAAAATAGCCTGTCGTTCTCGTTGTCTACACAGTGCATTATATAACGGGCTTCCGACTTGTTTTCTTTTCTATTATTACTCTTCAGTAATTCCTCCTCTTCAATAACATGTAAATCGCTCCCAATTCTGTCATTTTATTATTATCGCTATTACTATTACAGTAGGAGCTAACGCTTTTCCAGCACGCTTTAATTTGGACTTTAATATATTCTCAGGAATCACATTGACGGATTCAGCACCCACAACCGTACACGGGGTCATTTATTTGTTTTTCTGCCGGTAAATTACGATGCCTTAGGGTTAAAAAAAAAAAAAAAAAAAAAAAAGCCAAAAAAAATCCCCAAAAAACCAACCAACAAATAACCAAAAACCAAACCACCAACAACCAACCCCAAACCCCCGCAACCCAACCACCCCGCAACCCGACCCAAGCAAACCCAGAGGCAGCGGGGGAACGGCGAGCGGCAGGAGGGCAGCGGCCGCCACTAGAGGCGAGCGGAGCCCCGGGGCGGCGGCGGGGAACCCCTGCCCCGCTTCCCCTCGGGAAGCCGCCGGCCGGACCCCACAGCCGCTGGCGGGCAGCGGGGCGGCGGCGCCCCGCCGCTCCCCTTCCCCCATCCCTCCCGCCCCGTCCCTCCCGGCAGTACCGGGTGGCGTCTGCAGCCGGCCTGGGCCCTGAGTGAAGCGAAGCGGGGCTGCTGCCGGGCACATCCCAGCGCCAGCACCGCCTCCCCCGCCGCCGCCGCCTCCTCCTCGCTTCATTCACCCTCCGGCAGCCGCCCAGCCCCGTACTACATACGCCGTGCGGTGGCGGCGACCGGCCCTGCCGGCGACCGGCCCCGCGCTGCGCCCCGCCGGGTCCGCCCGCCCGGCGTACGAGCCCCGCACGGCCCCCCCGCACCGCGCCGCGCCGGCCGCGCACGCACACATACACACACACGGCACCGCACCGGCACCGCACCCCCCGCCCGCACACACACACACACACACACACACACACTCACGGCACGGCAACCCACACACAGAGCCGGCACCGCACCTCCCGCACACACGCACCGGCACCGCACACACGGACGCAGACACACACACACACAGATATACACCGCAGCCCCCACTCTCTCACACACACCGCACACACACCTCGCGCACACACACACCCCGCACACACCGGCACCGCACACCGGCCCCCCCGCACACACGAGCACACGCGCAGTCTCACACACCCCGAGGCCGCCGCCGCCGCACCGGGGGCAGCCGCGACTCGCAAAATGTCCACCGTCCCCGCGGCCACCCACACCCCGCCCGGGCCGGGGGGAAGCGGGAGGGAGGGAAAGGGGGGGGGGGGGGTGAAGAAGGAGGAAGGAGCGGGGCGGGGGGGGGGTGGGGGGGGATGGCAGGGCTGTACAAGCGGCTCTCGCCGCGGGGCCGCCCCGGCCCCCCGCTTCCTCCGGTGTCCCGCATCCCCACTCTGTTCCCTGCGCGGCGTCCTCGGCCATTTCGCGGCCGCCCCCCTCTCCCTCTCCCTCCCTCTCCCCTCAGGGCCGAGCCCGCGGCGGCAGCGCCTGCGGGCTGGGCCGGGCCGGGCCGGGCCGGGGGCGGCCGCAGCGAGGCGGGCTGCAGCCCCGTGGCGGGGTGGGCAGCGCGTTCCCCTGCCCCCTCAGCCCCGTGTTTTTCCAGCTAGAAATCGCCGGCGGTTTGCAGTCTAAACAAGGGAAGAAGCCGCGGCCGGGTGGGGGGGAGGCAGAAAGCAGAGGAGGAAAAAAAAGCCACTTACTGTAAAGTGTCAGTGGAGGTGGGGTTGGCGGGGGTGGGGGGGTCAGAGAGAGACTCGCACACAAATGTCTTCCTAGCTGATCACGGGGCTTGGGTCTGCTTTTTGTTTGTTTGGCTTTTTTCCTTCCCCCTGCAGTGACACAGGTCCGGGATGTCTCCACCACTGTAGTAGAAATGATGTCTGCGGTACAGCGCTCGCTCCCTCTCCGCTCTCCAGCATGTAAATGGGTAATAGAAGCCAAATATGGAGCAGTTGGCTGCCTCTGCAACAGCTCAAGGATCCTACTTCATGCAAAAGGCGGGGGGGGCGCGGGGGGGGGGGAGGGAAGGGGGGGGGGAGAGAAGGGAGGAGGAGGAGGCAAGGCAACACTCTGGCAGTCGGCCAAGAGAGCCACACAGATTATTGCATACGCACGGCACCGCCGGGCCAAGGCGGCCTTTAACCCTTTGCGGGCCGCCGCACGCTGCCCGGGGGCGAGCGGCGGGCTGGGGGCTCGCCTCGACACTTACCTCCTCCCTCCCCTTGTAACACTTCAAAGCCCAGGCTGGCTCTCTACGGTGGGATTAATCCCTGCGCACGCCAGTGTTCCAGAGAAGTCCCTGCTCCTCTAGAAGGCTGCGTCGCGGGGCTCTCAAGTCACTTTGCAGGCGGAAAGAAATGAGATGGGGAGGGGAAAAAGAAAAAAAAAAAAAAACCAACAACCCAACCCCGAACCTATATTGTTTAAGGGGGAAGAAACAGACAGCTAGCGACGTGTGCTGTCCTTCAGAAAAGGCAGGGAATGCTGGTTTAAAGGATGCATGAAAATCGGTTGCTCAGTCAAGGCTGGTCCGTCTCTCTAAGGGAGGAAATAAAACTGTGCTGGAAACCAGGGAATGCTCTGAAGCAGCCTCTGCGAGAGTCAGAAGAGGGTGATTTTATTTAAGATGCCATATTGCATTTTGCTGTGGCGAACTGTGAAGTGATTTAGAGCAAGAGCCTGCATCCCACTCCCTTTTTCTGAATTAGTTTTATTTATCCGGATCCTTGGCATATGCTTGAGTTGCTTTGTAGAAAGTACCTTCCACTTCATTCAGACCAAAGAGACTCTGACTCATACCGTCACTGAACTACAAGACAGGCAGGGCTGAACCACGCATGTTTGGGTACTAATTCCCTCTGGATTCCTCAGCACTGGTTTCATCAAAGATCCCTTTGCATCTCACCCAGCTGTCTGCAGACCACCGGGAGCCACTCCTGAACTTCCCCCCCCACCTCCCACCCCACCCCCCGCCCCCACCAACTATGGCAACTTACACTCCCCTGGCACTCCAGCGTCAGTGTGTTACTCTCTTACTTCCCTCAACGCAGGTGTCTGCAAGCTACAGTGACGGCCAAGTAACAGGCACAGATGCAAAACAGAGACCAGAGAAAATATCTTCCTTCTGGACCGTCTCAGTCCGGTCTTCACATTTAAAAAATTTTAAACAACCCTCACACCCCCAAAAATCAACTTACTAAACTAGGTACAATTTAAAGAAATAAAACAAATTATGAAAGCAATGAATAAGACAAATGCAGGCAAAGGATGGTGGGATGCTATGCTTGCACGCAATCCAACAGTGGCCCATAAGAAGCCATTCATTCTCTGCTTTGGCATCAGGAAGAGAAGTAGAGTACAGAGGCCCCTCCTCACACCAAGGACATTGCAAGAAAATGATGCATAAATACCAAAGGCTGTTACATGGCAGCTCCAAGGAGCTGGACGCTGTGGGGTCCCAGGCCTCAGAAAGGCCTGAGATGTGCATTTCATGTAACATGGCCATCCAGATCAAGCTGTTTATTGCAGCTTGTACCAATTTGCCATGACAATAAGCTCCAAGGTACCAGGTTTCTAGCAGGTATACCTTCTATGTGTCCTTTTTATATTAGCATCAGGTTTTAGCTGCAAATTAAATCTAGCATTAAGAGTTTAGATGCAAAGTACCCTAGGACTCAGCTTGCCATTATGTAGATCAGCAAAGAAGTCCCTTTAATAAAGGACTGTACTGGCTTACTGTAATTGCTAAAGAATGTACTAATAACATTGTAAGCCACAGCATTCTGGATTTAAGAGTTGATACCGTAATACAGACTGGCTTTAGAAAACATAAGGATCTTTTACCACAGCATCTTCTGTATCTTTAGTTCAGGTTCACTATGAAAATCAACATGATTTTCTGTTCTAGCAGTGATCTGGAGACAGAAGCAGCAACAGGCCAAGATATCTTGACAAATATGCCACTCAGTACCTACAAGAGAGTGAATCTAAAGCAGCAAAGCAGACAGCAAAATTGTATTCACCCAGCTAATGTAAGGTTCATTGATTTAATAAAAGGAACCAAGGGAAAGAGACAAAGACTGGAGATTACTGAAAATCAAGTGAAAGCCCTGGAGAAACTGAAAACCCATCATCAAGGTTCAATTCAGAGTACAAGGCATTCTGTCTGCCACCTTTTTTATTCCAGTAGTACAGAGTGTTACCTCAGGAGAAAGGAATCTTTCCTTCTCAAACATTCACCTTGCCAAGAGGTGTGGCACACGCAGAGAAAGAGAAGCCACATTCATGCTGAAGCAAGCTTTGGGCAACTTTCCCTTCTGCAGCAGGCTCATGTAAGAGGCTTGTGTGCTCCTCCATTCTGCGGCTATAGTGTTTGCCTCAGGACCCTCATTTTTTGCCACACTGTATACTCTAGGCTTTTACACCTTTTTCTATGTTTCTGCTTCAGAGTAGAAAAGAGACCCCCACGATGTAAGTGCATTGTAAGTTAAAGCAATAGTGCTTTCCTTAGCGGGCAGGCACTTAACCCGTTGCTCTGGGAAGTGCCACAACTGCCACCAGACAAGTCAGGTTCATAAGCCACTCTCACCTCTGTTCTGACTTGATACATGTTGATTGCACTAACAGATGAGGGATGAGGGGACTATGCCTCTGTGAACACACACAGGATATGCAACCATGTCACAAGATGTCCTTGTGCCTCGGCAGCTCCCCTGCCCTATGCTGAGCCTCAATATACTCCCTGTACAAAGGATTCCACAAAACATCGAAGTGCTGAGAAAGGCAAGTGAGGGTCTACATGGGTTCTTGGACACAAGAACCCATGTAGACCCAAGCATTTTCATTTACTGCTGGTGATGTGCTGAAACTGATAGGACTCCCAGGAGAATATAATCTGACCAAAAGATACTAAACAATTTGGCATGCAAGATGCACACTGTCAAGAATAAACTGTTTTTCAATTCACTAGTTGTAATGTGCCATCTACACAGCATGTTTGATACAATTAATAGTACTTTTAAAAAATGGGAGAATAGGAGGCATAATAAGTTGGATTTTTTTTTAATACTAGCATTCAGGGAAATGCAGTGATTGACAGTGTATTGAGTGTGAAAAGTAATCTCACAATTATTGATCGTTACAGTTCAAATCTTCAATATGTCATAAAATGACATTGTTGGTCTCATTACAGCCTCTAGTGGACAGTAGTAATCCACCTCACAGACCTGTCATACCATTTGCTCAAATGACAAGTGTTATCAAGGCAGAGGTTACTCTGAGAGAAAACGGACCTACAGGTCATTCTTATCCACCAGAAAAAAGGATTTTGGAATACAATCAAAGGTTTGCTGTCACTGCGTAAGGTGCCTCACTTTACTCTTCGGGTATAGCATTGGCTTGTAAATAAACAGAGAACTTCTGCTATTAATTTCAGCTTCTGACAGCTTTCATAAAACTAAATTCATCTCAAATATTTTTATAACAGAAAATATTGGTTGCCATGTTTTTGGCTTAAGTAAGATGTTTTTAATCCAACTCAGAATCCACTGACTGTCCAATTCACCTATCTATTTACAGCTCTCACATTCATATAATTTTTGCTAATGCTGATATTTTTGTTATTATTTCAGACATATGCAGCTGATTTAAGGTATTTTTACAGCTTTAAATGAGAAACTATAATTTGGATTACAGCTGGCTAATTAAGGCATGCTTTTCTCAGGAAAGTTAAAAATGTACACGATCTGAACAATAATGTGTTTGGACTATATCTTTAAGTGTCACTTGTGTGAATGTAACAAAACATGACTAATGTCTTTAATTTTTGTGTATTCACTCAGAAATGAGTGTATCCCCTGTCAAAACATTCCCTGTTGATGATGTCCTCCAGAACTCTGCGATTATCTTCAGATGCAAGGAAATTGGATTGGTAGACACAGAGAGCCAATGCTGTCTCTTTAAAGCCACAAGTATCTCAGGCAAATTAACAATTAGTGAAAGGAGAGTAAAGCATTCAGGAAAACTAAGCAAGTATGTAGTACTACACTGTGACTCAAAGAGAAAAATCTTATAGTCTAAAATGGTGGTCCTTTGCAAGTGAATTCAAAGGAAAGGCTGCCAATAATTTTTTTTTTTATTACACTGTGGTGAGGTAAGGGTTGCAGGGTGATGAAGAAATCATTATTTGTCATGCCTTACAATTTAGGTAATGGAATATTTAGGTTAAAAAATGTTTACCTTATCATTGTCTTGACTTTTTAAAAGAAGCAATCAAGTTCTCTTAAAATAACAATAGTTTCAATGGCTTTAAAGTAACAATAGGTCCTTAAATGGAGATCTGAAATGAGATGCTGTATTTTTGTTGTTGCTTTTTTAAAACTGGGCAAAGCAATTCATCGGGGAATTAAGAAAACTGAGGACTCTTCTAAAGTCTCAAAATCAAGTCCGGTTTAGTCTTTTGAATACAAAGTCAGTCAGTTACAGGTCACTGCTTTGAAGGGAAGATCTGTTAACCTACCAATTGCCACTTCAGGATGGACCACAGCCACAATTAGTCCCATAAGCTGGGGCAACCAGTGGAAAAAAGTGCTCATCCCTTCTCTAGGGGTGCTTCACTGGTTTAGGCGCCTATCAAGTAATAACTACTGTGACCCATTAGGTGCTTTATGGCCAGTGCTCTTAAGCTATCTGAGGTCTCAATCTGTGTCCTGGCCTCCATGTATCTCCTCTGACACTGCAGCTACCCAGATGGCAGGTGTGAGAAGAAAGGCCAAGCACAAATGGAAACTAAACTCTGTCTTATTCCTGGAAGTGATCATTTCATCTTGGGGTCAAAGTACACCAGCAGAACACAGAGGGGAAGCTCAACTCTGCAGAAATGCTTGTTTCCAGGGATGTCAAGGCAATGCTGTTAACAAGGATTAACATTCAACCAACATGCAGGAGAATCTGCCAGCCACTGGCTAGGAGAGGGCTCTCAGGTGCTAGCAAGGAGCAGGCAGAGATCACATGCCCTTGTAAGAGACAAATGTTGTCCCATCCCTTTAAATCATACCTGGTACAGAGACTTATCTGGGAGTTCACTTCCCAGGATTTTTTCTGTCTCTGAAGGGCGTTACGGTCTAGACAGATTAGATTAGCATCTATTCTGTAAATACCTAGGGTTGGGAAATATCTCTTGACCTTTCTTAAAACATCTTACCCATATATAAGGCACTGGGTTTTCCAAAACCTGATAGTCCCTCTGATCAATGCTATACAGGTTTTGATAAGTGCCATGAATTTTTATGAGAGGAGGGGAATGGGCTAGAATGAACTGGTTACCTGTTTGAACAGACACAGAAATTGAAAAAAAGGATTTTTGACTCCTAAATCCTTTAATGGCCCCAACTGAGCTGTTCTGGTCTATTGAACAAATCCTTCCTACCGCATGGATAATCGACCTACCAGACTTCCAGAGCCACTGTGCTCAATCCTGCTGCCAAGTCTGCTCTTTTTGTTCACATGCTAAAAAATCTTCATGTTTAGTTGAGAAAAATGCACGACTTATAATGACAGCTATTTTCTACTCTTACTGTCTCTACCTCTTCACAAAATATGATACACACAGGCCTAGCCCCCAAAGCTGTCATCCAAATTCAGAACTCTGGTTTACCAAATTCATCCAATATAGGTATGTTTGGGCTCATGCCTTGGTTTCAAGACAGTGAGAAGTGCAAGCTGCGTAAGTTTCAAGACCAAAGTTATTTTGTATCTATATAGTCTTCAAAAAGAAAACTAGTAACTAAGACAGTGTTAATCAGAAAGACAGTAATGGTTCTCAAATTCAGGCATCATCTACATAGAAAAGAGCTGTATTTCTTTCAGCTCTTCAGCTCTGTTTTCAAAAGGTATCTTACAGCAAAAAACTGCAGTCACCTGATGCACAGGAATGAAGACTTTGAACAGTTCCTAAACATTAAACAAAAATTGAAATGGGATAATTTTGGTATGAAATAATTGCTATATCCCCTTATATTTGACTCATAATTGGAAAATCACCAGGCAGAGATGGACAACACTCATGACAGTGTATTGCCTGGAGGGTAGGAATTCTTCAGCCTTGCAAGGCTTTGACCAACCTAAGTGAGCATGGTAAACATTTACCTTCAATTTATCCAGTTATAAGCTGACAGGGTATTTTTCATGTTTCTTCTGCAAGGTGACAGGTACATGCCCACAGAACCCTAAAACTCCAGAGTTTAAAAAAAAAAGTCCTAGTAAAAGTGACAGGAGGCCTGAGGTAGGATATGACGTTAAATCATAGTTATTTCAGCTTGTGCAGACCCTTTTATAACTAGATTGGCATCACTTTGACTTCTTACTGCACAAAGGCAGCATCTTTCCCTCAGAGATCTGCCAGATCCTCATGTTCTCTCTTTACCCTTCAGCAGAGGCCTGAGATGTCATCTCATGCCTCTCTCTTCCCCTCTACCCAGTTCTTCCACAGAAGAACTCCCATTTATGCCTGTTTTCCTCTGCTTGATCTGTCCTGTGTCTGCTCTCAGCATCCTCACATGATATTATAAATTTATATATATATTTAAGGTAATGAAAGGTACCCATTCAAAGCTCTAGAAGTCCTGAGCCATAGCAATTACAAGCAAAACACAAAAGTGTGAAAGAAGTTTTATCAAAAGGAACTTACCTGGGCAACCAAGTAGACCAGAAACACCTGCCTGCTGAAAGCTCATCTCAAGTCTTCTTCTAAAGTGGGTGGGGTTTTGCCTCAGGGCATCTTCAAAGATCATAAAATTAAAACTGTCATGAAGTGTAGGTTCTATCACATGGATAGATTTGCTCGTGCATGGACTGTTTTGTCATGGGGTCAAGTATAGCCAAGAGAATGGAGTGGACACCTTGGGGACAGGACCATCTCATGAGCAGCTTTCCTACTCAAGAGACCCTAGTTCTGGAACATTTCCCACTACAGAGTTTTCCCAGCTTATACTCTCATAGAATCATAGAATCATTAAATAGAATCATAGAATCATTAATCATTTTGGAAAAGACTTTTAAGATCACTAAGTCCAAATCATCAGCCCAGCACCACCATGTTCACCATTAAACCATGTCCTCAATGCCATAGCCATACATTTTTTGAACATTTTCCAGGAATACTGACTGCATCACTTCCCTTGGAAGTCTGTTCCAATTCTTTTCAACCCTTTCTGTAAAAAAATAATCTTTCCTAATATCCAATTCCAACCTCCCCTGGTGCAAATTGAGGCCACTTCCTCTTGTCTTGGGAATCCTCTCATCTTCTTTGTGCCAGAGGACATAAGAATGGCCACCCAGTGACCATAGGACAGCAGTGATCATAAGCAGATGCTTAGGGAGACATGGGCATTATATACTACTTTATCCACATACTATCCAGCCTCCCACTATTTTCAGCTTAAAGAACTTCCTGAGCAGAATGCAGTTTCTGCCCATTTAGTGACCCGCAGTGGATTAATCTCCCAAGATCTGTATCGTCTTCTCCATCATCTGTAAACTGTAGGTATGTGCTATGTCACATTGCACAGCTCAAGCCCCTGATGCAAGAAGAACCCCCTCATCCTGCCTGCTTCATTCAGTGTTCCTAGCTCTTGCACTGAGACAGGGAATGGCCGGTCCCTACCCATACTCTCAATGCTACACAGATCCTTACAGCCCTCTATCATATTCCCCCTTCTTCCAAGCTGGAAAGCTTGTTGCCAAAACCAGTCAAAGTTTTCACTGCTTCTGCTGCAAATCTTACCTGGTTTTGAGTCCCTGTCTTGGTCTTAGTCTTGAGACATCTGCACTCTCTCTGTTCTTCTGCCTGTAGAAAAGTGATAGTAAAAATTGTCCTATTATTTCACAGAACAGCGGTGACACAGAGAAATACAAGTATTATTACTATAAAAGCAATAGAGAATGCTCTCTTTTCCCAAGGTTTAGCCAAGGACTTGGAAATGCAACAATTCCACATATCAAGGACAAGAGAAAACAGTAGTAATGTAAACAAAAATAAACCCATGGTTCTATCTACATTTTTTTCATACTTGTTTAGCAACACATGCTGACTAAAACCCTTCCCATTTCATAAACTACCTTTATCAACCAGTCCCCTCCTGTGTAAAAATCAGAACTGATGGACATCTCCCACCAAACTCAGATTCTTTCACACAATTATATGCATATTAGGTCTGAAAAATATGACATGCTACAAAAGTGGGACTGCCAGATGGTTTTCCTGCCATTTCATCTGTCTCTCCCCTTTCCATGATATATCTCATTTCTTAGGACACAGGTATTAAGTCATTTCTCTGCCTTAATTGGCCCACCTTCAGCTAGGTGTGTAAACCTGGTGTCTAATTTAAGGTGTACAAGTTGTCCCATTGTCTTAATGGTTCTGAATCATACATTTAAAGTGAGCTTTGTGCTTGAGGGTATGGCCTCGTGAACATGTTTTCGTGAAGCATTCAAGGGTGTGGATTTACAGGACACCAGCTACCCTGCAATAACTCTACAGATGAACACCCTTTGCCTGCTGGTAAATGCAAAGCAAGTTAGCCCAGAGAGAGTCTCAGCCAAGATCACCTCTGCCCTCTGTACAATTGCTCTTCCTGCTATTCACTGAATGCTGTTCCTTTTGCAGTAAGCATGACAGTTGCATATGGAGGCACCACCACCTCCCTCCTCTCCATAGTGATTCATCTCCAGACACAGCTCAAAGCATACTTTTTCTTGATATACCCCAAAATCTTGCAAACTGAAGTCATATTTAAGGGACCTTGCCAGCCTTGCTGCGCTACAACTTCAGCCTTCTTTTTCTTTCATGTTTATATGATAGGATATATTCTTTGCAGAGTCTTCATCATGTATTATATATACATAGGTCCTCTAATTCTTGAGTCCTCCTGTTTCTCCCTGCTGGTTAAAAACGCATAGCAGGGAGGAGCAGGGGGGGTGGGAAAGGGCAAGCAATTCCTCAAACTACTCTGAGTCAGAGCAGGTACCCACTTTGGGAGGAGGGAGCAGAAGGGACAGACCTTGTGACTACTGAATACCAGTGGCTGCTGCCCCCAAGGGTATTTCTGAGAGCCTATAGGTATTGTTACACAATGTATATACTTCACAGGATCCTCAGCAGAGTTTATCAGCTGTACAGAAATTCCTGCATAGTTTATCATCTGGGCAAGCATCCCAGCACCACTGTTGTCTCTCGTTAGAGTATCTTCAGAGTATCAGAGGTTCCCAGGAATATTCCCAGAAGCTTTTAGCTCAGCATGAATCACTGCCAAGTTGAAGAGTTTCTTCGAGTCTCTTGTAGCAATCATCCTGAAAATTGCAGAAGAGTAGCTTGCAGGCTCTACAACTGTCCCTAAAAGGCTCAACTTGTACAGGAGTCATTGTCTGGCCTCCAAAAACATTTATCTGAACTAAGACACATTTATCTCAACCTTGCACACATTTAAGGTCTCACCAATGAGATCACAAAATCTCTTTGTAGCTGGAAATAAATTTTTTCCTTTGGTGATTTTCTAAAATCTTTTTTATTTTAGATTCCAATAATCCCTCAATCCCTAAATGTGGATCAGCACCCCTTTCCTGTTCAACTAGATGCTCTAGTCAGTTATATAAGGCCAAGTTTCTTCCCCAGGCAGTTTACAGCATAGGCACACAGGTTATGCTGTCTGCAGTAAATGATGCAGTGAAATACTCCATTATGTGACTTATCTCTCAGAACAGTTACCTTCTGAGAAAAGACTGCAGTTTTGAGGCCAGCTGACTTTTCAAAAATGGCAAAAAATCGGTGGGACAAAAAGGTAGATTTCTCCAAAGGTGAAATAACAGTGTTTCCTTCTTTCAACCTACAAAAATTATAATTTTCTGAAAACAAAATGAAATAAAAAATTTCAACAACCACCAAGCCCCTTTTACTCTTGAAGAACCTGCTTCTCCCTATTTATTTGGCTTTGTGAGGATTTGCCTTTGACATGCTCACATTTTTAATGCTTCTTACTTAAGTTCCAGTATATTGCTTCTTCTGAATCTGTTACTCTTGTAGTGGTACTTTCCCTTAGTAGAACATTGAACTAATGTAGTTTATGGTCACCAGTTCCTAGATTCCCTCTAGTGCTCAAATCTTCAATGAACAGAAAGATAAGTGTGAAGAATTTGCCAGCTTGAAATCCCTGCTACCTGCGCAACAGACCAAAAATTGGTTTTTAATTATTCCAAGACTTCAAACTGAATATTTGGCTGTATAATTAAAATCTGGATTTTAAAAATATACTGAAAATACATATACTCTTCAAATATTTCACCTGTTAGTTATTCTACTTCACACTCTTCAACTCTGCAGTGTTACTATTTTGTTTTCTTTGATGTTTGTTCCTTTTAAGCTAACCCCAAAGAATTTCAATCTCACCTACCATGGTTATCAAGCTGTGCTTTGTAAGCACTGCAAGTATTCATGATATACAACTCTCTTCTGTCCTTCCCAATATTTAGGAGGAGAGTTAGGAATGACCACCAGATAATCACCTCCATCACTTGGTAACACTGCTCGCGGTCTGGTGTATAACTCTTGTATAAGGGTGGTTGGTATGTAAATACCCTCCTCAATCGTCATTGTTTGTTTCAAGGATAAAACAAACAAAACAATAACAAAACCTCCTTTCTTTTGCATGCTGGAAGCACATGCCATTAATATTAATTAATTTATTTATTTAAACTTGGTTAAAGCATTTGCTCTTAGGCTGGGAATGTGACTGCCAAGTTTCCTGCCTGCAATTTGTTACGGCTCAGTAGTAAACTCCTGAAAATAGGAATTTGAAATGGAAATAGTGACAGGCCTTTTAACTACACTATAATAAGCAGGGTGTTTTATCCTGCATACTGTATGTCGTTACACAATGGCAGCCTATCATAATGTGCACGGAAAACAAACAGGGTCTCTTTAGATCACTCTTCTGGCTAAAACTGGGCAGACAGAGGAAGCAAAACAGGCTGGAAAGACAAAAGACTAGAAGGTCAAGAACACCACACCCAGACCTAAGCCCTTCTATTACACAGTGGAGCACAGGGATCTTAGAGAACTTGGACTTGAATAAATTGACTTTGATCAGCTTGCCATAAAAAAAGAGGTGTAGCCTGCTATATTGCTAAAGGAGGTAAAGAAGAAAATTTGCCCATAGTCTTAAGCTGCAAAGTAATGTACCCAGACCCACCCTGTTACGTAGAGCAAAGCTCCAAAAAGTATGTTTCTTGCAAATATTTCTTATTTGCTTGTAATAGTATGTTTCATGTAATTCTACACACATAAACCACAGGAACATTAAAGCTGGTTTGCACAGTAGCTTTCCAGTGACAACTGTTAAGTGTAATTTTTCAGACCTGTTGAACATCCAGAGTCCTAAAGAGTTGCCTGAGTTTCTTCAGATCCACACCAGTGTTAATGACAGCAGTACTGCATATTTGTGAAAACAGAACAGTGCTACTGCTTTTTGTGAGGTATTTGGCAACCAGGAAAATATCTGAATCACATGTGCAGAACAGAACAGCAGAGTATCAGGGACTTGAACAGAACATTTCTGCTTTGCAGAACACATGCTTAAATGCTGTATATTGAAGTGCCACATCACGTCTATTTTTACTAATTGAGTTTACTTGTGTTTGGGCACTGTACCAGCTACTCAGCAAGTCCAGGAGATTAATGTAAAAGCCTCTCTGCATTTAGAAAGTAGAGTCACTCTAGATTTACAGCTGCTTACTTTGAGGGTGGCTGACTGCTGATCCTGGTGTCTTTGAGCAACAGATGGTTTTCTGAGCTGCATTGATAATGAAAATCATATAATTTACCTCCTAACATTGAAATAAAAAGGCAGAAAAAAAAGCAAAAGCAATATATTAATATTCTACAAAGAGCATACCTTAGTACACAGCAGGATAAGAGGAGGGGGAGGCCCAGTCAAAACTCAAGAAATAGTATTAGAAATTCACATGAGGACAAACTTACATAAAATAACCCATCATGATCTGGACTATGAAAGTATTGGCCCTTGTAATGTTAGAATTTATAGCTTTAATCTTCTTAAGAGCTGCATGGCTCTTCTCACATGCAGGGAAAACAGATTTGATGTTTGTGAGATTAAAACTACTGAGCTGAACTTTGCTTGTTATTGGCCAGAAGCACTTGGAAACCTAATAAAGCATTCCATTAAAATCTTGGCATTTTAGTAACACAAAAGAAGTAGGCTTCTCAAAATATGAATCCAAGGCAAAAGGACACTTTGGGGGGCAGGGAAAAGATTGTGGAATTTGGATTTTAACAAAGTTTGCAATGACTTTAAAATAGATCAAAGGAAACATGAGGTAGAGTGGAACAATAAGTGCTTGATGTAACTAGCAATGTCCAATTCTTTGTTGTTTAACTTTATTACATTTGAAGACACTTTTTCATGTTCTTTTAAACCTCGTACTTTCGTAAGTCTATGAGTAGCTGGAAAAAGTACAACACATCACTGACTGGCTGTGTGGTCTCTAATAGGTAATGTGAGGCCTGATTTTATAAACTTTTGGGGATCCACAACCACAGCTGAGATCCATTTGGGCTACTCATATCCTGGGCTTTAGATTATCAGCTTTATTCTGAAATAAAGAGCTCCATTAAGGCTGGCTAGGCTACAATTTTAGGGGCACAGGAAGCCCACAGTGAACACATATGCATTTGTAATCAGTAGAGGGTTTGGTTTGATCTATGAAGTCACAATTAACATTTCCATAGAGAGAGGGATAATACTTGTGGTGATGGCATGAACTGAGTTCAAAGCATGACCAGTCAAGGGTTAGGATCTTATCAGCAGTGGTAAAACCTTGTACAGTACCATTTGCCTAGTGCCAGCTACACTGTGGAACACCCTTGCTTTTCTTCACCAAGGTACAATGAAGAGAAGCCTCATACACTGCAGCTGTTACTGTTTTGCTTTGCAGTCAAACAAACAGGCAGAAATAGGACATATAATCAAGTTTAAAAGAAGTAAAGCTTCATAACCAGCCCTAAATACAACAAGTCTCTTGCTAGGGTTCATTGACGAGGTTTGGGGTTTTGTCACAAGGCAAACAGCATTAATTCCAACTCGCTATGAAATTACTTTGTCCTATCTGTACTGACAAAGCCAACCATGAAAACTATGCTAAAATTTGCCTGTATAAGTTTACAGCTAAATCAGATCTTCTACATTCATTCTACTTACAGAATCAAGAAGTATGTAGACTACCTTCTGGAAAACTTGTGGTTAAAACACTGCAAAGCCCGTAGGGATGATCAGGTAACAATCAAATGCCTACAAACAAATTTTAGCCCAGATTTTACCCCACACAGAGAACCAGTGTTGAACCTGGATTACACAGCTGGTGCGAGTGAGTCCTACACAAGCTTATCCATTGTAGATGACCACAGAGAATTCATTTTTGCAATTCTATTTTCTGCCCTTTCAAAAGAAACTCCCCTTTGCACAGCTGAACGTTACCGGGTGCTCATAAACTGGCTGCTAACATGGCTGGTATGCTTCATTTTTTGTGGCACTAACATATGAAGAGCTATCTACTGTAACAGATGCTCTTTGACAGTGCAAAATAACAGCACTCAGACTTAAACTGTAAATTATAAACAATCCCTCTCTAACTACAAAATGAATACACAGAATGGGGAGCCTTGTCAGCTAAGATATTAGTAAATCAGGTTGAGGAAGACAAATTATTCATTAAAGCTAAAGTAACTAAAATTTTATTCAGTTAACATTACTGTCATTAGAGTTCTCCTGTTCTTTGCCATAATTGGCAGATACGAAAAAGAGTAATTATAAGCAACACATGGTAAATTCAGTTACATGTTTTCTTGCTATGGAAAAGCTACATAAAATGTTTCTGTTCTTCCTTTTTATTAATTTCTATCAGTAGAAAAGATGCTATATAAATGCTTACTAGTGGTATGTGCCTGGCCACATGAAGACAGCCCTTTCCCAAGGGATTTTATAATTATTTTTTCTCCACCAAACCACAGACAGGACTATAAATTTAAAGTGTCCTTGATGGCCTGGTGGTGCAGGCCATGTCTTTGATTGTAAACTTACTGGTACTAATGCTGAGGAGTAGTACTACAACATAAGCTGAAAATTAATTCAAGCATAACTTTCTTCACAGAATGTCCCTGGTAACCTGGCTGCAAAAAGCATTCAATGCACAAAGATTTTTTTTTTTAAACCTTAAAAAAAGAAAGCATTCCTTTTTTCATCCCCATGTCTTCCAGTGCCAAGTTCTCCAAAAGGATGTGCTCAGGGATAATACCCTAGATTACAAGGACTGTAGCTACATCTGGAGTACTTGTGATATCTCAGATATAAAACTTCTTCAGAAAGGACATGGAGAACTTGCAGGAAGCATGGGTAAAGGAACGGGCACCCCGTTACACAGCACAGTGGTTCCTGCCCTATAGTAGCAGACTCTCAGGAATTCCTGAACACCATGGAAGGGATGGTGAGCACAAAGCTGGCCTTCCCAAATGCATGCAACTTCCCACCACCTAAGGAGGGGTAAAATGAGCTGGCAGCTCATCAGTTCCTTCAGCATGTGCCAGGAGAAATTTCTGTGTCACTCAGTTTGGGGTCAGGCTTGAAAGGCCCAATTCTTACGGCTTTAGAAGAAACAGGTATGGCCAAGAAAAGAGCCTGGCAGCTGTCTGTAGGCAGGATCTAATACCCTTGCATTTCATGGGATTCCTGGATGGGAGTCTCAAACTCTGCAGAATGACAAATGCAGCCTGGTTTCACCTCATTTACTTGCACTGCCTGCATCTCCTATGATACCTGGAGCTAGGGTACCTTATCTATGTCTCGACAGCATACATTAAAGAAGCAGGACTAACCAAACATCTCCCTCTCCTCTGAGAGCCAAATTTACCTTCTCTCTCCTTCACAGATTACATAGGGAAGCAGGTACCAACCCCACCAATTTTGCAGATGCTGGCTCAGAGTACACACAGAGGTATATTTTGGGTGCTTAAAGAGCTTCACAGCATTGAAAGACTTAGCTCAGAAAATGCAAGAGGCCGGGGCCTACCTTCCAGAGCCTAACCAGAGGGTCTATCAACACACTGAGGAAGAAGGCTCCCTCTGTTGCACAGAGCTGGCTCCATGGCTCTTCCCCATCTCCCTACAGATCCAGGGTATCTGTATGCAAGTTAGGAGGAAACCAGCAGACCAGAGTCAGCGTGCAGGGGGACTTGGTGGTCTCATGGAAGATTGCTTTAGGTAACATAGCAAAAGGACCTCCCAGTGTGGGCTTTGACTCAGCCACAGATTGAATGGTGAGAAAGCCTTTCAGTCCCCACTTGTCATAGCTGACCAGTCTCATTTTAATGCACAAACCAAACTCACAGTACAAATATGTCATGATGGGCAGTATGTGCCCATGATGCAAGCTATACCCAAACAAGCAGAAAGGTCATAAAATAAGGATTAAAGTTCAACAAGGAAGCTGATAATGAAGAAGCCTACCCAGACTATGCCCTATTCTAGCCAACGTTACGTTATCTTCTAATTTTAGAACAGCTGACAGTTTTTCCCAGACCAGAAGTCGACAAGAGGCTGAGCAACACCAGTGTCGTTAAATCTTTGTTTTCAGGCACAGTGTTGTCTCCACACTGCAAGAAGTTGTTTCAGCATGTGAAATTTTGCAGGAAGGCACACACTGACGCTGGATGCCCATACAGGGAGCTGTGTAATATGTGGAAACCATCTGGCATTTTGTGGTTTTGCTGTATCAGTCAGACACACTGTCTGGAAACACAGGGCTCAAACCCAGAGTCCTTAATTCAGGTCAGATACCTACAGATGCCTGTGGTCGTTTGGCCAGACTGGAAGCTGCAGAATAAAGCACTTAATTAGGTGGCTGAAGTTTATGACGGGTTCTAAGGGCAGCCAAGCTAGAAGCCTATTATTGCTTAGGAAGTTTTAGTAAATGTAATTATTATGGCATGTTTGATATAATACACAGTCTTAACAAAACGCTCCAAGATAACGTTTTAAAGACGGGTCTTGTTGCTGTTATGCTTTGTACCTTCTGACTAAGGAATAGGCCTGATGATGTGGATCCCAGTGTGAAGCTTACTGAAAACTACCACTAAAATTAATAGAGCATAGTTATGGAAGAGTATTTTGTATAGAATTGCCTTCTCTGGAGTGTGAACAACATTGCTGAAAGCAGGCTCTGGGTTACATTATTCCTGTGATCCAAATTTTTTTAACCAGCTGATGTCACTAGGGAGATTTAAAGTCTTTATAATTACCGCTCAAGGCCTAGAGGAAGAGGGGAGGAAAGACAATGCAATTACGTTTCATACGCTGATTTAGAAAGTAACCTGTAGTGGTCTGTTAACTTGTTTCATCTATCAGGAAAAGCAAATTAATTCTGTATCCAGTCAGTTTTATGAGTGGCAGCTCATTTTGCTTTCCCAGTTAAGCAGGGAAGAAAACGGCCTTTTGTCACAAACAATTGCTTCCTGCAATGCTGCAGAATAAGATGTAAAATAGGCAAAGAGCTTTGGATACAGCTTCCAACGTCCTACTAAGAAGTAAAATTTCTTTCTTTCATCTTCCCTCAGAGAAGGAATTCAGGTTATGCTCTGCACTAAATTAAAGTGTTCTGCTCAGTTATGTTCATGTACAGCTTTGAAAACTGTTCCTGCTTCTAGGTCAAGGGCTCTCCCTGTGGCCGGGTGCCAGCTTTATCCCTGGACTCCCATAATCCCTTGAAATAAATCAACTTTCCATTGAAATCCTCTGCCAGTTCCACTTCAGACTAAAATGTGCTGTCTGTAGCATGATGCTCTTTTATACTTTTGTGGAAACAAAAAAAAAAAGAGAAACAATGTGGCCATTGTGTACTGGAAACAGTTCCACGTAACCCGCATTGTGTATATTAAAGTCTACCTTTGTATGTTGCACTAACCCAAGATTTCAGTGTTTATTATTAGAACTAAGAAAAATACCTTTGACCAAAAGAATAATTCAACTGACTGAAAAGGATCCCAGCTTGTGTGCGTGTATGCGTGTGTATCCCATTACTACTCTGCTCACGTGGACTGAAGTATGAGGATGCATTGTACTACCTCCCTGGGCAGATGAAGCCCTCAGATATTTTTTTCTCTTTCCTCTCCTTTTTTTTTTTTCCTTTCCCCCCCTAATATCAATTTTCTTCTCTGTGTGTTATAAATGAACCCGAATACATTCACACGTTCCTGTCGAAGACTAAAAGCTGTCACTTCATTTCAGGGAACCAGGCAGCTTTAAACTCAGCTGCAAGGAAGCCCAGATGCTACTACATCTCCAGGGGAAACATATCTACTCAGAAATGGCAAAACTTCGGAACAATAATAATAAAATGCAGCTTAAAGATGCTGATGCCGTTCTCCTGTTGGTGCCGAGGTCAGTACTTTGGAGAGTGGGTGCCAGTCAGAAATTGCAGCACTCAGAAGACTGACATTTCTGAAGAGCTCTGCTTCTCCCCAAATCTCAGTAACTTTAAATGGTCTGCCAGTTAAATCAGAACAGCTTGGTATAAAGCCTCCAATTTTCTGACAACCTTTATATTCTCTTGGCTCCTACAAGGCCCTAAAGCTGATCGTGTATAATCCTGAACTGAATGTAAAATAAATATGAAAACCTGTCATGATTTTAAAGTTTTCCAAAGGATATTTCACTAAATAAAAAGAGCTGCATTTTTGGCACACAAATGCTCCATATAAAAATCACAGTTCTTGAAAATAAAGTTACACAATGCAGTGCCAGACTTTGCCCTCTGAAGTTCCCCTGAGTGCTGGGGAGCAGCTACATCCCCATGAGATGGCTGGCCCTGAAGGTCCAGTGCTCCTTTTCCCCTGCACAGTGGCTGTGCAAATCAGGGCTGCCACCGGCCTCAGCCAGCCCAGCCCCTGAGGGTCCCTCCAGCACAGGAGCCTAGGGGGAGGTACCGGGGTTTTCTCCAAGCTGGGACACAGCCCGTGGTGTGGCCAGCTAAATCTAGCAGTGGCAATTTTTTCCATGCTTGTGGTGCAAATACAGCCTGAGCAAATCGTGACCCAGAGCGCACCCAGCCTTCATGTCCTTGAAATATGTTGCCTAAGAAAATAACAATTGTTTGTGGAAAGCTCTTCTGCTAAGCCTGTGTTATTTAGCTAGCGACATTAACTGTGTGCCAAGGTGTGGGCTATAAGCTGGAGTGTCCACAGCACTACAGCACGGAAATGAGTTTAAATCACTTACAAAATAGAGCCGATTTCAGGCTCCACTGGCTTCACAGACCTCAAAAACATCTGCAGGTCCAGAACACAGCTATAAGGCCAGACAGAGATGCATAGGTCTAGCAAAGTAGGACCCAAACACACCAACCTTGACAATGGACATGGAGGTGCATTTTGAAGCTGTGACTCTACTAGCAAAGGATGTGAATACCACCTAGCAGGAAATTTGGAAGACACATCCTCCAAGTCCTGGGGTGGTAGCTCACTGTTAAAATCACAAGTTACGCTTGCACAGTACTGTTCGGAATGTTGGGAGGGAAGAAATGGAGGCAAGACAAGGCATTTCAAAAAGGGAAAATCCGTGTTGCCACTCACAAGGTTTCCAGGTTTGTCTGCAGAGTTCATTCAATGTGCAGGTTTTAAATGTTACGCACCTGTGTCTCACGATCTCCTCCTGGGACAGGGTACAGGCAATTGCACTGGATATAAAACCACAGTTAACTATACACATAGAGCTTTAATTTTAGGTCAGACTTGGTGAAACTATCTGGTTTTCTCCTAGAAGCCCTCAGTGAACAGTTTCTTCACTTAGCTCTGCCACCTTCGGGCCTTCTTTTTAAGTGAGGAGTGCAGCTGAATGCAAGAATTCAAAGCAAAACTCAGCTGAAACCATTATGTTTCATCTGGTTACATGTCAAAACCTCAAACCTTGTGTACACAGGGCTCAAATTATAAACCCATCAGGCCCAACCCCAGAGCTGGACCCAGGTTTGCCTGGAGAGCCCGCAAATCTTTTAGAGAAGCTGATACAAGTTTTGAGTTCATAATGACTTGAAAAGCCAAAGTGGCCAGGAGACTTTTCCAAAGTCAAACAGTGAGCTAGAGGGGGAGCTAAGAAGAGAACCACAGCCCAGGCCACTTCACACACTGCTACCAACAGAGGTATAAACTCACTCTGCTTGAACTTCATACTGCATAGTCTTTGCCAAACCACTCAAAAGAACCACTTTTTTTGCCTGTTAATTGTTTTAATAAGTCACATGGCCACGGATGACTAAAAACTACATCATCCCTCTAAGGATTCAGCTGTGGAAAAAGCATCCATTTAGCTGCAGGGTAGTTATTACTGCATAGCTTTGATTTTGCTACACAATGCACACCCTGTTTATGGAAACGCTTACACAGTGCTCCGGGTGAAATCATCATCACTTACAGGTATATGCTGAAGCTAAAGGAATGACCTCAGGTCCACTCATCTAGACCCAAATGAGCCCTGTCCACTTATCTGAGTCTCCACAATGTTCTCAGATGTTGGTCAATGTCCCTTTGGACATTTTTGAATGCCACCCAAATCTTTGCATCTATAACATGAATATAGAACTTTAAGATGAGAAAAAACATTGCAGTTAGAATACCTGTCCCTCCTGATGGCCTCACCATCACACATGTCTCACTGGGCAGCACTGGGATAATTTCAAGTTGACAGCACAGCATAATGTAATTATCCCATTCTAATCTACACCATCATGCAGTGGTCACTTATTTGCTGCTCCGCAGGCATTCTACCAAAAGTTTAGGACTCCTGGCAATATAGCAAACAACTGCTTCAGGATCAAGGCTTAATGCTTAAATACTATCAGGGCTGAGGATTGCTACATAATGCTTTCTAATAGTCCCTGCTGTTTGACACCTGGAATGGCAGTAAGGAGCTCTGGAACTGTATCCTGAGTTCTCTACCAATACTTGAAAGTACAATATGGGAAAAAGAGAAGGGGGATCAGGGTTCAAGGCTCAGGTCTGTTTAAGGTCTTGGAAACATTTTTGTGGGGTGAAGGGTCAGCATTTTTAAAGTAAGGTATCACTTATATACACAAGTAAAAACACAAGATTGCAATACATACCTTTTCCAATTCAGGTTAATTAGGAGTTTACTGCACTCCCAGCTAGTTTTGCTTGCAGGCAAATTTTTTTTGAGCTCAGCAGCCAGGACTGTATCTAGGGCTAAGCTTTCCCACCATATCATTCCAATAATAAAAGAATTTTTCTGGCTTCCTGTAAAACCATGCACTGATTACAAAATTCTTTTGCTTATTTAAGGCCAGATTCAATAAAAATCCTGTCCAGCTTCTGCATCATGGAAGGCCACAAAAGCCCTGAAATATTTTTGTTTTGAAGCCTGTGCGGGCTTGCATGGTTTGGATGCTGGGTAACTGTTCCAGTCAATGTGGTCCTCATAAAGCTTTTAAGGTCCTGATCCATATGGACTGAGTGATTTCTCTTTATTCTCTCCAGTGTGGACTACAATCTACTTCAGAGAATCTCTGCTTTGTGCCTCTAGCTACAAGGTAAATCCTAGAGGAATAGGTCCTTTTCATATCAGGTCACATCCTCTGCAGAACACTAACAGAGAAAGTTGAGTTTCTGAAAACTTACAAAAATCTGGTATGTTTTGCATGCTTTATATGAATATAAGTGAATGGTAAAATCCAAAAGGAAATTCAATAAACTACTCATTATCTATCTATATTCGTATGACTAAGCTACACGTGGAATGTAGCTTTTATCCTCCAGAAAAAATGTACAGATGTTCTATAGAAAACTGTATGAACAAACTTTAACCTCACGACTGCTATTATTTTGTAATAAAGGCTTACAGCATAATGTGAGCTTTTTTTAGAATGTAAGTTCCATGTGAGTAGTGTGTTGTTAATTTAATATTAATGCAATGCACCAGGAAGAAGTCTGCACAGAATCTCAAAGACAGAGAATCATAGTGCTGCAGACAGGAGATTTGTGTCATGGATTTTGTTTCAGCACTCGGAACAAAATTCATTGACCAGAATTCCCATTGCCACAGGGCAGTGGATTCATCTACCAATGTTTTCACATGCCTTGGTATGAGGGTTTTGCTGCAGCATTCCCACTACTGTTCCTGAGAATCATGTGGTTAAGTCACCTTGTGCTGCACAGAAAATTTACCTCTCACTGTCAAGTGCATATGAATGAGCTTCTTTTTTGGGAACAGCAAAAGGAAAAAAGAATCCACTGAATAAACTTTTGAATTTCTTTTGCTGAACCATTCTTCAGGTAGCAGGTGCAAAGACTTTCACTAAACTTGCAGATTGCAAATGCAGTGCCTGCTTTGGTTGCAACACAAACAAATTAAAGCAGGGGAGCAGAACAGAAATCCAGTTTCACCCATAGTGTTCCTTTCTCATTGCCTGAGCCCTCTCCTTTGCAGCATCTGCCATTCAGATTACATATCTTGTATTCCTCTGAGGAGTCAGTTCACTGTCTCATCTCCAAATGCATTGGTGAAGTAATTTATGACTCCCATTATTATAATCGCTTAGCAGCTCCCAAGCATGTAAAAATAGCAACAATAATTTCTCCCACTTTTCCTTCCTTAGCACCCCATAGGAGAAAGAGCTTGATTAAATCTGTAGGGGTTATACTTGCACTTGTGTGTTTCTATAACTTATAGAGGGAGTTTGACATTTTCAGAAAGTGATGATGTCTACAGACATCTTATTCATTGCAGGAATTCCTCAGTCTAGATAAAACTTCTGGGAAGGTTCTGTGTCCAGAAGCTTCCTTCTTTTGCTTGACAGTTTCATTGCTTCTGTGAAATGCACTCGTGTGCCATCGTGATCGTTGAAGGGTGGGCCAATCTCAGAAACAAAGAAGGCCATTTCCTTCAAAGCCTTCCAGGTTCAAGTTCAAAAATCTACCCATGACTCCATGCAATGAAGCAGAACCTCCATGCATAGCAGGGAGGGAAAAAAATGGGGAGATGTTTATGAACAGACCCATGGCAAGGTGTGCATGATAAACTAACAGTCTGCTCCCATTTGTTACAGTTTTCCAAGCATGCGATTGTAAATGCAGTTACCATTTTGTGTGGACCATAACAGCTGCACCGCACTCATCAAAGCAAAGACAACAGTCAAGTCCTTGTGAAATGGAGATGGAGTTTTCCTATTTCTGTGCATAGTCTGTAGGCAAACACTAAAGCCCAAAAGTTCACAGAGGTGGAACAAATTTCTACCACAGGCCCTCAGCACCTGGAATAGTTACGAAAGGAAGAATTTCAAAGCACTCCTCTGCTTCTACAGCCATCATCTAGGTCTAAACTGCTAGGAAAAAGCATCCTGGTTTTTCTAAAGGCATAATTTTAAATCAATTTTGGTTAAACCAGTGTAGAAGACATGGGCATTCTCATATTTCAGTGCAAAACCATGTCTGGTTTGGTTTAAGCTTAAATCTTTAAGGAATGGATTTTGTATTTGCAAATAAGGTGGTCTATAGCTAGCACAATTAATTTGATTTACATGGCATTTTCAAACAACACTGATACAGCTGGTTAACGCAACTGATATCTTTGACTTGTTTGGTTCACTTCTGGACACTTGCCCTGCAGTGCAATGTCAGCTTCAGGTAGCTACTGAGATAATTAGGGGAGGGCAATAATTATGCTTGCAATAATGAATATAAAACAAAGATAACATCTACAGAAAGGCAGGCACTGTAATTCACCATGTGATCTCCTCAGCTCTCCAATGGTTTCACAGGTGTATGGAAGAAGCCTTATCAGCTTCCAGAGATGAGGAGTTTGGAAACAGGAAAACAACTGCTCCTTGTGACTTCTCCAGCTCCACCTTAGGAGAAGGAAGAGAATGCTTTCAAGGCGCTTCCTTTGATATGCACAGTTCCTCCATACATGTTAGCAGAATCTGATGATCTACAGTATCAAATATCAAGAGTGATCCAAAAAAAAATTATGCACTACCATCTTTCACAGGAAAAAGTTACAACGCCAGTAACAAGTAACATTATGCTGTGCTACCCTGAAACTTCAGTAATGGGGATCAAGTTCCTGGGTGCCTCACAGCTGATGCTAGAGATTCATTTTTGTCATCTTGATTAGCAGAGGACAGCTAAAGTTTGGGAGGTAGCTGTAGGATCTCACTCTGGAAGACCAATCCATAAATGAATCTTATCAGACCACACATTAGCTGGAAGATGAGATGGAAGATTCAAGTCAAAGGGGAGTATCACAACCTTCATTTACTGAAGCCCCAAATACCCTATTTCCATATCCATTTGCTCAAACCTGGAAAGACCGCATTATGTTTCTTCTCCTAATTTAGCTTGAGTACCTGGGATGTTTCAGCAGAGACTGTGAAACAAAACACCTCATACAAAAGATGTGACAAGGTGAGTAGGGTCAGCTGATCTACATAAAGCAATATTAAGCTCCTTCTGCAACGTCAGATGAGTAGACATCTGGCAGTGGCAAGGTACATTGCAGTACTTTGCATCCATCTCTGTGTCAGGCAATATTTTTTACACTGGTACCCACTGACTGTCTTGCAGGTCTTCTGCTCAAGCCTTCTTTCATTTCTGGGAGGAACTGGGAGGAGACAGAAGAGGAGGAGCTGAAGGCTGAGCATGCCTGGCAGCAGATGTATTTCTGTCTCCCTGATCTGTTCTGTTACTCCAAAAAGTTTTCTAAAACAATAGGCAACACAAAAGAAATGTTGGGTTGGCCTGTTTTGTACCACTCCAACCAGATGCTTTTTACAATCTGCTCCTTCAACAGAATGGCTGATTGCTTAAACAGCAAAGCATGACAAGCTGATGCATTAGATATTTCCATCAGACTAACGAGCCTTATCAGGTGGGAAGGATCTTCCTCCTCCCTGCATCAGTGACCATTTCTTCCATTGAAATTAATCAGAAAAACATTCTGAGGAGAAGTATTTCCCATGCAGTTGATGCTCTACTACAACCTGCGTCCCTTTTGGGCTAGGCTGAAAATGCTTCTCCTTCTCCTGTTACAGGGACCAGAATTGAACCCCTGCTTTGGCTGCAGTTTCCCCTGCTTGCCATCACACCTTGCACAGTCACACCCAATGATGAAAATAACAAGGACATGGCACATTTCTCAGAGTCCCATCCCTGCTTTTTTAGGTGAGGAACACTGACATCCCCAAGCAACATTACATCCCCCAGCAAGCTCCACATATGCTATTAAAAGAAAACAACCATTAGTAAAAACAACCCAGTGCCTTCTATGCTACAAACTCATGGGCAAACTATTAATCTATTAAAATTTTTCATTAAATAATTGCTCCCAGCTGAGGCTTACGAAAGGCCCTGCCAGGCCAAAATGTCAACTCATTTATGGGATTTATTATTACAATTGTCAGGCCAGAAGGGTTTGCTGCAGCAGATCCATCAGGCATGCTCAGACAGGAGCTCCTGCCTTTGGGCCAGCTGCTTCAAAAACAGAACCCACAAATACGAGATGTCAAGTTCTCATTTCAGGTCCTGCCTCTTCCCTTTCAATCACCATGGATCAATGGACCAGTTGAGCTGTTTAACAACTGGCAAAGACCACCTCGTGCAGGGTAAGCATCAGTGGTTGTTCAGCTTTTAGAGCTGATAGAGGTCTTTGTCTCAGCTTTCTCTATTTTTAAAGTACTAAAGCATGGCTTCAAGGGCTTGTGACTCAATCGGCAGGGGAGGGGCAAGCTGAAGGATGAGGTGTACTTTCCTCAAGGTGGTGGCTGCTCACTATAGCCACGTGCTTCAGGAGGGGTGGCTGAGGGCATTTGTAAGCTGCAGGTCTGTTCAGGAATCACAGGCTGATCCTGGTGCAAAGAGAGGATTGCACTTGGGTTTCATAATGGAGCTCATGGAAGTCAGTGAAAATTGAACTGCAGCCAAGATGGAGAGCCATGTAGAACAGATGTCTTTACAGAGGATAAAACAAACAAAAAAATACTCAGAGTCTGAGTTAGAACTCTTGGCCCACGTTAAATCTGTAAAAAGCCCCAAAGTGCTCTGTTGTGGCTGTCCCAAACACTTAAATTCCACATGTATAAAGTAAAACACATTTGCATTGCTAATTTATTAAAGGACTTCTTGACCCAAAGTCAAATACTAGCACAAGTCTTCTGCCTGGAAAAGCTCTGATAAGCGTGCTCTTTAACTCTCTCTGTGTTCAGTAATGCTCCTTTTAAAAGTACATATGCTTCTTCTCATGTCTGACGCTAATTATCTTATCAGATAACAGGCTGAGTAGGTATGTAATATATTAGCCTTGGGGAGGGGATTAAAAAAAAAAAAAAAAAAAGCCTTATCTTTCAAGTAGATTTGAAACTGTGTGTGATCTTTCTGAGTCTGTGGAAACTTTCCTCTGCAGCACAGATCTTATATAAGGGAGACAATGAAGAAAAAAAAATAAAAATCCCAGACCCGTACAGCTTTCATACTGCAATTCTCCAGGCTGTTCCATTCTGTGGAATTTTCTCCTCTATCGGTATTTTGGAATGGCATACAGGTTAAACTGTTCATCTGGCAGGGAAAGCAGCTTTGGTAATTGTAAGTTTACATTACAATATAAACAATCGGATTAGAGTAAACAGATGAACCGTATAAATAAAATGCCACTGCTTAGCTCTCCTTTGTGACTTGTATTCTGATACCACTACTACTGCTTTTACTACAACTACTACTACTACTACTGCTAGGCTTCAGCTGACAGCTCAGCCTGAAGCCCTTTATTCATCTTTATTACTACTTCAGCTGTTTTGAGAGCAAAAAGGCATGGAGGACTTATTGGCCAGAGGCTCTCTAACCTAGCAGGCCTCCTCGGGAAATCAATATGCCGCACTCGAGAGCACAAAGATGGATTGTGAAGCCGGGGCTGGCAAAGGAACGCGGGCTGCATCTGGAAGGACACGGAGACAGCCAGTTCTGCTCCGCCAGAAGCCTCCCAGACCGCGCATGTTTGCACACCAACCTCGTGGCACCCTTCCAAGACAATTTGTGAACCTTGGTTCACACCATTTTCAAAGTAGGTCATACGCAGTAATCTCAGCCGAGGAGAGATACCCTGTCAGCAGCAGCGGCTGCGAGGAGGGCGATAGCTGCGACCAATGAGCGAGCCGCTGCAAGCGGGGAGCCGGCAGCTCGCCGGGCGCCGGGGCTGGGCCAGCTGCAGCCAAGGTGCTCGCCGGGCTCCCGCACACCCAGCCTCTCGCCGTTTATAGCTGTACAAGCACCCACTGTTCTCCGGGACACGGCTTAAATATTAACCCGAATGAAAATACAGTAGGAGAAGAGATCTAACCTCTACTGAGCTCTGTTTTCCTGACAGCAAGAATCACAGCTGATTCTGAACCAGGGGATTTAAATTTACTACGAGCATTGGATTATTGCTTCCTAACGTGCTTCCGTCACCTGCCCCTGCTCTGACAGTCAAAACACAGCCTTGAAAGTAGCTGTGTTGACAGAGAGGATTCCTAAAGCACTTACAGTTTCCTGCATTTTCCTGTATCCCTCTATTCCTGTATCAACGTGCTTGAGCTGCTTTAGGGGCATGGAATTAACAACGAGCACATTTAAAAGTACATTTTTGAAAAATGGTGTCCAGGAAAATAAATGCAGAAATGAGTGTGCATATTCATTTCCACACTACAACAATATAAGGACCATCAGAGAATTACCAGTTTCAAGCAACAGCACAGAACTTCCCAGGCATAGGAAGTGCTGGGAATGCTTTGCCTTTAAAAGCAGCCTGCACACCATTAGAGATGACTTGATGCTAGAAAGCTCAAGGATTGCCTGAAGAGTGCCACAGTGTTATGTAATTCTTTTTTTTTTTTTTTTTTTTTTAACGGGTTAATTTTTAAACCGGCTCAATTTAACCTTGTTCCTGGTCAATAGTTACATGAATCTGAATGAAAATATGCTCTCTGGAGAAATCCACTCCCATATAACAGGTAGGCATCATTTTTAGCACTGAAATCAACACTGAAACAGCAGAGCTGGACAAGCATTGCTTTTTTTTTAACTTGGCAAGTAAGAGAAATTACTTTAGTCCACCTAAAAAGCTGTGCTTTTTCCTTCTTCTTTCTTTCCCTGTGATGTGTCAGACTAGAAATCTTAAACAAAAAGAAGAGAGAGATTTCTGAAGGTACCATACTCTATGCAAAGAGAGAGGAGACAGGACCTTGAGGACTAGCAAAAAGGCTTATCTTCCATCTAAGAACAAGTGCATAAAATTACTGTCTGCTCCACTGGAAGTGACCTACCTGGTCAATAGCTTGTCCAGGGAGTTGTAAGATATGCAGAAACATGCTACGATGTGCTACTTTTATCAGCTAAAAGGGTGCTGTAATGACTTCCTATGCAAATACACAGAAAAATCCATAAATCCGAGAAGGGTTATCACTCAGTACATCATCAAGGGAACAATTTATTCTCTAACATGGGATGCAATACTTTCCTGCCAAAATTGAATTGCTTGTTTGTTATCACTAAGCTTTGAAAAAAAGCAACCAACAAAAATCCCTTCTGCTGCTGCCTCTGGAAAAGAACATCCCTTTTAAGAAAAACTGTAACAAAGAAAACCCTCAGACACTTCACCATTTTTTCCAGAATGACAAATAACTCTAGCTGTAGTTACAAATGGTCTCAGTATTGTACAATTTTGGGTCATGTGAGTTTTATTACTTTTCAGACTAGCCCAGCCAGCTGCTGGCAGTTGTCATTTTAGGACTGAGAGCAAACTACTTAGAAAACAAATTTGTTCAGAAATCTTTTTAAAGTGATACAGAAAAAAAATCCTTTGTGTTTTTCATTTCAGCTTGGATGTAACATCTTTTTTTTTCTCCTTTGAAAGGAATGAGTCTCCAATGCTAAACAGGTCACAGAGTAATTAGGCATCCACCTGAAAATTAAACACACATTCAAAAGCTTAACTAACAGCATTTACTAATTCATAACAAGTATATGTCACTCAGTTTTTTCATGGTTGATCATTAGGGTGTAAGCAAAACCAGATCACATCAAACCCAGAGAACAAATGCTGTAATCTTTCAGCAGGGTTAAAAGGAAAGATACAACAGCAAGGTGATACCGTGTTGGTGAACCTGATCCAATACTGCAGGGTAGCCACAGCAAGTCCTATGTGTTTGAAACTTTTGTCTGAAGAGGAGATGGTCTCTGGGATTACTCAGAGAAAAATCAATCCTGAGGCCTGGCCAAGGTCCTGTGCTTGGACAGGTCAGTAGAGTTAATCCATGTTTGGGTCAACCTGAGACCAAACATGGACGGCTACTTTTGACATTGTAAACCCCTGTCTGAATTGCAAAGACAGGCAAAAACTTTGGCAAAACCTTTTATGTTCAGTGCAGAGCCAAATATATCATCTGTGACATGCCCATCTTCTTGCTCTGGTGTCACCTATTATTTTTTATTAGCTTTCTATGTTTTCCCTCAGCTTTCAAAGCACAGGTTTGGCAGCAGCATTTCAGATGCACAAAAGGAATCCAATCTACATTTCCTTTACAGAGTTAAGGTGTTTGAGTTAGTAACATCTCTTTTACAGATTTTCTTGGTGGTAAAAACCATTTTTCTTTGAGAGAGAAATGCACAAAGCTGGAAAAGATCAAAGGCCAGTGAAGAAGTTGAAAGGACTTCAGCATGGTCTTTACAGAGGTGCACAGTGGCACATAAGAACTGTGAGCTAACATAGCTGTTTTATACATGACCTGCCTGCCTTCAGCTGAGCACTTGCTTTGACCAACTTTGGGATTTTTTTTGGAACAAGTGCTGCAGAACTCCAGTAAACTGGCACTGGTTAAAGGAGATCTTTGGCCAATGCTAAAATTGAAGATGGACTAAAGGTGACTTCGGTCAACCTTTGCTTCCTTATGCCAAGTTCTCTAAGATCAGCACAGGTAAGACTGAGTGCTAAGCTATTATTTATTGCCTCTTAGATCTGCTGCTGCAGTAAATTTGAAGACTAGCATGACCAGGCTCTTCCCAATTACCTTTGCACTTGGCAAAAGCTGCGGCCTCACAGCGTTCCAGATACCCACTGTGTCAGGGACAGGAACCCCACATACCACCTCCCAGACAATTTTTAAACTGAGCTAAAGCTTTTCTTCCATTAAATTATTTTTAATATGGTTTCTGGACTGCTCAAGTTAGGCTTAGAGGATTTCACAAGGTCTCTTCTGGCTGTGATCAGCAGATAGCTAGACTGGAGTAGGATGGAGCTAAAGAATGGGATTGTTACTAGTGCACGTTCAGTGGCACACACATACTGACATGCTCGAGAAGGGTTTCCATGTCAGTACTGACTGATGCACCTGCAGAAGTGCTACTGAGAGTTCACTGGGGCCTCACAGCTCTTGATAGCCAGAAAGAACATTCTCCACCAAGCCAAATGGTTGAAAGGGTGCATAGTGAAACTGCAGAGTACAATTCTATTCTGTTCACCTCGCTCTCTCCTCCCTTGAGTTGCTTCAACTCTGCAATTGGGAGCACTGGAATAAGGCTGGCATAGGAATGCTAGGGAAGTCAATGGATTTATGCAGCTGCAACTGGAAGCATAAGGTAGCTTAGAGGCTCAAAGATCTAAGCTTGTGTGTTACCCAGACCATTTCTGACCAAAGTGCTTAGCTGACTGCCACTGGATTAGCGAGTGTTTCACACTTCCTGCACTCACAATGTCAGCTCTCTAGGAGCCGAGAGAGCTGCTCCTGCACCCCATTCATCCATGACAGGTAGCACAATTGCTGGCTCAGCCTGAAGATCTCCATGACCCAGGGCCATGAGCATACCAGGGCTTTTAACGCAGTGACTTGCATCACCTCAGCTTAGCACCACCCAAGTAAATGTAACCCTTCAGTTCAAAGCACATGACGTTTTTCTTGTGTTGGCATCAAACAAAACAGCGCACTAATCCTTCTGGTATTAGTCAAATGGGGCTTAAAAATCCACTCATATGCTTTGCAGTTGCAAGATTTCCCTGGCAAGTGTGTACACTGGTCTCAGTCATGGATCCTCACATTAGCTAAGCTTCTGTTAAGAAAAAGAGAAAAAAAACTTCAAGGAAGCAAAACCTGCATTTCCAAGCTTAAACTGAGTGCAAACTGTAACAACATTGGCTTCCTGAATCCAGGAAGTTTTTCCAGAGAAATAACTGCAATGGTTGTTCTGCTCCTCCATCCCGATGCTACCAGCCAGCACCTACTGATGGAGATTACCTAAATCCCAGCCTAGTCTCCAGCAGGGAAAACCCAACAATCCTCTAAGGTGAAGCTTTAAAAAGCTGGGGACAGAAATGGGCACTGGAATGATTCACAAGAGAGAAAGATCCTGAAGGAAGGATGCTGAAGGAAAAGATGAGTAATAGAAATAGCTTGCTTGCTTCATCTTCCAGAGAAGCAAGGAG
Source organism: Serinus canaria (assembly GCF_022539315.1). Taxonomy (NCBI): domain Eukaryota; kingdom Metazoa; phylum Chordata; class Aves; order Passeriformes; family Fringillidae; genus Serinus; species Serinus canaria. The sequence goes on from NC_066315.1 coordinate 63,521,339, forward strand.
GAGGACGAGGGATGCTGAAATGAGAACACTACTTCTTTTTTCCTCTCGTGACTATCAGGAAGTTGACAGGAAAAAAAAGGAGCTGCTCTGGTTTAACAGCTAAAAATGAGAGTTTCCCACTGAACAAATACTCACTAGCTATAAAGGAGGAACTGCATCTCCAAGCAGGCTCCTGCAGTAACTTCCTTGCAGAAATCCCCCAGATCCCAAATGCTGGTTCACTCATCTTCATCTAGTGTGTGCTCACCCATATCAGACTCGTTGGTATAAGTATGTTTCTCGAGCACAATTTTTTAATATAAAATCATACCAATTCTCTTTAATTTTCCTCAGTGAAATGGTGAACATCAGCCTGGTGATTACTTTTAATTTCACCATGTTATTTTTTTAAGAGAGTAAATATTGTAACAATAAAATACATGTTGGGATGTGTTATTATATTTCTGCTATAACCTGAATACCACATATTTTACTAATTCAGGGTACTCTTCTCTTGATCACTATCTCATCCGTGTGGTAAAGTCAACAGGAAAGGCATATCCCTGCTAATATCTCATCAGTGGTTCAGAGGGACTCACACAATCACTAAAACTGAGATTCTTCTCAATGTAAATAGCACAATTTTTTTTTTTTTTTTTTTTGGCAAGCCATTTGCTTTGGCTTAAGCCACATAATGCAGAGATCTGTCCTACTTAACTATAATGATTGCAGAACCTAAATTTGCTTCCAAACGTCCTTAATTAATATTATACTACAAACTGGGTAGGTAAGGGGAGGAACTCCTCTGATTCCTCAAAACTCCCAATCAAACCAAAATAAGGTATGGAAGATTTTACATTATTTTTTCAGTGTTGCTGCTAGAGACTTAATAACCACAGAATGTGCCCCGTGGTCTTTGATAATTTCATTTAACAAGCAAACATTGTTTGTTGGCAAACAATTTGGTAAAACAACTTGCATATGCCCTGCATGCTCCATGTAAATAGAAAATGTTGACCAAAGTGCAACAAATTTCTGATTTCAGCAGTAAGTAATGTAATTTTAGATCGACTACATTTGGTTAATTCCAATTGCTCTATTAACTCGCAGGCAGGGGGAGAAAAGCCATCTAGTGGACAAAAACGTAATTATATCCCAGAAAGTATTTTCAGGCACAAAGCTTTTACTGGGGAACTATTTTTTAATTTTGTTATTCATCTGCAGTTCTGCTTATCCTTATCTAGGAATATTCTAGAAGACTCCAGGAAAACAGGGTTTGCTGGAGGGCAATAGCAAAGATCTCTAAGCCCAGGTTTTTGGCAGATTTTTTGACTAGCAATTGTCATAAAACATAGAAGAAGCTTTGTCCCTCCTATCCCTCGCAGAGAATTAATCAGCATATTTCTTACAACGCTGCGAGGGTCATTAGTGGGTTGAATATCTTATCACTAGATTCAACACTATGTGCCAAGCAGACTGGCATTGCCACAGGGTTTAAATAACTGAGCTAATGTTTAAACTTTTGTCCCCTCTGATCCCTGAAAAAAAATGAGAAGAGACTTTGTGACTTTGTAAACAGATGAGGCAAAGGGCACCCAGAACAGCCTTTTACTAAAATTATCTTTGAGATTCTCTGGGACACAAGATCAGGGAGGGCTGGGGAGTGTGAGGCAGAGCAGCTGAACCACCCCCCTCACAAACCCGCACGTGCGACTCATTCAGCATCTGACGTAAAAAGGGGGGAGAAGGGAACAAGAACTTGCATCCCAGCATTACTTACAACACCCTCTGGCCTTTGCTGACATGCAGACTACCATGGTTGTAGTGGCCTGTGCCAGGAGTTAAGTAGCTGAATGTATCCCAAGCAGACAAGCTGAGCTGTGCACTGCTCTCATTTCTCCATTTATGCCAGGGAAAACAAGGGAATAAACACAGCAGCCTTTTTTGGTGCATCATTTTCACAGACCTGGCCCCCAAATTCATCCTCTTCTGCCACAAAGTTCAGAGCACTTAGCTAGGAACTTTCAGCTAATCTTGAAGAGCAGATAACGATCAGTCATGCTCAGGCAGGCCAAAGCACTGAAGCCAAAGTATAATTTCTGTGGGATTACAACAACCCAAACCACCATCATCAGAGACTATACTGTGATGATGCAATCAAACATCTGTAACTCCTGCTGCTCCCAGCAATATACTGAAGTGGGATTAATGACCTGCCATTTAGTAACTGCTCTGCTGCTGGAACAACAGGTTTTGTTCCCTCTCCTGTACCCTTTTGTTTGAAGTAATAGGTAACAGGTATTTTGTGCTCCCAGTAACAACAACAACAAAATTACAAAAATCTCTGAATTAATCTTTTTAAATAGTTCGTTTCAGGAGCATCCCATGCAATGATTTCCACCTGAGACATCTTTGCAGAGGCATGAATTTACCCAGCTTTTCCACACACACATGCTTAGACATATCACATAAGCAGCAGGCATCTCCTTACATCACAGCTTTGTTTGTCTCAGCATGAGGACAATTTGAAGCATTCCTTCTGACAGAACCCACATGCGCTGTGCTCAGACAGCCCTTGTGTTACTGGGTTGTAACACAAGAGAAATTAAACTTCTGAGCTACCTTGCACAGACCTTCTCTGGAGTCTCTTATTCATCTCCCTCCTAATGAATCACAGCCTTTTCTCTCTCTTTTCATAATAGCCAAATAAGGATTTCAGGGTTTGGCCCATTCACTACATTCTGTGTTTTAATACAGACAAGAATGGAATACAAAATACTGCCAAAAGTTTAGCAGCAGGGGCAACCTTTTTGCTATTTTCATGTCTACAGTTCCTGATTCAACAATGCTGACTTGCTGCTCCACACGACCGCAAGGCCAGGAATTCATAAACAATAATCATAATCACTGTCCAACAAGGCCTCATCCCATCCATGCATAAGTGCAGGACTGGCACAGAGCAGAAAAATGCTGCTTTGTGCCTTTACAAAGCTTGCAACATAAACTTTGCACTGTCAGTTTAAAACTTTGGCATCTGTGCCTGCAAATGGGGAGGAACCCATTTTCAGATACTTGTGAAATATAAACTTCAGCTGTTGCCAAGCTCCGAGATAGATTTGCTCCTTTTTATTTTTAAAAGTTTCCTGAATATGTGAAGAAACCCACAAAGACATTTTAGAGACGTGTAGCTATGAAAAATGTACGTGCTTCTGGGTTTTTTTAAGGAGCATTCTCAATCATTGTAATTATTCCTTGAGAATGCTTTTTAAAAAAGCAGAACCATGGCTATTTTTCACAGCAACAAACCCCTAAAACAGCTCTAGAGCTTTCTGTGGAATTTAACAAAAAAATTGCCTTTCAGCTAAGAACAGTAAAAATAGATCAAAAACCAATTAGCTGGCCCACATGGCAGAAGACAGGTGTGCTTTGGATGTGGTATTTATACAGAATCAGGATAAGCATTTTTTTGCTTTTACACAGATTTCTGAAGACTGTAAATATCGCAAACCTCTTTTTGCCAATGCCCATCCCAGCCATTTAAAACACCGGCCACTCAAAGAATAACCTTAGGATGCAGCCTAAAACATTTTATCTTGCCTCCTACCAGGTTATAAAAGTGAATTAACATGAAAACAGCAGACTGATGAGTGAATTATGGTAATAATGAACCTTCAAAAGCAAAACCAAGTAAACTCCTTTGGAAACTGCAGCCGGAGAGAAGGCTGGGAACACCGAAACCAATTACGACTGCTTTAGTGTTACACCTGTTTAAATGAATGCCAAATCCAGCACAGAATTATTTACATTATGTTATTAACAAAGGCACATATGAGTAATGGGAAAATAGAAATGGTTTATGCAAAACAGGCTCTACTGAAACCATCTAAGAACTTCAGGTATTTGTGTCAGAAAGCACTGGCTGCCCTTCAGTTGGGCAAGGAGGCTCCTGCTCCCTCTCTAGCTGCTGGTCACTGTCCCCAAGCTGCCTGATTGATGCCAGAATAAATACTCATGTAATTGCCCCTTATACAATTCAGTCAATGATCTTCCTACTTTTCAATACTTTGAGGTTCTTTTCTAAAACTATATTGCTCAAGCAGAAGCAGATTTAGGGACAAGAAACTGTGCCAGGAATCAAAGAGGGACAGTCTTCTGCAAACACTTGGCAGATGACAAGCAAATGGGAAGAGGCTGAAAGCATCAACTTCTTCCCCAGACTGCAGTCTTACTACAAAAGGAGATGAGGTGCATGCAACCCCTTCCCCTCCTTCCAATTTCTGAGCATTCACGTAGCTATGTACAAGGTGGCTCTCCACTGTGTAAGACACTTCATGTATTAAAGCATGTGACAGACAAGAAAAAAACATGTTTCTTAAGAAACCAAATGCAAGGTTTGGAGCTGGACTGAAGAAGCCTGGCAAACCTTCCCAGGGGCAGGGATACCCATGAAGTCCAGGTTCCAGCTTTCTCCCCATGGCATTTCTTCTTCCATATCCTGCCTTCCTCCCACCTTTAAGATCTTGTTCATTTCCTGATGGTTTGGGCAGGTGACCATTGACTGAAATGACTGACCACTTGCAGAACAGGTTTCCAAACCCAAGCTGCCCTCCTCACTAATCTCATCCTCTCACTGGAAAATGCCAGGTCATCTCAGGCAGATGGCTGTGGTCAGGCTTCCCCAACACTGGCTTGAAGCTAAAATACCTTTTCTCTCAATTCATCCTCTTATGATGCATCTACTTAAACTAGTTCTAAAATGGTTCCTCAAGTCAGCAGAAAAATCAAGTTGTCTCTTCTACTTCCAGCAAGCACATTTGATGGTTTTGACATGGTGATAACTATTGTCCATTCTTGTCACAGGCAGGACACACATAAGTCACTTTGACTGTTTAACTCAGCAATATGACAGAAAAAGACATGTCTCTCTTTTATACCGAAGAAACCTTACAAAAGGGCTTACTCTATACAAAGAAGATGGTACATTAAGATCAGCAACACAATTTTTCACAATTCAAGTTTCACTAGAGCAGTAAAATAGAGTGGCTCTCTTCCATCCCCATTCCTAGCACTACACAGACAAGAAAACAGGGCTTTTACAATGATCTGAACAGCCTCCTTCACCCCAGCAAAGCTTTGGGGAAATTAAGAATGGAAATAAACATTGTATAACAAGCTGCACAGCACATAACAAAAAAAAAAAAAAAAAAAAAAAAGGCAGAACTCAATGTTATATTCAATGCACATCTCAGAGCACTTTGCCAGATCCTTGCTGTCTCCTGAAGAAATGCTCATTCCAAGAATGGTTGAACACCACAGAGTGACCATGGGCTCCGAGGGAAGTCTGTAAATCTGTTCCCAAGAAGCTCCCAGCTGTGCTTCAAAAGCCAAGATGACTGCCATTTAAGGTTCTCCAGGGCTGAAAGAGCTTACACATAAGATTTTCCCCTCACAACCAGAACACCAGGACCCAGAAAGAGCTCCAGCTGATTTTCCAAGCAGTGAGTGACTGACTTTCTCAAATACAGCTGCTTTCTTCATTAGGAGACTAAAAATAGTTCTGCTCCTAGCAGGCTGACTTCCTTTTAAGCCTTCTGCCATATCCATGTGTGTATTTCATTCAGTTTCTGCATGTCTGTGCCACTGTAATTCTATTTCAGCCTTTAAGTACATTCAAGAAATTTTTCATTTCCCTCTCCCATATTCACTCCAGATGTCCTGAACTGTCCAAAACTATTCCATGTTAGTAGAATTTGTAGGGTTATTCTGGCATTCACACCGCTCCCATCTGCTTCAATATTTTCAGGAAAGATCAACTTTCTTCTGCAACTGTTAAAGAATATGGACAACGAGTTTATGGTTTTAAAACATCCATTATTAACAGTAGATGTTTTGCTTGTACCTTGTACAGTAAGAATAATTGAATATTGCCATATCGGGTTTTCACTTTTTCCTCTTGGAGAGACGCTGGAGTGAGAAACCAGAGGAACTGGATGATATCCCATGTCTTAGAGAACATACTGCAACAGCAGTAAACATCTCATGACGCTACATCAACATGCAAGACCCTCACTGTGAAAAGCCTCACTGAACACAAGGTGGTGGAGACTGTGGGAGCACACTCTGCAGTGCTCCTTTCAGTCCCAATCAGCTTGTTTCCTGATCAAGGGGAACTGGGCACATCCACTCCCTTGTAGCTCATATGGTGGACATGAAAATCAAAGTGCAAGAAGGATTGTAGGAAGGGAGGAACCAGGGCAGGGATATACCCCCAACTCCTCTCAACGTGACATTAGCATATACTTGGATCCATATAGCTCCAGAGGGTTCAAGATGACCTGGTCAGTAAAATCTGTGGTGTATTCAGTCTTGAGTGAAAATTGTCCTAGAGTTGGACAAATGGTGTGTCAAAAATGTGACTGACACACCCACCAGAGCTAGACAGCATCAGATACATTTTCTTCTACCCCAGGAAGACTTCAACATTGAACCTTTCTGCGCAATCCTCTGCATTGCTTGACAACAAACAGTAAACTTTCTAATCATGGGAATACTGATTCAAACAAACTAAACAAGTTGAGTTTAACTCCTAAAATTCTAAGCTGAGGTATGTTTGCATTTCCAAAGGTTTGTTAATAAATATGATGTGTTTCACTGAATCTGTCCAGGATGAAGCTGGGAAGCAAATGGGATCCTAGCACTCAGGATATTTCTAGATGAAAAGTATTTGTATAAGCATTATGAAACTTTGGTAACATTTCTGCCCATCCTTAATCTTCTTGCAAGTGTAGGTGTGTTATCTAATAAACTTAAAGATGTACAATCTTTCTAATACAAGTAAGCTGCTTGCAAAACCTTTATTCCAGGAAAGATAATTAAAAGAAAACTCCAGGTCCTTGTTTTTTTTTTTTATCTGAAGTTTCAGTGATGTGAATTGCTAACTATGTCTGAGAATACAAAGGAATCCATAAACCTTTTTTACCCTACCTACTTCTACAAGAGTTGAGGTGGTTTGTAACCTCACACTCTCGAGTCAAAAGATGTCCTATGAATGGTATTGCTTTGGAGTTTTTGAAGAGGAAAGAGAGAAGGGAAATGTACTGATACCCAGGCAGCATTATTTAAAATAATATATGATAAATGGTGCATCTCCTTCCTCAAATATATACTAAATAGGTGCCTTCAGAGTAAATAGTCTTAGGCATTTTCCATTATGCTAAAAATGGAGGTTTCAGCTCTTCTTTCGGCCTAAGTAGGAAATAATAACTGACAAGAATGCCAATGCAAGTTGAAAGCAAATTAATCCAGCCATGTTTTGCTAAGAACAATGTTGCTGCACTCCTATGATAAACCCAACCAGGAGCAAAATTTGGCTTGCTCTATCTTCCCCCTCCAAATGTCTCACTCTGACCATACAACTGTTCTATTTTCTGGTTAAACATTACATGGAGCGTGTTCATTTCTGCTTCAGCTAATTTAGCTATGCTAAATGCAAATGCTTCCTGTACTTATGAATACAATCTGTTCATAGTGAATAGTTTTGAAGATTTGGATGAGTTAAAACAGCAACAGTATCCATGTGGGACCAATCTTCCCTGGACAACTCTTATGCTTTGATTCATAAATTCTTTCCATAGGAAATATCTGTGGAAAATCTCCAACACATCCAGAAATGCACAACTCAGTTCCTTGAGTTATTATGGGTTCTTAATACTTACTGCTTCTCCCTTTATTTCTCACTGTTTTAACACATTGGCTCTTGGGTTCACTTGAGACCCCTTTTATGTTTATTTTCCTTTATTATAGAATGTGTATTTAACAACTGCAACAACATCCTTTGTTAGTACCACCACATGAATCTATTAAAAAGCAACTTCCAGCTCTGAAATAATCTGAAATCTGCATCTGATGGGTGTCTTAAGGCACCTCCTCACCTGCTGGTACCATTCTGCATGTTTGCCTTACAGTGTGGAATTAAGACCTAGTTTCTGGATTATGAAAAAAGGCATACCATTCTCTGGTTTACAATAAGGAAATCTTGAAAAAACATTTAGCTTTGTGAGATGTAGGGGTGACAGTGGTGGAAGCACAACGGAAAACCTGGAAGTGAACTTCTAAGGCCTGTGGCATTCACAATCCATGAAAGATGAAGCAGAAAATAAAAGAGGGGGTTATGGCTGCTAGGATGTCAGAATGTGCCCAGTTTGTCAGAGATATCAGAAGGTGAAGGACTTTTTTCCTCTTCAACAGTTCATTTTGGAAGCAAGAGCCCTGTACTCAATTGCCTGGAGTGCAGAGCTTGAACATACCTGGGTGAGTCTCTTCTCATCTCTGGCAATTTGTCATGGATCTGTGCCAGAGGAGTTTAGCTCTTTACAGCAGATTTTGCAGACTCCTCAGGAAGTCCCTGTTCATCCAGCAGTTGGTGTAGCAGTACCAAGTGTTACCTAAACATGAGAAGGAGTTCTCCTGTAGTTGAGTCTATTTTTATCAATCCATCTTGTGATATGGTCCCATCAATGGAGTCTAACTTTTTCCTAAATTAAAATTTATATTAATTATAAGAAATTTAGGCAAAACTTGGCAAATTGCAGGCAGCCAAGACATTAGAAGAAACTATTATTTCTGGTTCATTTGGGTCCAGAAATAAAGTTTTTAGTTCCTGGTGGCACTGCTTGTCAGTCAAAGAAAAGAGCAAAAATTTAAGACCCTTTTGCAAAGCATTTGACTTCTCACATTTGCATTTAACAGACTCCAGTTGATACAGCATTTCCTCACTCTTTTTTATTTTCTGTCTTCTTCAAATGGCGTGTCTGCCTCATGATTCCCACACTCAAGACTCTGGCAGGTTTAGGGGTATAAGTAAATGTTGAAGGTCTCATTTCTGAGCAGCGTTTCTCTCATTCCTTGTAGAACTCTTGACTGGCCATTCCACTCCAGGTTAGACCAATAACTGCAAACACCACCAGATTTCTCACCTCCCAGTCCAAGACAAGACCATAGCTCAGTCTTCCTCTCAGTAGGAATGCTGTGGCAGCAGAATTCTTTGGGTAAGCATTCTGTGGCCTTCTTTTAAAAAACAAATTAGTCATATACAGAGTATGTCTAGAGTGGAGAAAAGCCAAAGATAGAAGTCCTTTTACAGACCTAGTTATGCCAGCTGAAGACGATGATCTTCCCAGCTGCCTCTCACCCTTGCCAGGGGTTACAGCAAGCTGACCTGCTAGGGAGCAAGTGTGCTTCAGGCAAAATGAGTGAAGTTGGCTGAAAATATTAAAATATTTAGTCTTTGTTCACTCAGGTTCTTTTCTGACGTGAACAGGTTTAAGTGGTCCTCATGAAGCTGAGCCACAGGTCTGAGGGGATAGTAACTCTAGTGTGGGCAATAAGTCTCCAGTGTAAAGAGGGATATTTGTAGTAACCTTTTCAGCAGGCAGTAGGCAAGGCAGAATGTGTTTCCACAGTTCTGCACTAACATAAATATTCTCTATCATCAGTATTGTTCTTTCCATTCCCTCACTGGATTATCCTAACAGTTTAAGCAACTTTGTCATGACATTTGCAGGCCTGGGCCTCCTGAGAGACTTATACCACCCCAATATCTGCTGGAGGGACAGCACATCAAGACAAGAAGCAATCCAGGACCTTTCTAGAGAGCATGAATGACAAGAGCAAATGATAAGAAATTTTCTGCTGCTCATGCCCACCAACAAGGAGACATTCATTGGGAATGTGAAGATCAAGGGCTTTTCAGCCTTGGCTGAAAAGATCATAAGATAGGGGAGTTCAGGATCCTGAGGGCAGAGAGGAGGGCAAAAATCATACTCAAAACACTGGGCACTCCAGGAGAGCAGACTTTGGCCTCTTCGAAAATCTGCTTGGAAGAGTCCTACGAGATAAGGCATTGGAGGGAAGAGAGGCCTAAGAAAGCTGAATAATATTAAAGGATCATCTATCTCCTCCAAGATCAAAAGAGGTCCATCCCAACAATTTCAAAAAATGTCAGGAGGCCTGTATGGATGAAAGAATAGCTCCTAGACCAACTGAAGCACAAAAATTCAGCATACGGGGCGGGGGGGGGGATAAACTGGGAGGAATATGGAAATTGTCTGAGCACCCAGGAACAAAGTTATTTACACTGAAGCCCAACTATAACTGCATCTGGTGAAGGATATCAAAGGGCTTCTATAAGTGCACATGTGACAAAAGGAAGGCCAGGGAAAATGTGAGTCTATTATACAGCAAGACTAGGGACCTGGTGACACAGCATATGGAAAAGGCCAAAGTACCAAACATTGCCTTTATCTGGTAGCAGGACTGGCCTTCAGGAATCCCAGGTCATAGAGACTGTGGAGAAAGGCTGGATACAAGCGAAACACACCCTTAGCAAAGGAAAATCAGGTCAAGGAATACTTAAACAAACTAGATATATGAACTGTTCCACTGACTCTCAGTAGATCCTAAATAGTTTAGCACAGCATGAGTTGCTTGGGTTTCAAGGGCAAAGGAAACTGTTAAGAAATGTCAAAGTTTACCTTCCATTAAGCTTGCCAGTTTGTAAACATGAAAGAAAACACACGTGGCATTTGACTGTACCCTGATACTTGATGATCAGTCCAAGCAAAAAGCAGGTATGACAAGTGTTCTCATTTAAGTTGTAGTCATTACCTCATGCTTCATCCCTTCTGTTGATAGCAACCTTGTCTCACAGCCAAACAACAACAACCAGCATGAGCATAAACAAATCGATCATTCTCCTTCTTATAGTACAAAAACATACATAATAAAACCCATCAATTCCCACAGAGAGACACTTTAAAACAGTTAAGTTGCCACTACAAAAGAGACATAATACAAAAATAGGCTAATAGCATCTAAAGGTATTCTGCTGAGATGCTGGAAGCTGTAAATTGATTAGTTTGGCTTTTTGAGTTACAGTTTGCAGACTCATCTCTACAAGATTATCATTGTGAGTTACTGTTGTGTATGTTTAATGGATTTTCCTCCTCTCTGGTACTGCAGGTTCCTAGTCTGGAGTTTTGTTTCTTGCCAGATCTAATCAGCTAATACTATGTTTTACAATATTTACTTGTTAGCTAATAAATTTTGGATTCTGAGGCCAAGGAATTAAGGGAGTGAATGCTACATATTTGATTATGTTAAAACTGTCTCTATTTTCATCTGTTTGTGCTAGAAATATATTTGCCTTGTGAAAGTCAAGAGGCTTACACTTCTCCTGCATCTCAGATAAATATTTTATATCCTTATTTAGATGCAATTTAAAGTATAGCTGACTGTGTTGTCTTAACTTTACCTACTAATGCTTTCTTAGTAGCTCTTACACAGCTTCTATTAGCCTTTAGCCACTCCAGAGTCCTATCTCAAAACACTCTTTCAGGTAAATAAACATTATTGAATGCTAATGCATGTGAATTCTTCCTCACCCACGGACTATCTTAATTGATAGGGACATTATAAAAAAAATCTGAGACAACACCTTTGAATAGCTCCTGTTTTTATTATTTTTTAATTCTCTGCCACTCCTGTGGAATATATGGCTACGGCCTCATAGGATCTATGAAGAGTTTCGTGATAAGCATCTTTCATTTCATCAAACTGGATGTTCAGTGACACCAAGAAAGTGAATTAATAAGGTATCTTTGCTGGGGCTCAGCTTAGCCACTCCTAAAAGGAAGCTCTCAAAATGCAATCATTGACCTGAACTAAGATTTAGGATAGCACAGTGATGAACATCAGACACAGTAATCTTCTGTGTAAGTTCCCTGCGGAGAGGTCACAAGATCATGCTTAATTTGAGAAAGACAATTTGTGTTGCACCATAAATTTAAATAAATAAAACCTACAAAATCAAAAAAGCTGTTCAGTGACATAATCTCTGTTTAACAATGCCACTACCAAAGAAAACAGAGAGAGTCTGATTTGTAGTTTTATGAGAATTAAGAAAATCTATAAAGTCAATAAACAGAGCTTTTGTGCGATGCAAGGGACCGCTGGAAAAATTCATGTGCAGGTAAAGGATGAAATTTCTGCCAGGAATAAAGCAGCTTTTAGCCGAGACAGCACAGCGATAGTTTGATGTGGTTTTACTGGAGTAACCAAAGACAGCACTGTGAAAATTATATCCATCTTAGAGTCTGGGTTCCTCTTTGTACTGCTTGTCTCTCAGAAGCACGTATTAAAGTACCGCAAAATGCAACACATGACACCGATCAGCTTCAAACATCTGTTGTGTAGCACATGGAAAAGCACGCTACAGAATTTCTAAGGAAAGCTGCCTTGTAAATTCGCAGGAAAGCTTTACTGCTTCTCTTCTGTAGGGAATTCAATGAAAACCAAAATTTTTAAAATTAGGAAAAGTCTGTATGGAAAGTAGGGAATGGCAGAACTTTGCACACACACAGACACAGACACACACAGACACACACTTCCCTGCCCCATGCCCTCTATAACACAGGAGTATTTACATTCCATGGCAAACAGCAACAGCAACCAGCTGCCTTTCCCACTGCCCCATCAATCACCCGACAGAGCCTGACGAGGGTATTATTTCAATGACTGCTCTGCGAACACAGAACCCAGAAGCGCTTCCCAGCTCTTTGCTGTCCTCGCTATCCGCGGCTGTCAGTGCATACAGACAAAGCGTGGCCCTGTACCACCTCCTCCCACCTGCTGCCCAGACCCCAAGAAAAGCGATTCGGGCCCTCGGTGAGCCGGGCTGGGAGCGGCGGTGCCGGGAGCCGGCTGAGCTGCGGCCGTGGGCGCTGCGCTGGCAGCGAGCTGCAGCTCTACTACGGGCTTCACCAGTCAGGGGGTCGAGTTACAGCGTGATTCAGATGTGTGGGGCAAAGCAGACCCAGGGTATGTTGTAAGCCGGCTAAGACGGGAAAGGTGATCAGCCTTGTCACCGCTACAAATTGAAACCATGATGTAAGGGGAGCAGGGACGGCTGCATTATAAATCAATGACAGGGTAGCATCTGCCGAGCAGACAAACCCCACCAGTCAAAGTCACGCTCTCTGCCGGCCTTATCGCTCGAGGTAAGCCAGCCAGAGGGTATAATCCCTTCTGACACTGCTTCCCTGCTCAGATTCCAGGGCAGGCCCTAAACACAAGCAAAACAGATGACAGTTCTGGGCAGCCAGTCTTTCTCAAAGGCTCTTGATAGAACATCTGCAAATCCCCTGCTCACGGAGGCCGGCCGGGCCGAGGGCAGCACAGTTGGGGCCAGGGCTGACCTCGGCCAGTGCCAGCGCTCCCCACTGGCCATGCCGCTCCCCGCCTGCCACCCTCTGAATCCACACCGGTTTCTCTGATGTCTGAACTAAACTTTTATAACCATACCATGTGTAATGCAGCAATTTATTTCCCGATAAGCATTTGATATTTATATAACTGCAGACGAGAGAGGAGGGGAAAAAAACCCTCTATCCGAAATAGCTTTATAGATGAGTCGTCTCATTGTCTAACAAGCTTTTCATTGTTTTTAATTTTCATTTCTCTCCATGGTTCAGGGCACTTTGAAAAAAAAATAAAATCTATTCAGTAGTTTCCCACTCATAATTCAAGGAAGAGAGTCATGTATTATAATAGAGATAATTAGCTTTGACTGAAAATAATAAGCTTGGCACCAAATATCCCCCACTACTGCACAGAATAACCATTTATTGTCTTATATACTCTCCATCATGCCTAATTACTGCAACAGTAATTACTAACCTGTTGAAAGAACAAAAGAAAATGCAACTAGCTCTGCACTGAAAAAAGGAGAACATTGCTGATTCTAATACGAAGCTCTTGGTTGCCCTCTCTTAGAACACACTCACCATTTAGACCCTTTATCAACACATATGCCTGTAAGCTCCAGTAAAGGAAACACATCCACAAATAGTCTGATTACAGTTGTTCCCCCCAGTAGGTCCCACCCATTTAAGCCAAATGTCTCTTCCTTTGGACTGAAGGAATGGCACTGATGTTTGGATTTCTGGGAAGTTAAGAAGGCAGGGCCTGTCCCAAGCTGTGCGCTGTAACATTCAGACTTCCATATGCTGGACAGATTTGCTTGCTTACTCTTCTGACCCACCAAACCTCTCCCTGGCTGTTATTCTGTCTTGTCTCAACAGATAGGCTGCCAATCATGCCAAAGAAAGAAAATTAACAAACACAGCCATTTTTGTTCAATTAATAACATGTGCTTACAGGGCTTGAAGTATAATTTTTATCTGGAGAAATCTGTGTTCATGACAGCATTTCTCCGTAGTTCCACTACATCCCACTGTTGCTTCTGCTTAAATTCAGTCTTGGAGCTTCACCTGTGACAGCTGAGTAAGCCTTTGAAAAAAGGCTTGCAGCGAGCAGCAGCACCAACCCTTTTGCTGCTCAAGGTCATAAAAGAATTTGTATTTGGGAGGGTGTGCACAGCCACCTAAGAAAGTAGAGGGAAGTGTCATTAGTGTCCTTATGTCCTATTCCATTCAGGTCCCTGAATGGGACCTATCCCTCTCTCTGTATTTGTCAACGAGACTTGAAGTAAACTGGTGACTTCAAAATACCATCAATACTTTTCAAAATCCAGACTGCCACAGTTATGCTCATTGAATTCAGGAACTGGAACAAAGCCACACAACATATGCGAGCATTCACAGCTAATCAACCGAGCTGAAATTTTAGATATTGAATATTCTCTGGGAAACTGTTCGCAATCAATCCACAAATGTAAACAACACAACCTCCCACCTCCAAAAACCCCAACACGCTATAAAGTAACTCGTAGCATAAATACAACCAAAAAATACAACCTAGAAAACCTCTGAAACAGTAATCTGAAACATTCAACAAGCATGATTTACACACAGACTCAAATAATGAGACTGGTTTTACTCAGAAAAAGTTGGGGGCTTTCTTTGAGTTCTTGATGGGTTTGCCCCCTGCATTTTGAAGTATTAGAGTCTCAGAGCTTTTTCAGCAGAATCACGGGGACTAAAAATTGCCCTTATCCCCCCCCCCAATTTTGATTAATTGTTTTTTTTTTCCTTGGTCCCACAATCCCAGATGGTACAAGCTTCAAGGAAAATGCAACAAAGACTCCAAGAATGGCATCTAATAATTGTGTTTTCTTCTTCCACTAGCTATGCACTGCTAGAAGGCATTCAAATAACTGGAAGCATGTTCCCAAAATTATAAGAATACCAACAAATGCAGAAGCCATAACACCTGACAATCCCAGAGAGAGAGAGGGCATGATGTATTTTTAAAATAAAAGGAAGATTTCATAGTCTCATGGCTGTATCATTGGCGGGTTTGGTATAGTAGAACAGGATAAAATCACCAATGTTTTTTACAGCCTTTACTTGGCTACAAACACCACATCAATATACTTTTAATAAAAATATACACATTTTTCCTCCCTCAAACCCCACTACCTAAATGAAATTTGACACCAGGTTTTAATATGTCATCAGTGAATTTAAGAGATACTTATAGGAGGATTAGAGCATTGCAGTTACTTAAGCTGTAAATGAGAATTTAAAATATCACTAATATTTTCTTGATGAAACATCTGATCATTACCTAACAGTTAAAATATAAAAAAAAAATTATGGCATTTACCATTTAGAACACAAATTCAAGACAAGGCATCAAAAGCCGATGAAGTTCTATTTTGTCCCACATTGAAATGTTCAGGTGTGGTGGCATTTTGCATGCCATAAATTTCCCCTACTAGCCAGGAAAAAAAAGAAAAATCCATAATAGCTTCAAGGGGGTTATTAAAAAATTTCCAGTTTTCCCACCTTCCTGATTCATTTTGTGTTTAACCACCTGATTGTATTTCTCAGTTATTTTTCAAGCCACCCTTCTCTGCAATGCATAGTACATAATGTAATGGGATCCGAAAGGAAAAAATAAAATAAAATTTAAAAAACCCAAAACAAAACAAAACAAAAAACCCCCCAAACAATTGTAAGTTATAGGCATTGCTCCAGCCAGAGAATGTTTCTCTGGGCTCGCAAAGACAACGGATTTTTCATATGTGTAGGATTTATATAGTGTGACTTGGTACTCTTCCGGAAGCTTGCTTTCACACACTCCAACCTTGTTTGCTTTATCCTGCATGAGTCACAGTGAAAAAGCACACTTGAGAAAAATATCCAAAGAAAACATGAGCAAACTAGTTAGCTGGAAGTAGGACAGGCCTATGCCAAAACCAGAGACTCAAACATATCTGAACTTTGAGAATACAAACTTTAACTTCATATGTATTCCCCATGTCTACAGTAGGTCTCAGAAGATTAATTTGTGTAATTAGTTCTACTTGTAATTATGCTGTTTGGTCACTAGTGCCTTTTGGCTGTTTGGATGCTTTCAGGAAAGGAAGTGGTTTCTGGAGACAAAGAAAAATGGAGCATAATTCGTTCTGTTTGGAATTGCTGCTTTCCTTACTAACAAATAGTTCTTTAAGCACTTTGAAAAATCTCACCACCCTGATTCCCAGAAATACTCAAAAAAATCAGAAAAATTATTCTGACCTCTGTGCACACATAAATCTGACTTTTTATTGAACAGACTCTGCCTGACTCAAGATGATACACTTATAAAAAATCTTCAGTTTTGCATGCATCCAAACTTTTGGTCAAATCTAAAAGAAAGAGATACAAAATACAGATTTTGCTTTCAATGCAAGTGCTTTTTGCATCTGATGATCTTGATCTTTTGCCTGAATTTTCTCTTCAAGACTCATACCAGTATCTTTGTTAAAAATCTTACAGTGGCTCTTTTTAGAATAGGTGGGTTATCTGATTATCTGATGCAAACACATTTTTTACAATCATTCTATTTTATAGCATGAACCACATACAGAGAGTATATTATAAACTTGTTCTTATATAGAAAGGACTGGTATCTTTCCAGTCTGAGCAGATTTTTTTACTTCATCCCAAATCATCCTTTCCCCTTTAGATGCCTTCATTGAGGATATAGCCTTGGCTGCCAAGAGAAGCACATTACAAAGAAATTCTCCAAGTTATAAATGCCTATACAGCTAATTCAACAGGACATACAGGCCCGGGTATCAAGAATAATGCACACATCCTTATAGGTAGAAATGAAAGTTCTCACACTCTAAGTTAATACAGATCCTTTTTCAGAAAACTTTTGTATCTAGGTTCTTCTTTTACTTTTGAATGTCTTTAAAATTTCACCCTCTTCTGGCTCTACAACATACCCCACATGAATATTGTAATGACTGGACACATCTCCAGCATTTTATGTGCATTCTTTTACAAAAACTTCAAATGTTGTCAGAGTTGTTGTTAAACTCTCTGAACAAAGCCATCAGCTGGTCTGGAACTCAGTCATAATGAAAAAAAAAACCTGAAGTGAATTAATATTCACCTCTGTGAAAGTCTCTGGCATATACAAGTAGTGCTCTACAGTTTTTCTCTACCAGGTAGATCCTCTCACTATGTGTAATTTGGCTTTGACAAAGCTTGGGTGTTGTTTGGCCACCTGATCTGTATTAACTCACTCTCTTACCCTGCTGTAGGAAAGGTCAAATATCAGTGTCCTTAGTCAGGTATTCAGACTGGTGCATCTTTCTTGACTTAATGCTGAAGCCTGACCGATGCATTTTCCTCTAAGTGCTGGCATTTTTAAGCCAAAACCTGAGCAGGAACTGATCAGTATGTAACAAAACAATGCCATCCCATCAGTTTCTCCAAAGAGCAGCATAGAGGTTTCTTCCATTCTGCTTTGCTGTTTTAACCACAAAGTATTGAAATTTTTGCTGGAAGCACCAAAGGAAAACAATTGTTGCTTGAAATACTCATCTCACATATTTACTGGATTATGGAAACACTACCTCTGCTGTAATCCACATAGGACTCACAGGCTCCTTCTTCCTCCTAGTACTGCAATCATCTCATCCTACGTTCTGTTGCAGTCTCTTTTTGCCAGATAGGTCTACTTAGCCAAAATCTTGAAATCATTGCTTGCTCCTTGGCACCAAAAGCAACTCCCACACAGAATGCCCCAGAGCTTAACATCAAGATTATATAGATATAACAAGGTCTTTACATTTCCCTGCTCTAAACAATACCACCCTAGTTTGACACAAGGACAAGGGTTTCCATTGTCCTCTGTGAAGAACATTTAATGCTATCCCTTCCTCCTCCAAATGAGAAATCATGTGTTGCTTGATGTCTGACTGGTCATGCCCTAAAGCAAACACATCTTCCTTGATTAATGTGCCTGTATCAGCCAAGAAAGCCTGGCTCCTGTCACTGGCACTCCTTGACTTCCAAGTGTCCTGAATGAATCATCTTTCTTATTTCACATCTTATGGTTCTGCAGCTCCTTCAGCTTTAGCTGTCAGTTCAGACATAAGGTCAGCTCTGCACAAAATGACCTGTGTCCATCAAGTTCACTGACAGACTTTAAAAACTCACATATCTGGGTCCTTTTCTCAGTTACCAACTAATTTTCGCATTTATGGGTTTGCCTCATCTAACACAGATAACAAACCACCCCCCCAAAATCACTGTCCAGAGTGTAACATCTGATTACAAGGCTGTAAGTTTCCACAGTTCAGTGTACACAGTGTCTTTGTTCGAAGCCTGGGCTGCTGTGGCACAGAAAGGGAATTAATACCTCTTTTCTCATGACAGAGTGGTTGCTTCAGGCTACACTAAACACAGCTGAGTAGTGTAGCTTGCAATGAATAAATAACTTCAGTGCTGCCAGTCCTATAACTTTCCCATATAGAAACATTCCAGAAAAACTTGTTTATCTCCTACATACCTCCAAGATGGTATTTGTATCACAGTTGTGCCAGAATATCCCAGTTATACACCAATTGGCCTTACTGCTCCACAGACATTTTTCCAGTTACATGAAGGGTAGTTTGATTTAGGGTTTTAATAGATCCTAAGTACTAACTGCATAAAGGAAGCACGAAGCAGAGAGAAGGACTCTGGGACCCAGAGGTGAGGGAAGTATAGCTGGTTTGCTGCGTAAGGTGTATGACTTCTACAAAGGGATCCTTACAGCTGAAGTTTCTGGAGCTAAATATTATGTGTGCAGCATTCTTGAAAACTCAGATCTGTTATAATAACAGGGTTAAAAATTTAGTCTATATCTCTCTGTCAGTGGGTCCTAAGCTCCAGCATGCCTAAAGCTTCCCTGAAAACAAAAATTCTGAGTCCAAGGCATGTAAATATGTTAGAAAACTTTTCGATGAGATCAGCAGATTCAGATGAAATCAGCTAAAATTCCCACACACAGCTTCTGGCCAGAATGAAGTCCACCTTGCCTTGGCTGTATTTGCTTTCCTGTACTTTCATGATGTAGGTGAAAGGGAACAAAGTGTGTGCTATGGCCTCCTTTCCTGCCACCTCACCACCTTTTCCAGGTTTCATTCAGAGAAGGAATACCACTGTACCCAGCAGAAACAGGACCACATGCCTGGAGAGACAGCAGCCTGAAGCATAGCTCACCTTCTGTCTGTGCCCATACCTGTAGTGTGCTAATCCAGAGCCCACCCAGAAGTCTCTCCATGAAACCACTTTAACCCCAAACCCTGCCTGTCCCTTTCTGAGCCAAG
Organism: Serinus canaria; assembly: GCF_022539315.1. NCBI lineage: Eukaryota > Metazoa > Chordata > Aves > Passeriformes > Fringillidae > Serinus > Serinus canaria. The sequence continues at coordinate 63,540,930 of NC_066315.1, forward strand.
CATAAATACTGTTTCAAAAAGGGCTTGTTCCTCCCGTGAATGCGAGAGAACAGCTTCAGCAAACAGGTCCATCTGGAACTGAGAACACTGAAACATTGGTTTTGTACTTTCTTGATCTCCAGAGTATCTGGGACTTCTGATGCATCAAGAAATAAACTCGGCATTTTAAGCAGCCTTTTAACCCACTGGCTAGATGGGGTGGGGTGGGAAAAGGGGGTCAAAATGGAAGCTGCCTAATGACAAAATCTGTGAGCTCTGACCTTCTGTCTGAAGATGAAAGCTGAGTTGGATGATTTTTCTATAGATGGCATTAAGGCAGCTTTTAAGGCTATTCTGCTTGAACTCTTGGTTGCACTTTGGTATTGTAAACAACTGCCGGAGGGAGAGTTAAGTGAGTGGAAGTCCAAAAAAGTAAGAAGCATTTTCAACAGTGGAGAATATTGATCGTAGTGAGAAACCATTTATGCCCTGAAGGGCCATCAGCTGTCACTATTCCCCTGGCTCCAGAGCCATATTTAGGTGTCTAATATGAGTTAATTAACATATTCATTAATAGGTGGGTGGAGTGGTGTCAGTCTCAACAGATAGGGGACACTGACATCAAAATAGACTAATTAACATAATTTGAACCTGTCTAAACTCACAATTGATAACAAACACAGAAACTGCAGTATCATGGCAGACAACTGGCATAAAATCTATTCCATTTGATGTGCTTCCAATGCATAGACAGAAACAAGCACGTAATATTACCTGACGTGGTCAGTTAATGAATAATTGGTGTATAGGAACAGCAGATAATCGATGAAAGGCTTATTCCATTTTGAACTCACAGTCTCCTGAAACAGTTTAAATCTTATCTAAGGCAGTTCTGGACGATCCTTATATCCTCAGAAGCATCTGTGGATAGCTCATGGCAATGCTTTCCACAGGCTTAATGCATATTATATAACACTGCGTCATTTGAATCAACTTCAGGTTTCCTGCATTCAATCTTTTCCTCATGTGATTAGAAAAAAATGAATAGTTCCAATTCACAATTTCATACCATTTGTTAATTCAGAGGCAAAAAGCTGAAATTCAGTTGTAGACATGGCATAAATTCAGAGAGATTCCAAGTACTAAGCTCAAGAGATAGATCCACCTCCTTCGTGCTGCTGAGCTCCCAATTGACTGATAATGCCCAAGGAACAGCAGGTCTTACTAGATCATTTTATTACAAAAGATACTGCATGATTTGATCTTGGAAGTCCAGTGTAAGGATGAGCACTTAAAAATAATTTTTAAAAAAATTTAAAAATTAAAGAATTTTGTCCAAAACTAGCCAATTTAAAAAGCTGCCAGCATTGGATATTGTGAGAGAGCAGTGCAAAGGAAAGAGAAAGAAATGGGTCTAAAGTAAGATCCTAGCAAATGGGAATGAAATCTCACTTGCTGGCATGCACTTCAGTAAACAGGTTGCATACTATACTCTGCTTCCCCACCACACTCCAATTCAAACGCAGCTCACATACGGAGTGTGAATGTTCTTGTTCAAATCCCATAAGGTTTTTATTTCCTTTGCTTATTGACAAAACAGTAAAAACACTGTGTTGAACAATTTTGCTACAAGAAAACAGCAGTTTGTCAGAACGACCGAATAAGGCATCCCTCAACTGAAAAAACCACAATGTTATTAGGCAGTGGAATGTAACAGACAAGTTCATTATACGGATACTGAGAGATTTCATTATTTTCTCTTAAAAGGTAGCATTTATACAACTTATACGGTGTTACAGGCATACGAAAATTACTTAAAAAGGAAGCAAAGAATGATGTTGAGAGGTTAAGTGGGGTATTCCCCTTTATCTACTCAGACAATACAAAGCAAGCTGATACTCAAGAAACTGAAAGGCAGTGAATTTACCAACAACAAAAGGAATTTTTTTATTCAGTGCACGATAAATAAGCTAGGAAACCTGCAGTCTTGAGACATTATTAAAGCCAAGAGCTTATCAAGATTGAAAATGAGATTTTTGTATATGCACACAATAGGAAACTGGCAGTAGCTCAGAGAGGCAGGTTCTTTTGAAAATTTCTGACAAGACCTGGAAGCTAAAGTTCCACCTTCAAAACTAATTTAAGCAAACAGCAATTACACCTGCTTGAATGAACCCTGCTTTTGTAATTGTCTTCATCATTCAAGGCTGCACTGGTGCTAAGAGCGTCTTAAACTCACCCTACTCTCATCTGGCCTCTCTAAGTGGCAAACCAGGCTTGCATTCTTCTGCTCCTGGTTTCCTGTAAAGCCATAATTTGTGGTGACTACACCTGTTGCAGCCTCAGGTGTCATGAACGAGGTAGCTGTTCACTGGTAAATTTTTCTCCAAGATACAAGTTCTAGACTCCTATAGAGGCCAGAAAAACACCTGTGGTTGAAGACAGAACTTGGCCTCCCACATGCACTGGCAGTTGGCTCTGCATGTATGAAAGGCTTTAAAGGCCATTCTGGATTCCTGCTTTCATTTATAAGTTAAAGACTACTTTGACACAGAAGGGCAAAATATTACCTTGCACAGAATTACCATAAAGTGAGAGGAAACATGAATTAGGTATGAAATTCAGTAAGTAACAAATTCAGCCAATGAGTGTAGCTTGTATTGCTGCAAAGTATATGCAAATGTATGCTGAGCTCATCAGGCAGTTTCATCTAGCATCGGGTATCCTATTTCAGTAAAGTCTTCACAAAACTGTTACTTATGCTTATCCCATTTATAAAATACGACAGGAGACTCCTTATTTGGGAGCATCCCTTTGCCACTAATCTACTGTCTGTGGCCACTGTGCTGGGTACCCTCAAACTCTCCTCTTTACCTTGTGTGAATAGACTTTCACTAGCAGAGGAGAGCTTGCTTTAGTCTGCCACCAGTTCAATTTTCTGCCTCTCCTCTAAGTAGCAGAATCCAAAGCTCTAGTGAAGCCTCTTGTTTTAGCTACTTGTAAACATTTAACTGCTTCTTGGGCTAAAGGGCACACAAAGAATGACAGCCAGTGGCCAGAGGATGTGTGTTTAATGGTCTGTTCTTGCTCCACTAAAGGTTGTTTATGTAAATTTGAAAAAGATAACAAATGTACCAATTCATCTAAGCAATGCCTAAATAGCATGGTAGAATTGGTAAAAAGCAAAGAATTCAAAGCCTTTTACAGAATGGAGGAGAATCTGAAATCCAGTCTGTGATGAGATCCTGACTTGGACAAAGCTTTGAGGTTGATGTATGTGTGTTTTCTCCTGCAGCAAGATCCCTAAATAAGCCAAAACAATTTCAACTGGGAAAAAAAAAAAAGGGAAAAAAAGGTGTATTTTTTAAAATTACAAACTACTGAAGTTTTTTTAAATGGAGAAGACTCACAGCAACTTATTTATCTCTCCATAGCCAGTCCATTGTGCACATACGGGCAGGTCCTTTTTTTATCCCTAATGCTGGGACTTGCACTTTTCCAGACCTAGGATTTTATAACGGGAGCTCAGAGTGCAGTATCCCTAGAGAATACTGTTAAGTTCACTACTTGCCTGAATCCATATCATATAGTTAGGGTCAAACAAACATGCCCATGTGCTGCAGGAATGGATGTGTATTCCCTTGCAATTGGTCATAAAAGAACTTGCTTTCCTATTACAGAGCCTCCTATCCAGAAATAGGAAGTGGTTTCTTGCTGTAACCACTGATTCCCTCTGAAACATCAGCTGGGTCAAAAGGGAAGTGTTTAAGGATAGTAATAAAAAAGCCTCTCTCCCTCATCTTTTTTTGAATATCTGTACCATAATTTTTGTCTAAGGAGAGGAAATTACCTTTATTCCTCCATACTCATAACAGTACCATATGTGAAATGTATCTCATACAGTTTACAGTGATAAAAAGAAAACTCATCTTCACAAAAAGGCAGAAATAGCAGCAAGATGACAGAGATGCTTCTCTAAAAGCATTAGTTTGGGGTCGCCTTCTCAGCACTAAAAAGGAAATTGTCACTGAACTTACAGAAAGAATTAGTCCACACAGCTAATGTACTATCAGTTTCCATCTGAGCACCATGAACAGTAACTTTTTTATGTACACAACCCCAATGCAAAGAAAATTCTCTGATCATCTCTTGAACAACTAGAAAAATGGAGTTTATTTACCCAGCTAAAAAGCCACTGGCTCTGCTAAAGTCAAAGCTGAGATATATCTCTTTGTGCTGAGAGGGCTGGGGGGCCTTTTCTCTGTGACTCTAGAAAAAAGATTAATGCTACTTATTAGTATCCCAGTGCTTTTAATGGGTTTGATCAACTGATGTTTATGCATTGCTTTGAGGATGTAAATATTCTTATGAAAGTTTATATCCATATCTTTTGGCAGACTATTTTCAGCACTAAGATCACTTCAAAATAGCTATATGACATTCAATGCAACAAGGCTAAAGAAAAGTCAATGTGATTATCTGCTGAGTGTACATGTAAGGACAGTAAGTGGTTTAGACATAGGTATTTATGAGATAGATCCCTGTTTTCTGCTAAGAATTACAACAATATTTTGGCAAAATATGGAGATTTGCCAGAAAGGATAGAAGCAATATGTATTGTTTGGCATTTTTATAATTTGCCTCCCACCCCCAAAACATGCTTGCCTTTACTGACTAACCTCTAATCTGCATTTATATTGTTGTATCTTTATCTATTATGCATTACATGCACACAAAGCCAAGTCTCTGATCACACAGAGATGCTATTTAGAGTACACAAAACTTCCCTGGAGGGTTTCCATTTAGAGAAAGAAGCAGATTATCATAAGTCTCATGCAATGGTAAAAATACAAAAGGCTCAGCTATTTCCACTGCAGAGTATCAATGTCATTCATGTGTCCCTATTTTAATATATTCAAGTACAGCAGCAGTCCTCCATGAAGAACTGGGAACAGGTTTCCAAGAACATCAGGTAGGAAATAGCTTTTGTTCTCTCTCCTGCTGTTGTCCAATTTATACTTCAGGAAAGAACTTCAGACCAAAATTTACCATAGTCTGTTATTCAACTCACCTGCAGTTACTACAATTAGTGACTTCAGAAGGTTACATGCTGCCTTTCATTTTCAGCATGCTTGGTCTGCACAGAGGGATAAAAAGGGGGCAATGTAATCAAACAATACCGTAATAATTGTACAGAGCAAAACAAAGGGGAGAAACGCTATTAAAGGAAAAAAATGTAAAAACTCATTTTTTCAATGTAAACTCATGCTGCTTACCAACGTCCCTCACAACAGAACAGCAAATCATAACTAAACGTAGGTAACAGAGTCATGCTGAAGCACTTGGGTTTTGGCAAGGGATGACAGCAGAAGGGAAATGTGTGTGGGTGAGAGTTTCTGAACGCTGCTGGGTCTTATCCTTTGACACTGAATGTTGGGTCATTTGTGGGAACACGCTTGGATGTTGGGTTTTCCCTACAAACTAGATGGGAGTCACTCCAAGGGGAGCTTGTTCCAGTAAGGGCAACACTTAGATTAAGTACATCTGTATATAGCCAGCTGGAGGCCCAACTCTTGAGACTGCAGGGTTGAAATTCATTCCTCTGGGACTCCATTAGTACCTCTGGCATGACACCAAAGATATTTCTTATGGAAAAACAAAAAACCAAACCAAACCAAACCGACCACCAAACAAAAACAAAACAAAAAAACCCCAAAAAACCCCCAAACCACACCAAAAAACCAAGTTAACTAGTTTGCCTTAATAGCCTTCAAAGATGTACCACACTAGCCTTCTCTTTTGCAATTTCATTGGGTGCTGCTTGCTTTTCTTCAAGGAGGTTGCGTTCACTTAGACATGAGGTGTCAAACTGGTCCTCTCCTATAAGAGATTCATAAGATGATGAGTAAATAAACATATTCATTGATCACTATTTGTCAGACTCTTACCAAAAGAGGTTACCAGAGGTAACCTGAATGAGGTTACCATGCCTCATTCAGGTGCTGACATTAAAGCAAGTTTGGTAGTCCAGCTGGCTGGAATAGAATCTCTGCCTCACAATAATTTCCAATTTTGAGACCATCTTTGCTAGCAGTTCCACTAGCGCTTCAAAAGCTGATGACACCAGACTAGGAGTATTCAGATAGCACAAAACTGGCCCAATATAAATTTGCAGATAGGATGAGCTAAAGTAAACAAATGCCTGAATGTTCCTCTCACCCCTCTAACTGATTCTTCCCAGTTAAAGCAGAGCACTTATGTTCACATAAAAAGACAGGAGAACCAAAGTGTTCAGTTAAAGGTCCTGTGCCCATATATTTATAAAAGAACAAGTGGTTTATATGTTTTTCTCAACACTGGCAATGGGAGGGATCAACTAGAAGCCTTATTTTTCCCAGCCCTGCTGAAACATCTTGTACTTTACTGAGCTAATGGGTATAAATAAGCAGGTAAGAGAAGAGAGATTAGTGCAAAAGTAGTTTTTCACTTCTGCTGCATCACCAAGCCTTGTTCCAGTAAGGTCCAAGTCAGAAGAATACATTTTGTCATCTCAGTTTGTGTGGACAGTGCAGCCATAATAACTGGTCTGTACATGAACATGTGCCAAAGGATAGGGGTACGTTCTTACCTACAGACAAATAGGAAAGGGAAAAAAGGTATTTTGGGAGGTTAAAGGGCAATGCTGAATGTTGCAATCATATATCCTATGACTGGCCATCAGCAACACAGAAAGTTAGATTTGTTGTAATGTAGAGTGACAGTGGTTCCCGGTGCTTTGCAAACAAAAAAGGCTTGTGACTTTCTTCAGCATAATGGTTCACCTTCTGCAATGAAACAGGGACTTACTTCTTTCCCTCAAGGCTGAAAATACAATTGATGTTTAACTGCTGGCTGCCAGGTACTCCTTACAATATCATCCACATCAAAGCCCACGTGCCTTTGCTTCTCTCTAGTCACCCTACCTTCCATCAGGAGGAAAGGACGCCTTAGAACACTTCCTAGGGCTACAGTCCTGTGGTATGCTGGAAAGGCAGCCTGTTGCTCACACATTTCATGGCTTCTCCATGCCCTGGAAGGAAAGGCAGGGCAGGATGCTCTGACCTATGAAGAGTAACTCCCATTTGGTCTTTGCCTCTATTCCAATTGACTGGAAAGATATCTGGATCTTGGATCCTTATCCCTGACTGCAGAGAGTCATAGGTGATGAGAATCTTGCTGTTTGCCCTGCCAAAGGAGGTATACAGCTGCAGGAAAATGCCTTTTTAAATATCCCAGTGCAGGTAAGGTTCTGAGACTTTCTTTAATGTACATAGCTTTTGATATTTTTAATGTTTAAATTAGCATCATACAGCAGCTGGCATGAACCCAGCCTCTTCTCTTCTAATTTTGCTGATATCTGCTTATATTTCTGCTAAGAGATTCTCCCAGTAACAAAGCCACAAAGCAGGACACATGATACATGAAGACCTTAATCCCCACCAGGCCCTGGCCGCACCCCTCTGTGCCAATAACTTGCACACTATCATATCTTTCTGGAACGTCACCTTGGTGGTGTGGCTTGGAGATGCTGGGCCTGATCACATACTTTTGGAGGTATTTTTTTAATGGGGAAGTAGAACCTTGATGTAAGATGGAGAGTGTGCTGGTACAGCAGCACCAGAAAAGTGTACTTTGGAGGGGCTCCCTTCCATCTCCAGAGACATTCTAGACTATCATAGGCACTGGTATGAGGAGGTAGCCAAAATGAGACTGCACTCAGCATCAGCACCAGCAGTTCCTGCCAATAACCTGTATTTGTTCTGAAGAACAAGTGGCAAGACAGTTTATCGTAAAACCTACAAACAATTTCTCCATTTCTTTCTCCCCATTTTCCTTCATTCTCTTTCTCTTCACACCCCTTTGAAAAGGAGGGTTTCCCAACATTTCAGACATACAAATCACAAAAGATTACTCATGAATCACATAATTCTCTTAGTTCCTGGAAACTAGGTATAGTTGGGAAGAAAACCCTGACATTTGGATTCCAGATGTCATATCTTGAACATACCAGAATTTTCTCTCTTCTTATTTAAAAAACCAAGAGACAGAACAAATGTTACAGATCCAATTCTCTGCTGCACAGCTGCATAAAAAAGGGCAAATATGTTACTGGCTTAGAATAGTCAGTATGAAATGATGGAAAAGGAAACACCTGGTACCTAATGAGATGTTACAAGCTTCTATTTGCAATGAAAGTACACAAATGCAAGAGGAAAATGGACTCATGCAGCCTAAAGCCAGGAAAATCCAACGAGCGAGGATTGATCTTTGGGCCTTCAACATCAATAGGACTATTCATGCACTTAAATACACATGTGTATTTTAGCACCTGGCTGAATTAAAGCCTCAGATAGCAAATCAGGAGATGGCTGCTTGTTTTCAGCCTGCAGAAAAGCCAACCCTTTTTGAGAACTGCACTGATTACCCCAGTTTATAAATCTCCTTAATATCACAAGTTCCACAAAGATACATTTTGTTCCCTAGAGCTCCTCGGAAATCAGCTAAACATATGGACTGCTTGCTTACACCTACTACAGAAGGCTGAGTATTGAGGATTTATATATTTTAGTCTATGTGGTGTAAATATGTATAAATTTATATTGTGTTAATTTATGGCATACACTACAGAAGGTTTTGCGTGAGCTACATTGCATTCCTTCCCACGTTTCTGCTGAAATATTCATCTTCGGGTCTTTTTCTCCATGTTTTCCTTAGTCTCGCCACAGATGTTTGGGCAGCTTGTGTTAGAAGGGAGTGTGCCTTAGAAGTACATTTAGGAATTTAGGTGATGAGAATACCAAACTCAAGTGTGTGGCTACAGCCTGATGGGGTTAACAGGCCGGATGAACACTCACCAGTGTCTCGGACCTGCCTTCTGATACCCAGGCAAGCACTGCAACACAGCCTGTGAATTAGCAGCACCGAGGCAGACACCCAGCGCACAGAGAACTTCTGTCTCCAGGACTGCCAAACAAGTGCCTGACAAACATTGCGTTCACACACAAAACATGGATACATAAAGCTGCCGTGCCAAAGGAAGGACTGATTCGCGCAAGAACAGGCACCTGTGTATCAACAAACTGCACTCAGCATCAGCACCAGCAGTTCCTCCCATCTGCCTGCACACAGCTCTCCAGAAAGAAAATGTATTCATGTGTCCCAATCACTCTGAAATCGATAGGACTCTTGCTGTTGGATCAACAAGAGCAAGGTCAAGCCATTGGGCCAAAACACAGCCCTTATCTCCCCCTGAGCCCTTATCACAATTCTATCAACACAGTCTTTGTGTACAAGGACTGGCAGTAACCCAGAAGTCCCAGTGCCAAAATGCGGCACCATTAAGAGCCTGCTGCCTGTCCTAATATCCAGCAAGAGATATGAATTCATACAGAAAACTTAATTAAAGCATGACCTAATCAACAAAAGTGGGGGCCAACACACTGTTTATTTGCTTAGGATTCCAGTTGTGCATCAACACATTGCATTTCACTAACTTACTGGAATAAGAAAATGCACAACTACATAAATAGTACCAGAGGGAGTTACCTGCATAAATATATCATACACAGCCAAATAAATCTTTCAGCTCTTACAGAGTCCCAAATGCAACACTTACTACTAACTCACAGAGAGGAATGAGTAAGAGGATGTGTCGGCAAATATTTTCTCAGACACAGTGGTGAACTACTTTGAATTTTGACCCTTTTGCCCAAATTCACTGTCCAAAAGCATTTCTATGTTCTGTTTACAGCAACGTATTGCCAGATCTGGATCCAAAGTCCAATGCTGCTTCAGATCTCTGGCTAATTCTGGGGAAGTTAATTTCTCCTTTGAGGTCCTCTGGGAAAGACACAGTTACAGACATTTTTCTCCAGTCCTCTTTGCTTTTCTTGTCTCTCTAAGATCAGGACAGGTTTAAGAAGGTGTTCTGATTGCTAAAGCTGCAACCAGTGCTCTTGCCAATCCCATCAGTCACCTCATTTTGCCCTTCAGAACAACAGCAAGCATATCCTATCTCCAGGTGTCTGCAGATCCTCCCCAGATCTGGCCCTGTGCTCTGGCATGGTGAGTGCCCAGTATTACTTAATACAGGGCTGCTGGTATTTCACAGGGTGATGGTAGAAGAATAAGAGATACAGTAATAAAGATTTCAGTAGAGTGTAATTTAATTTTTCAGGATAGCTTTTCCATTACTACTGCTACAGCTACACTGCGCAATAGCAGAAGAACCAAAAATGCTGAAAAAGCATTTTTGCACAGAGTGGGTGAATAATTCTAATTTAGCAGGCAAAATTAACAGCAATTCAATGAGGGTACAGATTACATTACCCTGTTATGTTGTTGTATGAAGGTTTAAAGAGACCATACATTTTGCTGGTTTTATTTTATAAACAGGCCAACTAAAATCTCACATGTAAAATAATCCACAACGAAAACCACAACCCTCAGACTACTGCCACGCTTCTATCTCACCCTTGTTTTCCAACTCTTTCCCAACCTATTACCCTGGCCCTTCTTGTCTCTCATGTTGAAAGGATGTCACAGTGGAGTCTAAAGTTGCTGAATTCAGGGAAAAGTCATCAGGCCTGAGCATGGAAATAAGTGCTCCCTGGTCCCACTACATGCTCTTGCCTAACTGACTCTAACTCTCTCCAACACCAAAGAGCTACACAGCACTGGGAAGATGCTGTTTGGCCCTCTTTTCCTAGAGCAACAGAGCCACATTCTAACCTAAGGTCCTGAAACAGTCCTCAGAGACTAAATAGACAGTAATACAGTTTGGAATTCTCATGTGGCTGATTTTCTGATTCTTCTACTTTCTCTCCCCTTTCTTCATTCTCCTAGGATTTAAATACTGACTGAAAGATTAAAAACAACAGAAGTTAATAATCATCCTGTCATGCATTAGAAAAAACAGAACACACTCAATGAGTGTTGATGGCTTCAATACTTCAGTAGGCTCAAATATATTCAGAGAGTGTTTCAGTGAATTTAGGTATATGGGGAAAATTGTTAAGAAAAAAACCCAAAACAATAAAATTCAAAAAAGCAAAATCTGATCTTGGATAATTAACAGCAGAAACAGGGCTAAATTGAAATAAATTATTCAGTGCAAGTACTTCAGACAGCTCTTAAGAATAACACATGGATTCATGGCACTCTTTAGGGGACTTTGTGCCTATAAACTAATTAATAGATCTGACTTCTCCATATGTAGTTTTTCCATCTGTAACAGATAAAGTATGGATAGGTTTCTCCATGTAACAGGAAAAATTAAAACTGAAGTTATTTTTGTAAGTTGTAGAATATTCTCTAACTTATTCAGAACGCAAATGTGTGAAATACCATGACAGAATGGAAATTGATTTTGTAAAATGTGAGAGTGAACGACCGCGCTCTGAAACATGTGGTGCAAAGTCAGAGACAGGGCGCTCGGCTTCCTTCCCCTCCAACCACCGCCCAGGCGTGTCGCAACCCACATGGTGGAGTAAAGGCAGAAGGGCACCTAATAACCCGCTCCTTGCTAAAGCCAGTGAGCCAGACAGCCACATCAAAAGCATTTCCATCCCAAAGCTGAAAGGCCCCAAGTTTTTGCCATCCCAGTGCATTGTACAGTTTTGCTTAAGCCTTTGCAAGCCCTTGGACCCTTTGGTTTAATCAACACAGGAGCTGCTCCAGTTACTCCTTGGAACAGCTACCATGCTGTGCATGTAGGAAAATGCTGTACAGCTTCTTAGGGCAAGCAGAGCTAGCATGCATGAGCTTGTCCAGACTTTTCAACTGGTTAGAAATCTGTCTGCAGCCATTCCATCCAGCCCAGGATGTGAACATTGCTAGAACTTGGCTGAGAAATAGCTCACTTCTGTTTTTGCAGATACCTCGCATTTCACAGGATTAACCTTGACACTTGGATTTCAGAGGCAGCTTCCAAAGTTTCAGCCAAACTAATGTACATCTGTCAGGGTCACCCATGTACATTAACTGAATCCCATCTGTGAGGGCAGACAGTCACTCCTATGCTTTCCTCTCCCTGCCTGGAGGGCTGGCCAGTGTGGGAAGCTGCCACATGTATTCACACATGTATTATCATGCCTATTTATTTGCAAAGGTTACTTAAAATTGAGTGTATTAACAGAAAGTGTCACAGTCTTACATTTCCATATTTCAAAAGCAAGAATTGTTGTACAGCCAAGTCAACATCAACATTCATAAAACCCCCAAACCTATTCAGAGGTTCATAAACATGGGCAGTTGTTTTATCTGACATCTTTTCTCCCAACATGTCTCATGATTCCCATCAACAAGCTGTCCAACAGTGGTGCCATGCCCAGCCACTATCTGTGCCAAGAATTAACACCTCTTAGTCACCTCCCCTCTTCTTATCCCACATCCATCTCCAGCCCATACCTCATCAACCAGCAGCCCAAACATCTGTCCACGTTCACAAGAAACAGCCTCTTATCCAGCCTAATTCCCACAGCTCGATGCCCAGCCATGTTCCTGCCCTAGTCTCTAAATGCAACATTTGCTTGAGTGTGTTGACATCAGACCTCATTATTGACTTTAAGGAAAGCATCAAGAAGAGTTTCCTCCACTTCATCTTCTCTTGATGAATACACACAACAAGCCCTGACATTTACCTTTAATTATCATTAATAATTGCAAAGTTTTGGAGAAAACTTGGAGTTTCATCCAATATGAAGTTAGGCCTAAACCCAAACTAAATACTCCTTAACATTTTTGGAGGCTGTACTCAGATGCAGGGGCTTGGTTTCACTTCTCCTGTAAACTGATTCTGCACCCAAGAGTGCTAAGATACGTTTTCCTTTTTATTCTAGCATTTTTTCTTCAGACTTCACTCCTTACAGAGCACTCTCTGCAGAATTGCCTTGTTGTCTCATTTGGGTCAGTCAGAAATACAAAAAAACAATACACATCTACTTTTTTCTCTTTTTTTTGTGTTGGGGTTTGATTGTGGTCTGCTGTTCAGGTTTTGGGGTTTTTTTGTAAACCAATGTGTCTTTTTAACAACTGGCATTCATATGTTCCTATCCTTTCTTTGTAGTTATGTGCATCTTCCCTTTGTAATTTTTAACGTGCTTTTCCCTTTAGCAGGCTCAGAAAAGAGTTTTATATGCAAGAGATCCAAATTGTGATAGAAAAAGAAGACTATGAGAACATTTCAAAACGAAAAGCAGACAGAGTAGCAAAAGATCCTATTGTCTCCACCATCAGTCCCCAGCCATTTAACAGGGTGCTCCATATGCAGAATTGTCATAGTCTTTCCCACTAACTGTAGATCACAAGAATAAATTCATTTGGCAATTAATAAATCCTTCCGTTGTTTCATTTACCTTTCTGCTTAAGGAAACAAAAGTTTCTTTGGCAGTCTCTCTGATCTGCATTTAGTACACCAGTAACAGAAGACTGAACAAAGCTGGTTGTGTCTGACTGCTCCTCCAGGTGCCAGCTCTCCTGTGGCTGAGGTGAGGGCAAATGGGAGCAAACAGGAATCCCATCTTCTCAGCACTCATCCTGTGTAGGCAGCTCTTATCATGGAGTCACTGTGCATCAGGGTGAAAGCTGCTCAACAAAACCACCAGCTTCTCCCAACACCACAGGGATATCTCCACTTACAGCTGTGCAGTTAGTAAACACCTGCTTTGATATCACACACTTTGTTGTTTGTAAATGTGCAGCCTGTTTGGTTGGAATGCAAATGAGCCTAGCCCAAGACCTGGTTTCCAGCCTCAGCCTCTACTCATTTGCCATGCCAGGGGAGAAAAAAAAAAGGAAAAATAAAAGAAAACCTGTTCTCTCAGAGGTATGGGCTTGTTTCCTATACAGTAGCTTCATGGAGGTGAATCTTTCACTAACCTGGTTGGCTGACACAAATTGTACTGGGAACAACATGAGGCTTGTCAGACTGTTCCAGCATACAAATGAACATAACAGACGGGTAGCAATAAACTCACCTAAAGATAAAATTATGATCTTCAGTCATTGAGAAAGATGATAACTTAACCACAGGATGTATAGCAATTAGCTTCCTCAGCAGCCTACAGAAGCAATATATACAAATTACAATATAATCTTCCGCAATTTGAAACCATTTAGGATCTTTAGCATCGTATACTTGGATCAATTTAAATCTTTAAGTTGCTATCATCTTTCCTTCTTACTCAGAGATAAATATCTCCTTATTTTCTAGTGAAACACAGTAGATGTTGTTTTTATGTGGCCTAACTGTATTCATTTCTTTCTTCGAGTTAGCTGTTTGAACTGTTACAAGCTCCCCGGGACTGTGGTTGCAAAGCACAAGGAGCGCTGGCCGCGGCAATACCTGTGTTGGATTGCCCCCAGTGGCAAGGAACTGTAAAAGACTTTGGCAAAGAGAGAAATGAAAATTTCTGATTGAGAAATAGGTCTGCTGGTGGGAGGAAAATAAATAAATAAATAAATACATAAATAACTCTCTGCATGTGGAAATCTTTAAGCTTTCATCCATTTCTAGGAAACTGGAATGGCAGGAGCATGCCTCCTACTCCTAAAGACATCTGCACTGTGGGGATACAGGGAAACTACTGCAGCACAAGCAAGGTTTTGGCAAATTGAAGCTTGTCAGAATCACACTGAGCTTCCCGTTGGTCTGGCTCTACTTATACTTTCATTACAGTTCTGTGTTTCTTTCTGCTATTCCCCTCTGGATATACAATACTAAAAAACTAGCATGAGAACTTGATTCTGTGCAGTGTACAAAGTAGCCAAAGTATTTCTTTCTACGGTCTTCTTCCTCCTGCCTTGTTTTTGACATAGCATCTGGCAAAACTGGAAAAACCGTGGGACATAAAAATTCCCTTAACTGTGAGTAAGCCCGCTCTATTATGTCTTTCTTTACAAAATGGCCTGTCTGATTAATGCCTGCTTGCGTGGAAAATTCTCTCCTCTCCTTTGCTCTCTCCTGCAATTACTTTGCATTTTAGTGTCTTCTTTGGGAAGGGAGAGAAAAGCTAGATGCTGGGTTAAATCATAGCCCCTTTCTGAGATCTGTGGGACTTTTGTTGTTCATTTCCGTGGCACCAGGCTTTCACCCTTATTCTTAACAAGTACAGTCTCCAACAGTGGCCTTCCACTCCACTTAAAGTCTCTGGAGCAAATTACCTGGCCCAAAGTTGCCATTTAAAATACCAGCAATTTTGCAAAAGACTGTTTAATTCATTAGGCTTTCTCCCATGTATTCAGCCTTGTTCAGATGAATCCAGTAAGCTGTGTTCTTTCCTGCTTTCTTGCCTTTTAGGTGACAGAAACTTTGCAGATTGAGAGCTTACCCCAAACAAGTCTAAAAATTAAAAATCCTTCCCAGCTGAAATCTGGAGCTGATACTTGCATATATGATGATTTTACAGGGACTGAATCTTTGCCATCGAAAAATGTCTATTTAAAATCTAGGTCAGGAGAATATCACTTTTTTACAAATCAGTCTTACTTAAGTTTATGGCAACCAGCAACAGACCTGCAAACATTTATGTATTTGGCAATTACAGGCAGCTGTCTGGACACTCAGCCAATGGAATTAAACATTTGAGAGACTGTGATTCTATGATATAATCTGGTTATGCAGCTAATTACACCTCTTGTCATTGTTGACAATGTATTATTATAGAGACAAAAATCTTGGTTCTGCTAGTCAAATTCCACCAAGAGGTATAGACAGGAGAAGGAAAGAAAACAAAAGAAATCAAAACAACGTTATGCTCATTTATGAAATGACTACCTGAGTCCAGAAGAAAAAAATAGAAAATGTAAGAAAGTTACGCCCAACAAGAACACCGAAGTTCTCCTAAAATGCTAAAGGAGATGATACATGGATAAAAAGGTATACAAGGCTATTTTCAATTAATCTGTGAATAATCATGTAAAGTTGAAACTTCCAGAAAACTAGCATGGAAAAAAAAATCATTAAATAAAATCTTGACCATAACACACAGTTCCAGCTTTGCAAGTAAGGCGATACATTCCAGTACACCATGCAGATGCCAAGAGTTCTCTCAGACAAAAGCACATCTCTTTTGAGAATCAGAAGTCCTTTTTAGAAGCAACAACTGAATTCACTACCCCTTGTGATCTGCAGTCTCCTAGTTCCACATGTGCAGGAGATAATACAAAGCAAATTATAAGCCTTCCATATTTTCCATGGTGCTGCTTAGTTTGTATGCTCAACCCTTCATTGCTGATTTTAAACTTCTTTGGAATGAAGATTAATTTCTCAAATTATTACACTATAAAATCATGCATGCCCTAATAGCTATGGCTTATTTTAATAATGATTTTTTTTAAAAAAGTAAAGCCAACCACTATCAAACACATTTCTAAAGTAGTAATTGAATTTTTGATTTTTTTCAAACAATAAACCCCAAAGTCAAAGGAGTGTGTTTCTTGCAAAACTGAATTTTTAAACAGCCTAAATTTTTTCAAGATTATAAGTTACTGCACTCATAGAAAAATTTCAGTGGCCTTACTAAAAAGAAAAACTTGATTATTTCTATTTGTAGAGAAAATTGAGAGCCAGAAGTAATGAACAGCAAAAACAACTAACTTTTTAACACATGCACAGACACGCAATTCTGAAAAATTTATTAGAACTAGGAGAAGCTCATTATTTTAGATCTTTTGTTCAGAAAGCTACTACAAAATGAAGGACAAAACTACAGAAAGATTCTTTCATGGTTTCAGAATTAATATTCTATGCTGGCCCCTGTGCAGGTCATGCCACAAAATTTACCTGGCTGCTCTGACTCACACATCCTTATGGCAAAGGGTAAGGGACATGGTTTGCTCCTACTATTACTTTAGTAAAGCATGTTTTATTTGTTCTTGATTTATCTAAAAGTGACCTGGACATTCAGCTTGACTTCTATACACCCCATAAACAAGAAAGGCACTTAAGTTTCTTTTGGTGTAATTATCCTTATCACCAATAATTTCTTCTAGCCCATGGCAGATGGACAGTAGAGATAGGGAGACCAGATTACTCTGTTCCAAATAACGCTACTTCCTCAGTTTTTTATATTGATACTACTGCTAATGTTTTCCTTCCAAAGCCACAGGAGAAGCTAGTAACTTCAAAGAATAGCAAAGAATAAAATGAAAACTGCACTTAGAAATTGTATCCTCTTTTGATCAGAAACCAGTCAGCCCATATAAATTGTACTTGTGTCTTTGAATTCAAAATGTGACTGTACTCAGTCTCCAGAAAGCATAATTGAATTTGTAATTCACAAAGCACAATGAGGAAAAATGGTATGTTAATGTTCCAACCTCTAACAACCTCTGTCAGTGTTTTAAATCTGGAAACTGCCATTCTTTTAAGCAAGACTACTGGTTTTGGAAGCAATACAGGTAGACTGTACTTAAACTAATTTGTGTATGATTCGTATTCTGTTCACTCAGAAATTCAAGGTAAATTTTAGAAACTTTAGGGAAAACAGGGCAGAAATGTGCTCAAGTATGTTTATGATGATCAGGTTTTAGAAAAGAAAAGTTGCATGTGCACCTCAGCCACTTTCACACCCACAAGACAATAAAGCCTGACTGGTAGTGCTGGCAGCTAACTTCTAATGAACATTAAAAGTGTGATAGAAGATAAATCAATATTTTTTTCTGTGAATAATAATCTTATCCTCTCACCATAGAAATGTGAGCTGCCAACAGCTGGGCACATATAGAGCCTTGAAAATGCCATTCCCTTTCGTGGTTGTAAACCAAAACATTAAATCATTTCAGTAAGATCATTTTCTGTCTTCTGCATGTTCCTACAAATAAAGAAAGGCATGGGCCTATCCCATTTTTAAACAAAAACAAAACAAAATTATCTGGGGATTTAACAACAATAATTTAATTTGTATTAACCATGCCACAACATAAACATTTTCCTCAAAGCTGAAGCAAAAACAGCTTACGCATATTTTCCATGTGTGGGGTTTTTTTGTGTCTGGGAGATGCTGAGACTGCTTTCATTAAAGCAAATTCAAAAAACCCACTTCCCATTTGAATCAGAGTTTCACATTTAAACTGCAGGATTCCTCATTTAATGGTTTACTTGTTGACTGAATTAATATGGATATTTAGCAAAGGTGGGCTGACCAGGAAAACAGAGAAAGAGGACAGGGAATACATTAAAAAGCAGGGAAAAGTGAGACTGAATCAATATAGTGCCAGAACAGAGATACAACATGAGAACATGTACTTTTTTGTCCCCTTTTTTTCCATCAAAATCAATTTGTGACATGCTTCAATGCTTTATGAAGTAAACACAAGCTTTGAGGCAGGACTGTGAGAACAACCTTGCTTAGAGCCACTGTCAGAAAGTGATAAAAGATACAAGTTTCAGCTGTGGTGGCTGGTCTGGGCACTGTCAGTGTACATGGTTCAAAAATCTGCATTAGTGAAGCCACGTATACTTAAAATGTCTTTGCAGCTGATACTGCAGCTTTTTTGTCTGTGAGTTACATGGTGGGCATCCTCTTGGAAAGATGGTAGGGCAGGTGGGAAATTGGGTGGTAATGCTGGTTCTGCAAAACAAGCCACTTATTGTAGCTGGGTCACCAGGACCAAGAGAGCTCCTCATGAAGTGACACTGACAGACCTGTGAGATCCTCAAAAAACACAGCAGGAAAATACAGAGAGCAGATATGGCATCCAGACCATGGGCTCAGCATCTCTGCATATAGAGCTGAAGGGCTGAATGGCAGCTCTAGACTCCATTCTATCCCATCCTGAAGCTAAAGCTCCATTGTAGATGCCCAATGTTTGCTGGACACCCAGAAGATTAAGGCACTTTTGAAAATGTGTCAGTCGGGATCTTTTAGCAGCCAGTCTTTTTCTTTGCCTTAGGTGTGAGCTTGGTACAATTGTTACTTCTGAATGCTCCTCCCATTGCAATACAAATCACTTTACTGACTCATTTTAATAGGATCTGAACTTGCTGCTGTTTTCTGCCAAGAAAGCAGAATCTTTCAGCTCTCTGTGCACAGGAACAGAGATGTTAAAATTAGCCACAAGCAGTATGTTGCTCCCTGAATACAAGAGAAAGGTACTGCAATTTGCTGCACAAAGGCAGTTAGTTAAAACACGAATCCAAAAGTAACAGATTTAAAGGAAGTGTTCTCTGGTTTGCTAAGTCAATTATTGTGCCCACAGACATCACACACATAGCAAAATGTGTATGTTCAGGTTTTGTTTCAGAAGCCCTGTGAGGTCACAGCAGATAGCACGGTTACTTATTTCAGCATCTTACAACCAGCACTGAGATGCTTTCTAAGCTGTGAAGCATAGAGCACACAGAAAGGTCACTTCCTATGTCTCTTATTTCTCTCTTCTCTCTGATGGTGGAGTAGCCATTTCAGCTGTTACTGCTTCAGTTAATCCCTGTCCCATTTCTGAGGCCACTGGAGGATCTGAGTAATTTCCACCATTGCAGCAGGTTCTAGCAATCATTAAAGAATGAGGAGGTAGAGAAGACACCCTCAGAGTTCCTTCTCAGTTGGATTCTGTTCAAACTAACTGTGAGACATAGCTGCAAAAACAGACCTTACAATATCCCAAATAGGTTGTTTCTGCTTCCAATTCCTAGGCCAGCAGAGGCGCCTGAGTTATGACATTCACGTGTTTTACCATGCTGGGGACTGGGGACAGACTGTGTAATCAGAAGTGTGTAGTAAGGACACCGACTCCTACCTCCATGTGCTGGTTCAACTTGCTAATCTGCAGAAAAATGAGCCCAGCTAAAAAGAAGAGGCTGGAAAGGTGCTGAGGGCCAGAGCTCACATGAAGACAGCTTGGTGCAGCAGGCATAGGGGTGGTGGAAAGTAACAGAGGGAAGGCTGGGAGTAAAGACTTCCCATTTGTAGATAGGCATGCTGGTAAGGCTGGTGCGGACATTAACAAAACTGTAGCACTGGTGTTTGCAAAGACCTAAGGGTTCTTTCCCTCTCTAACTGAGAGCAGCAGATATTCTTAAAATGTAAAAGATATAGAACCATGAGCAAAAGCAGAATGTATCAGGATTGGTAAGAGCTTTTTGTCTTCCTTACAGACAAATAGCTCTTTGAGCAGCAGATCCCATGAGGGCCTGCATCTCAGGGCTTCCGTCCGCCATGGGCACTCAAAGGTCTCATAGGCTCTGGGTCCTGCAGCCTGGAAACCTTCTTGCTGCCTTCTGCCTTCTCCCTGACTACCTGATTTCAAGAACTTAAGACACTTGATAAACCTTATGCCACTGCCAAATTTGGTTGAAACATTCTATGAGTTCATAAAAGATTCGTTTCACCATACAGAAGGAGAGATTAACAATTAATACAGTCTGTCATAATGCATAATGACTTTTTCATTAGGAAGCAGGTATAACAAAACAATATAAACACATTCCTACTCCAATAACAACCACTTATAAGCCAATTATGCTTCTGGCTATATAGCTGTAAGCAGAGAACCACTCAGATTCACCACTTAATTTCAGTGACAGTGAGGAATAACCTGAAGCACCAAACCAGACTGACATATACACACCACCGAAGTACTGCAGTTCTCCGACTAGCAGGCAAGAGTGCATGTTTATCAGAAACAATGGGGGCAGCACATATTAAATCTTTGAATGATTCCTCACTTGTGTCTGGCAAATTAAAACATCTGATATAGCAGGTTGCGGTAATCCGTGTTTTTCCTGGGCCTTATATGAGTCCAAATCCGGCTAGCATAAGACTCTAGCCCACACGGACCCGCATAGACAAAGGTAAAAGACGAGAGGCGCTCTTCTCCACGTGGGTGCAAGTATCCTGTTTATTGGCTTGGGGCAGGACACAGGTGATGGGTCACCCAGGTACAAAAGAGGGGTTGGAGCTCTCACACAGGATGTTTTATACCCTAGGGGGTGAGGGGCGGCGGAGAGAGAACCAGAGCCAATGGGATACCACTGGGGAGGGGCGAAGCACCTGAGGGACAGACCAGGTGTGTGTAACAGGGGGGATGTGTGAGGGGGAAACCATCTGATGAGGGAGGGGGAACCCGCCACCAGTGCAACAACAACTAAATAAACTATTTAGTGCAATACAACAGCAGGTTAGAATTAGGAGTACAGTATGGCATGCTTAATTTTCCCTTTTTAGTAGCACACTAGAAGTATTTATACATATCCTAGAAAAAGCTGTATTCTGCTGTCTGAGGTACATCATTTTCACAGGACATTCCTAATCTAACAAACATCACAAAGTGAACAAAGCAAAATAAATTTCCTTTGTTACTGACTACTGCTACATTATAATAAAAGAATTTTAAATTTGAGTTCATTTTGTTCAGCCATTGTTTTATGCCTACTTTTGTATTCTATTGGATTAGAACAGATTAATTTGAGTTTTCTTCCTAGACACTTCATGTCCTGGCTCAGTAACAAGGTTTCTTTTAAAAAAAAAAAAAGAACAAAGTCTCAACATCTTCTATAATTTTCTCCTTCATGCTACAGTTGCTTTAAAAAAAATAAAAATCTTAACAAGTTTAATATTTGGATTTATACTAGCTGGCAAAGTAAATTTCTCAGTAAATGACAGCACTTCTTCAGATAGTTGTCTTCAGCCCATTTTTTAACACTTTATACCACTGCATTGCCACAGGCCCCAGATCATTTATTCTAGCTAGCTAGCTGAATTCTTGCTTCTACCTCTGTATTGACGGTTCTGACAGGAAAACCTCTGTTACTGCCAATGGAAAACCAAGATGTGACAAAGTTGAAAAAAAAGCTTCATGAGCCCTCTCTGAGATGACAGACTGAACCTCCACTTGCCCTGAAAGCCACCTTGCTTGTCAGGCTGTGCTAATGTCCCCTGTGAAAGCAGGGAAGCCAGTCCCAGACATGCAGCTTTTCCTAACTGTGAACTGGAGGAACTCGTGCTGTTGCACCCTGGCAGGTGCCCAGCTGCTGGGGCAAACCAGCACCCTCTCCTTGTCTGACCTGAGGGCTCCTAAGAACACAAAACTCCCCCAGGCAGCCTGTTCATTTCTGTCCTTAATCAAGTGGGTTGCTGACCTTTCATTTCACCAGCTGGAAGCCAGCAGGCAAGTCATGGGAAGCTTCCTCCACAGCAGGTCCCAGATTGTGTTGTTCCAGTCCTAGGCTAGGCTGTAACAGGAAGAGGGAAATGGCTGAAACTCTGTACTTAAGGAGAACAGGGATGGATTCCCCTCCATGCCATCTCAGGCAAACCATCTATCCTACCTTCCAGCTGCAGACTAAAGATGACTGCTTTTATCTGCTGTTTCCATCACAACACTCTTTCAATGGTCACCAAGACCTGGGGCCATGGGGCCATGGTATTGTTTGGAGTCTCCCAGTCCTACCTTCATACAGGCAACAATAACAACTGGTAGCAAAGGCATTCTTATGCCGGGTCACTTTAAAACCTGTGCACTGAATATAAGCATTCTCAAGTAGATTAAGTGGGATTTCCTGTAGCACATTGAACAGTGCACTTTTACTCACAGTAAGTGGCATTTGCACTAGCCTGGTTTTCATGATGATCTATCAGATTCCTTCCTAATAACAAAAGAATCATCTTGAATGACAGGTATCAGCCGATAAATTAATTAATCATACTGATAGAAATTTTGGGAAATAATATTCTAGCATAGCAACACAAATCAAACTGGACAAACAGATCCAGAGAAAAGTGAGTGACTTGCCCAGAAATCTGTTTTTACAGTATTTAATGGTAGCAACTGTTATTCTGATACAGTCCAAAGAAAGAAAATGGTAAGAACTACACACTAAGCCTAGAAAACACAACAACCATGTCCTGTTACCATTTTTTAAAGTCACTAAAATCACTTCCTTTCCCTGTGAAAAGTAACATTGAAAACTCCCCACGCTCTAGCACAGTAATGGCAGCAATTCCTTGGCATCCTGTTCATGGATCACTGTCAACTTTCTGGATGCACTCTGGGCTACCACACTGCTTTGGAACACTAACCTTTTAAGGCAACATGGCTTTGCAAGCCGGTAGTGATCTGTGAAGCATACCGGAGAATCACTGCTCCTGATAATGTGACTTCAGCAAATTTTGAGTGGACTAATGACAGAGCTGCCTACACCCAAGGTCAAATTGTTCTGCTGGCAACAATTTTGGTATTTGATTTCTAAAGCTGAGGCAAGTGGAATGATGACGAATCCAGCACTTCTTCACTTAGAGGTTATTCACTTAAATATCAAACCACTAACTTCAGCTGTAACTCCTGGGATTTGACTTGGTGGCTCAGTCTGGAGTGTCTTGCTGTAGCAGTGGCAGCCTTGAGTAAAGTGATGAGACTAATCCTAAGCCTTCTCCTGGAATCAGATTGCACAGTAACAAGGAATTCCTGGCACTGTGGTACAGTAAACAGTTCTCCTATGTCCAGGATATAACACCAGAACAGATGATAATAAATAAGGCACTTCAACAGGGCTGTGAAAAATGATCCATGACATATCTTCAGCATAGCAAATGTCATCTCAGAATGGGCTTGTCTGGATGCCTACAGGAGAGCATCAACTGTCTGGCTCGAATTTGCAGCCTACTCCTGGTACGGTGCTGTGAGCAGACTGGTGACTGCCTAATTCCACACAGCGGTTCCCTACCTACGGAGCACTCTTTCCAGCTATTAGTGTCACAGCGTATCAAACGGGCTGTCACAAACCTGTTAATCACCCTTTCCCAAACTGCAGCAGGTATCCAGCAGTAGCTATTCAGTATGGATCTATGCACACAGTAAGTGCAAGCTCTCTGGTAAGCTGGACCAGTGTATCTCATTCAGGACAGAATTACAGCTCTCATGTATCCTGAGATCACCACAGATACATGGGAGTAAAAGTGCAGCTTGTTACATTAAAAGTCTCTCTTCATTATCCCTTTAAGAGCAGTTCACAAAAGCCATCTCCAGCCTGGTGAGACCATGTTTCTTTCTACAGGCAGTGGAGAAATGACCCCTATGGAGAACAAGGTCATCCAGAACAGAAGCCCAACCTGACCATCCCAGAGGCCTTCTCTCTATTCACTGCTATGGAGCCTTTGCAAATACGCCCTCATTTCATGCTGTCAATCCCTAAGACTTTATCTCAGAGTATTTGATTTGTTTCTCTTGAAGGCCCTTTTCTTTGAGTCATTTAGTTTTCCAGTAATATCATATATTTGGTAAAATACACACATACATACATACATAATTATTATAAAATACATAGGCCTTGTTGTTCTGGAGAAAACTTAAAAGTGTGAAGTCCAGTGATTTAAAAAAAAAAAAAAAAAAGAGGAAAAAAAAGTGGAGAAATCAAAAGGCAAAATAAAACAAACAAGATATTACCTCAGATTTTTAAAGCCAAGCTCATGACATGTCATGCTTTTACAGTAGCAATACCAACTTTGTTTTACTGAAACAGTCTAAGAAATAATTTGAAATTTGCAAATTGAATACTTACATTTGTCTTGTGTCTTTTTCCAAAATTTTTCCAAAATTTTTTATTTTTTATAAATAAAATTTATAAAAAATTTTCCTCTCTCAAATTCCAAGTTTTATTAGTATTTAATTTTATTTGTCATTTTAAGGCAATATTAGCTTATGACAGCAGATTAGGGAAACCTCTGCCTCCTTTTAATATCTGCACACGTAAGAATTGTAATCAGTTTTCCCAAAATATTCTGAGCATTGCCAGTGACTGACAGTCACAGTTGCTTTAAGTAAAAGGGACTTCCAAAAGGTGTAAAACTCTGTTCATTCTCAACAAGCATCCAGTGAAATGACCATTTCAGAAGCCGTTTCCTTTAAGGTCATGTCTAAAATTCTGGGTGTTGCTCAGAGAAAGAAGCAGTCTTAAATACATGCTGCCTTGTTAGCTGATTATTTACCCAACATGATAAGAGTATTCTAGGTCAGTTCCTATTTTCCTTCACCTGGATAATATTCATGGAATTCCTCTTGTATTCTTCTATAATCATTACATGAAAAGAGGGAAGTGCTCCAACAATTAGGAATCATTCACTTTTCCAAAGGACCAGATGATTCAGTACCTGAAGTTTACCTTACAACCACTACATTTGAGGTGAAGAGGATTTTATTTTTATTTCACTGTTGGAGCTCTTTGAACTACCTCAGACTAGATTTTTAAAAGTTAATGCACATAGCTATTTAACACCCATGTTCTCTAGTAAGAGTGAATTAATGGAATTCATATTTAGTTATTGGAAGAAATTTCACAAGGGGATCCCCCATACTACAGGCTGGCGTTCAGCCAGTAGCAGTAACTTGCACGGCACGTGAACAGGTCCCCAGCTCTGTAGACAAGGAATCTGCACTTCTGGGAATGCCATATCTTGCCCAGGCAGGCAAGTCCTAGACTCTCTCTGTTACAGTCTCCCTTTTGTCTGGTGGAGCTTCAGGTTACAACAACAGGAGTTTTCTAACTTTCTGTAGCATCACAGGAGGGGAGCAAAGGATTAACCAGTATAAAGAGGAATTTCTGATCTGTTTTCCTGACTCTATGTATCTTAAATGTCGTGCAACAAAGGACCCCTAAGACATGGGACCACAGGACATAGAGGAGATGAGGATATAACACAAGGTCTCTCTTCTGCCCTGTATTTTTCACATATAACTTCTGTAGTATTTTGAGAAATAATAAAAATACCCTTTTTATTTGACATCTTCTGTGGACCACAGAAGTCTGTTCTGCATACCAGGGGCTACTTCTATTAGGAAATTACTCAACACACATTCAGTCTACATTTCCCTACATTAAGCTATTGATCTCTCTCTTAGTTCCAACCTCTGGTTCATACAATTCACAGCCTTTTGGTTTTTAGCATTAAAATCTGAAGATGATTAGAAAAGCATTGATGTAATCAACTTTCAGCTATTCAAAATGTATACAGGGACATTTTGTTTTCTGTTACTTTTTCTAGACTTATTGTTATGGTGAATAGCATTCTTTATTTACTCTCAAAAGGAGGATGAAGAGTCTCCCAAGGGGAAGAAACAACTTCCTAATACAAAAATAAAGCACTGGAGAATACAGTCCTGGCCCATGTATAAACAGATAGACAAGACATATAAGAAACAATGGGAAAATGCTTTTTCCCTTGGTTACTAAAGGTCACAAGCAGTAGCATTTACTACTCCAGTTTTTCCCAGTTTCCAAGGGGAAAACAGAGGAAATTTTCATTTCCAGTCAAGTCCCCAGACACATCATTTGATCTTATTGCACTACCTGAACCCTACAGTAATCTGTGACCCATAATACAGTTTCTGTGCACCTATACACACTCATAGCAGCAAGACTTTGTCGATTGTCACATAGTTAATTTACCCATATTCCATAACCTAAATCAGTATTCTTCAAACCACTGGTTAATATATAAACCTGACACACAAATACACAACTGGTAAATACCTGGTCTGCTCAGGCACAGTGGGCTTGGGGGCTGCCACAGCTGTAGGACTGTCAGTGTTCAAATAAAAAGATGCCTGAAAGGTTAAAGTGTGTATATACCATGTCAAACAGACCTGCCATGAAAGAAAATATGGCAATTCCACGTATGTGGGAATATAAGTTTCAAGACAAGGCAGTAATCCCAGTAGGAAAGTCCTCCAAATGAGCAGTCACTCAAACAGTTAGCTGCAAGGGTGGGATTTGGTTCAAGATTAAGGCACTTAATATGAATTCCTACTACAGTCAAAGGAGACCTACTCAGTACAGTCAATGAAGCTTATAGAACTGTTCTGCTGACAGCTGAGAAGTGTCTGCTCCAAGGTAAACTAAATCACGTGATTCCATAAACTCCACTGATTTAACTTCCATTGACTACAATGGGAATTGAACAGGAACATGACTTTGGTTCTAGAAATTGATACATAAGTATCTACAGTTACAGTAGTTCTCTAAAAACCTCATCTAGAGTTTTGATCTGGGACAAAATTCTGCTCAAATGACAGGAGGAACTCCACATGGAAGACAATCTTGCAGAACCAAAGGCTGTGTTAGGATTGTGAGACTTAACATTCGGATGCACACAGTGAACAAAGCCTCTGGGATCATCAGTGAACAACTTGCTGCAGATGTTGGCTGCACCACTCCAAGAGACATAAATATTGAAAGCTGCTTGCTTCCAGAAGACTCTGGTAAAGAGGCATTCACATGAGTGACTTTATTTAAACATTATGAACATTTCCACAGTTGCTGGGTTTGGCCATGCTGACTTAGACTGACAGTCTGGTCAAAGATGGACCAAGAGTCACGTGGATGCCTTCAGATGCATGCAGCTGTGGGAATGCAATACTGGGTACTCAAGTCTAGTGAACTGCTGGAGGCAGCCTCAAGGACAATTCCTTTTATCTCCAGTACAGCAGCATGTGTATAGACCTGCAATGCGTGAACACCATTTCTGCACCTTGCTCACAGCTGCACCTACACCTCCTGCTCTGTGACAACAACAACAGTGATTCTGGCCAGAGGTCCCAGATGCTGAATTCAGAGTGCTACCCACAGCTGCGGTCCCACTGAAGCATAAGGATCAGTATCTAAAGCATCAGGGTAATCTAGGGATAACTAGATCTAGAAACATACAGAAAAAGATCAGAAGATGTATTTGAATTAACTGGTTCCTCCTCTTCCTTTCCTTGCCAATCCCCTTCTTGCCAGAGAATATGTCATCAGCCTCATAATTACAACACCCACATCCCTATTACCATAAGAAAAAAAGCAAGGTAGATGCCCTTTATGTGCCCTTTCCAAGTCCTCTGCATTTCGTGCTACTCCTCTAGACATGATGGGCCAGAGTTAACCTATTTCTTCACCTGACAACTTTGTGACAACTCTCAGCAGACACCGTCTGCAAAAGCCTTTTCCCTGCAACACGGCAGAGCCAGCCTGCAACAGATCTATTCATAGAGCAAGAGAGAAAAACCTTCACAGGATTGGAGGCTCCTAGGTGAGCAGCGACAGTAACTGATCCAAATGTTTCCCTTGTATTGTATGATCAGCAAGAATGTGTGTTTTCATTTGAATTTTCACCCTTTGGTTTTCTGCATCTGGTAAATACTGGCAAAGTAAATGTTAAGATGTCAGCTCTCTCTCCTAAGAAGTGATTGACAGTCCCTGAGTGCTCTGGGCTTTTTATAACCAATGTGACTGACAGCTTTTAAGTGGAAGCACTTCGTGCAAGTTTCAAATGTTAGTTGTCTGCACGAATAACACGAAATATTGGCTTTTCTTGTATCTATCTAATGGCATTTCCTCCTGCGCCAGCAGCGGCTCTAAACCCTCAGCTGTTAAAGAAGGGGAAAAAAAGTCTGTGTTCTCTGCTCTGCACATTTCCAAAGCTCTCAGTGTAACAAAAGGCAGAATAAACCAATGCCTGTACTTTAAGTTCTTGCATTTCAAAGCAGTGCAGCAAATAATTAATTTCTCTTTGTGTCAGGCTTAGCTAAAAATGATGGTATCTTGTACAGTAACACAAATTTCTATTTTATTATTTTCAAGTGCTCTGCACCAAAAACAGTTTCAAGAAATGCAACAGTACTGTTACTCTGTCAATGCACCCAATCAAAGTGCTAGCAACCACGCTACTGAGTCCAGGCTACCTCTTGGCCTGCCCCTCTAATAACCAAGGAAAACAGATACACTAAATATTAGAAATAAAATTTAATGTACATACCAGAAATGTACATGTTACTTCTCAAACAAATGTGCCAAAATTAGCATCTTGTACAATTCTGCATTTGAAGTCCAAGCATAGATAAAAGTCAAAATAGGGAATTTAGTGCATGAGAAATTGTTTGATTAAAGGCACCTATTTTTAGTTTGCAACAGGCAAGCAATTTAAGTGTTGTTAATAAGCACATTTCAACTGTGAAAGTAACTTGTAAAAATGTTGCTAGCCCTTTTACCCAGCAAAGAGACTAAAAGTTTGAACAGTGTTCATTTACTGAAAAAGTTTCCCAGAATGGATTTGAAGTAGAAGGTGTTGAAGGGCAACCCGTTTTTCAAATGTACAGAAATATCCATCATTTCATGTATGCTTCCACACTGAAGGACTTGAATTCTGTATTTCTTCTACACTGTGTAACTCTGGAAATGTTTTCAATGTGAGCACTTCAGTGCGAATCAATCAAAGAAACATCTTATGCTGTCTGAATAAAGTAAGAGGATAGAGGCTTTACATAAAGGTAACCACTCAAGATTAAAAAGCCCATTACCACAGAAAAATCAAAGACTGAGATCCCTTTGTCCTTAACCATCATGATGAAGATCAGGTGAAGGCGCACTCCCTTGATTCTTCCACTTTCCAACACTCAGTGCACAGCACCCCTATCACCCCTATCCAAAAGTCTACGTGCTGCCTGACAGCAGGCAAGGCACAGGCTGAGCCACCAGCCGGCAAGAAAGAGTCGCACTGTCCCTAGTGCTCTTCTCCCCAGACTGGCACAGCCCTGCAGCTCAAGTGGATGATGCGGGGTACGTACGAGAGAAACCTGCTCTTCAGCTCCCTCACAATTTCTCTTTGCTGAAATGCACCTCTGCCTAGAAATACCTTGGGGGCTCAGGAAAGTGAAGCAGCAGAGTTAGTGAATAACAGTATGATACTATTTAGATTTTGCCATGCCATCATAAGAATACTGCTGGAATACAGAATGAACCTTTCCAAACCTGTAAACAATTCATTCCTCTTAGTGGAGAGCCTCTGGCCTCCCACCAAAGAGAAATCAGTTGTATGTGATATTCACCTCACATTCATGGCTAAGGTGCAAGATTTTTATAGTTACCTTTTCTTGTTCAATTACATTACTTCAGTGCTTTTTTAAAAAGAAATCTATATAGCCATCATTCATTAACTGTACAACATAACCTACTCAGAGAATAATACAATTTCCCCTTCAGCTCCTCATTTTTCTCAACTTTAATGCAGCTGTGTAAGATTCTCCCCTCTCCAGAGGGCAGACAATAATCAGGTTAGGATGGTATCTTTATGACACTGACCTTAAAGTTCACTTAATTTTTTCTCCCATCCTCCCCCACCAGCCTTTACTTAAGTCCTTTCCAATACATTTTTTACTGCTGAATACACCTAAAAATAGAAAATGGACACAGATTAATAATTTTACCTCAAAATTTATCAGTGTGCAAAATAAACAAATTACTGCTCAGCAAATATAGAAATATACTTTAATCTGTAGTATCAACTGTGTTCATTCATTTACTTTCTTTTTATAGAGAAAAAGTTTTATCCCAGTACAAATTAGAAAAGAGACAGAATACTAGTTCTATTTTCTTTAAAGAAAATAAGTGAAGTCACTTAATCCTCCGAAGAAAAAAAGCCTCAAAGTTTTGGAGAGCAATGCTTTATTTATATTGGTTTTAGGTACTATAAACAGTTAAGAATTTTTGTGTTCCCTCTGAGTAATTGACTTAAACATGTGCAACAACATCGATTAATCTAAGCCACATAATTTCCTGGAAGTGTTTTCTTTATATCAATGTCTTTCAAGCTGCAAATTACAGCCTAAACAGAGCTAGTGAAAGTTCTACAAAACTACAAGTTATTTTCTCAAATTTCCAAAACCTCCTGTGCCCTACAAACAAGTGGTAGTAAAAGAGGAAAAAGTATGTCTGCACTTGAGTGGTTAAAAAAAAAAAAAAAGAAAAAAAAAGGAAAAGGAAAATTTTCCCATGGATATAAGTGTTTCAAGTTTCTACATCAAGTAATTTGAATTTAGAATACTTTTAAGTTCCTTCCTCTTCAAACTGTTCACTTCATCACTAATATGCACCACCTGCATTTTTAGAGGCTGGAAATCCAGGATTAGATCTGACAGCATGCATTTGCTAAAATAACACATTCACATATTTTACTTCTTATATTAGCTAAGATTTAGCTAGCAGTGATTTATTCCCGAACATTGCACTTGGCATCTGCTAGACACACTGACTACAGCCGAGGTTAGCTACAGGGGAGTTCTGCCTGACTCCAACCTTCCTTCCAGGAGAATATTATTAAGATGAGGAATCCTTACTTTGTATTGGGCACATAATTTTACAACACAATCAGCAAATAAAATGCTCTTCTGAGATTACTTCATTATCCCTCCAGTAAAATAAAGAAGCCCTAGAAAATACATAATGTGAAAAAGAAAAGATAATTCTAGATTTTCACAGAATTCTTCAGCTTACCGTAGCAAAACTTCAGTTACAGGAAAGTCAGAGAACTGGTCAGTAGCAGAGTATGAATTCCTGAGCCATGAAATGGGAGAAGATAGAGGCTTCTCAAGCCCAGCAATGCTGGTTTCTAAAGCTGAGACTTTCACCTTTATATAATGGAGCTGGAAGAACAGGTTCCAGCTACTGCACTCAGTAAGAAGAGAATGTCCAAAGAGATGTGGTATAAATAAACACAGAGTGAAGAAATTTGGCCTTGTTTTGTGTTGTAGCCATGTAATGCTGCACAGGATGGTTCCATACACCCCCAAATATGTGACTTTGGAGGAATGTAGGTTTATATACCCAGTATCTGTCAGATACTCTGAATAGAGCATATTATTACTTAGTTTTGTTCTGGTTTTTAATGATGAAATTCCCTTCATTCTTCAGAGTGGGTTTTGTCTGGTGTAATCCAGTATTGTTCACAGTGACATTTCTGCATGACAGCGGGGTCACGCAAAGGCTCTGTGGCCTTCCTGACTCAGTGAGGAATATGTTGGTAGGGCTGGAATGAGTCGGCCTGTTTGGAACTGCTCAGGGACCACGGAATTACATGGAAGAATGTCTGTAGTGACTCAGAGATGTTGTGCTTGCAGAGGTAGTTGGGACTAACCTTTCTTTGGTGAATGCCTGGTGATGTGTTTAAAGTGCAGCAGGGATTAGGGAAAATAATCTTAAATTGACAAGGGATAATCTGGAAAGTTCAGTAACAAACAGGCAGTTTGCAACCTTAACAAGAAAGATTTTTTCTTTTCCTCAATCAGCTATGTTATGTAAAAGAGAGAGAACACATATATAATTCAAAAAGGTATTAGAAAGCTAGGATTTCAAACCACTGAGTTTTTTTTTAAGTGTTCCTGCTTCCCTATTCTCTTCTCTTCTACATATCCCAGATCTGTCTTATCTGAAAAAACAGAAACAAGACTAAAAAATTCCTATCCTTTGGGAAAAAACTGAGTTACTGTAATGCAATATTCTCTAGCTAGCCGTCAACAGCCATAACAACTGCTTAGCTGTAACAGCTTCCTGATCCACTTTTTGAGGAACTCATTCTTGAGCTGACATATTCTAGTGATAATACCTATGCTCAGGGCCTCTAGAACCCAGTTTTAAAGTGGCAGATAACTTTAGCTTGGTTACATTTTGACAGGCCTATGAATAACATACAACTCGATCCCATGAACTGGATGCAGTGATTATTACAAAGCCAAGCTGTCTCTGTAGAGTTACATTTTCTTTACCATGCATCTCCATTGAAGATCAAGGGTTTTTTAAAAAAGAATATTCCTGGGGAGCTCTCAATCTCATGGTGACAGGAACAAGACTCAGTACACATCTCCAAGTTACAGCTCAAAGAGGCCTGCAAGTCACATAAGTTATTACTGCACTCAGCTTATATCATCAAATTTGCATTCAAAAATGTAAATGCAAGGAACAATTTTTATTCATTTATTTTTCTTGTTGCTGGTACCATGGCAGAGGATC
Source organism: Serinus canaria (assembly GCF_022539315.1). Lineage (NCBI taxonomy): Eukaryota > Metazoa > Chordata > Aves > Passeriformes > Fringillidae > Serinus > Serinus canaria. The sequence continues at coordinate 63,573,700 of NC_066315.1, forward strand.
CAAGACCATGGAAAATACATCTGTTGGGTTAGCAGGATCTCTCTTACCAGAGGCTAACTTACATTTCCTAGGTACCCAAGCTGGTCTAGCAGAAGACATCAGAAAAAACCTTTCACCAGAAAATTGAGGATAGGTATAAAGAAGGTGGTCTATTTTAGCACAATACCAAAGCAGAGGGATAAGAACAGAGCCAGCAGGGAAGGACAAAGTTAACCAAACCCATCTAGGTCTTTCAGAAGAGAATCATGTGCTGCTCTGGATTAGCAAAAAGACCCACAGTCTCTCTAGGTAAAAGGCTAAGGAAAGTTGGGTCAGAACAAATGTGGTCAATTAGGTAACAGAAAATGGCTTCTTGGCCTGAGCGTGGACAGGAAGAAACTTTAACTGAAAATGCCTTCTTTGGTTAGACAGACTAACTGGTGTTTAAAAACCAAGCTAAGGAAGCACTTTGGTCTCAGCTTAACACTGTCCCTGTGGGTAGCCCTATTTGTTTATTTTGCCTTGAACCTTCCAACATCCCCTTTGCACAAATCATCTGGTCTACAAACTCTTGGGCACTGTCCTCTCTTCAACCACAGCTTTCCTGCTCCTTCACAAAGCTCCAGGCCTATTATATTTCAACCTGCTTGTCATAAAGCCTAACAAGCTCTTTCAATAGCTTCCTAACACTTGAGAGTTACTGAGCTTTTAATGCTTCCTCAGCCTTACTTAAAAGAGGCTGGTATTGGAAAATCTAATATATTCAATGTGACAGGGCTGGGTTTACAAATATACTTGTCTGGTTTCTATTGACATTTAAAAACAATGTTAGTGACAAAAATGTAATTATTCCTAAATTATGGAAACAAGGAGCCAGGCATACTGAATGAACTTTTTTTGAACCTCTATTCATTTCACTTCAGATTTTGGCAGAGGGTTCTGGTGGTTTCTATTTTATCCTAACCAGTTTATCCATGTTCCAGACTTTATATGTTCTCTGGCTGTAAAGCTTTCCTGTGGAATTTGCCCACTGCCGCAGAACTGTGCTGGAGAAATCCAGCTCAGCTTTGAAAAATAAGAGAATTTTATTGTGCTCACATATGTACACATAAAATCGAGAACATGCTCTGAAGTATATGCTGACATAGCTCACTCTCCATCATGTTTCAGGCTGCCTCAAATTGCAATTCTGAGAGGTGTGAACTACCTCATCAATTTCAGCTGGGGCTGGAAGGATTTCCCTCTTCCCTCTTTAGAGTCTACTGATTTGCACTATGTCATGGAAAATCATCATTTTTACTACAGAATAGTGTTTTAACAGTAGTCTGCAGTCTAATGCTTTGTTTCCTTTCTCCTGACTTAACTAAAATCCACCTACACAATGGCCTCTTCCTTTCCAATTGCAGTGGACACAAATTGAAATACAGGGAACTCCATTCAAATGCCCTTTTACTGCAGGTATGATTGGACACTGGCACAGGTTGCCCAGACAGGATGTGGAGTCTCCATGGTTGAAGATACAGAGAACATGACTGGATAAGGTACCCGGGCAGAGTTGAGCACTGGGTGTGGACTATTGCTGTTGGTCTCTTTTCACCCCAGCTGTTTTTGCAACTCGGTGAATTTCCCCACAGAGGAAGATGTTTGCTGTATTTTAGCATTTGTTCTGCCTACACTATTCCAGAGTCCTCTCCAGCAACCACCCAAGGACCTAACAAGCCTATAGAAGTCAAGTCCACAGGTGTCAGCTTACCAATCTATACACTGTCCTACTGCAGCTAGAAAATTATATATCAGCAAAGCCCTAGAAAATGGACCATCCTTCCTGACCAAATGGAAGGATGCTAAGCATTCATCAGAACTGCTTGGGTAGGAAGTGGAGAGCTGCCTTGATTAATACCTGCCATCTCTCCAGCTGAATGAATTCACAGTGAGGAGAAAAACACTAAAGGAACAAGGACAAGTTTTGGAGCAGAAAGGTTAGAGAACACTCACAGATGAAGAAGAGGTGATGTTTTGGCAAGGAATCTATGAGTCAATGATCTGTGTACATACCATGACCTCCACAAACAGCTGTGTTGACTGGAATAATTTCTGGTTCTTCCTACCTCCAAGTACAGCAAAGCAACACTCAGACTTCACTGCCCGCTTTCATTGCCCACTTTCAGCGGCACAGTGCCTACTCTCAATCCATTTTGCCTTAAACTGTGGTGGGCTTTTGCTTGAACATATTTAGCTGTATCAAATTTAAGTACTTAGTATCAGCTACTCATCCAGGCTCCCCTTAGAACAAATCAAAACAGGCAGATGTCTCAGGTGATGTAGGTGAAAGAAACAGAGGTTCAGAGAAGGTTGTTGACCATCTAGGTTTCAGCAGAGAACAACTTTTAGGAACCAAAAATTGGTTCATGAGCGTCCTATGATGAGCACTCACCTTGTCATTGTTACAACACTACAAACAAACAAACAAACAAACAACATTCCAAGTTTAGTTAGCTACCACAATAAATATTTTAAAGCTACCCCACAACACTGGTCATCTGACGTGCAGCAAGGCAAACTGAAAAATCTTTTAGCAACTAAATATTTTAGTCCATCTACGAGGAGCCCAATATGGCCCGGTATCTCCTGTTGGCTGCAGCTGGTAAAATGACAGTAAAGGCTGGTCACCACATTTTCTGTCATTGTCTACAAAGCCGTAGGTAGGGATCAAAAAGTACTTTAGAGTCACCACCAGGAGCTTCACAATGGACCAAAGAAAATTCAATATATACTTCATTAACAACTGGAAATGAACCAGGGGTAGGAGTGGTGAAAATCAATCTTCAAAACCATTAAGAAATGAAAGCTACCTGTGAGATACCGTGACAGCAAAAGTTCCAAAATTGAATGAAGCATGAAAATTGCTTTGGAAGAGTAGGACACAGGTGGGAGTCAGAAATCTTTTTGCCTAATTTTGTCTCTGATGCACTGAAATGACTTTGGCAGATCTTTTATACTCTTTGTGCCTCTGTATCCACATCTGTAATTCAGATCACAGCTAACCTGGTAACAATTACCTCACAAGGACATATAAAGGCTTGAAAGTTGAGATCCACGATGTGGCTTAGGAAACACAATTATTTAAAAAAATGAGCACTTGGGAGATGATCAATAACAGTGCTGAACAGCATTATAAAATCAGGAAGGGCAGACTCAGGCAGGAGCTCAAACAGCTGGAACTGAAGAAGTGTGTCACTAGCTTAATTCTTCATGGAGACTGGGACTCTGTTCACTTCCAGAAGCACACACACCAGCTGCTGGCCATACTGTGCTATTAATCAATGCCTAAGCACAAACCAAACAACAACAAAACCAAACTGCCCAGACCCCACACAGCTGTGACTTGCACCTACAACACAAAGGTCCAATAATATCTTTCTTTGGTGGGAACAAGTGTCCTGAAAGTAACTATTCCATAGTGTAATGAACTGCAAGAGTAGCAAACTGCAAACCATCCACAGACACTCAGATGACAGCACAGGCAGGAATTCAGCCCTACAGGATGTGGCCTCATTGAAACATGATGCACCCTGAGCAAGTAACTCACTGAAGGTGACACAAGGAAATGCTGCAGGATTAATTTACATTCCCACCCCTCTTCAAACATCATCTGTACACAAAAAAAAAAAAAAAAAAAAAAAAGAAAACTAAGGTAATTGAGTTACCATAATGAAACACTGCAATGTGAGCTGATAGGTAATAGTGTCCTCAAACTAGAAAAGAAGACTTATTTCCTTAAAGACTCAGTTCAAATGCATTAGTGTTAATTAATGACAGCAGGAATTTCATCCCATTTACAACGGGCTGTTTTTGCTATCTGTGAAAAGCTGATGTAGTCAAGCCATGGGAAACTGAAGAAAGTTACTGGAATTAGTGAGGGTGCATATGTTTCTGGGTTTCTAGGAAGGCTGAAGTATGAGAAATTCACAAATGTGTGGAAACTTTTGATAGCATTCCAGTTGAAACAAACTTGCAACAAACCCTGCAGAGAGGTTCATTCAACAGGATGAGCTAAGCAAGAAAACAGTCAGTTCTGGCTAGTTGCACGGATATTAGCAGCAGCTGTGAACTCAGTAAACAGCCCTGTTTTCTGGTTGTCAAAGAACTGCTAAAGCAGATGTGAAATGCATCAAAAATAGGTCACAAACAGAAAACATGCAAGGGAATGCATCAATACGAGAGTGACCTGAAAATAAACAATGCTGGAACATCTCGGTAGTGTTTATAGCCCTGAAGTGTACGCAGCTCAGAGCAGCACACAACAATAGGCGGCTTCATGGGGATCTTATGATAGGACCTTCCAGAGACAGCACTGTCTGTGTGAGTAAGGGTGCGACACTCTCAGCAACTGAAGCATCAGACACAAGAAAAGGTACTGAATTGTACTTTGCTTTCCTTTGAATTCACTTTTCTGAGAGAGGCTTTCATTCCTGTCCTTCTCCTCACCCCAATCCCAAACTCTATAATTAACTCAGACTAAGGTATCATAATGAGCCAAGCGTGGAATTTGCCACTACAAACAGATTACAAACTCACTTTGTCTGATAGGCAGCCCTCACGCAATAGTCATTCCTCCAGGGACTGGAATCATCGCCAGCGTGGTAATTACAGTCCCCCTTTTTTCCCTTTCCCTTTTTAAAAGCCCATAGACCCATTCCTGGTAATTGCCTCATACGGAGATCCACTCAGAACTACTTGGACTCTAGGACTCTTGCAGTACTTAAAACACTAAAGTTCCTTTACTACCAGATATAAAAAGGAACAAGATTAAACTCTAAAGGGCAGGTTAAGAAAGATAACGTACTTGGGCTATAACAGCACTAAACAGGGCACTGACGCGTCCCATCCTTCCCCCGGCGAGCCTCTGTGGCCTTCACAGCGCAGGTGCGGGATCATCTCTGGCCAAGTGCCTTCAATAAGCTGAGTCCGAGCACCGTAGCCTGAAGCAGGCTCAAACACTTCCCACAGTCTGCAGGCAAGGACAGATACTCTCCTTTATCTGACTGCTTTTACTTCCATTACTGTGGCAGGTTTTACCCCTCCACAACCTAAAGACATTGTATCATAAGCATTAATACAGTAAGACTAATCAGACAAAAAACCAAAATAAACAAAACAAGGCTGTTGATATATTCCATACATGGTAAGGTCAATTCTTATGTTTAACTGGGAACACAGGTCTTAGGTAAGTATTCAGCAACTAAATCCCGTAAGTAGCAATGGCTCTGAAACAATTTAACACAGAAACACTGAAGAGACTTCATGCTATTAATGTTTTAGACCAGTAACCAAGCCTCCAGAACTTGTCTTCTCTCCTTCAGAGGAAGGGAAGATAAAAAACAAACCCACTCATATCCAACTTAAAAGAAACCCTTTGTGGCTTGCATTCAGTTGGAAGCCTTTGCTGAAACAAATGTTCATTTTAGCATGGATTTCTTAGAGACCAGAATCTAGGGTGAAATGCAGTAATTGACAACAAGGTTAAAAATGGCAAGATAAACATAGTAATCATTGCTATCAGCAGTTATGTGACAGTGCTGCAAGGTCCTTTTTTCTTTTTTTTTTTTTTTTTTTAAGCTAGTGGGCTTTTATTATTATCATTCATCTAAGCAATAACTCAAAAGCAGTCATACTTCCTGAAGCTAGCGGTGTGAATCCTGGAGGCTGAAGCACGCTGCTGCACTCCACTCTTTTGAAGAACAGTTTTCTAGAAAAGGAGCCTACAGAGGGAGAACAGAAAGCTGTTACTTTCCTACAAGGACATAAAAGGATTGTTTCGTTCTTCCAGAAGAAACTGGGCTACGTACTTGTACTCAGTTCTTGGCCAGCTTGTTCCCTCCCCTCCTCATGGGGCAGCTCATTACACACATTTGGCCGCTGCTCTCTGAGTGCCACAAGTGCTTTCATTCCAGTGGGGATGCAAGTTTGTGAAGCAGCTTGGGTGCCTCACAAACAGCAGCAGATTTAAACTTTGCTGACAAACCATTTAAGAACATACTTTCTGTCTCTACAGGTTGCAGTTCATGGGTAAGCGCTCACTTCCAAAAACAGAGCAATATGCATTTTTACCAAGTAAATATCATGCAGACAAATCAGATGGTAACTATTTCAGAAAACCTGGCGTAAGTTCCGTTTACACAATGCTTTCCAAATGTTCCATATTTGCAGAATAAAGACAAAAATTCTGATCTTTGTAGTCTGAACTTGTCTGCTTGGTTTACTTTTCCTTTCTGGCCTAAATAGAACTTTTATGTATATGACTTCTGATTTAATACAGCAAACCTAAATAAATCCCAATGAAAGAACTGTCAGCTGACAAAGGTTTGGCTACGAATTTGGGGCTTTAACACTTGAACTCTATTTTCTCAAGTTGCTTTGAGATGCACTTGGGCTGGACTGGAAACAAATCCCATAAACGTCTTCCTTAAATTTTTATTGACTTAGTAAGAGAGAAATCCTTTCTCAAAGACAACTCATGAACTGTTTGTCATCAAATGCTGTTACAGTCAAGCACTGAGTTACCTTTTGTGCTGTAATCTGTTGATAGAATGTTTGAAGCAATGCTTTTCCCAAGATTTCCACTATCCATTGCATGTTTTAAAAATCTGAAATAGCTTACTTCAACTTGCCTGCAATGATCTGTGTTTGTCTAGTAGGAAGCATAAGGAAGTGAATGATTAATTACACTCTTCCCAGTAATTCAGAAGTTCTGATGAATGCCAGGAAAGATTGTAATGAGTACTGAAAAAAAACCCCAAAGGCAATACATTGGAAGCCTTATTGTTGCTTTCAATAGACACAAAATAATTAAGTTTGCTAATTAGACATCACCTTTCAAAAAATAAGTAACAATAGGTACATTTCATGCTGTCCATATTTTTGTGCAAAAATCACAAGCTGAGCACATGCAACTGTAGCCAACAACTGTTCATCATCACAACCCAGCAGCTTAATCTCAAAATCAGTAATGTACAAAGACATACACACAGTCAGAAAATTTCTCTTCAGTAGACATCTTTCAGTCTGACATTCACTAAGCAGCTCTGTGCTTCAAGTGCATTCTGTAGCGAAACAAGCAGAAAATATTTCTGTGTTTCACTGTCATGTCAAACTAGAAGATCATGTAAGGTACTTTATTTTGTTATTGGGTTCACGTAATCCTTTGCACAGATCAGAAGGGAAAGTTGCCCATTTGGGAAAATAAAACACACTATGTAGTTCATTCAATTATTTGGAAAGCGTTCTAAGCTGTTAATTATGTACATTAAGAATCTGTACAGGATTGGTAAAGTTGAGGATTTTCTCTGAAACAACTCAAAGATATTTTGTTGCTCTATTCACACTGTATTATTTTTAACACCATTTTTTATATAATTAGTTAGCTTAATAACTGTACAAGGTTTCATATCTTTACTCAATCATGTGATTCTTTACTGTGAGGGTGGTGAGGCAGTAAAACAGGTTGCCCAGAAAACCTGTGGATGCCCCATCCCTGGCAGTGTTCAAGGCCAAGCGGGATGAGGCTTTGAGTAGCCTGGACTAGTGAGAGGTGTCCCTGTCCACGGCAGTGAAGCTGGAAGGAGAGGATCTTTAAGGTCCCCTTCCAACACAAACTATTCTATGACCCAATGTGGTTCACAGATTTCCATGAATTTGAACAAAATGAGTTTTAGAGTTTATGCTTCAGACAGCTAACAGGAAAACTGGAAAGATGGAGCCTCAGAAACCACCACCCTAGCCACTTCACCACCAACCTCCCCCCCCCCCATATATACACATATTTTTATCTTTCTTATCCCTCTTGATTACTTACTATAGTGTTGTGGTTGAGGAACACATTCAGGTAAAAAGTGAGCCTGACATTATCAGGAAACAATTCTCTTTGGGAACTATCCAGTATCCATTCCTTTTTGTTCTTTCATCCCCACTCTTCCCCTGCACAGCACTGTCGCTTTGAAGCAGCGACTTAAATGGTAAGTTCCAGCCTTTTTCCCTAAGTAAAAAAAAATAATCAAACCAACCAGCTGCAGTGTCAGAATAAAATCCAAACATAGTAACAAACCATTTTCCTATCACAGTATCTATGCTTGCTAAAATAAGATAGTGAAACCCAACATAAAGCACAAGGTTTAAGTAGTGACAGAAAATAGCAGGCAGATGTGTCGCTACTCTGAATGTCTGTAAAGACAAGAGATTTTTTTAAGCTGCAGAGGGAGAAGATCAAGTGTTGTGCCTGCTGGGTTACACAGCAACGTGCCACAGGGAAAAAAAAATCATCCAAACATCTGGGATGCTACAAACATCAAGGCAGGGCTTGGCATGTATCAAAAGGACATGCTAAACAAAATTTCCAGAAAAATGTATGGAGACACTTCCGACGTGCTTTAGGGGAAACGCCTTAACTCTGTACATGAGTCACCAGCCATCCAAAGAGCATCCTGGACACAGCACTGAGTGATCAGGGATGCTGCCCGCACCCTCATGGGCAGGACCAGCCCAGGCCCGATGGCAGAGGGATGGCAGGGGTGGCCAAAGCAGCACAAAATACCAGCAGGGGACCCAGAGAGAAAGCAGAGTTACGGGCTGTGTGCATGTTCCTGTGAGAGCCCTTTCGTGCACGTGGAGGCAGCACGTGGCCAGTTGTGTGCAGGGCTTTGTGCTGCACCTGCTGCAGAGCTCTCACAGCCGCAGAACTGGGGGGGAAATTCCCATTATGCACTCAGGGGACAGACCAGAAAGCACATTTTTAACTGCCCCCTGGAAACGTTTAACCCAGCCTGGGATGTTGAAGAGGCAGATGCAAATTGTCTTCCCATCCCCTCCGGCTTCAGCAAGAGTCTATTGTCAGTGTCCTTCCCTAGGGCACATCCTTAAGAGTTCCCCAGGGAACAAGGGGCTCTGCCTGAGCTGAAGCCCAGCAAGCAAACAAGGGCCACCCTCCCCCAGAGAACGAGTATGCAGGGCAGGCAAGAGCAGGAAGAATCAACAAGGGACAGATCATTTGTAGCTGTCACCCTCCCCTTCTCAGCACTTACACATTTACACAGACTGCTTGTTCTGCCCCAAAAGAGCAGAAGTCACTTGTCAGAGCACCCCAAAGTCCCAATTAACCCAATTAACAACCTCACCATACCCCTGTGCAAGACAGGGTTGACCTTCAAGGCAGACACACCAACTTCATATCCACTGATCCCGAGCGAGGGAATTTAGTTGCCCTCACAACACATGGATGCTTTGTGAGAGACATGATCAATGGAATTGACTGAAGGATCTCTAAGAGGCATTCTGAATCCTCAGTCTGGACAGTGGGGCAACAACCAGGAGCAACCCACTGGGACCCAAGGCTCACACTGCTTACAGGCAATGTGAATTCCAAAGAAGCATATCAAAGTTACGTGACGTTATAACCTTCGCTACGAGAAATCCTGCTGAAACTTTTATTAATTCAGGAAAAAAAAAATCCAGAGTTTCCTTACTAACATGCTAGAGAATAATTGAACAGAGACAACATTTTCCAAGACCTAAGCAATACTTCATGGCACATGGAGGATAGAGATTCACTTAAATTAATAGGTAAATAGGAGAATACTATTAAGTAGTAATAGTATTAAGTTACTCGATAGTTACTTGAAATTAGGTGATTGAGGAAGAGCCTTCATCTAGGAATAAAAGCTCAGCTGTTTTTTTCCTCCAACACAAAACCCTGCTGTAAGGATTCCAGCCTGAACAAAAAAAAAACCTACGCTACAATAAATGTAGAAATGCTCCCAAAGATTTCATAAGTCCACAATGCAGGCACTCAAGTAAATGTGATCACTACATATTATGTTGGCACCTGTGCAATGTTTGCATTCACTTCAGTGTGGCAAACTGTGGAACGTGCGGTTAAATGGGATGGAATACAGAGAGTGTCAGAAAGGCTGAAAGGGTTAGGAAAACATTAATGAAGAGGAAACGTTAAAGTCCTTTTTTGTTTAGTCAAAGAAAGAAGAAATGAGAGGTAATAGGTTTCCAAAGTGTAAAAAGTTGGGCTTTTGGACACTAAAAGATTGCACATGACCCTTTATACACGTTACCACGAACACAATTTTCAGTAGAAAGGATTGAGTCAAGTATTATGAGGAGAGCCTTTCCAGCTCTAGGTGTAATTACACAGAACCCAGGGGATCGCTGTATCCTCCTCGTTGGAGGGGCTTAAGTTAGAAACTCATCTGTCAAGAGACTGTAAGTGCAGATCCTGCTTAAAAGCTGGCGACGTACAGGCTGACCTCCTGAAGCGCACTCCAGGCTTGCCTTTCAGCCGCGCTCCGCATCTCGCAGCCGTCAGGCCGGCGGTCACCGCCCGGCCCCTCACCGTCCCCTCCAGCCTGCGGGCACCGGGAGCCCGCGCGCCGGCCGCAACCCGCCCGTTCCGCTCGCGCCTCTATCTGTCCCCTGTGCCCCCGGCCCGAGCGGCAGCGCACGGCTGGATCCCAGCGAGCAGCGGCGGGGGAGGGCCTCGGGGCCGCCGACGAACAGGGGATGGCACACGGGGCGCTGCTCCCCGCTACAGTGCCGAGAGCGTAGGGAAAAGGTTATAGCTAAAAAACCTACAAAAATGGAGGAGGGGGGCGGGGGGGGGAGGGGGAATTATCCCTTCATCTAGAATTACTCGGAGGACATCGCACTCCAAGTGCCCGCTGCTGTGCCAGGAGCCCTCACAGCCGCGGCCTGCGGCGCGCAGGGCTGCTCTGGGTGGGCGGCGGGAGCTGCGCGCCCTCTGGCGGCTGCGCCCGGCACCGGCAGCATCGCGCGCGAGACCCGCTGTGCTGAAGGGCACGCGACCGGCCGCGAGACCCAGTGCGAGACAAGGCACGAGCATCGGCACGAGACCGGGCACGTGACAAGGCACGCGCACCTGAGGGAAACAACGCACGAGATCACCCGCGCAATAGGCCGCGAGCTTCGCTCACGCGACAGAGCATGCGCACTTGCGCGAGAAATATCACGTGACAGGGCACGCGCAACTGCACGAGACCCGGGCAGGTGACAGGGCGCGGGACAGGGCACGTGCACCTGCGCGAGACCCTGACACGCGACAGACCACTTGCGCGAGAAGTACCACGCGACAGGACATGCGTAATTGCACGTATAACCTGCGCGAGACATAGCACGCGAAACGGCACGCGTACCTGCGCGAGACAGGACGCGCGATCCGGGCTCGCGACAAGGCACGCGACTTGGGCACGCGCACCTGCGCGAGCCGCTGGCACGCGACGAAGCACGTGTACCTGCGCGAGCCGCTGGCGCGCGAAAGTCGGCCGCGCGACAGGGCACGCGCCCTTGCGCGAATGATAGCGCGTGACAGGGCACGAGGCCCGCGCACCTGCACGAGACGCCAGCACGCGACAGGGCGCGAGATCCAAGCTCGCGACAAAGCACGAGACCTGGGCACGCAAGAAGGCACGCGCACCTGCGCGAGATGCCGGCACGCGACAAGGCACGCGAACTGGCGCGAGATGTAGCGCGTGACAGGACGCGAGGCACGGGCGCGAGACGCGGGCACGCAACAGAGCGCGGGACGGGCCGGGCGACAGGGAGTGCGGTAGAGCGGCCGCGCGCTGTCGGCACAAGCGCAGTGGCCGCGGTGGCACCGGACAGCGCCCAATGGCCACAGCGCGGGGCCCGCGGGGGCGCGAGCAGGGCCGGAGCGGCTGAGGCCGGGAAGCCGCAGTGACTCCCAGCATTGACCAGCGGCACTAAGCCGGCGCGGCCCAAGGGCAAGCCGTGGAGAGGAGGAGAAGGTGAAGGAGCAGGCGATCCTGTGCATTGCCTCCTCCCAAAACCACGCGGAGGGGAAGGGGAAAACACAGCTGAGCTTAGAGGCGGCTCTCTGCTGAGTCCGAGCCCCGACGAAGGCGAGCAGGGGTGGTCAGAAGGGAAGCAAAGCAGAAGGGGCTGTGAGGTCAGAGGAGCAGACAAGGGGAAGAGGGTGTGTAAGAACGCATAGAGGCAAACCAGGGATTACTTCAACTCCCACCCAGAAAGGGGGAAATCGGTTTTTTTTTCTGCTGCGGCTGTAGCCTCAGCGGGATTTGCGCTGTCCTGAGCTGCTGCTGCCGCTCCCAGGCTGGCTGCCCCTCCCAGGCTGGCACCAAAGGTGACAACAAGACACACCACAACACCCCCCATGCCCATCCTTTCCTGTTGGGAACCAACAGCCCAGTTCCTCCTTCCACTCCCAGACTCGTGGAAGCATGATTTCCAAACCATAGCCTGCTGCTGTAAATTTTTAATTTTACAAACTAAAATATTACAAGGTGTTACTATAATCTGTTGGGACCTGTTGTTGTAAATTGATTTTGACAATATCAAAACACAAGGAAAGCTCATGTAGCCAAGTCAAAACTATGTAGTAAAAAATGAACATTTTAATCTGAAGTGTCAACTCTGTTTTTAATTTATCTCTCACAATAATTGAAATTCAGTTTGGGCTCATATCTCATTTTCATTTAAAAGTACACACATTCAAAAGCCATCAGGTGCTTGCTTCTGCTCCAGAAGCATTCCCACACTTGCCTGTGCTTCCTCCTCAGCAAAAATTGGCACCATTTGCCTTCTTCATTGAAGCCCTCCATGCTGGAGTGGTTTCAGCAGGTTGGTGTGTGCCCCACACACCCAAAGGTCACATTGTAGAGGGTCAGTGATGTTACAGCTCCTTGCTTTCCATTGAGAAGTCCCATGGGGCTGGAGGCGTGGACCTACCAGGACCATTTTAGCATCATAATCATCATATCCATGAGTGAGCACAGCTTCCCTGCAATTTAATTTACTGTTTAAACAAGCACAAACTCACAGAACGTCTGCCCTCCAATTACTCCAGAGGTAGTTCAGAGACACCAACTTCCTAAAAGAGATTCAAGGACAGCCGAATAAAGCAATACAAAAAGTTCTAGTGATTTCCAAATCCCAAACAGAGGAAGTCACTTAACTGAAGAAATAGGGACCTGTTACTAGCACTACATGGAGAGAAAGGAAAACACATACCCCGCCCCAAAAATCCCCAAACAGCAGAGTTAAGTCTTCACTGGTAGTATCTTGCAGATTTACTGACCAAAATCCCACCAATGTCATTGTGATAGAGAAATGGCAGCGCTATCTTGGCATCAAGTGCCCTACAGAATTCCTGAAGTTTTCTGTAAACGAGAAAATAGCTATCAGCCTCTTACTGCTTAGAGACCTCAGCATTTTTTAACAGAGGTGCTGATTCCTGCAGAGTAGATTGAAGTCCCATTACAAGAGTCTGTCTTATTTACATTTAGCCTCTCCTTCAGAAGTCATCCCAGATCTCTAGAAGTCCATGGATCACTGGTTAAATACTTTCTCAGACACAAGTATATGCCTCATAGCTTAGAAAACCTAGCACAACCAGGCAGGCAGCCAGAGTCTGTCTTCAGACTTTTTTTGACTGGCATGATTAAACAGCATCCCTTTTATTTATTTATATGAGGTACTCTTGTGACAGAATGGGGAAGATATACACAGAGATGTTAAGTATCTGTTCAGCTCTTCGCCATCATCTGTATCATGCTGGCACAGTGCCTTGCAGAAGGCACTGGAGCCTATCCATTTGCATCCTTGGCTAGGAGTGGATTGCCAGTCAGGATAGAACACACCGCCAGTGCATTCCTGGATTCCTATAAGCAAATCCTTGGGATGTCATGCATGCTACTCATATATATTTAATCAGTGCATCAGTATTTATGCCTGTGTGCCTGAATATGAAATGCAGACAGATGTGTGTAGTACTTACTGTAGTACCTCCCCCTGAGGAGAGGTGTAAACAGGTAGGTGACTGAAATGATTTAAAAGCTCATACATGTCTCTGAGGCTGCTCACTCAAGGACTGTGCTCTAAGAAGCAAGTGTGCAGACTGGAGTGCACACTCATCATTCTAACTGCAGTCCAGCCTGTGCTTGTGCTCGCTCCAGTGCCCTGCAAGATTCTTCATTCTCCTGCTTCACAGGCACCTATTGAAATTATTTCCAAACTCTTTTGACAAGGGACTGGGAGAGAAGGAAGGCACAGACAGATCAGGTTGTTCCGTGTTCTTCACAATACAGAACTGTGCTGTGATGGAATTAAAATATTACTTCCTACTTGTAAAGCAAGCAAGTATGAGCTGGGAAGAGAGCACTGCAGAAGGACAAAAGCAGCAGAATGATGTGCAAGATCATGGGAAATCCTTCTTGAACAAAGGGAGAGAAAAGCAACCCAGATGTTTGTGAACTCCAGAAGAAGCAAGTGTGTTGCAGGGACAAACCCAGTTTCCCACTCTCTGCCATAACACCTCATAGTAGGGTGATTAAAGCAACCAAGAAAAAAAAAAAAAAGCTGTTTAGCATGATGTGAAATTATGCTGTGCACATTTTTCTCTTTAACTTTGTTTTCGGTTTTGTAATTAGCAGTTCATTGTGTGCTCTGCTAGAATCACAGTGTTTCACTTTCAGCACAGAGAGTGACTCAGGCAAGCAGCACATCTGAATAGCAAGCAGAGTGCCACAGACAAACTCCTGGGTGCTCAGGGGCACCAGGCCATACTCCCCATCTCACTGATGGTGTCAGGTGTACAGATAGGTTTTCCTCTGCTGGGTGTTAGCCAAAGCCCTCTTCTCCTCCAGCCCTTGAGAAGGAATGACACAGCTCCCAGGCTACTGTCACCACAGACACCTCACCTGCCATCTAATTTTCTGGAAGCAAACAAGTATAACTTTGCCTTCCTCTGGGTGAAAAATGGGTTGTGATACACACACACACACATTAAATTCCTTGTTTAAATCAAATACTTTGCCAGAAGATTATTTTTAATGACATTTTGTGTCAGGCACCACCACTATAGATTGCTTCCTCTGTATCCTGGGAAACACTTGCCCCCAGTTATCAGGCAAGCAGCCTGTCCCTGTGCTATCGGTCTGCTCCAAAGCTTCAACATAGTAAAGGAAAGAGGAAAAAACCCAACAAAACCCAACACCTCTAAGTCTCCCGCGCTGACTTTACTACACATTATGCTAGCTGGTAGACTAGGCTTTTCACCAGAGGAGATAACCCAGGACCTGCATAGCCCAGACAAGGATGTGCATGTGTTCTGCTGCCTATAAATAGGCTCTCCACTTAACAAAAACACAACCCAAACAGCCAGCTGTTAACAACTAGACCACAGAGTCTAGGCAGCAATTGCTGCTTGCTGAATAAATCTATGTAACCTACTCATGCTTCAACTGGCAAATGATGTACAGATTAATGTTTGATGAGAGGTGATAATATTAACACGATCTCTGAAGAGGCAGGAGTGAAACATGCTAAGCACGAAAACAATCTTTGAACTGCTGCTCAGCAGGGCTGCGAGTGGGGTTTTCCAGAAGCGAGCATTTTTAACTCACAGCTTGCCACTGGCAGCTGTGGCAAGAGCAGTGGGGACTGTCAAAGAGAGGAAGGCCATCCCCACACCTAGGGGACTGTCTTTGGCTTGAGGCTTACCTCTCTCACAGGTTTCTTTGGTGATCAGTTGCCCTGCTCTCTACTAGAGATTCAGCAGTACCCTGGAATAGCTACAGGAGTATTCCAAAAATGAATGTACTAAAGACAGGACAAGCCCAGCTCTTCTCCTAAGCCATAGATACAGTCATTGAAGGGCAGACTCGGGTCAGGGAACAGGAATGCAGACAAAAGTTTGCATTATGCTAAGCTTAGCTGAGTCTGACAGTTTTACAGGAACCAGCCCTCAAAGCTCTACTGCAGGTACTCTGCAAGAAAAGTAGAGTTTGATTGGGTCATGGGAGAGCCAGTGTTTCTGGAAAACACTTGCCAGAAACAAGTGCACTTGGTGGAGACTACTTGCCAGCAGTCCAGACCTTAGTGCCATTCCAAGCCTAATATGTTGACCTGACTAAGGCAGGACAGAGATTCACAACGCCAACCTGATTTGATTTCCCAATTTAAAAAACCAGCCAAACAAAACAGCACACCACCAAAACCCAAACAAAACAACAACATCAAAACCAACTCCTTCAGTAGAACATCCAAAGCCTGTCTTAAGGCTGATTTTGATGATCATTTGGTCCAAAAGGCTGAGCAAGATGACCCCCACAATTGGGCTGGGGCCCCTTATAGAGAACACAGTCCTTCTGCAAAGGCTGTGCCATGACAAACTGGTGGCTGACACACACGGACTTCATTTCAGTTCTGTGGTTGAGCTGGAGTTAAAGCTGCTGATTTGTCTGGCTTGTATCACCTGTGCCAGAAGGTCTGCACTCCTGGCAAGCATGACTATAGCCACACAACAGAAGTCCCCTCATCACATGAAACAGCAGCTTGGACACCAGAATATCCATGTAAATAAAATACAGCATAACCGTACCAATGTCTTGCTTTCTCTCTCTCTCTCTCTTTTTTTTTTTTTTTTTTTTTTTAATAATTAGGGTTAGGAAGGAAAGAAGGAAAACCTTTATAGCTTAGTTATTTAAGCTCTGAGATATTTTCCATTAAGTATGCCAATTCCAGCTTCAGGCCAGGCTTAGATTGCAACAACTTCACAGACTTCAGAAGCAAGACTCCACTTTAGGTAAGCAAAGCAGAATTATGCTGAGCATTTGGAGACAGCAACTATTACAGAAACAATCCAAAAAATTCATACACATCCAGAATGACCCAATAAAAATCTTAGAAATCCCTAAACAGGCACTGCTGAATTCAGCCGTGGTAAATCCAAATTGCACCCTCTTCCTTCTCCACCTTGCTTTCAGCCAGAGGTTACTGCTCCTGTAATAGGAGTGGAAAAATACTGCTCTTTTATGTAGTATTCACAGGGAGCTTATGACAAAAATATCAGGCTGTATGCAAGAATATAAGGCTATAAAAGATTACAGCAATCTGCCAGTTCTTACCTGTCAGAATTCTTAGAGAAAACTACTAAGGCCACACTTTGAAATTTATTTTAGCACTGTTATTTTACAGGCTGTCATAAAGTTTATGAAGGACAGAGTGCTTAGTCTCTCACCATCCAGCATGGACATCTGCTAACTAAGGGCAAACTGTGTTGTAAAGGTTTGCATAAAACAACAAACTGCATTAAAAGCTTGAAATTCTTTTCAGAGGAAGCTAAATATAAGTCAATACATCTTAGAAGAAAGGTATGGGGATAGGGGAGATGATTGATGGTGGAAGGCCAGAGGGCACTTTTTACTTCTTTTTGGCTGTGAGGCTCTCACCTGGGAACTGGTTTTGGCATCTAAGGATGTTTTTTCCAGAGTGCACATCAGCTAACTGTCTGTTCTAGAACAGGCCAAGTGTGAAACACCTTGAGAAGCTGACATTATATCAATAAGCCATATGTTCTCCTTAAATGGCCACAGTGGGAGTCCCTTTGAAACAACAGGAGAAATTATCATGGATATTGAAAGGCTGCACAATTACTTAATTTACTCTGAAGAGAAAAATTACTAGTACCATTATGTTGGTCATATGTTAAACTATGTACAGCACTGAAGATCTGTGTTGATAGGTAATACAAACCAAATCACAGTCCCAAATGGTCTGAAATCCATTTGCAATATTCATCTTCAAGAATGCAAGTTTCAGAGCTCAAAACATGACTGAATGACTTTATTGATATTTTTCATCTTTATAATGTGAATACAACTGAAAATTCTTGCTCACAAATGCACAACAAAATATAATTTCTACTCGCACTATGCATTGTTATAAATGCACCAGTACAAATTGCTAAAACATTCCCAGCAAGGCTTTTATTAAAAATTCATAAAGGCTGGTTCTTCACAGGTCTTCAAACTGCATTGAAATCCTTAATTTTCAAATATTTTTCTGTGTATATTTCAGTTTGAAAAAAAAAACCCCAAAAACAGGTAAACAGAGTAAGTTGCAATCATGCTTTGCTTTTACAATAACTCTAGCAGCTCTAATCAGGAAAATGCGGATATTGGATGCTCTTGCCAAATTTAGGCAGTTTTACATTTTACATACCTATTCTCTGATAATTGCTGAAATAATGTTCTTTTGTAACTAACCCACCAAATTCCCCATGTTATCACCCTCAACAGCAGCATTTTCTTGGGCACACTAACTTCTCTTTTGCAATAACGAAGTGAGTCTGGAGAGAAGAAATACACAGATGCACACTAGAAAAAGGCATAAAAATTCCAACAAACATCAGCCACACAATTTTTATAAAAAAATGAGTGATTGAAATACAGGAGGCAAGATTTCTACTGTGTGTTTGCATTTTGCTTTTTCCACTTACTGCAGAAACAAACTGTTCTGTTGCACTCACATGGCTCTTCACCCGTTACACTTGCAAAACCCAAAGCCATTTGTAGAGGGAAATCAGCAGAGCAGCTGTCAACGGAAGAGTGAATGTGATGGTCCTGGTGTCAGCACCCAAGCAAAATACTGACTTTGGAACTCCAGCAACCTGACAAGCCTGTGAAAGCTCACTGCAACCTTTTGTTGTAAGGTTTCACATTAGGATTTAATCTCCAATTGATCACACATGTCAGAAAAGCATGGGATTGTTGTTAGCGCTTAGAATACAGCATCTTGTGCATGGAGAGAGGCCAGTACCTGGTCAGAATCTGTTACATCTTCAGGAAAGGGGTTTGAGCAGGAATAAAGATGCAAGTCTTTTGCTGTCTCTACACAGGGGACATTTTCCATTCTGACTACCAGCTACTACATTTCAGTGCCCACTCTTCTGGCACCTGACAGAAACAGCCCAGGCTTTGCATTGTAATGTTTATTTCTAAAGGTGGAATTTCAAGCATTTACAGTTTCAGGGCATAGCTTTATGAGCTCTTCTCCAATTAAATTTTTTTTTTTTGGTTGGTTTTAGACTGCTCCCCAGTACAACTTTGCTGACTTCTTTCAAAAAAGCACAAAGCTGTGTCTGTGGTCCTCTGGTGGTACTAGTTTGTCATCAGTCCTCCATAAATTAGCAAAGTCATCCATGAAGTGAGCTGGGGAAGCAGCATCATCCTGTGCTCTCCTGTGCAATGCTGCAGCACTCTACTAAAAATAGCTGCTGCCTTTCACTCCAGAGATGGAAGCTTCCTGAGAACAAGGCATTTCTGTACTCGGGGTACGCGCACAATATGCAGCACACTGATATATCACCACTTGTCCATATGTAAAGTGAATAGATTTGCAATATTTTCCCAAACAGAAAGTTGTCCCAGCCACACAGCAAGTGTGTTTCTAGTAAACACTCTTCGGCCTCCGCCCCACAGGCTTGAGCAGTTGCATTTTAACTCATGTTTTTTTAATTTTATTTCCACAACTGCCAAAGCAGTTCCATGTTTCTGCTAATCTTTTTTGAAATAGAAGAAAGTGAAAAATGTTTCAGGAGAAATTTTGGAACATCTTCAGATTATTTTTTTTAAAAAACATATTTTGTTTAAGTAGAAGCAAACAACAAGTTTTTGATCTCAGCTCTCACATACAAATCTGGACCACTCCACATTTAGATGGAAAAATGGAATCAATCTATTTCTGAACAGAACTGGCTCTGGGCAAGGATAGGCAAAGCATGAAAGCTGCTCACTCAGAAGAGGGCAGAAGCTGGAGGGATGTTCCCTGGGCAAAGGGAAAGGACACACTGAATCAAGGGATGGAAGAAGTGATCACAAAGGGTTCAAATATGGAAACAGGACTATGAACCAGCCTGGGAGTCTGAAGGAATTTGCTGTTGAGCAGAAAAGCAAAGCTGTGGCACAGCTTCCTTGGAGGACTGATGACAAACTAGTACCACCAGAGGACCACAGACACAGCTTCGTGCTTTTTTTAGAAGCACTGACAATTTTGCATTAAACATTTGCTAAAATGGTATTTGACCACTGTGCTAAAAGGACATCTCTGATGTGTGGCTCCCAGTAAGGACAGACAGCATTTGGCAAAGCAAAGCCACTCTCTGCCCCAAGCTTCTGCCAGACACAGGAGATGAGGAGTGCTGGCTCCACCTCACTGCACAGCCAGTCTCCCAGCAGCACAGAAATGCCACCAGGAACTAGTAGCTCCTTACCTCACCATTTCTGCCTGCCAAGAAAGCATGAGAGCCTAGTGCTTTGCCTGTTCAAATTCAGGAAAAAGGTGTTTGAAGAGCTTTGCTCAGCACAGCCAGCAGTCTGTGAACAGTGGCAAAGCTCTAATTAACTGCACAGACTTCATCTCAGCAAAATGTTTTAGAAGAAATTTTTAAAGTACATGAATACTCCCAGTTAATCCATAAGGCAAAGAGCTGAATCACAGACTCTGACAAGGCAGTCCCTGGAAAGCAGATAGATATGTCATACACTCCATTTCTCATTCCAGGAGCATCTCAAGTCCAATGTGTAGCAAGCAGCTTTATATGCATATAAGCTGAAAGAAGAATGCCAGTTTCCAACACCCAGGAGGAATGTTCAGATCTGGAGTCTAATTAACTTCACAAATCTCCTTCACCTCAGTGTAGGAAAGTTACAAAGGAAGACTGACTTGACTGCATGCCAGACATTAAGATTCCAAACAATGGCATTTCGCCTGAGTCCTTCCATGAAGCCCAAACTGCAGTCAGGACAAGCAAGGACACCAGCTCACCCAGGCTTCAGGGCTGTCCACTCACCTGGGTCATTTCAGAGTCAGATGGTGCTCTCTTGGAACTGCACTTTTCCTGGAGCAGAGCTGTCCTGTGCCACAAAAGGAGCTCTAGCATCACTTCACAACAGAGCAAGGCTGATGTCTAAAACATTCCTAGTCCATTCCAGCAACTACAAGTGCTTGAGATCACAGGCCAATTTCATTCCCTTCAGAATAACTTGCCCCTAACTACAGTCTTATCCTAGTGATGAGGTGAAGCTATCTCTACATCCACACTTCCTTCTCAATTAGCACAGCATCTCATGTAGCTTGTACCCAGGATTGGAGAAATATTGCCAATAGATCCTCTTGTTACATATCCTTCTGACCACACGCGTGGGCACATCTGCAGGTTGGGCAGAAAAGTGATAGAGAGTAACCCTGCAGAGAAAGACTTGGGGGTAATGGTTGAGGAAAAACTCACATGAGAGCAGTGTGTGCTCACAGCCCAGAAACCCAATGGAATCCTGGGCTGCATGCAAAAGAGAGTAGCCAGCAGGGTGAGGGAGGGGATTCTGCCCCTCCACTCTGCTGAGACCCCACCTGGAGTGCTGGATCCAGCTATGGCGTCCCCAAAATAAGAAGGACATGGAACTGTTGGAGCAAGTCCACAAAGTTGATAACTGCCCTTTGAAGGCTGAGAAAGTTGAGGCTGTTCAGCCTGGGTAAGAGAGGGTTGTGTGGACACCTCATAGAAACCTTCCAGTATTTGAAGTGGATCTACAGGGAAGCCAAAGAAGACTCTTTGTCAGGAACTGTAGTGATCGGACAAGGACTAATGGGTACAACTTGAAAGAGGGGGAATTTCGATTAGAGATTAGGAAGAAATTCTTTACTGTGAGAATGGTGAAACCCTGTAACAAGTTACCCAAATAAACTGTGGATGCCCCGACCCTGACAGTGTTTGAGGCCAGGTTAGATAAGGCCTTGGGAAACCTGGTCTAGTGGGAGGCATCTCTGTCCTATTGTGATAGGACTTTGGTTTGCCCCTGTGTAGGGGTTTGCACTTCCAGGTTCCTGTATTCCCTTAGGAAAGTGTATTTCAGCCTAGTTTAACAGCCTAAGAGGAAAAGCTTGGCAATTTCTACAGTACCTTTGAGAACTTACTCATTGGCTTAAAATCTGATGTCAAATCTGGCATCAAGTGATCCAGGAAAAATAGTATGGTTCTGAAAAGGCCTGGGAAAAAGGCCAACTCAGCCCAAACTGATGCAACACTTCTGAACTATTCCCAACCCACCCAATTAATGTGCATCGAATATTTTTGGAGAACAGATGCCACTACGAGTTATTTCATACCTGCATGGTGTGAAGTCTGCAAGGACTCTTCAGTGGCAGAGACACAAGCTTTCACAGAAAACAGTGACATCCACCAATTCACATAGGATCTCATTGAGACCAGTAGACATATTCAAAAGACTCATAGGCAATTTCAGCAAGATGGAAAAGGCCTGGTGTATTCCGACTAAAAGCAAAAGGACCTAAAATAGCCATGAGGAGCTTTCATCGAGATCAACTTAAGAGAGGAGCAGGAATTTTTTGCTGGTCCTTGGGAGGGGGGAAAAGAATACAGAGAGATGCAGATGTACTTCGGATAAGCACCACCCTTAAGCTTTATGAAGTTTCTTCCTAGTTGGATGGGAAAGAAAAAGCTCTTGTACCCCTCAGGCAAGCTGTGTTCTGCAGATAACTGGATGCAAAGGTGAGACACAACACAGAGGTTCTGAACACCTGAAGATCGGTCCTTCCAAACTTACAGTCAAATACCCATGCCCCCACCTACACACACACAATTAGTACTTCACCATATTACAACTAAAATCATGAGAAGCCAGTCTGAATCCTTGTTCAAGAGATCAACTGGGCAAAAGTTGCCTTGAACATTACATCCCCTACTCTCATCTAAGTAGCACAGTTCCTGACTCTACTAGTAACTAATAAGCAGAATTCACTTTTATTTGCTGGACAGGAAGGTAAGCAGCAAGTTTTAACAGAAATTCCCATTTCCTATTTGTCAGCCTTTTCTTAAACTGCTCATGAGAAGCTTGCAACTCCAAAGAGAACACTTTAGGCACCCCGACTCCTAGTAGCAATTCAAGCAGAGTTTCAGTGCTATTCACTTGAATAGCTTTCAGTCAGTCAGGGAAGCTGAAACAATAACATATGTGAAACAGCTTGAATCTTGAGGATATAATCTATACAGAATTAGTTAACAGAATTTTTTTCTTTAAACCCACACACTCACCATAACATTCATTTTGTAAATCTGAATAAGAACTGCATTCAAGAGAACACAATCTGCATGTGAACATTCTGTGAAGTGAAAGAACGAATTCCATGAATCAATAATTTGCTTCAATTGTCTTGGTTCTGTTTACTATCTACGCTATGTTTGATGAGTCTTAACTTATTAATGTTGGACATCCTCTGTTTGAAATCTCTGTGTAAGGCTCCGAGTGAACACGGTCTGTGTTTACTTTGACTTCAAAGATAATTCAGCATCTGCAGAAGAGTTTTCAGACTGAGATGGACTTTATTGGCTCTGCTGTCTTAAGTTCAGAAAAAAAAAATCTCTGCATCACGTCGATTTGAGGCAAGAGGCCCTTCATTCACTATCTCTTATTTTTCAAAACAATACTTTTTACATTATGTTGATATCATATATAGTATTGCAGTTGACATTAACATAATAATGATAACATATGTGCTATTACCATTACAATGTTGGCATGTTGATTTTTAATATTGACAGAGCTGCCCGAAATATCTACTGTTTACAACATTTGTTCTAGCTAAAGAGATTTGGTAGCATTTGCTAATCAACTGCAACCACTTCCCACCCATACAACTGATGCAAATAAGGGGAAAAAAAACAGCTAGAGGGATCCAAAGACATAAACACTTTTACTTATAACTCTGTAAAGAGAAATCCCTCTCACTCTCCATATGGCTTTTTCTTGGCTCTTAATCATCTTTTCATTGGCTTCCAGCTGGCTGTCTCACTATCAAGACCAACTTGCTATGCCAAAGTCAGGCTCAGAAAGATGAGAGCTGCAGAGTGGCATGACTGGATGCAGCAGTTTTTACTAGGGGCAAGTCTAGCATAAAGGGTGCATAGCAGGGTCACTTCACTTGCCTCAGCCAAGCAGGCACTGCTGCATTCCCAAAACACAGCAGCAGGTCTATGTTCACACTTTTTAGTAGCGAGAGCGAAGAACAACTACTACAATTGAAGCTACAGGGAAATTCTGCAGGCAGAAGTGTAATTACCTGAGTGGGAATTCTGGCAGAAAACCCAGACCTCTTTCTCTCCTTAAATAGAAACAAATACTGTGCAGTCACCATGGAGAGATTATGTACAGCATTTGGATCACATACAGCACTGAAATACAACACACACACAAGAGAGCCAGCCATGGAGCTGGTTTAGCGAAGCACAACCAAGTCAGGTATCCACTGACTACAGCCACCATTTTAGCCATCATCCCAGTCTTACAAATATGAAGCTATCTGTCAAAATTCACGCTCTGCATTAAAGGTCGGCTCTGCAAGCTGTTTAGTCCATCTGGGAGTACCTAGAGCCTGACATGACATGAATGAGACAGAGATGGAAGCATTCACAGACTGATCTACCACTACCCAGGTAAGATTTTAAATTAAGAATAGAAGAAAACCACGGGGAAAGAAACATCATATATAGTGTCTGTGTGTGAAGGCCTGTTTGGATTTAGCTAAGCAGCCAGTCACTGAAGCACAGCAGTTCTTGTACAGTCTCTAGAGGCTTTGACTTGCAAAAATTCTTAGTTTTGGTCCATGTCTGACACCTTTTAGTTTCCAGTCATCCTATGCATCCAAGCCTACCTCCTCATCTTTCTCTCTAGCCCTTCCTTCTGCTCATTCCACAAGCCATCTCATTTTTTTACCTACTGCCCCCAACAGCCTTCAACCTAATCCCAGCTTCAGCCCCCCTCTCCAGGAGTGGAGTCATCCCCCTCTACTCCATCACCCATGACCCCAAGCTTCCTCCTCAGGGCTGTGATAGCACCCCAGGGGGAGTCACTAGAGCACAGGGAAAATGAGCACCCTTTTCCTTCTTCAGGCACAGTATGGGCTGCAGTTTTGCAGTCTTTTTGGCTTTAAACTCCCCTCCAAATGACTGCTTGTGCTCACTAGCTGTCAGGGCACTTCCTCTTTAGCCACCTGACTATTCAGTCCTGTTTTCAAAGGGAAATATGGCTACTCAGAGTCCCTGTAAAATACATCATCACTTTCTATTCTTCAAAGTCAGCAGGACTGTTACCAGACTAAGAATCTCAGAAATTTGCCTCTCCCTTTCAAACCAGCCAACCTTTGCTTCGTTAATAACTGCAGTCGGCTTCCAAACCTTAGAAGAATGTTTTTTATCTGCATTCATGTCAGGTTGGTGATACTAAATGGGAAATCATTCACTGAGCAGCACCGGCAAAGCCTTGCTGTGTATCAGAAATGCCACTCCATGGAGAGTACTTTTCTCCCCTCTCTGCAGCAGCTCACTAATTTAGGTGCATAAATCAGAGACAGCTGATAAGGTCACAGATACCAAGATGTTCTGCCTCCCATTTAGTTTTCCCAAGCATCCTACAAGCCATCAAACAGCTTCAGATTTGGAAGTTTTGAAAACAACTCTCCTCATTTTAAAATAATCATACATTTCAATTTCCTCCACATACCACTAGCAATTATAGAAACAGCTTTCTGATTTCGTAGTGATTATTCCCCAGCATGCACAACCCTGTGACCAGCTTTTGTTTCTATTCTCACAAAACAAAGCATGGAGAGACCTGCACTTTTTCCCCCCTTCCCACCATTACTGGTCTTCTCACAGCTCCCCTTTCTCTCCAGTTTCCATGTTGTGCTTTACATAGGCTCCATTCCATGGGTTTTCTTAAAGAGAAATATCTTCATTTGTATTTATGAAAATCTGCTAATTTTTCACATAGCACACATCCTGCTGCCTTGACTGTTCTGAAACTTGCTTATTTTTAATGTTACATATTAATGAAAAGCTGCTTAAATGAGAGAAAGGATTTTCTATCATCAGTCAGCATCAGCATGAGAGCAGTCTGCTCTTGAAAGCCTCTAGCTCTGATTGTTCAAAAACATACTGTTCACCATGTCAGTTGAATCATGTGCATCAGATATTAAAAGTTCAGGCTCTAAGTGCACAAATCCTGTTGAGATCTGAGAAAGTTCTTTGCCGTAAATATTAATGAGGGCCAATTTCATGCCACTTGTTACATCCCATGTACATTTACTTCTTCAAACTATCCCTTGTCTTGTCTTTTATGTGCCAATAATCAATTTGTAAAGCATAAATCATAAAGCTTACCTACTTTTTGAATATGCTACAGCCTATGATTTAGCATTTAATTAATTTTCTTACTTTGATAAGTGACGTTATTTCCATTTTATCATCTTATCTGTGTTTGAAGGAAGAAATAAAAGTCACCTCTCTGAAAGATTAAAATTTCATCTATTATTTACTTAAAACCAAGTTTTAGAACTGCACCATCATAGTAAGCATTTAATCAGAAATGCAAACAAGAAGCTCAACCTGTACATCCTGTTCCGCCCTTCATCAAGCATCAATCACATTTCAGCATTACCCCATGCAATCTGCAAACATCTGCTAAAGAGAGAACAGAACAGCAGCAGCAACAAAATACCCACACACCAAAAGGTTACTTGACTTGCACTCTGTGTGAATTCAGACTGAACACAAGAGTCAAGTCCCTGTTGATCAGGGATGAGAAAAGAACAAGATGTTTTGGAAGATAGCTGTTTCTCGAGAGACAGCAGGTGCACATTTGAGAGCGCCATGCAGTGCCAGGAGGCCGGCACAGGTAGGGACAGCCCGACAGGTGCTCTGGGCTCGGCAGAGGCACTGCCTAGAGGGAACCTGGGAGCCCTACAGGAACCTTAGGGCAGTGCTTTGCACAATCAGGCAGGGCGCACTGGGGCAGGGAAGATCACTTCAGGCTCCCTGCCATGCAAATGAGTTTATTCAGCTTTCCAATCAGAGCAGCTGAGAGCTTGGACTGGAGACAAGAGGAATGCAGAAGGCTGCCTGCAGCCAGCCGGCCAGAGCGATCTCTTAGGCTGGAGTCACACTGTCTCAGCAGTGGGGTTCATTTGATTCTCAATGTCCACTGGCCTTACTATTTAAAAGAGACATTAGTCATGTAAACATCTCAGTTTCTCATAAATACACAGAAAATATGACAAGTTTTAAAGAAATGTTGCCACAAGTCAGAGTAAGGTCACAAAGTGACATTCATTTGTTACCAGGGTCCCAGGAATTAACAATTATTTGAGCTTTTGTGGCCCTTCAAAAGGTTTTGAATCCTCAGTACAAGGAGTCTGTTTCATGTAAATATTTGGGGAAAAAATATTCTCTTTCCTCTAACTATAACTAGCTGATGATGTCAGCACAAGTGACCCAAGACATGATCTTCAACTGACAGCACTGAATTAACATTCTCTGCTGTCTTTTATAACAACCTCTTGAAAGCATAAACTATGGCTGCTTTTTTCTTTTTTTAAAATCTTCCACAGACATCTACTTCTAAGGATGTGAACAGGCTCAAACAGTAATCAAGAAATTGTACAATGATCTCAAAGGATGCTTAAAACATTTTCCCTAGCCTGTCTCTGTCTCCCGATGACATTTTCTCCCATTTAGAAGCTTGCCTTACTGCCTGAAATTCCAGATTTAGAACTGATCTTTTTCCATGGCTAATGGTGTTGAAGTATACTTAACAAATTCAACCAGACATTGAAATGTGTGTATTTTACATGACAGTATCTTGTTCATCCAACAGCTTGAGTTCCCACAGGAGGCTCACTAACACCCTGAATGCCCTATAGAGACTTGGGACTCCAAGACCAGCATCCTAGCTCCACAGATAAAACATACTCCCTCTCATCTGGACAAGGACAATGATGTCTGTATGCCAGAACATAAGTAGAAAGCTTTCTGTGGAGTTTATTGTAGAAACAGGCCCTGGCAACAGTTAGACTCCATGGTGATAACAAATAACCAGGCTCTCAAGGAAGAGAATTGGGCATTCCTACTCCCTGGACTTGCAGCAAGGAGCAGATGGTCACAATTCCATCATGGGCTACAATATTTCTATCCAGGCTGCAGTGGCAGAGCTGCCTTCTGAGGGGCTACAGAACAACCAGGGAGTCAAAAGCCAGGTGGTGACCTCTTCCCCATGGACTCTGTCTGAAATACATGAGGAGATTAGCACGAGTGTAGCAGGAGGACATGGGCACACAGAGACATCATTTTGCTGATGTTAGGGGTAGCTGTGGCTCTGTCAGGGAGCTCCTAAGGAAAAGGGCTATCACTCACTCAGCTCAATGCAAACCTTCTGCTACAGGGAAAGCAGATTCACCATTTGGCCACAGGCATGATCTGATTTCATAGCACCTGAAAAGCTGATTTTCACAGTCTGTCCCACTTGCCTCATTAAAGATACAATTATAGACACTTATCTCCCACACCAGTGATGAATTACAACACTGCAGCAAGGTAGATTTTGCCTCAAAAAGTTATTTTGAGGCAGGGGGCTTGGATAGATGCAAATATTATGTATGCAAGATATATATGTGAAGCCACTTTGTGAAGCCTACAAAGTTGAGTTGGCTTAAGCCCAAACATACAGAGAAGAGACAAATTACTTCTAGGCTTTAATGCTTCATTTTTAGGAGGTTCAAAGCTATTGCTTACAAGGTGCACAGGCTAACACCTTACCAAATGCTAATTTAAAACTCAGTTTTAAATTTCTAACCAATGTTCTGCACACAGAAGGCCCTTAAAGTACTGAAACAATACTCTCAATATAGTCAAATGGATTGTGGCCACATTTAAGTTTAAAGTTATGCTTTGTTTTGAAATTGGAAAATAAAAATATAATTTTGAAATGGTCCCAGAGACCTTCACTCACCATCCACCTGTGACAGAACATGGATAAGGTATCAGGAATGCTTCTGTCTTCTACTGTACTCTGAACCTCACAATTCTATAGGACTACTCTAGATAGCCCCTTACATGTTTAGAAGCCCAAGGAGCTTTTTGCATTTGTTTTTTCATCTTGCTGTAGACTAGAAATGACAGCATTGATGAAATAGAGACAGACCCTCACAGGTTGGGGCATCTTGACTAAAAGGGACTTCAAAGGATGGAGCCAAACTTGAAGATGAGCTAAGTGAGGAAATCTTCCGCAAGGAACCACCATGAAGATTTACTTCTTTTCAGATAACCCAAGCACAGGTTAACAACAACAGAAGTTCATAACAGCTTCACAAACACGCATCTAGGAGGAAATAATCTTGAAGGTATATTGCTACAGCCAACTTCCACACTAGGAATCCTTCATGCTGTGACACCATGCAAACTGAGCTCTTACACTGGTTTAAAATCATGCCATAGTACACAGAGTAGCTGATGATTATGTTCTTCAGCATGACTCAACCCTCACTACCAGAAGAGGAAGTAGGGTCAATCCTTTTCTTGGCAGATGCCCGGAACAGACCAAGAGAACAAACCCAGCCTTGTCCCCAGGGGTACAAGGAGACTCTCTCTAACTGGGATTACAGTACATTGGGAAGGGAGGTTGTCCACAGGAGAGCTCTCAGTCTGGTGTTTCAATGAGCCAGTTTTTTACCACAGCCAGAACAATGCCCTGACAAGCAGCAGGTAGAGACAGTAAGTAAATATCCTTTCATTTCTTCACATTTGCAACCAGAAGTTATAATATGAAAAAAAAATAAAAACATAAAAACTCCGGAAATCATCATGGCAACAAGCAAACGTGTGTGAAGAATTTTTTCTTTCAAATGCAAGTGAGCACTTAAACCCAAACTTTTCTTAGGATAAGGATAGGATACCATTGCAGTAAGAGTTGCTAATGGAAAAGCAGCACCATTTTTTGGTTTATTTGAGCCCCTTATTTCAAAGTTTAACTCTTGTATTTTTCAAGTGCTGTGAACATCTTATGTTTCACAAACATGCTAAATGGAGTATCTATAGTGGTTGTTTATTCTATATAATAAACAAAAGTTGTAATAAAGTATTTCACATAGAACACAAAAAGAATAATAAGTGGTGTTTGCTAATCATTAAAAAAGACTTAACTCCCAATACCACAGAAGGATGTGATGAAAGGATTTCATTTCATATTGAACAAAATTATTTGCTTGTTCTGAAATGGTGTAATTTAATTTTTATCTCCCTTTCCTTCCAATTTCTAAACGATAACTTCCCAGGAAATTTCTAAACACAAAGTTTTGAGATCATGCCTCAATCTTCTTTTTCAACACCAAAAAAAGCCATACCATACCAAGATACTTCAACCACATTTTTCTCCTAAATGGATTAGTAAAACCAATACAAATTCGCGTCACTTGTCAGTGTTGCCCACTCATCCTGCTTTTATTTTTTGCCAGGATGTGTTTTGCTGTATACTAGCTTCTGACATTTGCATGTTCTGACTGACAGCTGAACCCCAGTGCTTTTTGGGTAACTGGTTTGGTTATTTTAGGAGCAGTACAGAGTCAGCTACAGGGTGGTAGATTTTCTGTATTTTTGTTTTACAACTAAAAAATAAGACAACGTTGTCATACTGACTCTGCTTATGAAGACTGGCAGATGTCAAATATCTGCAATTTTGATTTGGTCCAAGCATTTTTCATACAAGAGCTCTCACTTCTGCCAGTAGAGACTTGGCAGATGGTAGAACTGTCAGCTGAGGGCTTCAAAACACGATGGGTCTTGGCCTTTAAGTTGCTCATTGTTTATTCATGTCTAATATGTGGAAACTAAACAGACACTCAGAAGAGTTATCAAATAACTTGAGTTTTAGTCCTAATGCTGTCTATAAACATATAATTGTTGAAATGCTGATCAGACTCAAATGTAGCAATGCTGTTACAAGAAAAATCACATACCACAGAAATGCATGAACGGCTGGGTCTATTTAACAGACGAACATAGTAATCTTTACAACATGGCTCATCAGTAGGCTTGTACTACACCATCCTAGCCTGGCTTTCTCAAACCAGATCACAAAACCCTTAAGAATTCAAACTATCAAGAGCTCCTATGGACCCTTTTGGGAACATGCTCAAAAATTGGCTTCACGAGGCTTCAGCATAAGCTTCCCTGCTTTCCAGAACATACCCCTCTGGGTATAACTGGACTAGGCACCTGCACCATTCTTAAAGCCACTAAAACATTTACTGCAAACTTTAAGCAGTGAAGAGAGGCTCCAGCTGGCCTTCTCCACTGGGTAGTCTCAGTCTATGCAACCTCTTAAACAAAAACTCTGGCATTGGAAATACATCATGAAGCTTTGCTTGAATGCCAAGTGCTGTACAACTATTAAGTTTTAATGTTTACATCTTTTGACGACCCACCACTCACCAATGAGTTCATCAGTAAATCATCCCCCTTAGAGGAAACAGAGAGGCAAAAATCATCATTCTCGAGGAGCTGAGATGCAGGGAATAATCAAAAGTCAAATTACCATTGCCACAACTGTAGAAGCATATGAGAACAAGTGTCACATGAAACAGGACTCCTGCTACAGCTCTGGTTCTGCTGGGAGCACCCTGAGATGCAGCTTTTGCACACTAAAAGCATCCACACATTCGTCCTGTAAGAC
Organism: Serinus canaria; assembly: GCF_022539315.1. NCBI lineage: Eukaryota > Metazoa > Chordata > Aves > Passeriformes > Fringillidae > Serinus > Serinus canaria. The sequence continues at coordinate 63,605,091 of NC_066315.1, forward strand.
TTTCAGAAGCAAGTTGTTTAACAGAGAACTGCATTGTAGGAGTGTTAATACAACAGAAGCTGGCAATAGTTTCCCATTGTTTACAGTTTCTGGGCTTGTTTCAAATGTGGACAAAGGAAATAACAGTACTAATAACTTGCTCTTTGAAAAACTCACTGGAAGTGCATGCCAGTAAGGGATACAAGCTTGTTTCTCAGGCCCATGAAACTAGAAGAAATGCTGCTATCAGGACTTAAAATGAAACTTAAATTAAGACATCAGAAATCTCCAATAGCAACACTTCTGACAAATCTACAATTCATATTTGATTTCAACCTAAGAAACCATTACAAAATTGATTTTAAAAAAATATAGAACTGATATTTGACTAAGAAGCTAGTATCCATTTTCTTTGCATTCTGAATCATAACCTGTGGTTTATTTTGGCTTCTGAACTCCAGTTTTTTATTTTGTTGTCAAGCATTGTGTTGAGGATCAGATGTCTCCTAGATAGGCTTTTGAGTACAGATGTCAGGAAAGAGAAGGTCTGCAGGACATCTGTAAGGAGTTTAGCACCTGTATGGATATGCATTGTTCAAAGCATGATCCCACCACTGCTTGAACACAGGAGCAATTCAAGCTTGAACCTGGGATGATTCTGAATAGCTTTATTATTTGAGGGAAGCCATTCACACATCTCTAACCTCAGCCGCTTCCATTATTGAAAAGAAAAATCAAACAGAAACTTTCATATTCTGTGATTCTGCAATAAAAAGGACTAAACAAGCAAGAGCTACGTTACAGTCTGGCCACTGGTGCTGCCTAACTCATCTCCTATTACCAGCACATTGGAAAATGGGGATAGAGGGTCTCCAAGTACAGTTCCCCTATAGCCTTTATTTACTTCACACAGATTTTTGAGTATCCAAGAGGATTGGTCCCTCTGTGGCTAAATTTAGGTAACATACTGCAAGCAGGTTTTTGTATTTTTCTCCTTCATAACAGAGGCAAGTGTCTGCTCTTTTTCTCCTATTGTATTAAAAAGCTGTCTGGTATTAAATTACACACACACTTTTATTGACAGAAACACAGTCTTTGCTATTTCTCCTTAGAGAATTTCTATTCTCCCAACAGGAAGAAGGCACTTCTTTCAGTCTTAAAATGAGTACAGCCTTTAAAATGAACTTCATATTTTTCACTAACAAAGCCAACTTTTCCAAGCAATACTTTATATTTGAGCTGGGCCCACTGCTGGGTAGCCTACAAGTAAAAACATAAATCTGTCACTAGTTGTTAGCTATTAGCTCTCCCTTAGCAGCAATAGAAAAAAACAGCCTGTGCTACCTGCCTTGAGAATAACTTACTCCAATAAAGCTCAAATCCAGCAGATTTCCTATGAATAGGCAGATCAAACACAGACACAGTAGGAACAGTGCAGTACCTAGACATATTGCAAATGACAACATGCAGCTCTGAATTTTGCTCATTAACACACAGGTAAATTCACATCTGAAACTTTGGAACTGACCAGGAATAAGCATGAATTTATGCCAAGTTTCAATCCTAGTACTGCCTTCAACAAAGAAATGAACCCATGGCCCTCACAACACTATAAAAGATGAGTACAACCAGGTTTGAGATTATTTTTACAGTAATACTGGGAAGAGAACCTTGCTAGAGCTTTCCCTTCCTGTGCATAGTTCTGCTTCACATAAGTATCTGCATCCCTTAAGCCTTGGCAGCATCACCCATCTTCTCCAGATTTCCTGCCACAGCCAACACTGTGAAACAGCCACATTAGAAGCTTTGGTCTTCTGCCCATCCCTCATCCTGAACAAAGGAACTCAAAGCAGTACAGGTTAGGATGCCTTGTTACACTTTTTTCTAAGCATTACTGCTCTAAAGGAGCAGCACCCTTTGAGAGCAACATTTTATGGATCTAGCATCACAAAGCTGAGCCATACACACCGTGGATGGAGGATAAATCAACCTCTACAGTTTTCACAGTGGTTCTTATTGAAAATTTTGGCAGAGAGAGCTTTCACCTAAGACACAGATATCTAGTCTTCTTTCCATTATTACATTTTAGCACCTGCTGGAAGTTTGGGGCAGGGGGAACCTCTTTAAAGAGGTTGCTTCAAAGAGTTTGTTTATCATGGCATATCTCAAGTTGGAAGAGATCCATAAAAATCATGGAGTCAATCCTGCTTTTCACAGGACTACCAAAAACTGGACCACATGACTAAGTGCCATTCAGATGCTTCTTGAACTCTGACTGGCCTAGTGCCATGACCACTTCCCTGGGGTGCCTGGTCCAATGCCTGACCCCCCCCTCAACAAGGAACCCTCTTCTAATGCCTAAAGTACCATTGTGATGTCAACATAAAAATGTTTAATTCTCATCTCTGAGGAGTTACATTGAACTCTTAATAGCACTCCTTCTCCTAGAAGTGCAGGAGCTGAATTACAGGCAGAACAGGATGCTTTAGTGCACTAACAGCTGTAGGATGTCATCTATCAGGTACCTTTTTTCCAAGTCTGCTTTTAAAGGCACTCCTACATGTGCAAACTTTTGGAGGGTAAGCAAAGGCACCAAAAGCTGTCATTTCAAATGGAATGGTCTGTGGGAATTTTATCTCCTTATCATGAGTTATCATTTACAAGGAATGTGCTCAGGTTATTTTAGTGCTTTTTTGCTGTTAGCTTTCAGTGTGGGTTCATTGAAGCTATGAGGACTCTTGATCTCCAAAACTGTTTAGCTCAAAGACAAGTTCTTTTCTTAGCTTGTATAGACACAGAACAATCTGGAAAGCAACCTGCTTGCTGAATACTCTTCTTTGTTTGGACATATTGGGAAGAATTTTCCAACCATCTCTTCCTATGCAGTCTACAGTTTGTCTTGGGTAAGGAATAACATGGTCAGTGTGCAAAACCTTTGTGCTTTCACTGGAATGGTCTTTCTCATTAAACAGAAGAGTTTCTTTTTTTTAAACCCTTTTGATTCATTTTTATGATGATTGAACGTTGCTTTGTTCAGACTTTTTGTATCATCTGCATTCAGAATGTCTCCTTTGTATATCAGTTTTCTTCCTACTGATTCATGCTCCACCTTCATCTCACTTCATGAGTCATCTTCTCTACTATTTGCAGCACTTAACACTTCTGGCAGTGAGGCCTGACTTCTGGAGTTATTTATGGCAATAAAAGGCTGAGGAGCAGATAACTCAGGAAACTTGTAACAGGATAGTGATTACCTCAACCCTAGGTCCTCGGTGTGGGTTTAACACTGCTAAACCTCACATAGAAAATGGCAGAATTCAGCCTCCTGGCTAATCACATAATCACCACATCTTTCAGGACTAAGTGTTGCCCTCAGCAGCAGGGCTGTAGGATTGGGCTGCTCATTTGTATGCAGCAGAGATCAGTGTTATGATTACTAAGCTTTTACAAAACCATTCTTAAATCTCTTCAGCAGTGATCACGTAACTTCTCTAAATCCTCAGGACCTCATTACCAAATCCCCGCATCTACTGGGTGTACAGCAACATTACAAGCTCCACAGACACATCACTCACTAGCAAAGGGGAATTCTCACTGCAGGCAACACTCCCTCATGAGTGAGCATTGAGGTTATTAGCACATCATTACTCTAGGCTTTCACTGGTATTGGAGTCCATCACCTCCATGCATGAAAAAAAAAAGGCAGAAGGCAAGTAGCAAAGTGTCACCCCAACAACAAAATATACCATGCTGAAAGCTTTTAATGTCTCTACAGCAAGATGCTCTGGGAAAGACACCAAAGAAACTCCCAGCTAGGCTGGAAAAAAAATTTGGAAATGAGAAAGTGGGTGATTTTACAGTGAAGGACATGAAGCCTTGTGCTGAAGCAAAGAAACAGGTCATCTAATTCTGCTGTGTATTTTTCAAGCTAATGCAGATAGTTTCTGTACAACCTACTACCAACATATGATTAACTGCAGTACAGTGGATCTTGTATTCATCTCAGAGATGTTGCAAGTCCAGGTTTTTTTGCTGAAAGCCTGGAAGATTGATCTAAAAATATTCACAAGAGAGGAAACTTCTGGAGCAGTCTTTTTTTTGTTCCTATAGCAAAAGATTCACAGTCCACGGACACCAGAACAAATTCACTAAATTCAGTGATAAGTGGAGTAATCTTCTGATCATGCTTGGGGTAGAAAGACAGAAAGAATTGCTGCATGTTTTTGACAAATACCTACTTCCATCCCTCAGTACAGAGCATTGCACATTTTGTTGTTTTGTTCTAGATTAGGGAAGAGGAACTGAATAAAACACCACAACACATCACATCATTCCCCCCCCGCCCCCAGAAACTGCTCACCAAACCACAAAGAAACAGACTGAAAAGGTCTGCCTGAGTTTTGAAAGCCAGGGAGGCATAGACACCCTCAGCCCTCACCTTTAGATGCTGAGCCAGGGCTGCTGCTGAAGAAAATAACTGCAGTAGACAGAACAAACAATTATACTGAGGAGGACACTGTCACTGAGTCTTGGTAACTTACAGCTACATCAATTAATCAATCTGGGTCTGTCTTACAAATATGAAGAGCTCCTCTCTTCCTTGCAAATGTCTTTTTTGAGGGCATAAGTAAATGATTTATAACGGGGCACAGCTGAGTCTTGCTGCTACCTATCTCACCTGGGAAAAGGTATCTCATCTGTGTGTAACAACACACTAATTAGAAGAAACAGGTGAGAAGAATCAGGAGGAGGCAATTTAGTAACAAGCCAGTTGCTAAATTCAAGCACAGACATTATCATGAGTCTATCAAATTTAACTTACTATTATTATATTATTAAATTTAACCAACTTCTTTATTAGCTCCATGAAAAGATTCCCTTTTCCTAGGGATCAGGAGGTTGGAAACACATCGTATACACACAAGAAGAAATAAAAGCAGGAGCACACAGGGATAAAGCTGTGACCAGCAGGGATTTGGTAGAAAAACAAAGCAGTAGAAAAATATGGTGGGACCCTAAGAATTTTAACATACCATGCAGAGAGACTGGCAGAGAGGTGAGACCTTCAGAGAATAAGGTGACAACAGGCCCCAACAACATCTGAATATCTATTTGACAAGCACTGAGCATATGAAGGAAAAGACAGAACAAGTACCAAAATCATAATGCAGAAAACAACTAATGGGCTGAGATATACAGAGCACAGGTGAGTTGCAAGGAGATGACTCTTTCTATTCCAGACTTGTATGTCTGGTCAGTCTCTTGACTTTGCCCTACCTTGAATGGGCATAAAACATTTATTACAGACAGCTCTTCCAAAAAAAAAAAAAAACCAGTAAAGCAATCATGCCATTTGCAGTCTCCCCGCTATGAGCCCTGCCATCACCTCCTGGTCCATGTCCACTTCCATTTGGGACACTGGCTTTGCCCACCTCCCTTCCTCACCAATCTCACACCATGCTCAGCTCTTCTCCTAGCCTGTCTTTTTACTTTCTTACCTTCAGCTACAGGTGACACATTCTTCCTTTCCACTTTCCCAGCCAAGAAAATCCAGCAGCAGCACAGGACCACTCTTCTCTCAAATCACAGGCCAAGCACTGCGGAATAGATTGAAAGATAGCCCCGATTTTTACAGCTTTGTGGCAGTTCTCCTAGCACTATCAGGAATAAAAAAAGCTTTCCTGCTTTCTCCTCTCTTGACAGACTTGTACTAAATCACTAAGGGGAGGAGCAAGAGATCATCTCATTTCCTAAGCAGCTGGGATCCCACCTGAGAAGCTGAGAAAGGCAGCCCATTAAATAGAGCCTACTCTTTCAGCCCATCTCCAGACCTGGCCCAGTTGGCATGTTTTGCAAAAAAACTGTATTAGCAATAGAGAAGAAAACCTGAAAATCACCCTGTGTTGCCTGGAAAGAACAATGGAGAAACAGGAAAATGAGAAAAAAAAACCCCATAGAAAATAGAGAAACTTTATTCAGCTGCTTCAATATTTTCCAACAACCTGACAAACAGGAGAAGTAAGAGACCTGAGGATACATTCTCTCTATGCAGTTAACCCAAGCTGTTCCTTGAATTTTGTTTCTTAGGTACATTTAGCTAAGGTTATCTGGCCAGGTATGGAGTATAAACTGTTGTATGCATATACACACATCCATACAGACTGTTTCACTGAGTTAGAGTAATTTGCCTGCACTGGCAATGAAGTTACTCAAGGGCTAATAGTCTCCCAGTGCCTTGTCATGGTTTCAGAAGGGCAAATGATCATCTGTTTGCAGCCAATGCAGTTTCTTTCATTATTTCCTGGGCAAGAATTTTAACTCCCTGCAGCACAAAGCCCCATAAACCCCTGATGATACAGAGAGAAAAGCACAACATCAGTAAAAGTGCCTTTTTAGCAGGACCACTCATGTGGTTCTGTCTGGCTTATCTCTGTGTCACACATGATTGTTGATCTCTCAAATCAACTATGCAGCAAAGACACCTTGGAAAAAGCAATGAGAAGTTGCTAGGACTAATAGCAGGCTACCTCAGATAAACTTCCTAGAATCAAAGACTTGAGATGAAGCTGGGGCATGGCATTGTTCAACTGGTGGGCTGAGAAGTGATGCTTTCTAGCTTGTCAGCTTTACTTGGGGAGGGCACAAATCTGTTTCAGAAGTGAAACACTCAATTCTTCATCCTGTGCACATCCAGGGACTTAAGTCCAGAGCGGGTAACTTTTCCACCTCATCTATTGGGGCAGGGTGCATGTTAAAGGTAGGCAGGCTGGTACATGCTTTGTGAAAGGGTGGTTGTGTTGTCTGCCTGAACCCATTAGACCAGGGGGAGTAACATTCTGAGTCTTTCTAGGATGCTTTTTGGAAGAGGCTGAACACTGTGTGGATGGCAACTTCAGAAATAAACACCACATGGATTTCTCCTTTTACAATCTTCGCAAGAACTTTAATTATTGCCTTTATTATGAGGATCTGCTGAAATCCACAATTTCATGCTTTTTAACACACTAAGCTTCTGAGTCTCTTCCTGCAATAGAAGATACAAACTCTTGGCTAGGCACACAGTTTAAATATTTTCTGGATTTAGAAATAATTTTAAAATAAAGACCAAATGTGTCTGTTGAGTAAACTAATTTCTGTGTTATTAATAAGAGAAGCAGTTAAAGCCTGCCTTATTGAATTGTGTATTTAACTGAACACTGATCTAACTCCCACTGAAAACCATCCATGTCTTTCCATTACTTTCAGTGGATGTTGGACTTGTCTCTTGATGCTTAAGAGAATAGCTAAGCAGGGAGAACTAAGTTACATTTCTGAGCAAAGAAACAGCTTGTTGTTTTGACTTAGTTCAAGTGAAGAGTACATTGTGAATATTCCTGTGTATAAAATAACACTAAGATGTAGCTGACAACTGCAGGGCTCCCCGCCATGGCTAACTGCCCAAAAATCAAAAAAAACAGGACAGCACATAGGTGCCAGGTGTCTGCTTTTAAAATGCCTTCAGGTATTAGATCTGCTCCTGTTTGACTGCTGGGTCTCTTACCAAAACCCTCAGGGCACAGTTCAGCAGCTCCCATGACTAAGCTCCACAGACTTGTGTCACGGTCACATTTGCACTACTCCCTGTCCCTTGACAGGTTGAGAAGGCACCAGCAAAACAACAGAAGCCCACAACTCCATGGCAACTGTGGAGGAGAGCACTGGTCTCCCTGTCAGTGGCGATATCTCTCTGCTAGCCATGCATGGAGAGAGAAGCACAAGTCTAGGCAAAGGTGACTTGAGGAGAAGCATCTCTGGAGGTCAGCCCAGCCAGGGCTTGCTCTCCTCAGACATAACCATCATGGACCCGTTTCCAAAGGAGTAATTTGCATGAATTTAATCCCTTGATCTTTATCAGAGGGCAGGCAACTTTCTGAGACTGAACTCGAACTGGCTGAGTAACCAGGTGAACAGAGTCAGAGCTACAGATGTTTGAGTGCATCAGCATCACTGGTGCAGGCCAGAGGATTCCTACCCCTGCTGTTTGGGGACAAGCCCGCGGTCCCTGCCCTAAACCACGGATGCCCTGTGAGGGGCAGCGAGCCCTTACCTCAGGTAATGTGTGTGGGGAGGCCTTTTGGAGCCTCCTGCTTGCATGATGAAGAAATGGTCGGTGCACGATGCTGTAACACGTAGTCAGGCTCCTCTGAGCACACAGGCTTGAGCGCAGCTTGCTGCTCCTGCCCTGGGATTTTCCCTGGAATTCCAGAACAAAGTGGCCCCGGCAGGGGTCACCCTGCCCCGCGGAACTCTGTCCCGGCGCCGCTCCCCGCCCCAGCACTGCCGCTGGGGAGGTCAGGTGTTTATTCCTGCGGCTTTTTTTTTTTTTTTTTCTTCCCCGAGCTTCTGAACAGGAAAGGAGACTATTCCGTGCATGCTGTATTTATGCCGCCGTCCCTTTAAAGTCAGTTTCCTAAGATACCCAGCTACAAGAAAGATGTGAATAAAGAAAGATGTTCATGCTGTCACCAGGAAGAAAAACGGGAGAAAAAATAGAGTTCCAAGAATACAGAAAGACAAGTTCAAGGGAAGTAAAATTATGTATGTACTATCAGTTTGCTTTTTCTCTTACTCCAGAGGCAGCTCTACCACAGGAAGCAATGCCAGCCATCCTCCTCAGAGATTTTTCCTATAAGAGTCACCTCTATCGAAGAGAAATGTTCTGTGTGATGCTGAAATGAAGAGTTCAAAGGAAGGGAAAGAAATACTCAAAATAGTCAGTGGATGAGGGACCGTTTTTGATTTTTTGTGGAGTTGCATCTGCCTGAAGGAAAGGCATAGCCAGGTCCTGTGCTGGTGGGAGCTTGCAGGGCTTCTTTGCCTGAGGCTGACACTCGTGTTTGTCCATAGAGCTCATTCCTGGGCAAGTGCAGGTGCTGCTGGAGGTCCCTGCGGGGCTTGGTCAGAGTTCCTCCCTTCATGAGTGTGTTTCTTCTTCCCTCATACTGATTAATCTCTTTCTTTTCCCTTCCTCATTTTTTTTCCTCTGATACTGTTCCTTATGACCCAGTTTGCCTTCTCTCCAGCATGCAGAGGAGTCACTAGGCTTTTTCCTGTCCTTGCTGCACTGCAGTTCTTTATACACTGAACAAGAATGTTCCATTTAAAATACCAGCCCTTGCTGCTAGACCACCAAAATCTTCCCATTTCAAAACAATGTCTGAACAACTGGGACAAATGTTTTTCTGACAAAAAGCAAGACACAGTTGACCTCTATGCCCTACATCCCTGGGGAGACACAAAATGCACACCTAGACCACATTCTCAAATAAGCCCCTAATATTCGATAGACAGGAGTAGCTGGCAGGAACTGAGATGTCTCCAATTTTGAGGCATTTGAACTCAACATCCAAATGGTTTTATGTTGCATAAGTCTCTGTTTTATAAACAGCCTGTAGTGCTGAGACAGTGTGCTGCAGCAGCTCTCGGGAGCGCTCTCTTGTGAAGCCACACTGTTTCCTAAATTACTCTGTTCTCACTTTTAATATTATCCAGAATGATGAAACTAAATTTGTTGCTTAGAGCTTTGCATTAACTGCGTGTCTCTCTCAGTGCACTTCAGACCAAGCCAAAATACAGAATGGTAGGAGCACAATTGTGCTGCACAATGCGATGCTTTGGCTTGAGTTCAAGAAGATTAATGCCAGAAAGGGTCAGTAAACAATGTCATTATTTCCTATATATACAGAACTTTAAATTTAATTACAGACTGTAGTACCAAGGGTACAGAAGGATTGTAAATGAAAAAAAAAAAAAAAAACCAAACCAGGAGCCTTCAACCTCCTTTTGTTTTTCAATGTTACCTTTACATTTCAAAACAACTCGTCCTCTTTTCAACTTCTGTCAGAAGTGCTGTTTCCTTTGAGAAGCAAGAAGTTTTTTATTTCAGGCAGCATATCAAGAGAAACCATGTTTTCCCAGCACAGAGTCAGCAAGCACTGAAAAGAGACTTCAGTGACTGTGGAAGCAAATACTGAAAATATCCCAATTGGTGTAAGACTCCTACGTCTAAATGTGCAGTGAAGGTTTGGGAGCAGTGGGCATAGGGAAAGGGCAGGATTAATGAGGAGGGAGGGCTGGATACCAGGGTGCTTTAGGATAGAAAAGTCTCTCCCAGAATGTCAGTAACAAAATTATTTCCCTCCTCCTTTTGAAAAACAAAGCAAGGCAAAAGAAAACACAAAGTTTTGATAAAACAAAGAGGCAACTTTACTTTACAAAGTAAAGTCAGTATCAATCACACACAGCAGGAACTCAATTTAGCACAGTGAATTCCCTCTCTTTTCCTGTTGACTTGCAGATTAGGAAGGCACAGGATAAAGAGATCCTGTCAGGGATATTAAGGGAGCTCTCCTGCAGAGATACCATACATAAGCTCTGGTCACAGTCTCTCCTTACCATGAAGCAGCCAGCTCTGGAGATGTGTTTCCAGCTGATTGACACTATCTCAGAGGGTGAGGACAGAGACAAGCTAGAATGTCCTGCCCGAGTGTGTGACCCCTGTGTGCCCTCACTCACAGCTACTCCATTGCCTGGGATTTAATTCTGTGGAGTGATTTGTTCTGAAACAGAGACCTGACTGATATATACATAGCAGAATAAACTTGCCCATTATCATCACTTTTCCACTCCCATTAAATTCAGTTTTCTCTTGTTCCTTCTGTGTTTTGTGTTTAACAGGCCATCTTTTATTTTTAATATTTGAACATCTCTGGCTGGTGCTAGATCTGTTCTTCCTCCCTGGCAGTTTTAGCATAAGAATTCTTTTGCTTTGGAGAAAAGTGGGGAAAGAAAATGAATAAGGTAAACATAAACAAATTCAGAAAAATATTTGCAAAGACAGCACTGGGAAAATTCTCTCTCCTCCACATGAGAGCATTTAGTGTGCTGTGGCAAAATATAGTGACTGGCTACTACAGTATGCTGGTATGTCTGCTTCCATTATTTTCATTCTCTTGATATTCTGGAAGATACTAAAGCCAGCTAGTGATATGGAAGGTAATGGTTATTGGTGATGGCATCTCTGAGAGGTGCTTACACTAGAGTCACACTTTAAAATCCAAAGAATAAGATTCTGCTGCAGAAAGTCCTGCTGGCACTAAAAACTTCCTTCTGAAGTGGTACTCTCACTTAGTTGTGAGAACCCTTACGTTTCCTGTTCCACTCCCTGGATGCCTAGAGCTAAAATCATGAGCTATTAGAGTTGGAATTACTGAGCCAAAGCTCTCAGCCTGGGACTACAAGGGATCACGATCCTCAGTGAAACACTGTGACTTCCTCTACAGAGGGAAATTAAACATGCCTGGGGTCGAGTGGGATGGGATGCCAACATACATCCTATTAAATGGTCCTTGATCCAGAGTATCCTCTGAATTGTGCCTGGGAGCTGTTGGGACAGTGCTAGCTGGCCAGTGTAACAACTGCCAGAGGCTGTTCTGACATCTGAACTCATGACAAGTTTGTTTATCCTCAGAAATCTTCCTTGACACTTTCAGTTACTAGAGTAGGCACAACCTATCTGAAACAATGTTTTCCTCACCTTTCTAACCAGTGTATTATTCCTTCCTCTATCCTCAATAAAATGTGCCTTTGACTGTACTACCAAAATACTTACAATTATCCCATGATTTAATACTTACCTGGTAGAAACAAGCTACTTTAGTTAATAAACAGTCATGTGAAATATGAAACTCATTAACCTGTACCCAGTCTGCTTGTCATAAATACTGTGTTTTTATCACCAGCTCTAGCAATTGATAAGTCTCAGGCTTTACCATATTCCTTTTCCCTTAAGAGCTCCTGGAAAATCACCGCTTTGCAACAACAGTTCCAACACTCTTTGTGAGCACTTGGTGGCTGACAGGCAAAAAGGAAAAAAATAGAAAAAAAAGAAAACTTTCTAATGGATAGCCCTCATAAGCTAGGAAGTCAGTGGGCTACAAGTGCTCTCCAGCAACCAAGCTGCTCCTAGGCATAAACATATCAACCTTTTAAAAAAAGGATATTTCACGATCCTATAGGATACTGAAAACAAGCACTAGATGGAGCAGTGGGTAAACTTCTGGACTCTCCCTGCTTTTATTCAGTCCATAAAGTTACCAGATAGCCCTCTTGGAATGAGAGCTGACAAGCTGATGTCAGGTCAGTGGTTTGTGAAGACACAAGTGTGCCTTGGGTAGGGCTGAAACATTAGGCCATATTACACAACTCTTTGGATTCAGGGCAATTAATACTGATGTAAAACTAGTGGCCACATTCCTAGATATACTCTAGATGTTTGTACATTCTTCTTTGTCTAACAGTTCTGACTAATATGCACCCTTTTTGAAGATTTTGACTAAGGATCTATAAGTCCACAGTATCCCACTTATCATTTGACTGCTGAGAACATCAGTCAGAAAAAATCAACAAAACCAGACCTTTCTTTTTAATTATGGATAGTGCATTTTGCCTTGTTTGCCTTACAAAAATACCACTGCTTTTTCATAGCTGAGAGTCCACAAAGACTCTGGTCTTCCTTGGTGTTTGAAGATTCCCAATGTAGGGTATCCCTAACATTAGAAAACTCAAAATGTGTATCAAGGGGGAGAAATTTTCACAAGGCATCTGATCTGGGTTTCAGGCATTTTCCCAGGTGGAGAAAAAGTTATCTTGTTGGAGAGGAAAAAGCTATTAGGAAACAGCCTCATGATTCTTAGGGTAACTTGGAGGGAAAGGGGAATGCTGAAATTAATAGCTTTTAAGCATTTGGGAATGCCAGTGTGGACTTCAGCTCTCTTTAAAGTACAAGAAATCAAAAAGGAAAGGGAATATTTTCACCTCTTTCCTTGACAAAAACAAACTTTGTCATGTCAACCAACAGCTAGTGCTGAGCTTATCACTGCCTCCACTCTGCCCTGCTCTCCCGTCCCAGTAACCTGCTCTGGCTTCTGAAACTCACACCCTTTGGAATTGATTGAATAATGGACTTTTCACTTCAGGGTCCCTTAAATAAGAGGAAAAAATCCTGTGGGTTGCATATGGAGTTATTAAATCTAGCTTCAAGATGCTACATTTGAAAATTAATTGTAAAAATGAAAGAGGGTCACTTCTAAAATGAAAAATTAAAGAGGATTGTTTTGAAAATAACAATTGTTTTAAGGCCTTACCCTTCCTTGGTTTTTTGTCCTCTGGTTTATCAAAACCTGCCCTAGGTTGCCAATTTCAAAGCAAATGACTTCAGTTCTCCAGAAACTGCAGATGTCCCTCACCAGATTACAAAGAAAATAACAGTAGAGTATATTATGTTTGCATGAGAGCTATTTGAAGAATTATACATGACAGCAGTTGGTCATAAACCTTTATACAAACATTTATATCACCAGAAAGCTGATGACAACCCTAAATTCTTCTCTTAATTTTTTCCCCCACTCTTCCCTTTTCTAACATGCTTCCTAAATAAATCCAATGGTTTGCCCAGAATTCTTCCATCTGACTTTATGGCTAGGATACTCTCCAAGGAGGCGAGAAAAGCTTACAGCTTGGTTAGAAGGACTGAAAAATAACTTTCTTTTACTCATGTAAACCTGGCATTTAGCTGAATTCAAGCATTGACAGGCTAATGGTTGTTGTACACCAATTTATTTTACATTTTAAGACCTGATGTAGCATCATGCTACATCTCTCAATAGCCCCAGAAGCACCTCGAGAGACAGAGGCATCAGGGACTTTCTCTGCAAGGGAGAGCCCTGCCCAGCCCACACAAACAGTAATTATTGCTTTGTTCACCTTGTTCCCCTTCAGTCCAGGTAACAAGAATTGATGCCCAGACAGCAAAGAGTGCTCCAACAGCTCATCATCATCTCCTCCAGCACAGGTACCACAGGCAGTCACTGAGGAGGATGGACCACTGGAGAGAGGAAATTGGCTCTTTTATCTGTGCCTGAAGCTGTTCCTCGTTCAAGGTGTGACGGCAGAACGTGTCAACATGTGACAGCACCCTTATTTTCACAATGTATGCAAGATGTCAGCATTAAAACCTAGGCCTGGGAAAGGTTTAAAATAAGCAAAGGAATGCTAAATTATACCTTAAAACCCTACTCCAGAGAAATGCAAAATGACAGTATTAACCTGAGCCAAAAGCACTTGGTGTTGGAAAGAAAACCCAAGTGACAGTAGCTAAATTGACAGAAAAAAGACCTCAGTTTATGCAAATATGAATGACAATATTGACCAAGAACAAGAACATCACTGTCACATAATGGGGAAAAGTAATTTGCACATGGCAATATTCACTGGCAGTATTGCTGTAAATAATCACTTTAAGGTTCAATTTAGTAATGATTATCACTGAGACCATTTTAAAGAAGAAGAGAGTATAGGATGATAGCAGAGAAAAGTTTTGTCTGTTACCTTATTAATAATGATTTGCAATGCCTTATTAGTCATCATTTGTATTTGTGTAGAGGCCTTCATTACAAAAGTCACTCTACAGAGAGACCTAATTGATTCTATAGAGAGAACCACACTGATTTTGAAGACATGCACAATAAATATTATATTACTTTCACTTGCTCTTCTGCTGGCTGTACAGGAAAGAAATCCTCTTTCTACCACATACTCTCCCTGCAAAATTGTAGACCCAGATGTAAACAGAACTATGCTAAAACAGTGAGTACACACACCATACTCTGCATTTGCCTAAAATATACACATTATTGCAGTATGCTCCTATTTCAAATGACAGTTGGTCTGAATTATGATAAAGTACTTTAACTAAATATTTTACCATTTATAAACATTTCTTGAACTTGAAAGCCATGCACTTATTCAGCAGCGTGTTATTCCACTTAATGGGATAATGAAGAGTGGGAACAAAACCAGGCTACCTGCCCTTTTTGGCATCCTATGTAGCATTGTCATCAAAGTGATGCTATGGCAAGGGGAACAGCTCAAGCGTATCACTAAGCCCTGAAACAAGCTATGCCATTATGTGAAAGTTCCCATGAAGCCCCAGTGACTGTTAAATTATTGAATGTGAATTGCTTGAAAATGCAGTATTTCTAACAACTCCTTTGCAAAAAACTGAAGTTTTGCTCACTGCTAGATGTCTCAAGCAGTAATAAAATCAAAGCATGAAATCTCTATGCAACAGCAGATTAAAGAGAACGAAGAGAGTGTATAGTATTACTGAAAAATAAAATGAAGGATAATCTTGTATTAAGTGTTTGGCTTCAGTCTTCATCCAGAGAGAAAAATCCTACAATAAGTACCTATGGATTCATCATGTGGCAGCGTGAAATGTCACTGGTTTCCCCACACTGTCACTATGACCCTCTGTGCAGTAGAGTCAAAATTATTTGGCTCATTGCTGTGAACTCTCTGTTCTGTTATTGTCAGGACAGCACTCCTTTTCTGCCAAAAAGCTGGGATGTGTGCAAAGCAGGAAGACTTGGGCCTTGCCCTTTCCCCCTTGCCTGTTGCCCCTTCCCCCTTCCCTTTCCCTCTCCTTCCCTTTCTGTGCTTTGCTTGGGACAGCAGAACAGCTGTTTTATTGGTATGGTCCTGGAGAACTCGGATTAAAGGTCTATCAACTTATACCCAGTGTACATATATATAATATGCATATATTTGTATGCCCAGCATTTCGTATCAGCCAGTGTCACGTGATTATGGGACTTGGTTTGCTCGCTGGTAGAGTATATGTTTTATTTAATAAGAGGAGCATAGGTATTGCTGTTTTTCCTGGATGCCTCTTGGGAACTTTCTTTGACATCTAAAGCCTTTTTCTGGCAACCAGTTTGTTCTCTAACAACAGCAGGCTGGGAGTTGTGATAGATCCCATTTAGTCTTTTGAGAAACAACTAAATTCTGTGAGCTAACTTGTCTTCTTTTACCATCTAAGGAATATTGGCAGGCTGCAACCATTTGCCTCTGTTAGCCCTTGAAATGATTCTTCATGCTTTTGTCACATAATTAAAATTAGATTATTGCAACTCCCTGCTGGCTGGCCTTAGAGCTTTGTAAACACTCCAGCTGGCCCCTAGGTTCATAGTGAAAGGGATGCTCTAAGCATATTCTTTCTTTGTCCTCTCTTCTCTCATCTGTGTTGAAATCACTGCACTTGCTAACTGCCAGCAGAATGTATTGGGTTATTGCTTTCTAAGGGCAGTGAACATAATGTTAAAGACATTATGTGCCAAAGTCTCTCTCAAGCTTTGCTTGAAAGAGCCTGGATGCTGGAGCTTTCAATCTATTTTCTCTTTGTTGGTGAGGTCTCTTTTTGCTGAAAAGAAGGGAAAGAAGGGGGAGGGAGTGGAGGAGCACAGGCTCTCCTAACACAGCATTCAAACAGAAAATGCACAGAGCTACACGATTTCAAAAGCAGGGGCTGACTTTCATTGACCAGTGTGTAAATACCATGGACATTATGCAGTTGCTTCTTCTCCTATGACAAAATGACTCCCTTCCACCCCAAAACATGAAAGCCATTTTGAAATAACAGCACTCCCACTACATCTAGGCTTTCTGAGTTCAGTAGGCAGCATTCCTGGCTGACTTCTTTTTATGTCACATTTGCTTATGGACCGTTACTCCCACATTCACATCCAGCCAGTTCCGTCTTATAAATCTTGCATGGAACATCGCAACTGTGTGAGATTTGCCTGATGAGCTTGTAGGGATATAATATTAAAGTTCTCAAGGGTCTGCATGACTAATTGTTAATGAGAGAGAACAATGCAGGGATAATGGTGCTTTAAAAGTAAGTAATACTAATGGCATAGTTTGTGCTTGGATGTGATTGCGCATCTTGCTGTCACATGTAGAGATCATCCCTTAGTGTCCTCTGGTTTTATGAGCCCATAACCTCAGCTCTATGATCAGATAGTCAGTAAGCACTCACTCTGCTGAAGGAGAATTATCGTGGTTGAAGAAGCACACACAGGCAGAAAAGCTGGCTGTACTGAACTCTGCAAAACTGTCAGAGCCTCACCACTGAAGCCAAGAGTACATTTGTTTGGGTTGAGTTTTTTCACAGTCTTGGCCAGCCAGTGCTATGAAATGATGACTATGGCTCCAGAACCACTGGGGTAATGCTGTAGAATACCAATATTCTCCTTATTTGTGCTTCACCTTATCTCTCATATTAACGATTTATGTTCCAGCAGGGTTACCTCTGTGTCCAGTCACTTTTTCTGTACTACCTATTCCTTTGGGCACTAATATGTAGTCATGCAGTGCTGTTAATAGCCAGGGGCTTGATTTTAAATCCCTTGGACAGATTTCCAGAATGACTCCCCCATCCAGCTGAAAGCATAAGCACTGCGGGTCTTTGGCAGCTCTGCAAATCAAGACTGCAGCTCCTAGAAGAAGTCTGAAAACAGTTGATTCTTACACTCAGCTTCCTGCCACAGTGCAGTTTGTGACTGCTGGCAGCCACAACATAACATAAGCTCAGTTTCTTTTCTCCCCTGTTTCATTGGGGATTTTGCTGACATAAATACGTTACCACGGGTGAGCAAGTGCACGACGCCATGGCTAATGCAGAGAACATCCTCTCCTATGACAGAGATGGCATTTGCCATGCTCTGCTGCCTTCCCAGTGCAAACATCTCTGCTGGGGACCTCACCACTGCAGTGCTGGCATGCCACTGCCTTTGAGCAGGGACGGTGCCAACCTCCCAGACAGCCGTAAGCATGCGAAGCCAAGACACCATGTATCAGGGCCTGTGCATGTGTCAAGGACAGGTTTCCCAGCCTGAAATGTCAAAGCAACTGTTTTTTCCCTCAGGAGGTGCATTTGTCTCTATGGTGAAGAAAACGTATTATCACAAGTGTTGCCTTTGAGCTCAGAGCTGGATAAAAACCAAACAGACACTGAATCCAGCAAAATTTCAGCATCCCCCTCTTCTCATCCTCTGACAACTTTTTTCTTCCAAGAACCAGTCTGCTTCCAAAAGGAGAGAACTGAATACTGACCAACACACTGCTAGCTTCCAGACTTTGCATGACAACTGCTTGGAAAGTGACACTTGAAATTTGTTCTATTGAAGACTAGTCTCAAGTCTAGTGCCCTTGTTAGCCAAATTGGGACTCCACTTCTTGTGAGCCTGTGTCTCCTAATATTGGCATAGATAAATGGCCTCTAACTGGGCTCTTCATTTTTCTTCTAACGTTACAGACCCCACACAGAGATACAACCCCTAGTTTCAGAGCTGGGGACTTGCAGAGGGCTATGCAGTGATCCTGTTGCTGCTGAGTCTTAAAGAATGAAGGGGGCAACTGATTCCAGTACGCTAGCCAGCTAGGACTCCAACTCCTGACCTCACACCAGCTTCCTTCTGGGTGTCAGCTGCTGACTGTGGCTGAGTTACTCACTGATGAGAGCCAAAGGAACCAGGATCCACAGGGTATTTCACTCTTAAAACATCTTGCAATGCTGCAGAAATGCAGGCTTGTGGAATAAAACAGACAGTTAAGCAGAAGATGGATACTTTATCACTTTCCCAAAATGGGCAAGCAGAAAATCTCTAGCTGCCTTTCACAAGTCATTTCATGTTACTTCTTCTGTGTTGCTCTGATGTTTTTGTTTTTTTTTCCAAAGAGAGTGAGGGTGATTGGAGTTTTGTTTCTTTTTTTATGTTTAATTAGCACCTCTGGGCAGTGACCCAATCAAAGCCTCATCTCCCTAATAGAAGCCTGTCTGACCACAACTTGTATGTTCCAATTTTCATTCACAGGCAAAGACTATCTGTTGTCCAAGTATTTTTACTCTGTCATAATCAAAATACAAATTGTAGCTTAACTTAAAATAGACATGTCAGAAACACTTGACAAGACCTGCATACCTGTCAACAAGTGATAATCAAATTTCCTTGCCATACTATAGTTGGGCAGAAGACATTTATTTAAAAAAAACAACCCAACCTATCTAGTTTCCATATTATATTGAATTTCTGAGACACTATGGGAGTTTTTCTTTTATGCAAAGGAGTCTAAAAGGAGTACAAGCAGTTAAAGGGATGTCTGCTGCAGCTGGGACAAGGGTACAACTTCTCTTTGAAACAGCTTACATGCAGCATTACTGAAATTTAAAGAGCAGAGGTGGAATAATTTCTCTTCTTTTTCCATTTATTGATTATGCAAATACCATTTCCCTTGTATCAATATTTAGTTTCTCCATTTCTCTCTGAAAATCACACAGCAGCAGGACTAGAAAAGCAGGGAACTCAGTTGTAAAACTGGCATTATGGTGTATTTGTGAAAGTTGAGAGCACAAATTGTAGTGCATTTTTAATGAAAGTAAAACCCAAACTGACACTGTGCCTTACAAAATTTTTGGGAAAAAAAATGACACAGTGCCAAAAGGAAACTTCCTACAGAGAAGATTAAAAAAAAAATGCAGTGATAACATGGCAATGTTAGCAGAAAAAGATAAAAGTATTAGGAAAGAGAAATTATTCCAGTTCCTTTCTGCATAAACTTGCTCTGGAAGTGTTCAAGTGTTCAGAAACAAAAAGCTCACCCCAAGAATATAAACAAATTGGCCTCTATAGTACAGGGTTAAAATTATCAATGTCTCACTAACTTGTGATCCAGACTAAGCAGGGCATTAAAAAATCCAAAAGAGCACAGCTTCTTCTATTCCTGAAGAGACTGAAAGGGTACACTGACATAACAGTTTCCAACAGCTGTGATAACAGCCTGTGCAGGGTCATGCTGGAGCTGATGGACAACAGCCCCTTGCACACAGAGCACTGGAGCCGTGCTTTGTGGGCTGCCTGCTGCCAGGCTCAGCTCTGGTTACCTTGTACAGTATATCACAGACTAATCCTTCTGTACTTGTCTGAGTCCTCCTCTGAGGGTTCTCCCCCATCTCCTTTTCTGGTTTTGCCAAGGCAGAGGAATGCCTGTCCCTGCCTCCTTTACTGCATTTCGCCTGTTTCAGCTCCTGACACAAAATGGCCCTTCCTCACCCAGAGGTGTTGTGAGATGCGTAGAAGAGGGCTTTCCCTTTCCCCACTAATTGCATGGGTTTGGGATGTAAAAGTTACAAACCTCTACTAAATACAGCATCGTAACAAAAATCAATCTCTTTGTCATGACATCAGTGCTCTAGGACAGGAACTTACTGGGTTAAAATCTGAGACACTTCTTATTTATTTGAACAATCTCCCACTAAGTTCAATGCAACTGTTCTGAGAGGAAACTACAGTGGGGACTGCTGAACAGAAAAGCTCTCTAATTATCAACTAATTATCCCAGGAAACTTACTGCTGTGGGAGACACTGTTGTCCTTGATCCCATGAGACACGAGGACCAGGACACAGCAAGCTTTGGCACTCTTTGCTAGCTTTAATCCCAGCTCTGGGAAGACCTCTGTTCCTCCCTGAAAAACATCTCCGTGGAAGAGGACTATAGTAGCACATTCCAGAATACTTCAGCAGGGTAAAATGGAGGGCAAGCTGCCCACAAACGCACATGGTAAGCAAGGAAAGTAGATACCAGGCCTCCTTAGCTGATGAATATTCCAAAATAAACTTCACAGGAAGAGACCTTTCTCCTGTCCAGCAGCACAACTTCAAGAGGGACATTTGCAGATCAGGCGTTGCCATGGGATACCTTCAGTTACAGTCTCAGGATGTCTTGACTGTTTCCTGTGGATTCACAGAGCAGGTGAAAGAGTGAATTCTGAAAATCTTGTCCTCTCTTTATATGTAGTCTGAGGGACCTGGAGTCTGACTCTTCGTAAGTCTAAAGAAATTGCAAATACCATATCATTTCTGGCAGGAGGAAGTGTGACTGGCACCCCAGGGAGGCTGAGGAGCATTAAAAACTAAAACCCAAACCTGACTTTTTTTGCAAAGATGCCACCTGGATTCTGACAAAAACAGATTTGCAATGCAAATTTGCATATTTTAGGAAAGTCTGAGTGCAGAAGGCTAGAAAGGTGTCAAATGTCTGATACAAACGATGTTCTGAAAATATGTGGAAGTAGTATGGATAAAGATGATGTCAGAGATGTTAACCAGTTCTGTGATTCTTTGTCTTTGCAGATGGCAATTTATGTCAGTGTAATTTTTAAGCTGCTTCTGGAATTCTCCCTTTCTGTTCCTCCAGGTTCAGCTGTCCCTTGCAATCCTATCATTCTGGACCACATTCTAATGCCCTCTGTTGTGCCAGATGGGGAGAGAACCAGTTGCCTATGCCATGCTTTACAGGAGGGGATAAAACCTATGAAAAACAGCAGGAATTGTAAATTTTTAACCTTTTCCTCTTTCTCACACAAACTGACTGTGATTGCACTTACAAGGCAGAATTAACACGTGAGAATACAGAGTCAAATGTTGTGGAATTCATATTCTAAGCAAACAATAAAGAGTAGCTGCAAGACTTTTGGCACCTGAGTATGATGAAGCTTTCAAGAGCATTTCCTCTTGAAGGAACCTGAACTATTGGAGATTACACATACTGCATACTCAGCTTGCACACTTACAGAAAAATTCCCTTTTAGGCAATTGTGAAATGCATGTGTTTCAAACATTTCCCTGGCACTAGCATAAACAAAAATAAGGAGAAGAGGGCTGCAGAGGACGATTCACAGAGGCTGAGGATTTGTGGAAGGAACATAAAACCATGAAAGGTGTATATGCCCATATTTTCTCTAATGCTCACAGCAACTACTGAGTAAGCGAATGACCACTCCTAGTATGACTAACGGTGTAACTACTTAAGGACTTATTTCCACTGAAGTTTATGAAAGTTAAATCAAAACAAACCACAAAGTTTAAAATAGAAATGTTCACTATCTGCTGTGAGCTGCAGCAGACGATTTCAGCCCATGTATGATTTTAAGCACACGTGCAGTTCTTTGGAAAGAGATGTGATGCTTAAAACCATGTGCTCACACTGACTGCTTTGCTTAAGTGGGGTATCCATCTGACCATACTGAGCTGCACATCCAAAGTCTTTGCAACTTTACTTTGTAGCCATTAGTTTTGGTCCCACGGGAAGCTATTTATAAAGATCTGAAATAATTAAATCAGATCCGTACAGCAGAAAAGGGAATCAACGAAATATGGTCACTATGGCAACAAATATTTTCTGGATGTAATTTTGCTTCTAATCAGCAATGGCGTCCCCATCTTCCTAACAATGGCAAAAGTTGTCAGGCTTTTCTTGTTTGCCTGTTTGTATTAAATGTGTTCTTACAGAGTAAAACAATAAATGAAACGTTCAAGTATTTTAGACAAAGGTTCCTTTTCAGACTTATTTTACACTAGTTGAAAAAAGTATTATGAACTTGAAAAAGAAATCTGTTGTATTCCCATCTTCTTATTGCTCTTCTGCCTCCCTGGTACAGAGCGAACCTCTGCTAGACTGAGAAATTTCATAGGTTCCAACTTGATATAAAGATATAAAAGTGATCCCTGCACCATCAACAACAGCTGAAAGCAAGGTTAGAAAAAATGATGCTGCAAACCAAATTGCTGTTTTTGACAGGCAGTGCTGGCTGACTCCTTCGTCAATATTAAACAAAACCAGAAAATCAAAGGTGCTCATACTTCACCAGACTCCACCTGCAAAATATTCTTCTGGCCATGTCAATCAAAAAAGTTAGGCCCTACATGCAGTACATGCTGGAAATGTCCAGATCATGTCCTGGTCATGGTACATAGTCTCTGACTCACCAACTTGGTCACAGCCTCCTTGGAGTTTTGCAAATTTCATGCTTTGTGGATTGAGTCTTTGATAGATTGTAGATTTCTCAGAAGGGTTTGTGAATTTGGCTGCACTGGTGGAACTCAAAAACACCAAGGAGTTGTCTGAGCTTGCTTTCTCTTTTATTTTTTTTCCTTGAGTACATAAAACAACATTTCAAAAATAGTTTCAAACACCCATCTTGTCCATTGCTAAATGAGAGGGCATTTCCAGGACAGGTCTGTATTTCCTCTCCATTTTTACATTCCTGGTTTTTTATAATCAGTGCCCTCAAAGGTATGCAGTCAGTCCACCTTTCTTCCTTCACTTAAAAACTGAACAACTCCATTGGCAGTGTCAACCAAATGCAGCAAAGGAGGTCAGTCCTCAGAGATTGTCAAGATTGTATAAGTTTCATGAAAACAGTTCTTTGGTAGAGAGAAGTTATCTTTTCCATGCCATGACTGCCAGAAAAGTTTGTTCACTTATCACCTGTGCAAGAATCTGTTAGCACTGGGGCAAGAGACGGAAAAGTACCCACGCTTCTGATTGCCCCACTTAAGGGAAAAGATTTAGTGGGAGCTGACACCTTTTTTAGACACCGATATAAATCATGACTTTTCATGAAATCAGCCCTTGTGACTCCCAGTTCACCTTGCCAATCTTATACAGATGATTAAATTGTTAATATTGATCTTTAAGTGTTTCTTCACAGTTACCTGTGCCAACTCAGATGGGAGGTTTTAGACTGAGGTCACTCCCCAGAGTAGATTTATTAATTTGTTTATTTATGATAATTATCATGTAATATTTTGGAGAAGAGAAATCTATTTATGCAAGCGAGGCATTAGGTTTGGAAAGCTCAAGCCCCAGTCTCCACACAACCAAAACAGCAGCAAAGCCATACAGAGATGCCAGAGTAAAGGATATGCTCAACAACCCTCAAATTTTGCAAGTTTGCAACAACTTGCAAAATTTGAGGGTTGTTTTTCTTCTCTTTCATCAGTGCACGAAATTCACGCTAGCAAAGGAGCTATAGCTGAAATAAGGTACTTAGAAAATCAGCAACAAAATACTTGGAGCTGACATGACTACTTTCCCTCTGATCTCTAGCCTCCAAGCCCCCCTGATACAACTCACCTTCTGGATATGGCAGAGAGAGCAAAGGAAACTGATGACCTCTCACCCACCTCAGCACCCACAGCAACAGTACCAGTGCATTAGGCCAAGTTGCTCTGGGAATATACAGATGGATTTTTGGCATAATATTTATCTTCTTTACGCATACAGTGTCTTAAAGCAGATATTCCAAGTAAAATTAAATGCTACTAGACTTGTCTTATATTAAAGAACGTCTTCATGTCCCCTTGAGCATAGGTGAGGGATTCAATAAAATCTGAGGTCCTTAATATTTGCATTGAGAGGGTACTCCCACCCTCAGCGTGGCTGTTTGTCAATGGGGTGACAAGTGCAATGCAGGGTTATCTGACATTTGTTTTCTAATGCACATGCTGTTGCAAAAAGAGTAATGTAAATGTAAATAAATGCAAAGGAATCCTGAGGACAGAAAAATATTTACCAAAAAAACCCACTTAATGAACAGCTCACATATTGCTTTGTATTGTTTCACTGACTATATATATATATATATATATATATATATATATATATATATACGTTAATTCTTCTAAGCCTCATTTGCCTAACAGCATGGAAACAGCCAGCATTTTAAGAGCTGCTATCAGATAACTTGAAATGACATTAGACAGACCATACAAACAGCACACAGACTCTTGTGACTGTTTCCCTTGATCTGATCTGAGGTGCAGCATGGTTTTGCTACATGTAGACTTTAAGGTTGCTGAACACTACCTCAGTACCTAAGCTTCTGTGGTAAGAGAATTTACACAATATATTGCAAAGTCAGGGCTCTGAGAAATGTCACGTGTTGGGGACTGATCTGAAATTTTTATTTATACCCTTGCCAGTCCAGGGGGTTGTTTTTCCCTGCTTCTATCTTCTCATACTTTGCTGTCAATTCCCAGTCAGTGAGATGAGAAAACTGTTACATAATTCCTGAATTTCACTTTTAGGACTGTTTTCATGATTCATCCAGGGTCACAGCAGTACAGAGAATCCCCAAGCCAGAACTCCCTGTGCTACACACTAACTCAAAACAGTCACAAAGAGTGACAGGCGGTATGGATCTCAACCGCAGAGATACTCTGAGATCTTGAAAACTCTTGTGCATGTACTGAACTCATTAAAAGGAATGCTATTATTTTCTAGGGTCTCTTTACGTGTTTCAGAAGATGCCTATTAGGATGACAGCACAGACAAAACTAGTAAACTTACAAAGGATGCCTTTGCAGAAGAGAGAGAAGAATGGAACAAATCCTCCAGAACAAACTGTATTTCTAGTACACAACTATGCATCCTTTCACAGAGATTTCCTCCATTTAAATAAGATTATGAATATATTTTCCCATCCCCTGTATATAATGTCAAATTTAAATTACTCTTCTTACTCACTGGTATTTCTCATGAACTTCTCATCTGGTTGCATTTAGGGTCTCTATTTTTTTCAAGCCAGCTGCCTTCTCCCCACCCATTCAATTTTAATAAAACCTGTTAACACGCTTGAGAGTCAAACATGAACAAAAATCTCCCATTCCCTCCAAAGTATGGCATTCATGAAGATGTCATGAATAAATAAACATTCTCTAGTGTTCTGTTTCTTTTGTCTAGCTTATTGGTGTTGAGAAACCCTCTTCTTCATTTATTTATGTTGGTATTTTATTTCCTTATTGAGTTTCAAAGATGAAAACAGAAAAATAAGTACCAAGGAAATAGCTGATAGACTGAAATGACCAACAATTTTCCCAGGGAGGTTAAAAAAAATATGCTTTAGTATGAAGATGTTGGTGTCTCATTATTAAATTAATATATCTGCTTTTAATACGAAATGCATGACATTCTGTGTATGAGAGTAGAAAGCAAGCCAGTATAGTAAAATCAATGTGCAGGAATGCAGTTCCTTCTAATTCTGATTTAATGATATTGCATTTTCTACCCCTAAACAACTGTTGTGCTTTGAAGTGAGGCAATCCTGCCTAGTCCAGCCTTATTCAAATGGTAGAATCTGTACAGATCAGACAGCAAGTCAGCTCTGCACTGATACACTGAGGTCCCCTGCACTTGCCTGCAGCAGATGCAATATCCTTACCTTTCCCCAGATTCCCTAGGGACACAGTGCATGGCAACATACTTGCAGCTCCCAGTGAAAAGACAATGTTCAGGATCAAGTAAGCAAGTGGGCTGATCTCTTTATGTCACCTCATACTTCATTACAGAACTTGGTAAGTTGAGCAAATCTCAGAAAAATTATTGCTCAGACTCTTATTTTTAAATGAATAATAAACCTCAGTGAAAATTAAGAGACTTTGACAAATGCTAATTGGGTTGGCAAGATGCTTATGTTAGGTCTCGAAATACAGTCGACCTTTCGTGGCTTAAAAATCCAAACACTATATCTGATTCTTATATGCAACTAATATGAAATTTTAATTGTTTCATGTTGCCTGGTCCATTTTTCAAAGCCACAATAATTCTTTGGTAGAATTAAATCCAGTTTGATCCTTGTACATGGCTTACCAAAGGACAAAGTAGTATCTTTTTTACAGCACTGTTAATACACTCACAGTTGTATTTTCTCAGCAAAGGTCCTTTCTAGAGGTGAAAATGGAGGCATTAGAGCACAACATGCTTTCTGTGTCCTACTTCATAACCTCACACCTTATATGAACTGTGAAACTTAAGACTAAGGAACAAACATGCCAAACCAGCCAAACAGTACTATTTTTATTCTCATGACAAAGCCTGAGTTTGGTTGGTTGGGTTTTTTTACTTCTTTTTAAAGGCAAAAGTCATGCCTTTTCCAACTGAGGACAATAAAGGCTGTAAGAATGCTTAGAAACCTCACATTACCTTACTGGGTTGCAGCAATAAGTATGTAGATGCTACACTGATGAAACTCCCGCTACTCAAGCGGTAACATGCTCAAACTTCCATTTATTCTGCAAAACAAAACAATAAAAAAACCAACCTGCCGCATAGTTCTGAAGCTGTAGCCCCTAGGGCTGGAATCTTACAGGTTAAACTTACAGGTAAATTTTTGACAGAATTTGACTTTCAAATTTGTAGGGTAAATGTAGAAAGCAGTGGTGACTCAGTGCAGGCAGAGCTCCTCCCTTCTGAGTCACTTCTGCTTGGATATCACAGGAAGATGGGAGCAGTGCTGTATACCTACAGGTGTCACCTTACCAAGGGATCGTACTACAGAGATCCTGACCTTTTGGCAGGGTGTGAAGAAAGCCTCCACGATCTTTTGCAGATGGAGGGTTATTCCACTTTAGTCTTTGGGCCTAATTCTAACTTACCTCGTTTCTACCTACCGAAAAAAAGAAAACAGACAGGAAAAAAAAATCTCTGAGGCAGCAAAGATAATGTGGTCTGACAGTCCTTGAAGAGGAGGAATGCTGTGTTACAGAGGAGCACTGGCCGTACCACGGCAGCAGGTGGTGAGACTCAGCACAGGGTAGTAAATCTCTCCAAGGTCCTTCTGGAATGAAGGCACTGAACAGCCATCACATGCTGCTATTTTTTTTTTAACAAATCACATCTAATCCAACAAGTGGAACCACCTAAAAGCTATTGTTATATTGCAGCTATTTTTAGTTGAAGAAACCAAGACTGCAAAGTAAACTGGATAATAAGAAGCACAGACTAAAAATACTTGACGGCAACACGATATCTTTGGATCAGAAAACATGGTTGAGCTAGTAAACAAGCTACTTTCTCCTACAGCACAGCTCATGAGCACAGGATGGGTGAGACTGGCAATACACTGTCTGTCCAGGGAGACAACAGTGCATAAATGGGATGACCTCCATCTTCTCTTCTAAATCCTCTCTCCAGCCCTTGCAAAGAGTCTCAAGCTTTAGTCTGATTGTCCAAGTCACAACATGAAGAACTCCTCTCCATCCCTAGCAAAAGATGCTGTGAGAAGCAGATGGAGCACAAACCTAATTCATCTGCATTTCCTCTACATGTCTTTGTGCCCCAGACACCTCCAAAGGAAAGGAGAGGACAGTTCTCTGGAGCAGTTCTCTCTCTTCTTTGCTCGTGCTATGATTAGCAGACATCCCTAGGTGAGTGCTGAGGAACACTGAAACCTCTCTTTTCCTCTTAATGAAAAAGAAGTCAAGGGAACATTTTGGACTCTACTTTAATTGCTTCAGCAGTGAGGTGAAAGCAATTTTCTTGCAAACTCAGTTTCCTCAGTACAAGCAATACAAGAAAAACTAAGTCCTATTAAAAAAAAAAAAAAGGTTGGGTTGAACTTGACAAATGAGGATGTGGTATTTTCTGGCCATAAATTATAACCTTCCAGCTCTCTGACAGGAAAGCACAAGTGACTCCTCTGGAGGGCTGAGAGTGCACGAGGCCACTGACACGCCTATTCCTGAATCCAAAGCTGCAGTACTACGGCATTCATGTCATCAGTTTCTCAGTAAGGACTAAGGGGCTGAAGCATGTTTGAATGGGCTCTTCTCTGCATTTCTATCCATGTATCCACATTTCATTTCTACTAACCTACTTCTGCTAAGAGATGTGCAGCGTTCTGTGAGGCTGATGTCTGGCATACAGCTTGTCAACTGCCAGTTTAATCCCTTGTAATAATAACTGGTGAGGGTTTAGTGGCTGTCTTTCACCAGCATCCCCATATTTCTTTCTCTTTTTTTTTTTTCCCACTTATTTGACTGCAGGTCAGATGCAACCTGATGAAATTTGGTTAATTTCTTTGCTTTTAGTAGTGCCTCACCAGTTTAGACTGATTAAGAATTTTTTTCTAAACAGTATTCCTTGTACCAAACTTCTTGTTTTGCATACAAAATACAAGCAAGTAATGAGTTTTGTGTTTTATCAGTCCAGGCTATGTGTACATGGCTCAGCAGACAGGTCCAAGCCCTGGTTTTCCCATTGGGCACC
Source organism: Serinus canaria (assembly GCF_022539315.1). Classification (NCBI taxonomy): domain Eukaryota; kingdom Metazoa; phylum Chordata; class Aves; order Passeriformes; family Fringillidae; genus Serinus; species Serinus canaria. The sequence goes on from NC_066315.1 coordinate 63,633,837, forward strand.
ATGGTGGGGTGGATGTACAACATTTTAAAGATGCACAGGAGTGTGCTTAGCAGGCAGTCATTCAGCCATCACACCACACACACCAATGAGATTTTGCAGATTTGTCAAATGTCTGTCTCTTAGTCGCCTGTGATCAGGACAGGTAAGCATGAGACTCAGGTGTTTTACACTCCAACTTCTAAGTTTTAGCGAGTCTGCAAATCCCAATTTATTGCTTCCCTGACACAACTCCCTTGCTTTTTGCCAACATTAAGAATCATTTTTCTAACCCTGAGTGTGTCACATGGTGGGTGTGAGAGCTTTGTGATTTTGCAGGTTCAGCCTCTGGCATCAGCGCTCCCTCTGTTACAGCATCATAGGACAACTTCAGTTCACACCAGGAACCAGCTTTATTCTACTTTCTGAACTCTTTTAGCACTGGCCAGCACTGTTCAGTATAGCATCCATGACTTGGTATTCATAAGCCCTTTCCCTTGGGTTTTTTTTCCTAACATACCTTTTCCTTATGTTCCCCTACCAACACGACATGCATTGTAACTTTTATGGACGCCATCAACCTCTAGCTTCACTCATCATTCACCCCTGCTTCCCCTGACATGCCTATTATTTTCCTACAGATAGGCAATGTGTCTTAAATCTACAGTTCCACAAGCTTTGAATTTTGTTTGCTGGATCACTGAAATTCTGTGTCACCTCTTCCACTGCCCTTTTAAAGGGAAAAACATTCCCATCAGAAACTACACCTGGTGGTTGACATTTGGTGATTTAATTGGAGATAAGGATATTTTAATAGTTGCAGTTCATGTGGTTTAGAGCTCAGATACTGTAACAAAAGGGACTTTGGAATATGCCAATATTAATAGGTTTTGGGGGAAAAAGGAATCCTATGATGAAATCTGTTATAATGGGGACACTATCGGGAGAGAGGTGGTGGAAGCTTTCCCAGTTAGGAAACTTTTAGCAGAAATTCACAATTCAAGAACTTATCTGAGATCAAGATTGTAGATCAGCAAGAAGAGTGAGAAGATGATGAGACTTCCAAGTTTCTCTCACTGTGATCTGTTGAAACATGAGTGTACTACTCACTTTATGCTTCCCTAGAAAAAGTCAAACTATCACCCATGTAGCACACACTGAGCAGAGCAGAGGTTAGACATTCTGCTTTTCTCTGTAATGGGATGTGGTTGGTGGAAGTGCATAGATTAGCAGACAAAGCTGTGCCTAAGGTTATTAGCCAAATGCTTTCACAGAGCTATGGCATTATGGAACTTCAGCAGAAATGTCTCACTGACCAAACTGATGGTCTTACTACGTTAATAGAGAAAGGATTACTTTTCTTTTCAGCCCTGCATAACAAATCATGGTGGTTTAGGCCACAGGCATTCTAATAATAGTGTTAGCAAATAAAATGTGCATGTAAGTATATGTATATGATGTATATGTATATAGAAATTCCAGCCGTATTTAATTGATGGTGCAGTGAATGTTCTGAAGACCACTATTATTTACTGAAATAAAGCACTAGCAAGAATGACTGGTGTGCAACATAATCACGGGTCTTTGTTGCTTCCAGAAACCTAATGAATGAACACACAACATCCATTGGTTTCCAACATGACAGGCATATGGTGTTCATAAATAAATAAAAAGCACGATATTACAGTTACGCTGATACCACTGAGTGGCAACATTTGGTAAACTGGAAAGCTGTCTATTCTATCCTACCTCAACAGCAAAAACACAAAATCTCTGAGTAAAACCAATTAATTGTGACTGATAGCTTTTGGGGTTTCCTCCCATTAAGCCGTGTTACTAGGTTCCAAATGAAACACTAGATCACATTCTCATTTATAGTTTCAGATATATATTTTAAAACCATTAAAATTACATAGAAGGTAATTGGCAGCTACAATACCCTTCAGCAACAATACCTAGGAGAGATTCCCAGCGATATAAAAGACTGCAGCAGGAGCTGGGTGCCTATGTTCTACTTTGATTTAAAACTGAGATCCTGAAAAGGCCAGAATAGCTGCCTACAGGAACAATCCTGCTCTTTTACAGTGATCGACTGTTTGTGATACTTTCCAAAACATGGGTGAACCTGGTTCGATTTCCAAATTTCCATGTGTTTAGGAACCTCAGTTTCACATCTCTAACAGAAATGCTCTACCTAGACACTCCTCTTCCACATGTTCTCACTTCTTGCCCAAACTGCCACACTTTCACCAGTGGCATAATTCCTGCAAAATTTGCAGCATATGGGAATACATTTCTTTCTGCTACACTTGCATTCCGAAGCCACAACCAGATCCCTAGCAATTAGTATCAGCTGATCCATCTCAAAACACCAAAATACAGCAAAATACACCAAAATACCAATTATCTTAAGCAACTGGGAAAATGACACTGGTGAAGTCCACAGACTTCTCTTCAGCACAATAAATGTTGTACAGTCCCTGCCTTTAAATCTTTAAATCCATTAGTCTGACTGCAAACTTAGCCAGACATCCAGCATAGCAAGGTAAACACTGTCCCATCAATTCAAGCTAACTCCAGGCTAATCCTCATCTGAATTCATCCAGATTCATCAGTTTTCTGTGGGACCTACAGGTTCTGTAGATAAGCCTCACTCTTCAGGCTTTGGAGAAACCTAGCCCTTGCAGAAAGACACAAGCCCCAGTCATTCCAGAACATTTTCACAACAGTTGAATCTGAAAAAACTCCCTTTCTAGGCTGTACATGGTAACCTTCTTTGGGCTAAGACTAGCCCAAAATCTGGAGTTAACATATGGTATAGGAAAGAAGCATACAATATATTCCTGATCACTTAAGTGTTCAAATGGGCTTTAATTAATTTCCATATGATAGAGGTCTACCTTTCTCTTTGGGTAAACCTAAAGTGATGATTAAGAGTGATATGTAGTTGGAAAATATTTTTATTTCTGAGGGCTGCTGAAGGAGTAGATAGCCGAGTGCTAGTCGAATCGTATCAGCCACAGTTAGGTCATAAGATCATGCATCTCAGAGCTGGAGGCCTGTGTTTGTTTTTCACAGGTTATGCCACACAAAAATAAAGGCTTGTGTTGAATGGACTAGAAGAAGTTGCAAATGATGAGGTATCACTTCCCTGGGATTTAGGTAAGGATTCCTAGGAATCCTGAGGCTGGAAAATCATACCCTAGATTCTGTCAGGACCCCAAAAGCAGAAAAAGGTCTGATGCTAGAAGAGATGTAAGGTAAAACTGAGTTTTGAGGAATTATACTCCAATAGTAGGGGTTGTTTCCCTGTGATGGTGTTAGTGATGCAGTTCAGTTATAGGAATGAATGGGCTAGAGAACTGTATTTATTCCTGAATTTTACTGGGATTGCCATCTTAAATTGAGGGTGCTAATATAGTAATAGAACAGTTGTAGCATAGCTTACAGGATATATGTTGAGCTGTTAATGGCCAGCTTCACTTCTGGTTTTACAGAAGAGGATGTATTAGCTTGTCAGAGTAGGTCAAAAGCTGTATTGCAGATATTTTTAATCAGTAGTATGAACAAGGGCTGCATGATGAAGCCTACCTAAATGCAAGAAGTTTGTCTTTTGTTGAGACATAGGTCTGGAAAGTTGGGGTTTTTTTCTGAAAAAAAAAAAAAAAGCCAGGATTTTTTCTGAATCCTGGAAGACCTGCTGTTGCTGCTAGACCAAAAAGCTAGATTTTGGGTTTGGGTCTGTCAATGTCATCAGTCTTCCACCTGGGCTGAAAAAGGTGAACTCCTAAATACATCTGCAAGTATTTCTGGGACAGCCAAAAGTTGCTTTTCTGGCCTTAATACAGGAGTTTGCGCAAGGACTGGAAAGCCAGGCTAATTCACCCTTTGTGCAGACACCACAAGACACTCAGGAGTGCTGGGCACAGCAAAGGAAAGGAAACTGCATTTGGTTTCAGATGAACTTTTTAGAAGTTCATCTTCTAGGTCCACAGGGGTCTGAGAAGTTAAATGCACTACTAAGTGGGCTGTGTGCTGCAGAGCTCCATTGAGCACTGACACCCTTAGCTGGGCTACTATTTAAGTTCAGGTCACTGGGCTAGAGTTTAAAGTTACGATTAGCCCTCGGAACAGAAGTGGCTGGAGTGTCAGGTTTAACACAATGTTCCAGACCAACAGGAAGAGTCAAGCTGGAAGACATTTGGGGACAGAGTTAGGTGACCTAACTGAATTCAGGTGAACGTCAAGGGCCTGTCATAATTTCACTTGAAAAGCAACATTTATGTCTCATCCTGCGGGTGCTGCTAGATTTCACTTGAGTTAGCCTTAACATGTTAAACCAAATTTAATCTGGAGAGTCTGAAGGGTCAAGTAGGGTTTAGTGACAGCATGGCTTAGGATTGCTATAGGTATAGGCCATTAGAACTAGGAAAACTACTGATGACAAAATCAAATGGAGCTGAGGTTAGATACCAGCAAACAAGGCCTAAGTTTAGGACTAAGTGCTCTCAATATTGTTAACGTTTGATACCAGAGGGGCTGAAGAACTTTGTGAAAGCCTGTCCTGCAAATGATGCATTGCTCATTTTTCTAAGTGTGAGAGTCTTCATAGGGAAAAGCCTAGCAGACAGAAGAAGGTGAAAGAGGAAAAAGAGACACACAGTACTTATCAAGACTTTGGGACTGCAAGAGAATGGCTTAGAAGTCTATACACATATGCACATCTGTTTTCCCCAATCTTTAACCTTCCTCCCATCCTTCCGGTCTCCCTGTGAGTCTCCCTTCCCCCCAACTCCCACAGTCCTCTGTCTCTTCATATCACACAGACATTCCTTTCTTTATGTTTCTCTTCATCCTTCCCAATCCCAGCATTGGGCAGAGGCAGCAAGAGAAGAGAAAAACAAGGGAAACAGCTTTACCATTTTTTTTCATCTTGTGACCAAACGAACAGCAAGAACCACAACCACCAGCACCACCACAATAAAAATGGATGTGTTGCAGCACCGTAGTCTTGCTAGCCTGGAGAGAGCAGTAAGTGAAGGTTGCAGAGGTTTGACCACAAACCTTCGGGGAGGGTTCGAAGCATCTGAGGAACTCCAGGAGCCAGTGAGCCGGCTGTGCCCGCGGGCTCTCTGGCCGGCCGGGCACAGCTGACCGCACTGGACCCTGTCTCCTGGCACTTGCTGTTTGCAGCAAACCTGCCTCGAAGGGCACCGGGCGTCCCCGAGGGGCACCCCTGAGGCCCCCCTTTTGCCTGGCGGCCCCGGATCCCGGCTGCCGCCGCACGAGGGGCATCCAGCTGTTGCCATCAGCTGTGTGTCAGCCCCGGCCGCGCCGCGGCCGAGCGCGGGGTCCGCCCCGCCGCCGTCCCCGCCCCTGCGAGGAGGAGGAGGAGGAGGAACCGAGAGTGACCGACCCGGTGGCTTTTAGGGGGGAGGCCACTCAGTTGTTAGAGCCCAGGCCCTGCACTCCTCTTCCAGCTGCTGTTTCTGCTCGTTTCCAGCACTACGGCCGCCAGGCTGGCTGCTGCCCGGCCTCCCCTCCTCCTTTTGCCGGTACCTACCTCAAAACCGCCCGAGGCTGCGAGGCTCCGCTCTTGAAGGAGGAGGAAGCTGGGTCTGCAAAGGCAGAAGGGAATTGCATTGTAGCTGGGTGGCGGGGGGAAAACGGGGGGCGGGGGAAGAGAGGAGAGAGAAAAAAAATTAAAAGGAAAAAAGGAGCGTGGCTGAGTCTGGAAGCGGGTCTCGCCGCCCAGGACCCGCACGCCCCGGCGGCCACGCGTGGGTGCAGATCGCGGCGCGGCGCGCAGGGCCGGGCTGAAGATGCACACGACGCAGAAGGACACCACTTACACCAAGATCTTCGTCGGGGGCTTGCCCTACCACACCACCGACTCCAGCCTGCGCAAGTACTTCGAGGTCTTCGGGGACATCGAGGAGGCGGTGGTCATCACCGACCGGCAGACGGGCAAGTCCCGGGGATACGGCTTTGTAAGTGCCGGAGCGAGGGGCAGGGCGGTGGGCGGCTGCGGGGTGGCATCGCGGGGAAACTTCCGCGGGGGCCGCTGTGAGAGCTCGGGGGCCGGGAGGGGCTACCAAGCGTCCGGCTTTTTGCTTTTCTTTTTTTCTTTATTTTTTTCCTTTTTATTTTTCTCTCTCCCTGCTGGGGAGTTTGGATAGAGGCGGGGGGGGGGTGGGGTGGAAATTACTGAATAAGGAGATTGAGGGGGGGAATTGCCCAATTCCTCGCACACCGCCGGCGCGCCTGTTGCTCGCTGATACGGCCGCTGCGGGGTTTATCTGCCGGCGGCCGAGCTTGGCCCGCGCCCTCCGCCCTGCGCCCGCCGCGGCTCCCGGCGCCCCGCTCCGTTCGGCAGGCGGGCCGTGGCCGGGGTCCGGCCGGGGGCCTCTCGGCGCCGCCCGCGGGTACGGCCGGGTCGCTGCTGTGGGCGGGAGGCTTCTCCTTCCCCACGGAAAAGGATCTAATGCTCGGCATCACTCGTTAAGGTCACCATGGCTGACAGAGCTGCTGCTGAAAGGGCTTGTAAGGACCCCAACCCCATCATCGATGGCAGGAAAGCCAACGTGAACCTGGCGTACCTGGGTGCCAAGCCGCGGATAATGCAGCCAGGTGAGGAAGCAGCCCTGAATGGGTTTTCTCTCCGTACCTCAGGTTTCTGAAGAGAGTAAAACTTCAAAAAAAGGTAGTGCTGCCCTCCACCTTCCTGAAGTACGCACACAGTTGGGCGTGCTTTGGTTTTGATGTTTAAATGCAGCATGTGGTAATTTTCTGGCTATTTTGCACATGTGCCTTATTTAAAAAAACAAAAGCGATCAGAGATAAAATATCTGGAGTTCCCCAGGAAGACTTCCACAGCTCAAACACTTCATTGGTTATTCCTGCTGCTGGGAATGCGGTGGCGCTGACCATTTACAGTATCGTTGCAGGGTAAGATTGGCCTAGGAGTGAATCGCTTCCAATGTGTGCGGTTTTATTAACACAAACAATATCTTAATACAAACTTCTCAAGCAGATGGGAGCTATTATGCAGATTTTTAAAATGAAATGGCTTTTCCTAAGACCACATCTGAGACAATCTGATGTCCAAGCCACTTCCCAGACTGCTGCTTTGCAGCAAGAGTGAGAGGAGCGTGGAGTGTGTGCACATTTGTGCTCTAAAGGAGGTCATTCTGAATTCCCCTGTGTTTAGCCTGATGAGCACTTGTGTAATTAAGTGCCCGCCAAGGAAAGACAGGGTTTATGCTAGGGTATCTGGAGAAAGAAATGAAGTAGGGATTTGACCCCCTGTGCTAAGTCCTGATGAGTAGGGGTGACTTAAATTTTAAGTTTGTAGAAATTACACATCTATACTGATGAATGGAAAGTACCATACAGTCATTCAGATGCTAAAGTTAGGGATCCAGATGGAGCACCAGGTAAAATGTGAATGAAAACCCTGTACTTGTTTAGAAAAAGTAATTTTCCTAAACATCTCTAGGAAAGCATGTGCTTTACTGGTTTAAGTTCTCTCTCTGTGTGTGTATGGACTGATATATTTTGCTTTCTAATTTTTGGTTCTACAGCCTTTCAGCTGTTGTTACTGCAGACTGTTAGTAAAGGCCCTTACTCTGCGTTTTGTGTGTGTGTTTGTGTGTGTATATATAGCATAAATAAGTGGCCAAAAAAACACCCATACAGAGAATGTGATGTGTTTTTGTTGGTAGGTTTTGCCTTTGGTGTCCAGCAGCTTCATCCAGCTCTCATACAGAGGCCTTTCGGGTAAGTCTCAATGGGACCTCAAATAGGGGAGGAAAAAAATCTTTAAAAAGAAAAAGGAAAGAAAAAGTATGATCATTGAAGGCCTCTTGCAGTAGCATCCTTAAAGCTGGCCAGCAATGCTGAAGCTCTCAGATTTATAAATGTATACTCATAAATGCACTCACCTTGTCGGTCATGTTCTAAATGCCGCAGCTGAGTCAAGTTGTGTGGGACGTGGCCCTTCCGACTAAGCAGTCCAGTCCCACATGACCCTATGATAAAACAAAGAGGTATGACTTGATGCAAGATTGCTGTGCCCCATTTCTCTTTTTTCAGCTTGACTCAATGTTATTTATCTCTTTCTAATCTGACAGGGATCGTTTACAGTTAAGATAACTGATCAGAAGGATATGATGATAAGAGGTGGAATAGTTCTGTTTGGAATTAAACTCTGTAACCAGTAGACTCAAACACAAACAAGCTAAAATGGTGATTAACGATGCATGTATGTTTTTTCATATAGTCAATAGACCTCCGTGTGCTTTTTTTTTTATTTATTACAGTAATGAAGTGGTGTTGATAGCTAAACTGTGTGCTTTTATTTAATTGAAAGAGCTGTAGTGAAAGTTTTTTGGGGGGGATCTTTTTTAATTTTGGTTTTGTTGTTGAGGAGTGACTTTGCCATGGGGAGCAAAGGGCCTTTTTTTTCCTTGCTTTCAAGCTGTAGCCTGTGACTTTTTTAACCATATTTTGTAGTGAGTGCTAAATTGTGTGACTTCTTGATTTTTAAGTAAATCAATATATTGCTTGCATGTTCATAATTTTTGGGAGGTTTGTTCTTGGGGAAGGGTGTGGAACTCCTTATTAACGATGTGCGTCCATTTGGGCTTTCTAATTTGAGGGGATTTTTTTTCTTCAATCTGTCTTTAATATATAGTGCATTTCTCCTGAATTTGAGTATAAACTATTCCTAAGTGGATCTAACTCTTGTTTTTTATAGGCATATCATTAGAAGGTGAAGTCTGCTTTATGCTTTCCAAAGTGTCACTTCACTAATGCACAGTGACTGAGAAACTCATTGCGAAATAATGCATTTTGCTAATTAATGCATAAGCTAACAATAAAGTAGGGAAAATGTGTAACAAATGTATTTTGTTTATTTGGTTAGAATGGCTTTAGAATATCATACTTATCTGTTATTAAGGAACAACAGTGTCTCAGTAATTTGATTTGTCAGAATGGAAGGAAAAAATAGCTTCTATTCTGAAAACCACAGGAAAAAGTTTTTCCTAGAAATTTCATGTAATTTTAAAAGAACATGTTGATTCTTCTGAGAGTGGGGAGGCTGTAAAAACTTTTTGTGGTTTTTTTTTTTTTTTTTTACCTTATTATGATTATCCTCTACTGTATTTTGCTTGCTTCTTTGAAGTGTGAGATGACAGTGTGTATGCAGTGATCACTTTATGATGCCTGTATTAAGGTAGGCAGGAGGCAGAACATCTCTTCTCCAGAGCTGTTAAAACACTTGTTGAAAAGGGAACTACTGAATTGTACAGGGATCAGCTGTGGAGAGACTGAGTATTTGTTGAGCACAAAAGAAAAGGAGGATCTGTGGTAGTCCCTTGCTTAAAGGACTCTGGAAATGTAGGAGTCTTTCTTGCTTTCCTTACCCAAAGCCAACAATAGATGACATAAACCATGTTTAAGTCAGGGAAATCCTTCCAGCAAGCTGAATAAGGTTGGATTTCTAATGCATTGCACATAAATCTGATGGAATGTTGGTCACAGAGTCATGTATATATAAAATTTGTAATTTTTCATTCATCCTTGGCTGTTGCATTTCTTTTACTATGTGTAAGCAACAGAGATTACCAATCCTTCTTCCTCCTCAAAATTTCCAGTGACCTGTACCTTTATCTAAAGTATGTAGTTCAGATTAAGGAGAACAGCATTCATTAGGATGAATGAACATGTTCATTCACTTCAGTGACAGTAAGAGGGGATGTTTCAGCACTTATTTGAATCTCCTTCTCTTGAAGATTTTGCTGTTTGTTTTGCATTGAAATACATGGTCACCCTAAAGCCTTTTTTCTTCCTGTGCAGTACACTTCCCTAATATGCTGTGTGAAACAGGCTGTAGTGGTGATTCAGTGCCAATACTCAGCTAATCCATACACAAAAGCTTCAGATGTTTTGTGGTTGAGTTTTGGTTTTTTTCCCTAGCAGTGCAAATTAGTGAGGTGCTGCCATATTTTGGTACGGTCAGCTGTGATTTAGAATCACAGAATCGTAGCATAGCTTGGGTTGGAAGGGACATTACAGATCATGTTGTTCCAACCCCTGCCATGGACAAGGACACCTTTCCCGAGACCATGTTGCTCAGAGCTCTATCCAGCCTGGCCTTGAACACTTTCAGAGAAGGGACATCCACAACATAAGGTTTCACATCTATCAAATAATAAACTTAAAATAATTTGATTATGTTACATTACTTTTACTGAGAAGATGCAGAAGTTCAATATTCTGATTTAAGTACCACACTGTTGTGGTGGAGGGAGACAGAAACTAGATTAGCTTCAACGCATGGTGCATTTAAAATGCAGGGCATTTTTTTTATTCAGTGCTGCAAAATAACATTTCTTCCTGCTTTTTACATTCAGCATCTATCTTACTGTTGGTGTGTTTCATAGAAAGCTGTTTGATCACAGGATTGGTTATTTATACAGCTTTGTTTTCAGGATTGTTTATTAAAATACTATCTCTGAATTCAACAGGAATTTATGGAGGGGGAAGATGACTTTGCTTCCCAAGATAGCTTTTCTTATTTTGCTAATGTAATTTTTACTTTAATATTGGTGGGAAAATTCAGGGTTATTCAGAGGTATTACAGAAGGACATAACTGGTGTGGAGATTTTTTTATTTTCTGTCTAAAACCTGTACTTAATATCAAAATGAAAACATATCCACTGTTTTCAGTAAGACCAGAGTTAAATCCAAAGTTATTAAGCCCATTATCAAATGGCTAGCTGATATGACATGCTTGATATCTTCCAAGATTTAGGCAAATCTGCCTTTCTTAAGGGAGAAGGAAAAGCCCCCTCTTGAGTTTTTGATCAAAAGACCTTTATAATGCTAGACTACAGATAGTCTGAAAAGAGGGAATGAAGCTTGTACAGTCAGAAGTTAGCCTGCTGTTATGTCCTCTTAGTGGTTATCAGATAAAAGGAAACATAGTAAGGGTCTTGTATGTTTAATGTTTATGCAACCTATTTCTCTTAAAAGGAGAGTTGTTCATTTGTGAAAATCTACTCTTTAACTATGCTTACAAAAGCAAACAATGCCATGCAACGGCCAAAGCAAAACATTTTGTTTTAAGTTAAATATCTAGTTTTTTGAGAATGTGATGCTGAGAGTTAAAGATGCACTACTCCTGCTGAATTTTTATATGCCGCAGCTCTCCGCAGTAGTCTCAAAAGTCTTCTTTCTTTTGAAATTATCATTCACTTTATTGTTGCCTATAGGATTATTTTTTAGGTCTTTAGTTAAACATAAATCTTCTGTTATAACACAAAGAAAGTCTTAAGGCACGTGGCAGGGATGTAGGTCATTGAATTTTGAGTATCTCAAACCTACAGTTATTGCTAAAGTTAAATACGGCTTCTATTTTCCTTTATTGCAAAGGCATAAAACAGTAAATACACATTCCAAAGTGAAAACTACTGCCAGGAAAGAGAGCTTAAATCCTGTCAATTTCTCACACTATCACTCTGAAAAGTAAAGCAGCAGCTTTTATTTGAAATTAAGGATACTAAGGATTTCTAGTGTAAGTGGGAATTGCTTTTTCAGCTTTTGACCTGGCAGAGCATGAAAAGCAGTTGGGTTCTGAATGGCTGAGATCTTCGTGTCCTGGCCTCTGCAGTAGGTAGAAATTTACTTTGGCCATATAAAGCCATTTTACTTGACTGAAAACAGTTGTAGCATGACAGATGATCAAAAATAGCCCCACTGCAGCTTATGCTGTCAATCATCATGTGTTAAATGGCATGGTGGAGAGGAGCCTGCACAGAGGGTTTATGTTTATTGTAGGGTAAGATGTGGCAAACAGATAATGTTTCATAACTTCACCACCTGTTAGTTTCTTGGCTTAAATAAACCAAGTCACAAGAGCTTAAGTAGAAGCACATGTATCTTCTGTCTTTTTCAAGGATATGGCCGAGTGTCCAAGTGTCTTCAGAAAATCTTAGAAACATCAGTTCAAGGCAACACAAGCAGCCTGATAAGCTTTCTTGCTGTCTCTTCTGTTAGAATTACTCTCTTCCATAAGTGCTGAATTTAAAGATTGCTTTGATGTGGTGTTAAATGGACTCTTTGTGATGCAAAAGACACTCTCTGTGACTTCGGATTTGTTTTTATACTTCTTTCCCTAAATGCTTAAGAAATACGTAATGTTTATTAGAATTGTACTTGGTTGGTGACCAATACAAAATGCTTGCTTATGCTCATCCATATGGAGAGCTCAGGTAATGATGTGTATTTAAATGCACAGAGCCAGCTTAAGTATGCTTCAAATGCACTTCTGGCTAATCACTTCATAAATTAGGTGAGTGTTAAAAACCCAACTTATGGTTTCGTTTTATGTTTTCTTTCCCTTCCCAATCCCTCCCTATTTGTTACTCTTTTATTTTTTTCCCCTCCCACAATAGGAAATGAATTTCATTTACATGTTGGGTTTTTATGATTGTGGTGTTCATGTCTTAAACAGGGCAACTGAACATTTCTCTCTGCTAATACTCCTATTCAAGCAACTGAGCTCTTTTTTTTTCTGAAAAAGAAAACTAAGCTGTTTTAAAGTCTATCACTTACTTTAAACTACGTTTTGCTATGATTCCAGTTGACAGTGTTCCCTCTGATTGCAAATGTTTCCTTGTTGACCACTTAAGTACATCTTAAAACTATTTTAAAAATCAAACAAAAAATCCCCCAACAAACCCTTTCCATGAAATCTTGAATTTGGAGAATAGAGGACACTTTTTACTACTACAGTTTTCGTCTGTGCCTAAAGTGTGTTCAAAGGTTGATGCAGTCTTTAGAGGTGTCTATAAAGGTACAAAAAGTTCAGTATGAAATAACAGTGAATCTTTACAAGAAGTTTTTCATGCATGTATAGAGATTCACTGGCTGGGAAGGAGCTGCATACATGAAGGACTGCTCTTTGGAAATCCAGATGCAAGACCAGGGTTATGAATGTAAAATGAGAATTATACAGAGTATTTTTTTTAAATCATATTATATGATAAAATCCAACCGTGAGATTAACATGTATGTACACTTGTGTGCTAAGACAAGGATATGACCAGTTTTTAAAACTTACGGGCTAAGTAAACAAGCCAAGAAAGCAAATTATGTGACTTGGACAAGATGGGAAAGTGTTTACTCATCTATTCAGAATGGTTATTTCTTAAACTGTAAATTTGTGGTTTTTTTGCTTTTGTTAAGCACCAGATCTATTTAGACTTAATCTTATGCCCACCTCCCAAAAAACTCTATGCTGTATGTCTTGCATAGAAATAAACAAGCTGGCACAAAACAGGACAGCAGTGACCTGATAATCAAACAGGTTTGACTCTTGTGTCCTTACGAACTTTTATAAAAGTGTGATGCACATGTACTTAGGAGTCACTGTTATGGATTTTAATAGCATCTATGTAGCTTCCCCTCAATGGCCTCTTGTGACGGAGTGAGCTGCACTATCGTTCGTTTGGAAAGTGTGATTCTTGCTGTGTTTACCACACTTGTGAACTCTATTTAAACTCCTTTGTCGCCTGTGTTGGTTTTTTTCTTATTTTTAATAAGGGTGACTGAGGTTGCAGAGAAATTAATGTGTGCTGAGTCTGCATAGCAACTTAAGTAGGGTTGCCACAATACGCTCTTAACACGCCTCCCTGGGAAGACTTGACATAAAGTCAGAGTTCAATCATTTTGTTGCCTTATTGGCTGTTGTCGAGCTCATTATAGTGATGCTGCCAAACTGCTCAGTTACTAATATTAAAAGCATTGCAGGAAGTAATTTTACTAAGAGTCAAATAAGAGAGAAGAGGGGTAATAAAAATGACTTAGAGGTGATTTGAAAAACAAGTACTGCGATTTTCGAGATGGAATAATCAAGCTTAGTCCTTCAGAGTTGTCTTAAAACAGACATCAGTAATGCTGGTTCTTCTAAAGATTTGAATGGCCTTATAGATATTGTCCTCAAGGAATGCTGAACACCCCAACTTAACTCAGCTACAACGCTGTGCTTTGGAGCGATGCATCTCTTCGGGCCAGTGAACTGATAATTGGTCCATTGAGTCAAGTTATTGTGGCAACCCTATGCACATAACAACAACTAAATTGAGTTTGTTTTAGTTCGGAATATGGATATGACACTTAGGCGCTGACTCGCGTACCGACTCTAACTCCCTCTCCCATCTTTCAACAGGATACCCGCTCACTATGTCTATCCACAGGCTTTTGTGCAGCCTGGAGTGGTAATTCCCCACGTGCAGCCTGCAGCGGCCGCTGCTTCCACCACACCGTACATCGACTACACCGGAGCGGCGTACGCGCAGTACTCGGCGGCAGCGGCCGCCTATGAGCAGTACCCGTACGCCGCCTCACCGGCTGCCGCCGCCGGCTACGTGGCAGCCGGGGGCTATGGCTATGCCGTGCAGCAGCCCCTCACCGCAGCAGCGCCCGGCACAGCCGCGGCGGCAGCGGCAGCTTTCGGCCAGTACCAGCCCCAACAGCTGCAGACAGACCGCATGCAATAGCAGATGGACTCCCGAAGGAAGCTCGCGAGCTCTCTCTTCCTCTTCTCGGCCTTCCAGTATAAGTAGTTAACAGAGACAATTCGTAGTAACTAAGAAGCTTTAAGGAAAGCGATGCTATTGCGAAACTAAAGATTTTTATTCCACTGTCTTCATACAGTATGCATCCAAATCTTGTTGTTAGAGGGGAAGGGTAGTGCGGCATGTCTAGTTTCGAGTGTCAAGCCAGAAGAAAAGGGGGGGAAAAATACTGTACTGTCATGAAAGAGTGGCAGGAGTAGCTATGGGACTTCGTATTTTCAAACAAACAAAAAAGAACCAAAAAAAAGCAAAGATGTACTTTCTACAGTATCAGGGAAGCAAAACTGCCTTTTATAAGTAAGAAAATGGTATCTGAAAAGTTTGAACCAGGGGAAAAACTTGAGTCAGCAATATGTAACCTTTATCCATTTAAGAGGAAATGAGCTTAAAGCACTGATTGTCCTTTCTAGCATTCAGAAGTTGTCTTGGTGAGACAGGACCTTGTCACTGTCTCACTGACGGGCACCGAACAACCCAAGGAAGATGGCCGGCTAGTAAGATGGCGGACAGGCACCAAAGTTATTTTCTTCTCTGTCCTCTGGATGAGTGGAACTATGGAGCAAGTGATGTGGAAGTAAGGGGTGCAACAGCTGTAGAGACAATCAATAACACAGACAGTTCTGGACAGAACACATCACTCGTGCTCATGTGATGAGCTTGTCACATCCTAATCCCTCGCCCCATCCCGTTTCACTTTTGGGAAACTTTAACTGCTGGTGTCAGCTATTCTGATTCTAAAATAGGATCAGCCCTTTACTACAACAGCCTTCTCTTTCTATTTATTGCATCTATTCGTAACTTGTGAATAAAGGCAGGAAGAAGCCTAATGAATTAAAACCTTTTAAGAACTGTTTTAAGGGAATTTTCTTTTCTGAAACCATTTGTACAATTTTAATATCTATTTCAGGATTATATTTAAAGTATTTATTAGCAAACATACAGTACACAAGACAACTTTTTGTTACCAAGACTGCAGTTCCTGAAGGGTTAATGGTATGTGATTTATACTGTGCCTTAATTGTTATGCTATTTAAAAAGAAATATTTATTTTGAAAATTTTACTATGCTGCGCTCTAAAGAAAGCGACTTTAGATGTGACACTGTAAAATTATGTATTCATCTCATGGTATAAATTATTTAGTAGGCTTAGATGTAGCATATTAAATATTAACCTAATTAACTAAGGATGTTGACTTGGATTTATTTAAATTCAGTATGTGCACTGTATGAGGGTACTCTTAAATTAACACTTTTTTTTAGGTTTTTACATAAAATATTGCTAGTTCATTCTTTTTCCCTCTACTAGTTATTCATGTAGACCTCTCAAATACATTAGTGCCGTTTTCTCACTCATCTGTATGTAGACTGACTATTTTTCCCTTTGCTAGAAAATGCTGCTTTACATTGTCCTGTGAAACTACAATACTTGCAATTTTTATTCTTGACCGAAATGGAATTTAATATTTTACACTGTATTGGATTTTTTTTATACTTGAACAATTTCATACAAGGGAAGACAGGATAGCATTTTTATGGACTTTATCCAATGTCACTGGATTTATTTGAAGTATTCTGAATACTAGCCAGTGTTACAATGCAGACATGACTCTCCTGTGCATATTATTTATTCATTATGTATATTGCTTTACAACATTTCAGATCTCCTAATCTATTCACTCGTATTAAAACAATAAAAAAATGTTGTCTCATCCTGTCTAATGTTGTTCTTGCCCAAATTGTCTTAGATCTTGTTTAGTTAAAACTAGAGGGGAAATCTTTTATATAGTTTTCCTGAGCTGTGAGGTGAATAGCAGCATGTACACTGACTTGAAATGCACAGATTGATGGGAGCTGTATTACAAGGAGGAGATCCATTCTGAGGTTTGTCATAAAGTCATTCAGAATGGAAGGGACTTTGGAAGATCTGAGGTTCCTTATGTCTTTGTCCAGTCAGGTCTTTAAAAATCCCCATGTGGGGATCTATTCTTCTACCTAATTATTCCTGTTGTGTCTTTTTTTTTTTTTCCCTTCTATCTAACCAGCACCTCCCTGCTTGTTACAGCCCTAGTCTCTCATTGTTTGGCAGAAAGCCCAGCCCTATCTTCTTGGTAATCTTCTCTTAGGAACTGGAAAATTGCTGTTCTCTTCCATAGGCTGAACAAACCCCAGTGCCTCATCCTCTCCTCACAATTCTCATGCTTCAGCCTCCAGCCATCCTGCTGATCCTTCAGTGGAGTCGTTCAAGTCTGCCAGCAGCTGTCATGTACTGGGAGCCTCTAGACTGGACCCACTATGGCAGCTGTGGTCTAATGAGTGCTGAGTAAAACAGAATAATCAATCTGCCATCTGTGCTCCTGTTGATGCGGTCTGATGCACTTTCCCTGCTGCCAGAGTTTACCACTGACTCCTGTGCAGCCTGCCCCAAGCCTCCTATGTCCTTTTCAGCAAAGCAGCTAACCAAGCTGTGGTGGTTAGTCCACCTGAGATAAGGACTGCTGTATTTGTCCTGACTGAACCTCATGATGTTCCTGTTGGCCTAGTCCTCTGGCAAGTATAGATCCCCCTGAATGGCAGGTCTGATCTCTAAGATGTCAAGTACACACTACATTAAGTATCATCAGTCCACAGACCTGACTGTACTGCATCCCATCTCCCTCCAAGTCATTCACAAAAGTATCAGACCAGCCAGAGGCTGAAAAAACTCCACTGTAACAAGTGAAGACAGAGCATAAACCCTTTTGACCAATGATTCAGTTAGGCTTTTGCCTAAATATCCATTTGAAATTGGACACAAGGATTCTGTGGGAGACTACATGGAAAGCCTTGCTAAACTCAAGGTAGACAACATTGTTTGCTTTCCCCTCTTTGACAGATGAAGTCACCTCATCACAAGAGACAATTAAGTTGGTCTGGCATGATTTACCCTTGTAAATTCATGCTGGCTGTTCCAAATCACCACATTCTCCTTCCTGTGCCTGGAAACTTCTGCCAACATGGCTCCATGGTTCCATGGATGGTTCCATGATTGTTCAGTATTTCCCTAGATTGTCAACACCGTTGGGTGTAGCCCATCAGATCTAATGGGTTTATGTGGACTGAGCTTCCTCAAGAGGTCCCTGAATCAATCTCCTTCCACACCTGGCAGTTTTTTGGTCCTTGAACCCTTCCTGCAAGCAAAATGATGTTACTAAAAACCTAAAGGTCAGGACAGCTTTTTGCATATAGTAATTGAACCGGTAAGCAGTCAAGTAGCTGCTCAGATCCAGCTGATGATGGATTTGTAATCTTCAGGACTACTTAACATTTCAGTGTCAGTCCAAGACACTGATGACCAAAAGGAGTTGCCACCTGATAGCTGAAAGAAGGCTGTGTGAAATGCATGGCAGCATTAACCAGTTCTTTGAGGAATGGTGGGATGTTCATACAATCTTCATACTGAAATTCATCACTGCAGCTGTCACTCTTACTGTGACTTCAGCAAAAGCACAAGCTTGACTGCAGAATTTGAGCTGCTCTTTCACCCACAAAAAGGGTCTTTTTCATCTACAAAAGAAGGGAGTAGTGAAATTGAAGTGTTAGAAAAGATTTTTCCTGGTCTTGGGGTCAGACTTCATTTCACCATGGGCGATTATGAAACTCCAGAACTGGAACATTCACTAACATCCTGGCCTGATGCTGTCATGGTTCTTTTAACAAGTGTTTCAAGCCTGGCTGCTGAGAAGTGTTGCTGAACTGCCTTTTGCAATGTGACCTTAAGATCTTCGACCTTGCAGAGCACACTGTAGTGCTCTTTCTGCTAAGAAGCGTGTAAACACCCAGCAGGGAAGTGAGCAGGAAACAATAAATTCCATTTTCTACTCTGGTCTTCTACTTCCTTACCCCGTTCTTGCTCCAAGGGGCTTGCCTAGAAGACATGGTATCAAGTAGGAATCAAAATCAGGAGTGCCTCTGAGAGAAAGGCTAAGCACACTGATGGCACACTAACCTTCTCTTTGATACAGGATGAAGACAGCATCCTTTCCCTATTGATGCAGGCCCCTGAAAATGTCCTTGGGTCTTCCCCTGCCTCTGCCTGAAGGTGACAGACACCCCCAGGGAGGGGTGTGAAGGGGAATGCTTGCTGCCCTGGAGGGGTCTATCTTGTGGAAAGCCACAATGGGAACAGAATAAAAGTTTATGACTCAGCTTATAAAGGTCAATTGCCTGCTGGCTTCAACTTGACAGAATAAATAACATCAGCAAAAATGTAAATGTGTGAGCTCCACTAGCAAACTTAGCTTTGAGCACACAACATGAACACTAATGCTTTCTTTTGATAAATGAGTAGCTGAACAGATCTTTGTACATAAAGTACACCTCAGTAACACTTCACATACATGAAATGCCAACAGTTCACATTACCAGGACCAAAAAAAAACAAACTGAGAAATAGCAGCACATAATTATGAAACATGTGAACACTCAGAAAAAAATGTTAGCTTTTTACTTGAGAGATGGCATATATGCAAAAAACTCACAAAAATATTTCCAGTTGAGTTTCCAAAACCTTCAAGAGTTTCTATACTGAAAAGTGACCAGTGCGGAGTTTCTTGCTGAGGGAGGAAGAAACTGAAACTAGGAAACATTGCTAAGGAATGTGTAGATTAAAAAAGGTGTAATACCTTGAAAGGTTACATTGATGACCTGGCTCCTAGAATTGCAGTTTTTCCTAGTATAGTTATTTTCCTATTAACTAGTGAACATAACTTGGCATTGCTAAACTTCATTGATTCTATTTGTTCTTGGTTTTTTCAAACACGTGGAAGGACTATATTAGGATGAAAATAATGATGCAACCACTCAAAGCACCTCTTAGTCTTGTTCATCAGATGCTTACCCATTTTAAACTGAGCAATTCCTGAGCTACACTCAGGGAAAAATCATTCTATTTTGAACCTATCTATTGGTTCTTAAGAGCCTGCATATGTTTAAAAATAACATGGTTTTGTGTGAATTTACAAAATGCTTACTGTGACTGATGATTGGGCTTTGGGGGCTTGTTTGCAGATACTTTTATCCCTCCAAAATGCAGTGTAAAATTATGAGAAAAAAATAAGATTGACACAGTGTCAAAGAATAAAGAGAAAACTACAACTGTGACTGCATTCAGAAGAGTTTATAGAACAATTATCAGCTTTTCTCATCCTAAAGAAAATTAGCTCTGGAATGTTTCCCAGTTCCATGTGCCAATTTTGCTGAGATAAGCCACGAATTTGGGCTAGCTTACACTATCTATCATAATTTTTGACCTAAACAGTCTGGGAAAAGGGAGGAATCCACCAAAGTCTGTTTCATCACCAAGCATTTGAAAGTCAAAAGATGCTATCCAAATTAATTGGTTAGAGGTCTCTGACATACATATAATCCTCAGCTCAGTGTCCTCATGTTAATTTTTGGACCAGATTTCACTGTGCCTCCTGCTTCTTCTCTGTTCTCTATATGTGGCTGTTGTGGGTGATTTGTTTCCCACTCCTTTACAGGGCAAGGGCTCTTGCACCTACCCTGTCACTTCCTTCTTAAGACTTAAACTAGGTAAAATAAGAAAACCCCATTGTCTTTCATCTCAAAATTTACAAAATCTGAAAAAGTCTTTACAAAATAGCTCTTTTTATCTGCAGCTCATCTTCTTCTGAATTTGACGACTCCATTTGAACCTGAGGAAAAGATGTCAAAATACCAAAACCGACAGAGCTAGGTCATAAGCAAAGCTCAGTGAATCCATCACCTGTCATTAGGCTGTTAAAAGAGTTTTTTCATTGCACTTGCAAGGACATGAATCAGTCTTTACAACAGACTTGAAGAACAGAATACATTTTTATCCAGCAATGCAGGTGAGGAATTTTGCCACCCTGTGAAAAACTTGGACTTTTATTTTTTGGATTTGTAGTGATGACAAAAATCAGCTAAAGTATAAAACCCTGCAATAAACAAAATTGTTTCCCATAACAGTAAAACTGGATAATTAAAAAAAAAATTATATTAACCCCCCTATTTTTTAAAATAATAAATTGCTTAAAAGCAAAATATCCTTGCACTTAGAAGAAGAGTAGATTGTTTTTGTTTTTTTCCTGACAAGAACCAGTAGAATTGAAAGGCTTTCAACAAACACACCACTGCATATTCCAACTGCTCCAAAGGGAAGGCTGTCTACTTACTCAAGGCTGTGGATAATATGATGTTGCCAAAAATCGGGATTCCCTGGCTACTTGTTCAAACTGCTGGAATTAATCTCCTAATTTGATCACTAATAATATTTCTGAATGAGGATAGAAATAATGGAGGTCTAGAGGAAAACCTTGTTTTTACTGAGGCATAGGTGGACAATTTGGGAATCACAGATTTACATTAGGTAAAAAGTTTTAAGATCATCAAATTTCACCATACTGTTTTATGCAGACAAGTAAACACGGGGAAGAACGACCCAAGCATAACAAAGCTGAAATACAAGCTTTTTTTCATATACTGGCCAAAGCTTTATTAAGTGATGGACACTCTCAATAAAAATGTAATTTCTTCATCACAATAGCAATGAAGGACCTTAAAAGTGGCTGCTCTCTTTGTCCAGTATGCTCTTGTCCTAGCCTTGGAAGATGATAAGTAGCACATTAGTGGAATAAGGAATGTTCACAATTTCTTTTTCAATATATGGTTATGGAGTAGTGTCCATTCCTTTATATTAATTTATGTTATGAGCACTATTTAAGGAAAATCTGTTCTTCATTAACCAAGGCTTAGGCATCACAGTATGTAAGTTCATGCATCAATCTTTCTTGATTTTCATCAGTATTAGCTTTTTCTACATTAGAGAACTGCTTTATCAACTAAAATATTTTCTCCTTTTCTGTAAAGTGAATCATTTCACTAACCTAAGAGCCATCATCATTTATACTGGTTTTCATGTTAAGTGAGAGTGAAGAGATCTCCAGGCTTTATTCTTCTGTAAATGTCACCAGTTTCATGTATACTACTGTGTCTTGAAACTGGTTTTCCTCTGACCTTATCAAGAAGGGCTGTCTACTCTAACAACACCTGGGATCTTGCCAAAAGAAATCAGAATCTGAGATAGAGTTCTGAGAACACCAGCTGAGTGTGAAAACAGAAGTGTGCACCAGCCTTCAGAGGGCTGGTGTCACCCCCTGACATGCTGCAGTGGGTCAGCTGAGTGAGCGCCTGAGAAGGGCACACCACAGCTGAGAGGCTTTCTTTGCCTGGATGCATCAGTTTAGCTTAGCAAAGGCCAGTCAAAGGGCAAAGAAAGCAGCTCTGTAGTGTCTTTCTGGGGAAGAAGGTCTTGCCGACCATAGAACTTCAAGAATGAAGCTGGCTTCAAAGATCCTGTGTCCTGTCTTCAATATAATGGAAAAAACCTGTACAGAGTGCCTTAGCCAGATCCTGACAACAAACAGTGGTGCTTGCCAGCAGTTCTCTAAGAATACAGGTTGGCAGAGATACAAACAGTGTGTGGAGGAGCCTCAAGGAATCTGGCTTTCCTAAATGCAGGGAATGGCAGTATTAGGCAGAAGCAGGCACTGTCTCTATTGCATTTGAGATACAGTTTATCTGAAACGTGGCTGCGCTGTATTAATGACCCCTTGTTTCAGCAGGACAGCTGGGATGCTGACTGCCACAGCCATTGCTGAAGAGAGAACAGAATAGCAAGCTTTAGGCACAATCAAATGAGCTTAATATCCAGCCAGGGCCCAGACTGAAAACAGAATGCATGAATATGCCCTGAGAGAACTGCAGGAGACAGTTTTGCTCGAAAGGGGTAAAACCTAGTCTGCTTGGTAATGGTGAAAGTACAAGTAATTGCAAACATTAAAAGAGTTTAATGGATTCTCAACATTTATTGTGGTGTATAATGTGATTATGAAGATTGTAGGATTGTCTGGAGATCAAAAACTGGATGAGAACAAGGGCAGTTATTGCCCATTTTTTGACCTCTGAGGACAAAATCATAAATATGCCAACATAAAAAGAAATTGTTTCTTGGTGGGATGTTCTTGAATCCAAGCAGGTTTACCTACAAAGTCTTAGGTTCTGTCACTCATACAGGTAAAAGATCTAATGATACTAACTTTTAATTCCTAATTCAGCAGTGATCTCAAGAAAAGAACATTTAACTTCACTGCTCTCTTATACTGGTAGTCAGAAGATTATTGGTGTTTGCAAGTCTGTCTGGCAGACAGAGAACCACTCATGAGGGCCTTGCTGTGGAGCAGAGCAAGCAGCATGCAAACCCTTCAAGCAGCTTTGTGTTCTACCAGGCAGTGATCAGCTCTCAAATTTATAGAATGGGAACAAGTCTAACACCTGTGTGGGTTTAGGGGAAGAACAATTCTGCTGTGCTGGAAAGAAGAAAAGGGCTGGAACATGTTCATGTTTATGATGAAGGGTCCTCTTCAGATAATGACTTGGTGTAGAGGAGAGGAGGGGGAAAAGAAATATTTATGTGATGCTCAGTTTCTTTCCCAGAGTTTGAAGCAAATCATCAGTGGTAAAATTTCACATGTTGTTCTCATTTTTGAGAAATGGTAGAAAGCACCTCATCTTGGAATTATTTGAGAAATGATGTTTTGAGCAAGATCACTCACTCAAAGAGCAGAATGTGTGTAAGCCATACCAACTACAAAATGGATGTATCATACCATGATCCATTTAAATGGAGCTGCCTAAGCACATCCCTAGTAGATCTCACAGCAGCTTGTCTGGATATACAGGTTCATGCTCCTGCTGCAGGAGGTCCTGCAAATTCAGTCTTTCCACCCCTGCCTCATGTTAGTTAAAAATGCAACTGACCAAACCATTTTTCCTTCTGCAACTGGAATCCTCCTTTCTCAAATTCTACAGCTACATGACCCTGGGCATCTTTCCCGGGGGGAAATTCTCCTAAGTCACAAGGTGGTGCAAGCTACTGACAAAGACCTTCTTAAGGTACAGGCTGGAAAGCAGAATGAGCAGAAGGCTGAGTGACTTCAACTACCAAAAGCAATGCATTG
Organism: Serinus canaria; assembly: GCF_022539315.1. Lineage (NCBI taxonomy): Eukaryota > Metazoa > Chordata > Aves > Passeriformes > Fringillidae > Serinus > Serinus canaria. Next base: position 63,657,497 of record NC_066315.1, read on the forward strand.
AAAAAACCTAGCTGGACAGTGCCTCCCCCATTATTTCTCAAATCCACTATCTCACTTCTTTTCAGATTCGTGCGCCTGTGCTCATTTCTTGATTTACTTTTTTTTTTTTTAAAGCAGAAGCCATCTATATTTACACCAGAATGTAGAATAATGAACTGCCTAGTCTGCTGCTAATCATGAAGAAAATAAAAAAATGAAGATGAAACTTCTTATTCCAAGAGAATAATTGACATAAGCATAAAACATCCAACACTACATCTTAAATGCAGAAATTCTTGCAAGTCTATGCTTTTGTTTAATCACTCCTGTTAGAGATATAAAATGTCAAAGGCTTCCAAAAAAATATAGACCTTATTTAAAAGACACAGTCAAAGGCTTTCAGGTGACTGAAAACTTAATTTAAATGCTTTCATTGAAAACAATTCCTTTGCACTATGAACATGTTTTTTTACTCACTCCAAGTATTTTTCTCTTTCCCAGACAAGCATAACTTTCCATTACTGGAAAAGGGAAAGTGCTTCCTGTGCTTTCTGTCTCATTTAGCATTTTATCATATTGGGTTGTAATCCTTTGACAGGACACTATTATTTTCTTTAATTAAAATTTTTAGTATAAGCTGCATAATGAATTATATTTCAGCAATATGTGGTAATAATTCAGATCTCTTTAAAAAAGGTTCATTCTAGTATATTTTAATATGCAGTTTTATACTCTCTCCCCCTTTCAATTTGCTCCGTTATATTATTACTCCACAAGTCGATTTTCATGCCCTTCAAAAAGGCTGTTGCTCTTCCTGGACACAACAGTGTGCTTCAGGCAGCATGAAAGATATCAAGAATTTGATGCCTGATTATGGCTTTGTTGTTGTAAAATAATTATTAACTATCTCCATTCTCTTTAACTTTCTCTGCATCCTTCTCTCAGTCTGCTATTTTTTCTTCTCTCAGGCTTCAAGCTGAAACTATGCTCTCTAACATTTTCTAGTTCATTGGAGGTCATTAGCAAACAGCTTCAGAGAAGCTGAACAGCATGTTTGCTCTTTTCATGTTGCTGTATTTCAGTTTTTGATGGGACAGAATCTACTAGGATCTTCTCCTGTATTCTTTTTTCTCACATAAGCTCTTTGTTCCTTATGATCTATGGGGGAAAAGTACATACATACCGTCTCTTGCTTTCACAGCTGAAAAACAGCAGACAAAGGTAAAGAACATACTATTGTATCAGATATTGGCATACGTCTTTGCATCACTGAGGCACACATATTGACTAGATTCAAATATGTGATCACATAAAAGTAAACTAAAAATTCTACATATGGTAAAATACATACAAAAATACACTTGCGAGTGTGAAGCATAAAACCTTGAAAATCTGTGCATTTTTAAAGCTTACTTTCCAAAGTCACCATGTTCTTACTACAAACTTGGTTTAGACCCTGCCACATTCTAGAGGCAGCTCACCAGGCCTGCCGAGACTGTCAGCTTCTCCAGCCAGACCTCTGTAGTACAAAGCCATCTAAATCTTACAGGTCCTTCCCCAAAGTGACACTTGGAGCTACTAAAATCAACCGCTACCTGTGCATTTCCTTCACAGAAAATTATGTTCCACCAAAAGGTTTTTACATTCAGAATAACAGGCAGGTGAGGAAACAGACAAATAAGCAGTTAAAATATTGGCCTAAGAGACTATAAACAAATGAACAGTATTGTTCAGAAATACTGATTTTCTGTGGAGAAAACAAAAGGTCAAGAGGAAGAAGAGGCAGCAGAAAAGGTCACTTGCAGATTCTGAAAAACGATCTGTGAAAACAAGAGAAACTTAGGAGAGCAGAGAGGAAAAAAAACCCCAAGTAATTAATTTACTCATTCAATAGTCAGTAGAATTTGCATATCCATCCCTTTGAAATTTTGTTTTTCTCCAGCTGTTTTTCTTATCATTTTGGCATGTTTTCTCATCACATGCAGCCGTTTAGCTCTCAGATGCTCTCACTAACAGACTGCTGGCACCTTTCAGCTGCTCCCAGGCCTTCTCTTTTAAATCTCCCAGCTGCCTCTCTTACCCCTCATAACATGACTGGCCTACCCGATTTTTCAAAAATTGTTTCCAGCTGCCACATTTGTTGCTCTAGATATTTGCCATTCTCTCCCCCAGAATACGGTATTTTGGAGTGTTTCTGTGGGCTGATGGGATGACAGCAGATTTCCAAAGCCTATTTCTACCCTAATAGGAATCTCATTTGAGTCCTTTTGATATTTTCATGCACCAAACTGAAATTTTTATTTTTGCTGCTAATGAATGCTGGGAAGATGAGAGGAGGAGGAGAGCATGGTGTTAAATCACCAAAATGGTAAAAACATAATGATCTATGACCAGATAATCAAATCTCACCTCTTGTTGTTCCACAGATCTCATGTATCTTGGTTGTCCCTTCTCTTAGAACCTCTCAAATCTCCCACACTGTATACAACACCTCTGAAATTTAAAAGAAATTTCAGGTCATTTCAGCTTACAATTTGGAATAACTAACCCAAGAGCATCCCAAATCCTTACACTACTCATGCACACTGCAGCCTCTGGAACTGACATGGAAAAGACTCTACGTATTTTTGAGAAACATAGATTGGTACATGTTAAGTCCTTTAACTGTCATGGTCAAGAAAAAAATCTCTATACACAGGTTCCTCTTAACTGCATAAGAAACAGTTTGGACACACCTGGTGGTGATTCTCATGCATTCTTCTACACTTTAGAAAGCAGGTAATGCTTTCATGTAGAATGGTTTGTAAAATTTTGTCCCAAACTTATGGGACTAAATATGGTTATAGGAAATTCTAATTGCCATCTAATTAAATGTACTCAAATTTCAAAGCCATTTGTGTTCCTTTTTTTCCACATTTGGGCAAAAGTAAAATGGCATCTGGTCATATGAGGCACTTAGAAATTATGAAATTCTAACTTGATTTTAAAACTGCCATTTGAATAAACATACTTGAATGCTCAGAAAAGAATGATAATTTTTAAAACCCCAAAGATCTGCATATCATTTAAGTTTCTATGTGATTCCCTCAGAGCTGTCCCTTTTTATTCAAGACCTTTTCTAATCCAGACAGAAGCTCAGATTTAGCCACAGGAGAGGCCTGGGTGAAGAATCTTTGTGCAACAGGTGCCCACTGTGCCCAGATGAGCCAGGACAAAATGTGTTGGCTTCTGGCACTTGTTTTGAAATAGGTCATGAACTCAGAAAATCCATTTATAAACATTGCACCAGGCTGTAGAACAAGGCACATGTTTGGTGGCGTCTGAGAAAGGAATCCTCCTCTATCACTGTGAAGGAAGGATTCTCTGCTTGTCTTCTTCCATTCTCCTCTCTGCAACTCATAGCACAGTGCTGCAGTTTCATTCTAACTGGAGAACAACTGGCCAAAATCAGGACACACAGGAAGAGGAAAAGGACTTCTGGATCTGTGTGCTCATTCTAAAACTGTTAGAGGGAGAAAGGAACCCTATTATGAGGCCTTGAAAAACACCAAGAGGAGCTTGCAGCTTGATTTTGAGAACCAGTTAGGTCACTACAATGGTCAGTACAGAAGCAACCATAGAATTGTCAGGTTCAAGCAGAGGAGAGGTCAGGAGAGAGGTTTTTAACAGAATCACAGACATTTTCATACTGTCTGAAAACAGTTTTCCTCTCAAAGGGTCTAGTGGTGTTTTTTACAGCACAGTGAAATTATGGGGAGCTCTCCAGATACCTTCAGAGAACTTTGTGTTGGGTCTTGTGGTCTTGTCTTCGGAATAGATAGATTTAATACAGTGCATTAGCAGACGTTCTTAAAAAGTCATAAGAGCTGTGAGATCTTTGCAAGAAATAAAATTGTTACCAGACCTGAGAAAAAAAAATCCCAGGCTCCTTCCCAGTTTGGTTTTTATTGCTTGCAAAATGCTTCTCTGGTACAAAGAGAAGGAATTTGCAAATCAGCTCATGAAATAAAGGAGAACAAAATCCCACAATTTACTAGGTGTCCTGGTTTAGGACCATCACCTAGCACACATAGCTCTCCCTCCCTGCCAAGTACTATCAATACTCTTAAAAGAACCCTATTACTAAGAAATGTTGTTATTTGGAATAGACAAAGTTGGGGTTGCCTAGTTCCAAAGAAACCAAATATGCTGACCATGACACAGCACTCTGAACTTTCCACATGAGATCACCAGATATCTTTGACAGTGAGAAATGAGAATGGGATTACATGGATTTCATATTCAGTATACAAAACACAGAATCACTTTCTATATCTAAGCTGCAGCAAGTTAAATGGCAAGAATGGGTTTAAGTACTTTCCTTCTTAAAAAAAAAATCAAATAGTATATACAGGATAGTATATATCCTGTTCCTGTAATTAATTAGACAAGCATTAGCAGATAATGCCAAATCCTGTGATTCTCTATCTTACATTTTAGCACTGAATACTGTAGTCTGATGCAAAGCAGAAAAATAGAAGCAAATTGAGAGTCATCCCCACAGGCTTAACTTTACTCGAGAAAAACCTCCCTAGTCCTGTTCTGTGGTCAAGAGACAGACACATAAATCCTCTGAATTACTGTCAGAAGGATCCTCTTTCTCCTGCTTGTAAAAGGGTGCAAAGGGGACGAGCTCACCTAAGGTAAAGTTTGCTTCTGTAGTGTTATTTTGTCAATGTAAAAGATTTTCTGCTGATTTTTTTTTTGTTTGTTTGTTTTTCAAACAGAAGACAGTGATTGCCTAGCTTTGCCTCTCTGATTAATACTGAATTAAATCCTAAAGACAGTTCCTAGAGACAATCAGAAAAGCAATATAAAACCACAATAAATTATGAATGTATTGCATCAACAGTAACTACTGCTAACTCACTACCAGGTTGACAGATATGATATCAAAAAGTGGCATCTCCAGTACAGAGTTCTTTAAAGAAAAAAAAAGTCAAAGAGAAGAAGAAGAAACATATAGCACCACACTTTTCATCATTTGAAATTTTTATGTACATAATCCAATTAAATGTTCTTTTATGAGGGCAAATGGAAGTGCACAGTGATCTCCAAGTGCTTGGTGAGAACTATATTTTTGATTTGGTTATTTTCAAATTTACTAGTAAATTTTTCAAATTTTCAAATTTACTAGTAAATCTAGTGTCAGCACCTAGTTAACAGAGCTGACACAGTGGGGATGCTGTACAACAATCACATTACATGTGATACGCATCCCCATGTAGCTTCTGCAAATGAAGATTTGTAATTCTCTAAAGACCACAGACTGTAAGTTAAGAACAGATGCTACAGACTTGAATCCCTATAATGAAATACTAAGATATGAAAGAATTAACCAAATACAGTAAAAAATTACCACATCATTGCATATTGAATTTATCTTATGTATTATACATACCAAACATGTATGTAACACATTCATTTTATGCATACAACATGTATTTTTTAGATACTGGTAATTTTCTTCTAATCAACAAATAATTTTGCTGCTGACACAAAGTTGCCTGTTTTCCCTTACACACATACAGCCAAACATAGATGGTAAAAGTCAAAAGTCTTTTCTACGTAGCCTTTACTTGAACATTTCTACTTTGTTTTGTTGCTCAGTGTGTCAGCTGTGTTTAATCACCTCTGCTCACTGTGAACACACAGACATGCATGCATCTGTGTGTGGACAGAGAGCCAGACAACATGTGGAACACCTAAGATGTGCTTGCCAGGTAACGAGCACAGATGGAATGGTACAAAGCTGCAAACACAAAAGCCTCACATTACTGTGTGTGTGAATTTCAAATAAACTCAGTGTCTGTGGGCCAGACTTTGTTCTTGTGTAGCTTCACTGAGTTTATCTTGTGACATATTGTTGTGGCTGTTGTTAAAAAAAAAGAAAAACACCAAACAACAAAACCCTGCTAGAAAAAAACGGCAGGTTTTTTTACATTAAAAAGAGAAGGGCGGATTGTACAAATTATTTTGAGATATTTGAGCTGGAATTATTGTGGTATTAATGATCATTTCTACCTAGCCAAGACAGTGAATAAATACAGTGTATCTATTAGTTAAATGACTTCTCTTCAAACAAAAGAAAGTAAGGAGGCATTTAATGAATAACGAGTCATAGCAAACCCATAACTTTTAAAAGATGGGCTAAGAAGTTGCGAAAAAGTGTAAAAAGTTGTGGCATATAAGCAAAATTATTATAGAAAGTTTAATTTCTTCACAAAGCTGCATCAGAATTTCAGAACTGATCAGGGACATGCAATGAAGTCCAACATTCCCTCTACTACTGAAACAGTGATTGTATTAATTTACAATCCTTCCTCTTTTTTGGACAGCACCACAAGTGTAGTGTCAGTAGTTAAAACTTGTAGAGCCAACCAAATTTTGCTGTCACAACACATTAATGGAGCTGGTAATGGCCAATCCCACCTCATCCGGTACAACAGTGGCCAAAACAGCCAATTATGCTGTCAGACTCCAATTCTGTCACTATGTCCTCCTGATAATACAAAAGGACAGAGTCCCACAAATTCAGATCTGTCATCCTTCTGAAGCAGATGGAACCTGATCGGAAAATTATCATAAAAGTTGATTTGAGTCAATTGAGCCAACTAATCATAAAAAAGTTAAACAGCCAAGTGATGTATATTCCCCTGCCTTTTGCCATAGACAGGCACAATCTATCTTCATTCACTGTACATACAATTACTGCTATGCAGGTTTGATGACAAGCTATTCCTTAGAGCACATAACAAATTCCAGGTGAGTGTATTTGTGTTGAGCTGCAACACTGCAGAGCTGTCTGAACCCAGACCCTGCAGCAGCAACAGGTATCACTGGAACTTTCAAGTGCAAGTTGTTCTTATAAAGCCCAGTGAAAAGTTCAGCCACTGAGCTTTTGATCCACAGGATCTGGTCTGTGACTCACACAGGAATTTGACATATTCAAAGTTTGCTAAAAGTACCTTGATTGAGGCTTCTGAAGCTAACAAAAAATTATGAGGTAACATATTTGACTCATATCAGTCCACAATTCACTGATCCCTGTCAACACCTCAGAGTTTCCACTTCCCAGGGTCATATCTATGTCCAGCGTCTGAGTTCTATGCCTAGTAGGAAGTCTGTGTGGGCATGACTGGACAATGACCTAAAAATATTCAATACAGAAGCTATTTTTGATTGGCATGTATTTTTGCTACACCAGTCACATAAATGAAGTTTTAAATCCTTAGCAGCATACACATTCCTAGTTTCAGATCACATTTCAGTGAAATAACTGCATGGACACTGGGTCAGATGTGCAGTGGCTATAAACCAGCAGATCTCTGAGCTTCCTGTAAGGTCTGGAGACCTAGAAGAACTGAGCATCTAACCCAAAGTGTACTAGGAAAAAAACAGAGTCTCCTTCTAAAATATCAATGGAAAAATTTACTGAATTTGTCTCCAAAGATATACTGGCTGATTAATACTACCTGAACACACAGTTCTTGCCTTAAACAGTTACCCTAATCTAAGATGCAAATAAACACAGATAAAGGAAAATAGGAAAAATATTATACTGGAGAGATTCAATAAAGTAAAATCTTCAGCTTTCACAGCCTTTTCAGTATTAAGGTCAATTTCTCAAAAACCAGAAGTTTGAAGGAAGAAGGGAAAGATCACAAATTTGTCATGGTCCAAATTTAATCTTCTTCAAAACTAAAAAGTCCCACAACACTGTCAAAGCAAAACTGCCACCCCAAGCCACCTCCAACTGTCAAAACATTTCTATGACTCTGTTTAAAATAACTAGCAATGGCCTCTCCAGACTTCGTATTCCTAAAATGATCCCCTAAAATAAAGGAATTAAACCCCTGTGTTTAAAAGGTCACTGGCATAGGAAAAAATGAGTTAACAATTATGAGGTGTCAACAGCAGTAATAAGGTAATTTTTTGAGCCCAAGCTATCCAAACAGTTGGAAGATAATTCCCTAATGTGCCAAGTAAGTTCCATCCCTCACAACTTTGAGAGAACAAAAAAACAAGCATGAAAATAGGAGTGAGGGTTATACAAAAACACATCCTAGAAATGAATCTAGGAAATTATTAAAACTGTAATAAATTAGAAATAACATATATGGAACCACAGGATGAAATAAATAACCACTTACTGAAATCACTCTCACTTAGTATGAAACTTCATTTGACACACATATTGTGCCTTAGACAACAAAAAGCAGTAGCTTGGCCAAGTTTCCTAACAGATCTGTGGATAAGACCACAAAGCTTTAGTCTGCAGGGAAAAGCAGTTGACTTGGCAAGTCTGCCTATGGCTTGCTGACCTTTGTTTCAGAAAAGGTCACTGCAGAGTCAGGTTCCTGAACTTCCCAGGGATTCTGCAACTCTAAAGCTAAGGATCTTTTAGACTTTAGCATCATGATATCCTAAAGAAACATGAATAAATAAACCCTTTCTTTAGATTCCCACAAAACCTTTTCAGAAGTCCAGGAGCAATCACGAGTGATACCAGTCCAGTTCTTGGTTATCAGCAACCAAGACATTGTTGAAAAGTGCTGTAAGAACACACAAAACCAGCTGCACATAGGTGAAAGGCTGAAGGTTTTTGTGTCTGTGTGAGGAGCTCTGATTGTCTGTTGTTTGCCCTGAGCACAATTATGAGAGTTTAGCTTACAGTGCTATTAAGCTGGCTCTTCTTGTTACATTCAATACAACGAAAAAATAAAAAGGCAGTGAATTTTTTTCCTCCAATTATTTTCAGTGGAAGAATAGAACACTGTGCACCTTCAGCTGCAGGAATTAAGTTGTGAGCCAAGGCAGATTATAATTGATTTGCTAAAGGAGCAAACAGAAACCCTTGAGTTACACAGCATTTTCAGCAAGTGAATGACAGACTGAAACAGGTTTAACACTAATGCTAGGTTAAATCTTAAATTAGGCAAATGCAAAGCCTTTCGGTTTTTCAGGGTGTGGCTCACACACAGAATGAACAAACCAGTTTTTAAAGAGATGACACCTCCACAATTAGAATGATTATTTTAAAGAATCACAGAATATCTCAGATATGGAATTGTAAATGCTATTAAAAAATCATCGTATTATTATTAGTTTCAAAGACCAGTAGCTGCTGACACTGCTGAACTTTGTGATCATTTTTCTAGATTAAATTACCAGTAATTTTCTAAAAAGTGAGTTTCTTTTCTATACTTTATGTAATTTAAATCCTTATATTTGGTTTCTTTTTTTAAGAGGCATCAAATAAATGGTTTAAATAAGACAGAAGAAGCTGTATGAAATTACTCTTGCTGAAATTAAAAAGTTGCTTTCTTTGGAAAAAAAAGATAATTTAGGGGCCTGTGGATTAGATAACCTCAAAGGTTCCCTTCCAACCTAAAAAATTCTGGGATTCTCTGATAGATATTTTTATATATTATATGTTCTATGTCTCACAAATGGAATAAACTTTCTCTTTTATTTTACTTATAATTATTAGTTAATATTATATTTTCATTACACATTATGCAATTTTATGCATTGTATTTTACATATTCTATCATGCAAATAAAACAAAATAAAATCAAACAAGAGATAATGTGGCCATTTTTCTTTAAATAAAGTTACAAAGAAGTGCTGGCAAAAAAATAGTAAGAGAAAAAAACAGATGTTCCTGGATTCTTGATGGAGTATTTTAACAGCAGTCTCCAGTTCAATGTGTATAATGACAACAAAGGAGCAGCCACAATGACTATTAGCATTGCAATTCCTTATACAAATGGATCACTCTATGTGTCTATACATAGACACACACACATGACAAACCAGTCCCAATAGAACACTGGTTTGTTTCCATTTATAATTCTGTGTGCAGTCACACCTTTCCACCTATCCTGGAGGTCATAAATTTGCATTTGGTGGGGGGATGGATGTGTATTTCCAGCATCCAAAATTTTTGAAAAAGGCAGACTGCAACTGCTTTCCAGCCAAGTATTAACGCCAGGCTGCATCCACCGCTGCTGGATAGAAACTGAGTAGTCCCGGCCTTCGCAGGTGGAGCGTGGGAGGTGAAATCCACTGACAGTGAATGAAGTTGCTGGGCAAGACACACACACACCCACACAGCAGCTGCTACTGCTGTTCCTGTCAATAGCCCCACTATCTGAAGGAGAGAGACTTTTTCAAAGGTGAGCTGATTCAACTGCACAAGGGTTTAAGGACATTTTTACTAATTATTTCCTGAATTAGAGCTATCTTCTATTAAATAATGGTAACTACTCAAGTGGACTTTGGCTGGAACAGGAGTGGACCCCTAAGAACTGCCACCCACTCTCTCAAATCAATGACTAAACTTGTGCTGACTTCAGTTACCATGGAACAAACAGATCTTTAAACCTAAGGCTCCCGCTCAAACAAAAATGGACTAAAGTCAGCAGGTGGTTTGCTCAGAAAGGCTCCAGTATGAACTTCCAACTACTAAAACCAGCCCCTGGGCACATATAAATGCAGTGCCCATCATCCATCAAGTCTCCCTACTGAAATGTATTTTTGTAGAAAACTTAAACACCTCTGAGGAGCTGAGCTTTTGCTCATCATTTTCCTCCTGGAGAGTATCAGGAAACATGAATTAATAAGTGTATTTTCACCTACACTAAGGGGGTCTAACACTTGTAATTTGTTGTCACTGAGCCAACAGTCAGAAATGTGACACTAACTTTTGATTTTGGTTGTACTCTTGAAAATTAGTATTTACATTTCAGAAAATGAAAACATTAAAAAGGTTGAGATTGATGTTCTAGAACTGGCATCCAAATCAACAACAGGAAAGTGGAAAATGTAGTAACAAATATCAAAATAACTAGTAATACCAAAACAGCAATTGTCCCTTCTATTCTGCTTTTATTCATTGAACAATAAATTACCACAGAAGATATACATACAACCTTTAGGTTGGAGATCTGTATCACACAATAATCAGTATAATCAATCTCCAGCAACTCCCATATGTGCAGAACATCAGGTTCTCTACCAAATTTGTTCAGTAACACTAAAAGTAACATTTTAAGGAAGATATGTTATGAATACCACAGGGATTCCTGGAAAAGCTGCTCTTCAGGAAATATTTAAGCTTCTCAAATTTTATAACATTAATGCTGATGAACCATTGAAAATACTGATGAATGACCCTGGAAAGGATCTATTTGTATTGTTCAGCACAGTTGATGACATAGATGAGCCTGCGGTTCCAAGAACGTTAAGGGGATCATCTTTTGTTTCCCCAGAAGATTTCACTCCAGTGTTCCTATAACACATTTTATTTTCTTTTCATTAAGTGCTTTGCAGAAGAACTCTCTGCAATTCACACCCTGCTGCTGCTGACCCCAAGGCCCCCAGTGTAGCCCCTAACTTTGCTGATCTTTAAGGTACATACACAAGAGGTGACAGAAGCCACAGACAAACACTGAAGCATGCTGAGGCAGCCAAGCACAGGTAAGCAGAACAGGTTTAGCTGATTATTACAGGCTGAATGAAACTGGTGGCTGGAAGAGGCTGGGTTGGTCTGCTCAGATACTTGAATAACCTTTTGTAAGCCATGGCATGGATGAGAGCCTACTGGTTTGACTTTGTAAATACATTCCTCATGGCAATACCCAACTATTTGCATTAAAACCATTTAACCTTTTATATACACCACAACATACAGTTTTGATGCCTTAAACACACTTTATTCAATCTGCAGTGCCTGAGTCTATCTTATAGGGGAGAAATGAGTTGGGGATGTCCCAGCTCAGCAGCTGGGCAGTGGAGTTAGATGACTTCCGACAGATAAGAGTGACATGATAGACCTGAACTTCCCTGGGATGTGGAAAGGTCTGTTGCTAATCTGATGTGCACAGCAAATGAACAACAGTAATCCAATAACAAGCATCTGTAGGCCACAGATTGTCTATGAAGGTGCTTCTAGGTTTTTTCCTTTGCACCTAAACTATTTCTACTTCAACCTAATGGGATATATAGGAACTTGGATTAAAAGTTCTTTTATCAACTATTTGTTTCACAAATATTATAAATTACATACTATTCACAGTTGCATTTATATTGTACTCCAAGTATTTCTTTTTTCCCTTCAAAACCTACATATATGGTTAGCCTTATTAGCTCAAGGTTAAATATCAAATCTTCATCATATTTATTGTTCATGATTTTTTTAATGCTCTGTGATAAGCCAGTTAGAATAGTGGAAATCTGTATATAATCAATAGTATTGTTCCAGAAGTACTGAAACAACTGACTTAAAATTAAAACCGAAGTCTTTATTTATTCCAAGGTTTTACATATTTTTACTGTTCATGGTCTACTTCATATATCAGCCTTAGAGTGTTGTTTTCCTTTCTTTTCCTTTATGAAGATACAAGAATGGCACATCTGATGAGAGATTAAAAGAGAACTCCAAGATAAATTATTCATGAGAGCAAACAATATTCTTTTCTAAAGAAAATTATAGCTTTTAGAAACACAGTGCAATATATGCAGAGCCTTTGTAAATACAGAGAAGCAAGAAAATAAGAATGAAATAAATGACTGGTTTTGAAACAAAAATACTATTTCTGATACCTACATGATTGGCCTACATTTATTCAAGGAAAACATTCATTCAGACATGTAGGGTGAAATGCTGACCCTGTCAGCCAGCAAAATACTCTTACTAACTTGAGGAGGAAGAGGATTTCATCCCATCAGTGTGAAATACTTATAGTTCCTCCAATCCATTTTAGATATTAAAATTAAGCATATTTTGTTACTTTTCTTTCTTTTTGGTTACTTTGCTTTGCTCCTCCTCCCTTTCTGAGTGAAAAAATCCCCAAAAGTAATGTAATGTTGCTATTTGGACTAGATGATCATTTGTAGGTCCTTTCCAACTGAAATATTCTATTCTATTCTATTCTATTCTATTCTATTCTATTCTATTCTATTCTATTCTATTCTATTCTATTCTATTCTATTCTATTCTATTCTATTCTATTCTATTCTATTCCTTGGCTTGATTCATCCTAAAACCTTTACTGGGTTTGTATTTCCTTCTTTATTCAACAGAGGAAATCCTTCTGCCACACATGTATGGGGAAATCATGTATTGAGAAAGATTTCAGAAAAGAGGCCTAGTCTTAAAAAGCTCTCAAATTATTTTAAAATAAAAAGATGCCACTCCAATTGCTATGAAGAATATAAAAGCTGGAGTAAATGGCTGTGCTAGGCTCTGTGCTGCTGTGCCTGAAAAGCTCTGCATCCCTAATCTAGGTAGTCATAAATTGCAAAATAATAATTTAGGCTGACAAAACTGCATAATAATATAAGTAATGTACTGTACCTAGGGATCCTTGCCAGCAGTTTCATTTTGCAGGAGGATATAAAACTGACATATCCTGACTCTTCAATTTCTTGGTTGAGAGAGAGGTTGAAAGATCAGAAGAAAACTCGCCTTGCTGTTGCTCCTGGCATTCTGCATGGGGAAAAGCACGAATCACCTCAGATTCTTTCCAAAACTAGGTAAAATATTTCAAAGACTCACGTTCAAAACTCATGGGTTTGCCCCCTCTGTATTAGGGGAGTAAGTGTATTTACAAAAGACACTTGTCAATAGCTGAGCGGGTTCTTACAGGAGAAGCCCAAGCACTGTGACTATGTCGTGGTAAAGGTCTTTATTTACTGCCTGAGTGAAATGATCTAACAGGGACTAAGTGCTTTTCTTGCTTTCCCCTCACCCACATAGTGCAAAGGAGCTTGGAGATGGACAAAACCAACTACGTACAACCTTGGGAGAAGGGGGTAGCAAGTGTTATGTTGCAGCTTATTAACTTTTGAGGAAGAACAGAGGAATTCTCTCTCTAAGGGGCTTTTTCTTTGATTTACTTAGCCTGTAATGACCACAACTGGGGTTACACTACTTAGGAACCACTGTTTAAATAAGGGCACAGTCTATTTAAATGCTTGGAACAATACAAATTTATATCTTTCAGAATACACATTGGTTATCTGCCCACATTGCTATTTGATTATACCCTCCAAAGTGTTCTCTCTGTAAAAAAAATCTTATTAAGTTATCAATTCATGTGATTTTACCACAAATATTGAACAATTAGGTGTTTTCTTTGAAGCACCCTTCCCTAGAATCAGGCAATTCTATATTTTAAACAAACAAAAAAAAGTTTCAAGTCCAGTGGTTTGCACAGTAAACCTTGAATTCATTAACTAAAAGAATCTCAAGTATCCCCAGTTTTTCAAGAAAAATATCTTATTTTCTGTGCATCTGGATTTTTCAGTACCTCTGTTGCACCAGCTGTCAGGCCTTTCCAATGCAACAAGAATACTGATCTCTGGTAATCATTTTAAGTCTTCCCAAGAAAAAGTTTAGAGCTGACTCCATGCTTTCTACCTCTAGCAGATGGAAAAATAAAACAAACTACAACCAGGATGTACTGGGGAAAAAGAAGGAAGTCACCTCCTCAGCAATAAGCAAAAATGACTTTGACTAATCACTAAATGAAGGATTTTAACTGCCAGTAGTACATGAAGAAGACTGATGCATTTTACTAATGATGCAGACACACCAAGTCTTGACAAGCTCTGATCACAACAGTGATGCCATCACACACATGGTGATGAAAGAAACACAGCAGCAGGCAACAAGGAAAAATATGTCACCTACAAAGAAAAAAATGCAGACACAAGAATACACAGATTAAAACACCAGACTTCCATGCCTGGAAGACATGAAGACCCATTTGCACATTCTGAAAGTGACTGGAGCTTCAGGGATGGTGGGACACATGAGTCAAAGAAGCTGTGGCATGAAGATGACCATGAAACACTTTATTTAACTTCCAGCGGTGTTTGGGTACACTTGCATTTTCCTCTGTTGCAGATGGATTACAAAGCACTGGCAAAGACTAGGCTGAGAGCATGGACATTTAACAAGCTGCAATTATCCTACTAAGATTGTTCACAGCTCATATCTGGGTCTGGAACAGTGAGCCAGCATCACGGTAAAGTTGTCCTGAAAGTACCAAAGCAGAACTACGCATTCAACTACTAAGCTGGAAGCAGTAGCTTGCTTTGATTAGTTGTGTTGGGGCCTCACTAGCAAATACTGCCAGTCTCTCTTAAAGAATCTTCTGCATCCCAGATTGAAAGGAAGGTGAAAACAGAACAAGGAAGCTTAAACAGAAATGCGAAGATTCTAAAATGGGAAAATTAACACTGACCAATGAGTAAGACTCTGTTATTCCTTTTGACTACTGCTTCCATAGCTTTGATCCACAGCAAGAGAGTTCAGGTAGCACAATAACACTACACTCACATACTTGGAAGATTTGCTCAAATCATCCTCTCTAGAAGTTCCTTGCAAATTTCTGCCTGTAATTAAATGAAAACCACAAAATTTCCCTTGAAAGCCGTATCAGAATGCAGTAGTGTATAGAACAGGTTGTTTAGTAATAATACAACCATGATCATCAACAGACAGGGCAATGTAAATACTTAGCAGATCTGAGCTATCATATCCACTGAAGAGTTTTCCCAAAACTTCTACAGAACTGAATTAAACCACACAACTACCATTAGTAAAAGTAGTCACAAAGACTAGTATTTGTGAGATCAGAACAGTTTCCCCTTGGAATCAGCAAAGCCCTTAAACGTATACTGAATTATAAAGAAGGGAGTAATTCCATCCCTATGTGACAAGCTGCTTAAATACACAGGAATGCTTAAGTGCTCTGCTACACGGGGCTGCCATTACTCACACACTTAATGATAAGCGCGTGCTTATTACTTCACTTTTTATGTTGCAATGTCTAAAAAGAAGCATGCGACTAATCAATGCACAATTATGAGAGCCCACACTCCCAGAGCTTACTGCATAAAAAAGAATACAGAGAGGAGATTAGAAAGCAGTAGAGTGACAGCTATGGAATGAAATGTAATTTGAATCTGCCTGCATATTTTACAGGTGAACAGTGTGAATGATGGCAGATTTCACCCCAGTTTGAAAGAGGAAAAGCTGTCCACTTCTTTGGCAGAATCTTCTCTTTATTTTTTCCTGTGTGTTTTGACACTTGATCTGTACAAGATAACCACAAAGGGGTCTTCAGGGACCCATTTTGTTAATTACCTATATGTTGCTTTTCAAATTCTGTAGACTAAACAGCAGATTTGGTAAGCAAAAGCAGTCTTGACATGTCCTGAATGCAGTCTAATACTATTTAAGCACATCTAGCAAATCACACTACCAAGATTTTCACATGATAGTCCAATTTCTTTTCACATCAATAAGTGCTTCTGCAATTTTAATCCATATTTTCTGCACTGCCCCAGCAAAGATAGACTGCATGAAATTAAGGCAATAAGCAATAATATTTGTGGTTTTCTCCAGACTCATCTAGGAATCATTCAGGTGCAACTTTCATCAATAGAGAACCTTTGCAATCATATACATTGAAGTCCATTTTCAACATAGACTAGGAAAGTAACAATTAACATTTTTAAGTCTTCTTCTATGGAAAAAGAATGTATGCAAATAAAAGATGCACCAGAGTATTTTCTTCTAAATAGGTTACAATGCTGTCATTCTACAGAGATTTTGATAGCCTGCATCTACAGCTTCTGATGTGTACTTTGGGATCCCTGCACAACTTTAGAAATACACTCTTCTATAAAAGGGAATAAAACATGTCAGCCTTGGCACAGATTGTCTGCAGCACCAAAGTTAGTAAGTAAAATGAAAAAAAGAATCATAAAGTTATATTAAATCCAATCTACTAGACTCCATGAGCTGCTACATTTTAACTGGGTAACTTCCTGCAAGAGGGCTATTACTGCACCTCTTTGCTTAAGAAGAGCTCCTCCAAATTTCAAGAGGACTATGGCACAAGTTAGAATTTTAAGACTTCTTTGGAATGTTTTGATCTGGAAGTCGGTGACCCTATCTGCACTAAAAAAGTACATAGATAAAAATCTTTAACTGTTAATGTTTCAATTACAAGCATCAATGTATTTTCTGGATATCTGAATGTATTGTTAGATTGAGGGCAAAGTGGCCAGCCCCAAGGCCTAATGTTCCAGTCATTCCTTGCTCAGTGTTTCACTTGATGCCAATTCCAATACCCACTGTCTAAACTTATTCTTTAATACTGTCCAAGCCCTTTTCCTGATGGAAGAGAACAAATGCATGTTATCCACTCATTTTTTTTTGCACATACAATATTTTGCAAAGTTCAAAATTTGCACATTTTTCATATTCTTCTCTTTAGGGGGATGTTGTTCAGCCTGAATTGAAAATTCTGAAGCTGTTTAGTAGAACTGCCCTTTCAGATTACATTTATTCATTACAGAAACTGCAAGGCTTTCTTCTCTAGCATTTTCAGGCACTACATCTGATATCTTTGCCTGCCATTGGGTTTCCTGCCTTTTATGAGATCACTTTACAGTTACTGAATCTCCCTTTTTCCTCTTCTTACTAAATTTATTACTTCCTGTTGTTCCTTTTACCTTAGACTAAGCCTTTAATGTTTGTCAAAATTCTCCTTGGGATAAGAAGAAATAAGTTGACTGTTTTGTGAAGAAAGCACTGGAAGACAGGAGCGAAGATGGATTACAGACATGTTTTAGAGTGTAGGGCATATGGTTGTTTGCTAGCCTCATAAAACTTTCCATAGAAAAGAAATGCCTCATAGTTTCTCCTTCTTTTCTGTATGCCCATTATATAAAACGATAATGTGAAGTGCTCAACTGAGTTCTTACAATAAGAGCTTATAAAACTTTTCATCACTTAACTACATTTTCTCAAATTAAATTCTCATTCTACAGAAATTCTACCGCATTTACCATCCTAAAGTTTCAACTCATCATGCTGACACTACACAAGTCTTGAGATTTTTTTTTCCCTCTGAGTTGTAAGAAATACAGACCTGGAGCTTTACTCTAAGTGTAGTAGTTTCACTGTTTCTTAATCCTTTTGGGTTTTCCTTCCAGAAGGAGATCTTCTGGCTTGTTTCTCATCTCTCTTGAGTAGTTTCTGTGTTCTGTGCATTTTTTCAATCAGGTTTTCAATTCCACACTACCTTTACCCTTTTGGAAGGTTTGGCAAGACCCTCTGGTTAAAACATGTGCTGTTCTGTTGATTTCATCTGTCTGCTTGTACACGCCAAGGAGAACTAGTTCGTTTCACTTCATACAGGAAACTGTGCCAGTGATTTTTTTGCAATTTCCAATGCCAATTACATTGTCTGCATTACTGAGTTTGGATCCCAGACAGACCATTGCAGTCTGCTTGCTTTTGCTTAACACCGACTTTAGACATGTGAGGTCTGTGAGCTGCTATTAAGCATGGCATTTTTGTTAAAATATTACTTTCCTCAGGCCACATTTAACTGCTGCACAATTAAAACAAATCATTGTGTTCCATGTTTTATAGTGGTGTTGTCAGACCATCAGAAATGAAACATAAATTCTTCTAAAATAAGCCATATATATGATAGAAAAATGTGCTACCGTTTTTCTACATAACCACACGGTTGACTTGGAAAATATATTGACTTGAAAAATATTTGTGGTATTTTTTATAATCACCATCTAATGACTTTTTTTCCATTCAAGAGCAGACTGTTTCTCTAGAGGCTGTGAATTCATGGTCTTTTCCCAAGACTTCCGTGCAGAAAGCCAGCTCATTTGCTATGAGCATGTGAAGCAGATTTCAGGTGAATGTGCCTTGGGACCACGTGGTGACAAGCACTGCACAACTGCAGAACACTCCTGCTTCCATTTGGCACGGGGTGGTGCGAAGCCCGGCAAGCCTGACAAATGAGGCCTAAGCACGAGGGTTTGCCCACTGGAAGTCCTGATTTCGTGGCCACACTGAATGAAGGCAGCAGCCCCAACCTGGGCCCAGCTACAGCTGTGGTCAGGCTGACACAGTTTAGTCCAGCCCAGAGCAGGCAATGAAGTATCCAGGTGTACATGAGGATGCCCTCGACCTTCCCTGCCATGTGAGGTGAGGAGTCTGATCCTTTCCACATGGGCCTCACTCTTCCTTCCCACTGTGGACCAGATCAGTGTCTTGCGGGGTGCTCACTTCCAACCCTCTCAAGCTGTGCCCGACGGGCAAAAGCAGGGCCACCATATCAGCGGCCATGGGTGCCCTCCACTCTGGGCTGCCTGCAGTCTCCCCTGCTCCTCCGGGATGCTCCACCACTGCCATTTCCCCGCAGATTCCCAGCCGCCGCCGTGAGACACCTCTCCCTCTCCCTCTCTCTCCATTTTCACACTCCACCCACTTTTTGCTTTCTTTCTCCATCTCTGCCACCGTCTCTCTCCCTCTCTGGACTTGTCTTTATTTGGCACTCCCGGAAGCTGCTGGGCATTGCTCTCCCTGCCTGCCCGGGCAGCTGATGTGACTGACTGACACCGGCTCCCGCTGAGGAGGAGGAGGAGAAGGAGGAGGAAGAGGAGGAGGAAGGAGAGCAGCGGCGAGGCGAGGGAGGGGGGGAGCGAGTGACCGGCCGCGGATTTTCATTGCAGAGAGGAAGGGGAAAAAAAAAAAGGCTACGCGGGTCATCAAAACAGGTAACTCAAGAGCAGGCGGCGGCGGGAGGGGCGGGATGCCGGGAGCGGCCCGACCCCCCTGGCCCCGGGCAGGCGCTCCCGCCGGTAGCGGCGGCAGGAGCAGCCGCAGCGGACATCTTGGGGATGGGGAAAGTGATGTGGGGGCGACTCCGGGGGCGGCAGGGCGGCAGAGTTATTCCTTGTGCGGGCAGTGCTCTGGAAGTATCTGGGTCAGGGATCAGCGGTGCCCCTCGACTTGCCTCCTGTCACCTGCGCCGACCTGCGCACGGAAAACCTCCCCCTCCCTGCCTCCCTCCCTTCCCCCGGGTGCTAAGTGGGAAGGGAGTAATCTGGGCTGGGAGAGGGGAGACCCGAGCGAAATACCAGGGCCCGTCAGGGATTCTCTTTGGGGCCGAAGCCGGATTTCCTCCGCCGAGCCCCCCGTCAGCGCCGGGAGCGACTCCGGGGGTGCTTTCGGCTGCGGCCCAGCCCCCGCCCCAGGTCCCGGCAGCCGAGGGGTTATTAAAAATGCCCTCGGCTTGTTTGTGCAGACCTGGCTGTCAAGCGGTGCCGGTGTTGAACTCTCTTAATCAGCGTAAGATGATCTAATTCTGAGGCAGGCGGCTGTAGTGCCGGTGGGTGTTAGGGCGCCGAGCCCTTGGATCCCTCTGCCCTTGGAGCTGGAGGTGTGCGTGTGGTGCAGGTGGCAGAAGAGCCTGCGGGTTTAGCCCAGATGAAAGGGTTAAATAGCATCTTAGGGTGAGCGTCCTAAAGAAGTAATATATACCTTTACATAAAAATATGTATAAAGGATACTTCAAATACAGGTAGCTTTCAGAGGGGACGAGAGGAAGGCAAAAATGAAGACCTGTGAAGCCGAGGTCCTGCATTTTGCAGTAACTTGACATCAGGAGCACACCCCCAGAGACGCAGCCAACACAAAGCCGAGAAGAACTTGTTGTGACCTCACCCAAAAATGTGTGATCTGTCCTTTGCTTTGGGGAATGCTGTAGATTTGTATCTTGGCATTAGAGCATCAAAAGTGAGGATTTTTATCAAGTAGAATTCAGATTTTGTAATGTGTAGGTGCAGTCTTAAAAAACAGATCATCTGGGGAAGAAAGCTTTTTTTGTATACCTTACCTAATTGTTTCTGAGTGATAGAAAATGTCAGAAAAAAAACCCTTCACAGAGGCCAGTCCACTTGGAAGTAGCTGGAAGGGATCTGTTTAGCAGGGGATCTGAGTGGGATAAACCTGCAGATTTTATAAATTTGCTTCTACGCCAGACAAAAGTGGCAGTGGTTTATGGACTACCATGTTTCATTGTTTTGTGAAATTGTCATGAGAAGACTCATCCTACTTCAGAAATGTAACTGGAAAAAATATTTAGAATAGTAAAGTGGTAGATGGAATGAGTTAGAACTCAGTACTCTCAAAATATGGCCTTTTGAGACATTACTGTGATACCCTAATTTTTGTGCAAATTTTATCCTAGCATTTCCTTTTAATTGCTTATTGTGCAAATGATAGTAAACTTTTTTTCTGGTTTTATGCATTTTCAGTACCAGGATTTCATACCTCTGGCTCTATTTTGAGCAAGTTTGCACAAGAACAAAGGCAATCTACCTTCTGTAAGAAAGCTAGGCACATACAACAATATGGTCTTTTTGGTCTTGGGCTTAACAAAAATGCAAGTCTTCTGAATACTCCTATGATTCCTTTGTGTCTTTCCCCTTAAATGCTGCTCAGATGTGGAAGATGGACAGGCACAACTCCAAACTTAATGAATAAAATATGTTTTCTCAATTAAATAAAAATGAAGAGGATGTGCATTATTTACTATAATGGTAGAACCAACCTCTGACATGTTTTCATTATTCTTTGTCAGCTGTGGCTCGTGGAGAAAAGTGCTTCTTAGTGTATCATAAGGAGCAAGGGTTCTAAGATTACATGTATTAAATTCCCTCCCATCATTAGATATTCTGATCCCACTCTATAATTTTTATTAACCATGCAAAATACATTGGGCACCCTAAATTAAAAAAAAAAAAAAAGTCATTAAAATTCATCCAGATCCAAAAGTCTTGGTGATCTGAATTAGCGAGTACTGGAAAAATAGAGTGAGTAAGGAGGGCTGGAAAACCGGGCAACTTGTATTCAACTCTCAGCCTCAATGTTGACTTGCAACATCACCTGAACAAAGTTAGATAATCTATGCTTTAATCTGTGGCCTGTCAGTAACAATAAAGTTGCAGTTGGTTTGAACTCTAGGGAGAGAAATGAACTGCCAAATATGTTAAAGAATATTCTTGGTGGTTCTGTACGAGTTCTAACATCACGTGCAACAGCAGCAAACACAGTAGCTGCAGCAGTTGCTGCCTACTGGAACATCTGACTACATGAAAGAGAACATTCTGTGCTTATTAGGGCAAAACCAAAGAAACACCTATGATAGATAAGGCATACATTTTTGCAGTTCTTCTTCTGCTTTATTATGAGCTGGTTAAAGGCTTTTGCTTGATAAAGTACCCCTGATATATAAAAATAATTTAAATTCCTTTTTCTAAAACTTCAAGTGTATCTTTTGCAGTAGAGCGGACAAATGGGAACTTGTCATTTTCATGTGGTACAGAGTCCACTCCAATTGCTTACATAATACTTCAAACTCTAAAGATTCAGCTCTTCAGAATGTCACTGCTAACAACTACCCCAGAATAGCAGCACCTTTACTAAGCACTGTATGCTGAAATGACAAAAGCATGTGTGAGCACAGCTGCATCTATGGCAATGATTATGCTGATTCAGATGCTTCATCAAGAGTAGGGAGTTTGGGGCTTCTTAAACCTCTGTGACCTCTGTTGCCATTTAGCAAGACTTTATGGCATAGACACCACTACAGTGTATACACATACTGCCTACTGCTGTCTTAATTTCACCTGTGTACTTAAGGTATTCTGACTGTCAGTTTCAGGGACTTTTTGTTATTTAAAAGGTCCCATTGAGACTGCTTTTCTGAGTATATGCTAATGGGAATTTCTTTGTCCGACCCACAGTTTTACAGGAAACAGCAAGCCAAAGAGTTTGCTTGTAGAATTCCAAATACCAGTAGTAGTATGCTGGGAATTAAAGCCTTAATGCTTTTGTGGGCTGTATAAAAAAAACAGGGAAATGCTCAATTACATAATTAAATAGTGGCACATTTTTCCAAGAAGATCTGCTCAGATCCTAAGCTTTAGGCTATGCTTTGTATTAGTTTAGAGATTTAATTAATTGCTCTTTGGAAGGAATGCAAAGAATCGTTTACCTTTCTCTGTGAAATCTGTCATTGTCTAGAAACAGCAGACTAATTCACCTAGCAGCTCTGGGTCCTCTAAAGCAGTAGCCATCCTCAAAAAGGCTGACTTTTACAGGCCTCTAGGGTAGGTCCAGTTTGATTTCTCCGTGTTTCACAGGACCTCACGCTGAAATACAGGAGGGATAAATAATTAAATGTCTGAGATCTTGTATATGAGCAGGTTGCATGGATTATCATTAAAGCTTAGGACCTCATACGTAGTAACCAGGTTACCTGAGGAATTCGAAAGGGCTGTTTTAGTAGCAGTTAGCTGGCCCATTTCATCCTGAATCAGAAGCAAAGGCACAAATTGCAATGCCAGCAGTATTGCAAAATCAGTGGGATGAGTTTTAGAATGGGAAATGCATGAAGACCTTAAGTTTTTGTGACGAATAAAGATCCCAATTGAACTGCAAAGAAGAGGGAGGACTCATATGGCAAAAAGTTTGCTTAAGTCCTGCTGGCTGCTGCTATGCTGAAGAGACACTGGCTGCAGGCTGAGTGGAACAGCCATTATGAGCCTGAGACCATCAGACATAGATTGCAGCAGGATGTTCTGGTAAGAACAGGAACGCTTACAAACTTGGCTGAAATCAAGCCCAGCTATTCAGGCTTCAACATAATATGGATATGCATGAGAAGTAGGGTGTGGAAGGTTTGTGAAAGGCCACCAGCACAGCAAACAAAACTTACAAGCCTTGGTACTGAGTAACTCTAGTCTTGTCTTTTCTTCAGAAGTAATTTCACAGTTTCTGTTTTTAGAGCTTGCAATACTTTTCACTTAGTTTTAACTTCCTCCTTTGTTTTTTTCCTTTCACATCCTGGAAGTACTGTAACATTTGTACTTTGTGGAATTTACCCTTTCAGAGAGTTCAATTTGTTTGGAACCATAGCATAAAGGATCTTACTGTTCAGTTGTTATGAACTGAACTGAAGCACTTTTATAAAATCAATGCCTGCATACCGTATTTTCTCGGTTCAGCAAGGCAATCTGCTTACATAAAGTAATTGGACTTGTGACAGGTAATTAAATGGCTTGTAAGGCCTATAAAATGCTTGATTACATGAAGAGCCCAACACTAATATATAGTAAATGAGGTGGCTAAGAACACTGCATTTCTGTTGATTGCACAGATATTAAAACTTGTACACTTCATTGAGGGAGAGAAGAAAATAAAACCAAGACAAAAGACCATGAGCAGTGGTGACATGAAAAGTGAGCATAAAAGGAATAGGAGAATGTACTTAGAAACTGGGTTGCCTTGGTTATTTTAAGTCAATCATGCTTACACAAACTGTCAAGCAGTCTTGACTGCTTCAGTATATCATTAAATAATGAACTCGCTCTTTGTGATCACAAAATTCATGACAGTCAAAATTATTCAGCAAGGGATAGAAGCTCTTCACAGAACTTCCCAATAATTAGGAAGTGAACTGATACTCCAGGAGATACTAAGCACATACATGAACACATGCCATATTTTAAAGAATTCCTATTAAATTATCAGAGGCCTAATTGCAGTCCATGTTGTTGTTATTACATTGACTTATAGACATACAGCTTGATGTGTGCAATTACTCACCCATATTATGGGACTAAACTGGCATGTGATAAATCTAAAATGCATCAACAGTCTTAAAGGTATTTGTCAAAACAGAGATAGTTTTATGATGCAAGTTTTACAATTTTTCTGAACAGTGGGATGAATAGAGGCTCTATTCTTTTTCAACATGGTTTTGTAGACAGCAGCCTGATCACCAGGAGAGGGACTGAAGCAGAGGAGGAGCCAGAATGCAAACAGAAAATTATGCTTTGTGGTACCAACAGCATAAGGCCAGACAAAGGAAAACACTTGGGTAAAATGAGAGAGGTTGAACATAAACCTGCTTTTACTTTCTTCTATGCAAATGGTTTTTTGCTTATAAAAAGAAGCCCTTTAAAAACACAGGTTATGCCAAAGAAAGGAGTCCACACACAAGATAATTGATGTAGCACGCTCTTATGCACAGCCATAAGGGACTTATTCATAGCATAGCAGTGGGTTTAACACACACAGTGTGCTACAGACAGAAATATTTTATGATGAGTATACTAGAGTCAGCTAAGACTTCAGATCAACTTAATAGTGAAAATGGTGCATTCATCCACAAAAAGCAGAAGTCATACAGACATTTTAGTCTTTTTGCTATTTCAGGTATAACTGTCCATCTTAACAAAAAAAAAGTCAAAATTTTAATACTGTTTGATATACAAAACTAACTATTTTAACTAGGTTTAAAAATTAAATAATTCTCTATACTTAAGAATTAATTGCTCCCAAACAAGCTTGTAGTAGATCTAGGGGCAAAACAATAAAAAAGGCTCTGATTTGAAACTCAAATCATTCTTCTCATACAGGGCCTTACAGAGAGGTCTTCTGGTTTAATCCAAATTGACATCAGTTTGAGAAGACTCTGTTTACATTCCTCCCCTACAGCTAATGGAAAACAAAACACAAACCATACAAGGTAATGTTCCTAATGGTCTACCAACACATACTGTCTTTTCACCACGGTTCCCTTTGCATTCTCTGCCCAGAATCTTTTGTGATAGCAACCCAAAGAATTTCAAGTGCTCCTTCTTACCACCCAGCCAGTACTGAGCTGCTTCCAAGCTCTATCTGGCAATGAGGAACTCCAGAGACCCCAAGCTAGTGGGGTTCTGAATAAGAATGGGGTGCAGCAGGAATTTGGGTCTCATGGCAAAGGTGGCAAAGAGGTTGCCTACTCAAAACAGCTTGGATTTGTAGGTGTTTGAATGATGATATAGGAAAAAGAGCCATTTCAGACCCAGGCTCTCCATGTTTTTGTCAGAAATGAAGTGCTGTAAGATGCTTTTGTATTTTGAGGGGATGTTCAGGAATGCTTTTCTCCTCCCTTGATGTATGTTGACATAAATTGTACAGAGGAACTCTCAGAGGACACAGTGCTTGGGATCTATAAAATGTTCCTGACTGGCTCTCTGATAGTACCAGCTGGCAGTCTGGGGGGTTGTGTATTTTATTTAATATCTTGGTAGCAATTTATTAAAAGATTAAGAGAGAAAGCACACGTGCAAGGTGCTGTACTTCCAAGGACAGTGCTATTTTCCACTTCTAAGGCAGTGCAACAATGGTGAATACGATTAAAATGCCACATTACTGCCTATATTCTGGTTTAAGCTTCTACCCTTTTTTGGCATAGAGAGGAAATCCAAATCTGACATGTAGGATATCAGATGATGTGCATGAGTGAGACCTGGCATCGATTTTCAGGTACTAGATAACTTTGGAAGAACTGGTACTGAGTGGGGGCGGGAGAGGAAAGCAAATAAATTAACAGGTCATTTATTTTCCTTTCAAATTAATAGAATGCTAGGAAGTAAAACAAAATGTGGAACTTCGTACTCTATCTCTTGCTGATGTTTGTGAGAATCATTTCATACTTAACAAGGTAGCACCATTCCTTTGTTCAAAACCCCATTTTTACATGCCTGGTATGTCATCATACGGTTTTTTCCCCTTTATGCTACTGTACTGCTTTTCCCTGTGCATTCATTACAACTTGTTTCTTCTTGAGGATGGAGCAATATTGTCCTCTGTTGTAAGTCACATACACTTGGAATAGGAATAGTATGTGTGTGTTTTGACTTACAGTTTGCTGTTTGGGATCAGTATATCAGGAAACGCTAGTCTACAGCCAAGGTTTTTTTCCCCTTATAATAGATAAATGGTGCTTTGAAACAGCTGGGGAGGAAAGCAGTAATCTCCCAAGGCCTGTTTATAAGAAGAAAGCCACTCTTTGAGTTTCAGCGTGCTTTCTTCTACCTGGTTTTGGCTTTATTTCTTTTGTGGAAGAAATGACAGATGGTAGTACTACCACATTCCTTTAGCACTCCCAAAAATGATACCACTGACAGTAAACAGGGCAGAGCTGTGGATCTTCTGTCTTGATTTTGTGCCCAAGAGGCGGTTAGCAATGTTAGCATTTAAATGATTTGTCAGCAGATGTGTGTTAACACCTTTCCTGACTCTTAGGTGACCTTATTTTCAGTGAAGGACAGTGTTCTTCACCAAGAGAGCAACTGCATAAGGATTACACGGGAGTTGAAGTATTGTTATTTTTAACTATTTATAGGTGGTCAGCATCAGCTCTGGGAAAAGATACATGGTTAACCCTGATAATCACTTCAAGATCAAATCTTAATTAAAATTCTGACAGGTGAAATAGAGAGTCTTTCTTGAAGTAAAAACATTCTTTATGAGGGTGGAAGCATGCCACAGACATATTTACATCCTCTTTTCTTTAATGTGCAGAGATTTAATTTGACACTGTAAGTAGACCAATCTTATTATTTATTTATAATATAAGCTCTGATGCTGTATCATGGCAGATAGTATCTGCACAGAGTCAAGCTTTGCCATTTGTATTCTGATTCCTTTTGAGCTGTGGCTTTGTGGTGTCTCTTTGACCAGGCAAAGTGCAGTATGGAATAAGTAATCAGATAAACAGCTGAATATAGGCCAAGAAAATGCTGAAGTGTGTCATAACATGAGCCAAATATGTAAATCCCAATGTATAGGCAAAGATGTCAGTGTTTAGATTGAGAATGGATGAAGAGTTTTCATGCTTTTGTTTTGTTCAGTGGATGTTTAGAACAGTAACTTAAATTCCTGTGTTATTTGTAAGGTAGATGACATTGTGCCATTTAATGGTAAAGCAAGGTGTAGATGTAAGATTCGTATATGTACAAATGATTGCTTTTTTAGTGTTATGGACAGTAGTCACAAAAGTGTTTTTGCACTTTATTCATACATGACAGGCATAACTGTGAGTATTCTTTTGTGCATGATGTGTATGTACATATATGTATAGAAATAGATGCAAATACCATGTACTCATGGTTACATAAATCTACAGATAAAAAGTTAGTGTAAAGATGATGATTATTGAGTGTAATATTCTATATTAAAAGAATAGAAACCTTGCATCCCTAATATTAGGGTCAAAATGGTTTCTACTTCTGTTTAAAGAGTATGACAATATAAGATTAATATAGTGATGCCTGCTTTTGGAAGAACATTGTAGTTCTCCAGTTAATGGGACTAGAATAAAACAGTGAAGAATATAGTGAGTAAAAGACTATGTTGTAGCAGGAAGGTATTGCATAAAAAGATCCTTCAGGTATTTGAGCTGGGTTATTCCACTGAACTTCTGACACTGTAATGTGTATATTAGTGTCTTACAGAAGGTCATTTATTGGGTAATACATTAGAAGTCTGCTCATTTGTGAGACTTCTCAGACCTCCTGGTAGGTGCACTCAAATTATTGAGTTTGTAATCAAACAACTGGATTCTTTCACAGGCAAAATCAGGCTGAAGAGGCCAAAAAGTAACAGGTCCTCCATAGAAGTTTGTGTATAGTTTTTGTGACATTTGATGACATTATCAAGGAAAATTTTAAGGCAAATGAAAAAACCCCAACCTACCAGACTGTATCTTTACATAAAGAAAAATAGGTATTATACTAAAAATATATTTTAAAATACTGATGAAATTAGTTGACTGTATGCTGTGTTATGTATTATTATGCTGTGTTACACCATCCAGACTTTAGAGTGGTTGAAAAAAGAACTTTTAAAATAGACACCATTTTAGGCTTTTATGTAGCAGGGTAAAATGTGAAAAGAATGTATTCATAATATCTTTTTAGGATTAACAGTGGTTTGTTTTAAGTTTTAATATTCTCATAAAAGTTTGAATATTTCAGAAGCTCCCCTGATACATTCATCTCATTCCTGGCAAGATATTTGTAACCTTATAAAAATTTAAGGTGTGGGGTTTTTTTTAAATGAATTGATTTTTCAAACAGAATAGTGTGCATTTTGCAGTATAAAGAAAGTACATTGCCAGTGGGTACATTGCCAGGGCTGAGCAGAGGGGTGGATCCCACCCCTCTGCTCAGCCCTGGTGAGGTCACACCTGGAGTGCTGTGTCCAGTTCTGGGCTCCTCAGCACAAGGGGGACATGGAGGTCCTGGAACAGATCCAGTGGAGGGACACAAAGCTGACCAAGCAACTCTTTCATGAGGAAAGGCTGAGGGAGATGAGCCTGTTCAGCCTCGAGGGGCAACTGAGAGGGGACCTCATCAATGTCTATCAATATCTGAAGGGAGGGTGCCAAGAGGACAGATCCAGGCTCTTCTCAGTGTTATCCAGCAATAGCACAAGAGGCAGTGGGCAGCAGCTGATGCCCAGAAGTTCCACCTGAATATGAGGGAGAACTTCTTTACTGTGCAGGTGACCGAGCACTGGAACTGTTTGCCCAAAGGGGTTGTGGAATCTCCTTCACTGATGATATTCAGGAACTGTCTGGATGCAGTCCTGTGCCATGTGCTCTGGGATGACTACTTGAGTGGGAAGGTTGGACTAGATGACCCCTCTGAGGTCCCTTCCAACCTGACCCATTCTGTGATAAGACAAGAGAGCCCCTCTGAATTTTTACACTGTTCATATGCATACTGACTAATGTCATCCTCTTTTGGGGGTTTGATTTTTTACTTAATAGAAATAGGAAAACCCCATAAATTCCAGACAAAACTTTCTCACAAGAATGGTTCTTTCAAGGGTTTCATGCTGTAAAATCTTCTACTTCACTTTTAGGTCAAATACAAACCTCATTACATTTATAAAGTAAAGTCTGAAAGTCCCACCCTGTTTGAAAGGCTGCATGACTCAGAGCACAAGAGCTTTGCACGTGTTTCCACAGTCCTAGTAGCTAATTTCCTCATGCTTAAATTTTTAGAAGAAAAATATTACTATATTTTACTAATAAGAATTAGTAGTACTTGTTTGTAAATGAAAACATTTATTTCCATGGTGCTTTACTTATTAATTATAACATTTAGGAACTCTGCACTGGCTGTGGAGACACTGAAGCAGCAATGTTTGGTTCGGTTGCTGAGTGTTGCATAGTGGTGCAGTTTATTGGAATCTGCTGTTAGGCTTTTAATATCTCTGCAATACTAGCAGGCTGTTCTTTAGGAACTAATACATTTACACTTTTATTCCATGTCTGCCTAAGCATTCTAGTCTCCGAGCCATACAGGATTCAATATCTTGTGGAAGAACACCACAGGATGATGGTCCCAGAGAGCCTCTGACTCCCTGCATTCCCCTCTTACTCCTGCTTTTGCACATCCCGGTGCTGGGCAGGGGATGCAGCCTAATATGGGGGCTGGGCTGGAACTGGCCACAGGGATCATGTTAATCAAGAGCCATCATCATCACATGCACCCCTTGCTGAATGTCACTATCAGGATCAAACGCTCACAACCTTAAGTGGGGAACGTGCACATTAAACTCACTCTACTAAATGATAGGGGATTTAAACATCACTTTGCCTTTGATTATATAACTCTTTCTCACTCTGTATGGTATATAGCACTTTCTTCCTGAGAGATTGGCCAATATTCAAAAATGTCAATGCCTACACTGCCTCACATGTAAGAGAGCAGATAATCACATTGTGAGGAAAGAAGGCAATGTGTGAGTTGTTAAAAATGTAACCTAATTTCTATTTAATCTTAAACCAAAAGCACTGCAGCAGTATGCACAAGCAGGCCTCTGGATTTTTTTTTCCTATCCAAATGTTAATTAGCATTTGATTTTAAAAGCTTGGGAAACACTGGTTCATATTGGGTACTTCTGTAAGAAAAAAAGTGATGGTAAATCATATAAGAAAAATAAATGGAAGACCTTCTTGGATTTTTGTGTAGTCTTCAGTCAAGTGGCTGGGTCCTACTACAAAGTATAAAAGACTGAGGCAAATTTCAGAATGAACCTTTTCAAAAATCAGAGAGTATTAATTGGGTCTGTATTTTAGTCTCTGTAGATGCTGACTCAAATCATTGTAGGCATAAAATTTTACCAATTACTTCTATGACTATTCCAGTAATCTCAGTATCTGGTTGGGGGCCTGTATACGCATTTTGTCATAAGCTGTTCATGTGCAGACTGTTAAAAGCTACACTAGCAGTGGTTGGAACCTGCCACTTAGAAGGACGAACCAGAGCTGAGTGCTGATCTGATTCCCTTCTGACAAAGAAGCAAGTTACCCTTTGTCAGCTGCTTCACTGCAACTAATTATGTGCCCGAAAGACAGTGCTTAAAAATGAGAGTTTTACCATAAAAGAAAAAGCCACAAGATGAACAGAACTGCAGCATGAAGCAAGGACTTTACTGAGAGGGGTCTAACACTGTTTCTATCCATAATGATTTTTTTTCAGAATGGCAGAGACTCATGGCTTGATGGAGAGATTGGAGAAAGCAGTGACTCGACTTGAATCATTGTTTTCAGATTCACACAGATCTGGTGGAATGGAGTGTGATGGCATCAATGGAGTCAATGGAAGTAAGTATGTTATTTTGAACCATCTCTCTGTTATTAAAAAATTACAAATGTATATTTTTGTCTTCTAAGAGGGAATGCAATCCCACCTCCTACAAATTCTGTATCAAAATAAAGTAATATTTTAAAAAATTTATTTAGAAGTGCCATGTGACAAGCTTAGTAGCATGCACAATTCTTAACTAATATTGCCTTGAAAATGTATGATTTTACTGTTTCTTAAATATACTGTCCATGTCTCAAGCTTTATTACTCTTTCCATTTTAGCAATTATATTTACAATTTATATTGTTGTAAAGGGGAATAACCCAGCTCAAATAGCTGAAGGATCTTTTATTGTAAATAACTCCCCAGGTGGAGATGTCTGCTTGAGCCCAGTTAGCAGAAGAAATGAGACATCCCCTAAATGTGCAGCATAAATATTCCTGTAGAAGTCACCAATATAAACACTGTTGATTTGCGAGCGAGCTCTGAATTTCAGGGTGCAGATCCACTTAATTTGTTTAACATCCTTAATCAAACATGAGTTTGTTTCGAAGCATTTGCTCACTAAAGACTGCTATACATCCATGGCCTTACATTCTTATTTCTTGACCTCTCTGTTTTTTTAAGTGGCTCTCCAAAGCACTACAGTGGAGAATATACTAAAAAAGCTTGTTCTTTGTCTATTGATATCATATCATCAAATCATATTTTTCATGCCTTAATTTTTGTGGTACCTGAAAGTTATAGGCTAAATAACTTTAGATATGTGGTACTTCTAAATATGATGGAATAGAAATGCTCTTTCCTTTCTCCAAAACTTTTTTTTTTTTCATCCAGAACCCCAGCATACATCTCATTATTAGCTTCATGTTCTTTGCTTTCTGTATTTCTGTATTTGCCCTTTCTTGCATTCTCTAGAGAAGAGCACATCCCAGCATGGACTAAGCTGCTGTACAGAAGCTGCAGGACACATGGAAAGTTGCAGGCATCTTTCATTACTGACACAGCAACAAGTGAAGTGTGTGAGCTGCTGTGTTGTCCTCTATGCCAGCTGACACATGTGAGGGAACGTTGTTCCCTACACCCTTGTGTGCCATGGGCCTGCACAATGGCAGCTGCTGTGGAGCAGCTGACTGAGAACAGTGTGTTTCTGTGGCAGGAAAGGAGCATCTTCCAGCAGGCTTCCATGGCAGATGAGTTAGCCAATCACAGAAAGCTTCAGTAAAAAAGTGCTTGCACTCCAGAGAAAACCTAGGCAGCTAGCAAATTGTGGCAAAGTCAGGGAGAAATATGATCCCTATACAAACTGACAAATCAGTCACCACTAGGAATTGTGCAATTCTCAAAGAATTTAGTCATGTAATGAGTCCATTTAGGTGAATCTGTATTTATCTAGAGCACAGTATTGCAGAACAAGGGCTGCTTTCAGAACAGGAGATAACTCACCATACCAAGTACTTCCATGAAAACTGCTCGTATTCTTGACCTGACCTAAGAGCTCAGTCAGATGAAGAGATTCACCCCCCAGGGAACCAGAGCCTGAACGCCCCAACAGATCCCCAGAAGAAACCAACTGAGAAGCCTTGTTGAAGTGTGATTATAAAACACACCCACTGGGAGACTGCAGTAAGAAGCTGAGATGAGCAGCACCATGGGGTGCTTGCCAGGCTGCATGACATCTCCAGGCAGAGCTGTCTCACACAGGGACTCAGGAATTAGCTTTTGCTGGTGCAGTTGAGAAAGTCTTCAGTTTGTGTGACTGGTATGCCTACAGTGCCCCAAACAGCACTCTCTGTGCTTGTGTCACTGTGCCTCTGCAGAGGTTCATGTTGCCACAGACACTGCAAAGGAAACAGTCTTACAGGTCTCTTCTTTGTTATTCTCCTTCAAAACTGTCACTCAAGCCAGAGTGGGACCTTTTTAAAATCTTGAGTTGAAATGGAGGTATATTTCTTTCTGCAACCTTGACCTCTATCCCGTAAAAGACCATTCCATAATCAGAATTATATAAAAAAAATAACCTTGGCTTTTCAATTAGTACATTTCAGAAACAGGGTGGGAGATCTGTACTTTTACTGTTTTCCTAAATGGCATTACAACAGCAGAACTGCAAATAAATCATTCCATTGCTCTGCACAGCCCACAGCAAATTCTGCTAAATGCTTCTGGGAGTGAGCTGCATTGAATAGTAAAAAATAGCATATTTGCTTTCTAGTTCTGCATAGGAGAATTTGGTGAACTGTTATGTAAAACTCTGCTCTAAAAGGAAAACGTTACAATGAATCTTTTGGAAACACGCACAGATTTTGAAAAAGAACATAAATGGGCTTTAGAAAGCATCTCCTCAGCTAAAACCTTTTGTGCATCAGGTCATTTGAGGGGTTTACACACAAACACTTAATATGGAAGAAAGCCCAGAAATTCCTCAGAATTATAGGTGAATGACATCAAGAGAACAAAAGGAGCCTTGAAATCCCACCTAGCTGACTAACTACATTTTCTTTTTCACACAGGCCACTGCAAACTCCAGTTGCCAGAGCCTGTCTTTTATTCTGTCATGGAGCCAGATGACTCTTGTGGAATAAAGAGGGCTTTCATAACTATGAATTTGGACACAATTGTTATATAGTGCCAAAAGGTTAAATCAAATTCTCTGGGGAAAGCCTGGTACCTCTTCAGAGCAATCCTCAGGCTTTATTAATGAGGGAGAGCGGCAGGGAAGAATTTTAACCTTGTTCTCTCAGAGTCTACATATGTCATAGATTCACATGTGTCTCATTCATGCTGGGTCTGGCAAAGGTTCTGAAGCACAGACAAGACATGAGGGAGTAAAGGGAGGTTGGAAAGCATCCAAGGAAAGATAATTTTTGCTATCTTAACAGGTACCACGTAGTGCTGTGTAGAAGCCAGGTGCTTAAGAAACTGAGACTGATCTGCATTTTCTGGTTGTTCACTTAATCAGGAAACTGCTTTGTGTACCACGTAGAAAATAGCAGCTTTATTCCTCTTTTGTAATGTATAGCATACATAAAGTCAATAGGGTATGTTGTCTGGAAGACTTGTTTGAGCTTTCTTTATCCAGTGGCAGTTTCGCAAGATGAGACAACAAAAGGAGGCGATTACAAAGCCATATCTCACTGCATAAATCTACTGTCAACCCATTCCAAGGACTCTGTTACTGGAAATGGAATTAGTTGCTATTAAAAGCCACCAAACATCACAGAGATCTTCAGGAATGGAGTAGTATAAAAATAGTTGTTAAGTACAGTGCAAGTTCTTTTTAGGGGATAATATTTGGTTAAAGTACAATAGAGGATATTTGTTAAGAGAATTAGACTTCTCAGGTCCTTTGAAGGGCTGAGAGATGTTTGTTTTAGCACATGTTATTTTAAGACAAAAGAAGCTTCCCATTACATTATACACCGGAAGTTCTCTTACAGGTTCCTATTCAAGTTCTACCAAGAGCAGGATTTTTTCTCTTCTTTCTATCTAGGACAAAAATAATTTTACATCCTTTTTCACTGATTTCATAAATCAGAAATGAAGTTACAGCAATCTCCTCAGTTTCTATGACACATCTCCTCCATCTGCTACATGTCCTATGTATTATATACTTTATGAACCCATTATAATGGAATGTTCCTCTTCTACAGGCATAGCACCATATGTGGAAGCATTTGATAGGCTGCTGAATGGCAGTGTTGCTGAGTTTCTCAGGTACAGCAAGATTCTTGAAGGTGATGTGAAGACACATGTAAGTATTTACTCAGATTTTCCCATGATGATGGAAATGTACAAGGCTTGGAATCTATATGATCAACCTTGATTTCTGAGTAGAGGAGTATCTTAATAGTAGAACAAACTCTAAGTTATTAATTCTTGTAAGTGATAGCCTGGCACAACACACTGAGTACAGTTGGTTTGGGAACAGCACAGAGTTGTGCGAATTCAAAAGAAGAGATTGCTGCCTTCTACAGCACCAAAGTTAAACACCATAGAATGCAAAATATAGAAATATTCTCAGTCACAAGCAAATTGAATAGCTTTGTTGGCTGCTGATCTCTTTGCAGGACAGGAACACAATTACGAACATGTGCCAACAAATAAGTAGCAAACAACAGGTGGGCCCAAGCAATGATAACTTCCTGTGGTTGTTTTCTAGGCATGTGTATCATCATTCCAATTAAAATAGAGATTTTTTTCTGGTCATTCATTTTTATTACTAAACTAAAACTAAAAATGATTCAGCCATTTAAATGACCTTTTGTTAAAAATATAAGTTGCAGTGAGGAAGTCCTATGTTATCATTTTCATTATGACAATACTTTCTAACCTTATGATCTTAACCTTGTGATCAGCACTTGTGTCGTTTTATTTTTTTAAGCTGGTCTTCCCTAAAATGGGTGGTGATGGAAATGACAAGGGATGGAGTCATCTTACCAACAGCTTACCAATGTAGATTTGGGACAAAAAAAAACCCCAAAAAACCATCCCACATGCAAGAGAGCAGGGGTCAATGCAAGCTGGATCTGAAGGAGTAGATCCATGCCATCAGGCCTTCCTCTGTGTGTACGGTTCCCAGCTGATTGCTGCTGCTGCTCTACATAACAAACACTGTAGCCAGAAAAATGTGCAGTCCTACAAGCTACTGAGATTCATGTTGCAAGGCCAACATAAATATTCTTCAGGACAACCAAAGCAACCAGTCTGCTTTCAGAGAAAGATGACAGGATTATTCTGTGATCTGTGTTTTTTTCCTCTGGTGTTACATGTTCCGGTTTGTAGGACAGAGTTTGTGACCTAGTTAGGCCTAGAAATAGGAGGGAATAAGAAGACCAAGCAGTCCTAGGCAATCTTTGTTTTTCTAAGGAAGTGCTGCACTCCCTTTTTATTTGAAAAAGCCCAGACAATTATACTATAAGCTACGATATATGTACTTTGTTCTTCAGAGAAACTAGGGGAAAATTAATAAATGGGGGTCAGAGGGTTGGAGGAAGAATTACAAACCTAACAGAACAGAGGATTGCTCCCTGGAAAGGATTGATTCTAGCTTGGTTTTTACATTCATTAGACATCATTATTTTGCAGTTGATTTCTTACAGTTTAGATCTGAGTGATACAAAAATAGTCTTCCTACCAATACCAAGCAGGGAAAGGGATTGCAATAAACATTCTAAATTGCTAAACCCTTTTTAATATACACTATCTGTAAATGTTTAAATCATTAAATCAGTAAGTGTATTAATTTATGCATTTGTCACTATTTCTTACTCATAATTGAGTCCATATAAAAGATTATTAATAATTTGTCAGCCAAGTCTGTGGACAGTCCCTAGCATATTGTTGATGATAGTGTAATGCAAGCTGTGATATGGAGTATTTGTTAGTGCTATGAGCTTAGACATTGCATTAGCTTTCTTTACATAAAGAAACTGGTGATTCTGATTGCAGCCTACTAAATATTCTGAAATCTTAGATTCTGCATTTACAACTGTGGTTGCCTTATGCTCATGCTTATCACTGAAGCAACATCTGTGCTTTACCTTAACAAGTGGAACAAGGAGTATTTTTCTTCTGGGTGTCTTATAGACCATGTGTCCTCAGCTTTATACTTGCAGCTGCTGTCTCTTTCACATAATGAGCTGAAGGGAAGGTTGTATTTTATTTCAAAAAACACCTGTTGCCTTGAAAAACCTCACATACCTGATGGACCAGAATGGTAATATGAGAAAAAGAGAGACTTCATATTATGCTAAAGAAATGAGGGATTTAACATGATGTGTTTTGTGCTGATGGCTGTAACGATTGTGTGGTTTGTGTGCCTGGCAAAAGGAAGAATTCAGACACAACTGGCATCTGTTGGGGAGCCTGGTTCCTATTTTTTTCAGCATGCTGTACTCTAAAAAGTCTGTTGAAAGAGAACAAAACAAACAAACCACAAAAAAGAACTAATAGCTAGCTTCTGGCTCTCTTAAACACAGCAGAACAGTGGGCTTTACAAAGATTAGTTTATCAGAGTCCTGCTTAGGCTCAATCTTGAGAGCAAGATATTTCTCGTTAAATTACAGTACATATAGTACATATAGTGGTGAATCTCTGAGGTCAACTGCACTGAAGAAATGAACCACTTTTTAAAATAGAGGGAGAGTGGTTAGGCTTTTACATACTCCATTTAAAGCAAATTACCCTAAACAGCTAAGAGAAGATCATTTCCCTATTCTGTCACTGTGGAATAAAGATCTGGTGATTACGTGGATATTTATATGAAATGCAAAGTCCCCTACAGGCACAGATTTTATGAAACCACTTTCTGCTGTCCATGTCATAACTAGAGCATGTGAGGTCAGTGAAAGAGTGAATGTGGCCAGGACTGCTACCAACCAGCTGTCTTTGTCCTGACATACCAGTGTCTTGGAGACTGTCACCAACCATTACAGATTGTAACAGCCCTGAAGCTGACTCACCATATATGCCAACACCAAAAACTGTCCTTCTGTCAGAATGAGGGAAATTGAAAATCGGGATAAAACAGATTGTGACTCTGCAGCATGGGCCATGAATCCAGCACTGCAGAAAATGTGTTAAGGAAGACAAAGAGCTGCTTGTGGAAGACATAGTGTACCTTTAGATTGTGTCCCAGTGAGGAAGCTGGGTTCAGGCAGGTTTGATGGGCTCTTCATCTTGGCGTAGCAAAGAAACCAAGAAGGCCAAGAAGCAGGTTTTTGTAATGCGTTTATTATTAATTTCTTCACATTATTTTGTTTATGTGCTATCTCAAGTGGTGGAATACTTTGGCTTGAATTTGAGTAATGTACCAGATGAGACATCATGATAGGAAGAGAATGTACTGGTTCTACAAGAGAAGGATAGATAACCTCACAATTCCATATTTTAGTATTTTATGTGGTACAGAGCAGAGCATAATTGCAGCCTTCTGTCAAACACATAAGCTAATACTTGCCTTTTAAAAAATGTTTATTTGTAAAAATCTTTTAACCTCCCAACCCCACCAGTTGAAAGAACAGATTGTCTGTGTGATTCATTTATGTTCCCTCTTCTCTCATCCAAGCTATTTATCTTGGAATGGAAAACTATAAAAATATGGATGCCTTTTCCCTCCTTTCTTCCATCAACTTCCAGCTGCTGAAATGCAGAGCTCAAAACAAAAGCTCAAAGAGCTTGGGACATTCATAAATGAAGTGGTAGGTGGTTCAGTTGCTCCTTATTGGAAGAGGATTTCCATTACATGTGTGACTGCCTGAACAAGGTTATCACCAAGAAGTAAGTAACAGCATATTATCCAATCTGCAGGAGTTCTCTGTGTGCATACACTTGTTTCTTACCATGGTGAGCAGAGGAAGCAGTGTGCACCCCACAAATGTCGTATGCACGTACCCAGAGAATTTCTTTATCTATTACATGATAAAGAAAGCAGTGACGTTTGTCTTCCCAGTAAATTCCACACAAATATAAACAGAGAGCTGAAAGTAGGAGGTATGTTTTATGAGATATATATGCACTTTGCAGAGTGCCACTCTGGTTTGGACTATCAGTGAAGTTAAAAAATCCTACCTTCCTCTTTTTTTTCAAAAGAGTAGTTATGACACATGAAATAGGTAGTTATGACACATGAAATAGCTGCATGTTGTCTTTTCATGTGAGAGATGCTGTAGAAGGAGTCAATGATGTTCATAGTCCAGAACTTTGAGCAGGATGTGCTGCTGTCTGTGATACACCAAAAAAAACCCCACTTTTGCACTTTATCTTAGCTTATCTAAACGCAGTCTATCAAACCCATTATTTGACTGATTCCTCATTCACAAGGCAATTTGCTTACAGGGCAACAGAATGCACAAGTGTACTCTCGTGTTCATCTTTTGTGCTCAGAGGCTGTGCGGTTTTAAGCATTGTGTTGAAAGTTGAATTAGAGCTCAGAGAAGAGGATGATGTCAGCATGCCCAAAGAGAAGCTTGCTGTCAGGCTGCTTTTCCATTTCTGTGAGAGGTATTTTCTGCTACATGGAATAAACACCAAACCAAGGTGCTAGTGCAGGACTGGGGAAAATGGAATACAGAAAAAAAGAATAAAAAGGTAGATTTTTTGGACAGCATACAAAGTGCACTCGACTGAGAGAAAGAGTCTTAGGGTGTAGAAAATGGTAGTGCTGACTACAAAAGGGAAAATAAAATAAAATCATCAGCCTTGGAAATCTGTCAGTATTAAAGTTGATTTTGTAATGCTAATTCAGCTGTGTTTCTCACACTGTATATATACTACAAGATACTTCATAACATGAGCAATAAAGAATGTTCACTTTACTAGGAGAAGAAAGATGGAAATGGAATATATACAGTCTAGCCGAGGGGCTAATTTAGAGGTTAGTTTAGAAAAAACCTGACATTTCTAGGAGTTTTACAACTTTTGATTGCTCTGTTCTAAAGGACATTGCAGTAAATACCACTTGCTTTTCTTATTATTTAAAAAGGCAAGGAAGAGATAAAAGTCAAACAAGTATTGAAAAATCAATGCCATGGTGGCCAGCTGTGGGCCGCCGGGCTTTTAGTTGTGTATTGCTGGCACGAGAAACCTGCACCTGTAAATTCAGGGGGGATAGTGGTGGGAATATATAATGAGAACATTCCATATGGCATTTAGTCAGAAACACAGGAAATCAGAAACACAAACACTCAAGGCTGTCAAGAGTTATTCATAACCTGTTTTCATGAGAGTTCTTCGCATATGGAGCAGCCCGTGACTTAATCCATAAGCAGTTGATTTCAAAGTAGTGCAGTTGATCAGGGACCATTACAGACCATTTTTGACCAAGGTCTAAAACTATTGCCCCCTAAAAAGGATATAATGTGTATATGGTTACTCAGTGCAGTGGGACTTTCTGATCTCCCAAGGATGCTAGAAAAAGATATCAGAATTATTTGAATGGGAAACTTTATATGCAGTGTGAAAACAAAGAAAAATCCATCATGTTTGCTCAAGAAAATGTTAGATAAGTTCCTCTTACAAAAAAAATCTGATCAGGAAGGGTTCTTTAATTGACCAGATGAATTCAGAATAATATTCAGTGTTCAGACTAGATATAAGGTCCATGTTTTACTAATCAATTTACTTAATGAATGGAGCAATTAATCAAGGCATGCATTGCATTTTTGGCCATTTGAAGTCAAAGTCAGAACTGATCATATCCTTTAGCTCATGCCAATTTTGCTATCCCTATACAATTTTTCATTGAAGCCCTTTTAAGAGAATATTTGAGTCAACTGGCAGGAAACCAGTTTTTCTTAGTGGTTTTCCAGGAGAAGCAGTGTACAGATTAGAGGCATAAGAGTTCCACAAGTTGAAAACCACTGTGTCAGCTTAACCAAAAATCATAAGGTGATAAAATTACATGTCTAAAAGAGCGAGCTAAATCACAGATGGCTTTAGATTGTGAACCACCTACACTCAGAGCCACAAATACAGTGTGAGAGTGTCTCCACAAGCCCCTTGCAAAGCCATTGCCTAGGACACTTGCTGGTGTAAAGTCAGGAGAAAACTTACTAGGGGGGATTGAATAAATGGAGTTGGCACAGAGCCAGGGTCCATGAAGAAGCCTTGGTAATTACTTTTCTCTCTGTTTCAAAGAAGTCTAGGATCTAGAGAGCGTATAGGTGACAGTCATCTCAGGTACTCAGCATCACAACTGCTGTGAGGTGTGTGGTTCTCAGAGCAATAATTTCTAGTGAACCACTGCCAAGGTACACTTTCTTGATCCATCAGAAAAACAAAGACAGCATCCTTGCTATTGTCATAAGCTTGAACCTCTTGTGACTGAAGATTCTTTTTACTGGTGCTCATAGTTCTTTTATCTCTGGTGAAGATTTTGAGTTGGAATGGTAACATAATTCAAACCCATTTGTTTCAATCTCAGAAATACACATCCATGCTTTTTTTTCCCCTTTTTTTTTTTTTCTGTTTTGGGACACATGCTTGAATGATGTCATTTGTTGCCACAGGCAAAGTAAGTCTTTTATTAATTTTCAGTCTCATTCTTTCTGAAGAGCACGTGTACACTCTTTTCACTCATCTGCCTCCCCATCCCTGACCTGCTTTTATTTTGCTAGTTGGTTGCAACTGTTTTGAGTGTATAGAAATGCTGGGCTTGGAAACTGAGAAGGCTGTTCATTGTTGTCAGCAAAAATCCAAACAATGAGCTCAGAATCTGGCTCTTCAGTCAGTTTCTAGTAAAAAGGAGTTCAGTGAATAATGAGAATTAAGCCACAAGGGAAACCAGTGTGCGTTTGAATGTTGTTTTAAATAAGCTGGGAGTGCTGTCAGGAGTGATGAGGGTATAATGTGGCCACAAACGTGCGTTGCCTCTTTTTATCCAGTATGAATTGCATGATCAATATGGTCACATTTCTGAATATTGAAGAGTCCATTAGGATAGATTAAACCATGTCACTGTCACTGCTAACTTCTTTTAGTCTACCGACACCCATGAATGGAGCTATGTATTTCCACAATTAATCTGCACTGCAAAGCAGTTTAAGTATTGGTGCAGAGTTTCATAAGTTTAATTATGTGTTTTATCCCAGAGACACAGTAAAAAGATTCATTAAGCATCTTTGTGTAGAACTTTGAAGCTGAGACATTTCTTTCTTGTTGCTTTAATACATGTTCTGTTTTTAAAAACACCTTAGTTCAGATCTGCTTTTAAATCACATCCTTGCCTTTCAGAGAGGCTGAGGCTCCCTCTCCAAGTACATGTAGGCTTTCGTTATTTAGCACCTCTGAAAAGGAAAATATTCTTCAGGTGGGAAGAAATGCTAAAATATTGTTATAGATGTCTGAGCTTTAAGTTTTGAACTGACTTCCATGTTAGCAAATTTTGGTTGGGCACCTGGGATTCTTTCAAGGTGATGAAAGTGGAAGTGAATTTACAAGGAGACAAGTTCTGGCCCTTTAGCCTTTGAGCTGCTTTCAGAGAGCTCAGTGGGACTACTTGCAGAGTGAGGTGGCAATGTCACCAGTTGTCTTGAAGTGCATGAGAAGCAGAACATACAAAAAAGTTTTTTCTATCTAAGAACCTGATTGTCCAAGCTTTTTCTCTAAACGTAATACAATTTCTTAGAAATCAGTGTGTCTTCAGTCTTTATCAGGCAACTTGTCAGACAAAAGTCAAGAGATCAGTTCTTTACAAGGGTGCCAGAGAGAAGCATCTGAACTTCCTAGAACTTGTATTTGTTAAATCAGGCACACATCTAAGGCCTATAAAATTTTAAAGTATTTTCTGAAATTTCCTTTGTGCAGATTTGGACCTTCACTGAGAAGGGCTTCTGGCAGAATAGCTGGTGATAGAGAGGGGGGGCACTTAGCAGCAGCCTCAGGGGTAAAGCAGCCCAGCAGAGAAATAACCAGAGTGCCTGCAACCAGCACAGCAAAAGTGTGTTTGTGCAGATCACAATGAGACCTGCAGGCCCAGAGATCTCTGTGGTTCTCTGATGTGCTGGCTTACATGTGCTCCATGGAGGAAATGTAGGTTTGCTTTTCCTCAGGGAAATGAGTTCTTTCCACAAATAGTTCCTCAACACTAGCAACCAGGTCCTCCAAAGAACTCGGAGCTCAGATGTTCATGGGAAATTAAAAAGGCATCTGAATTTAAAAAACTGTTGATCTTGGTAAAAACAAAGTTTAGACTTCATTACTTCAGTGCATTGTATGCAGTTTCTGTTTATTTGAAGAAGTAATGCACTTTTTCAGAGCTGCGTAATAGCTGCAGGTAACAGGAGAAACTAGAGGCTTCAAAGGGCTGTGAAACTTTAATGTACCCCACTTTCTGTTCTTCAGTGAAATCCTGAGCTGAGCTGGTTTCCCTTTGCCATCACTCTCGGAGAAACCTGCTTGTGTTTTTGTAGGCTAGTCAGGATGAAGAGCTGTAAGAGCTCTCAGGAAGACTGGCCAACTTCCTCCCTGTGCAGGTTGGGGTGCTTTCTGTCTACTCTCCCTAATACAGATTACCAAAAAAAACCCCAAAACCATTTTGTCATTGCATAATATCTGACATGTGATACAATGAATATTCATGTAATGTTTTTACTTAAGTGTATTCCCCCTGGAAAAGCCTCTTACCTCAGGAGTTCTGGTTATTTAACAAAATGGAGGCAGGTCAAATCCCGCTTATCTCTGATTGCTGTTACTCATACCCTAATGCTCATAAAATACAGT
This sequence comes from Serinus canaria, assembly GCF_022539315.1. NCBI lineage: Eukaryota > Metazoa > Chordata > Aves > Passeriformes > Fringillidae > Serinus > Serinus canaria. Next base: position 63,701,074 of record NC_066315.1, read on the forward strand.
GTTGACAGTCTTTGGCTATTAGAAACTCCAGCCAACAATGGTGGCCTGGCATTTTAGTGAGGAAGAGAAGCCATTTGTTCTTATGGTGTTTCTATGCTTGTTTTTAAAATGTTTGGCTCTTTTAATCTGTTGTTTGTTTCTATGGTGATCACTAATGACATATTACAGAGGCAGAAAATGACAGCACAAATCCCACACAGCTGACAAACAATTTTGTGGCTGTGTCTGGTCTATAGAGAAGCACCAGGGACTAGGTGCTTCCATCTAGATCAGGTGCTGCAGTGTGACAATAGCACCCTTTACTTCTACTGATGTGGAGGCCTCTAAACGTAGATCCATGGCTGTGTGCTGTGCAGTGAGATGGCAGGAAATTTCCATCAGGTGACTTGGCCCTTTGCAGAAGTCTACAATGGAAATGGCAAACTTGAATTTTTGAACATTTTCAAAACTGCTCAGAAAAGAAAGATGTTGTAAAACTACCAATACTTTAGTCTGTAAATAGACTACATCTTGAGTAATGAGTGGACTTTTTATTTTTGTACACAATTCTTAATATTTTTTTGTTGGGGGATAGAATATAAGAAAATAAAGATAGTGTAGAAAGTAATCTTACCCCTAAGGAGTTGCAGCTGGGCCAATTATCAAAGATTAGGAACAGGCCTGACTTTAACAGGCCCCAGCTGTAACAATGAGAAGAAGAGTGCTATAAAAGAGTGGGTTGGCCGGTTGAGAAGGGAACTGGAGTCACTTGGCTGCTTTGTGAACAAGAAAGAGTCAGTGCTCTGAAGAGCTACCCATGAGAAACACCAAGAAGGTAAGAAACTTTTGCAATGAGGAGACAGCAGTATGGAACCCCTGTGATACGATGACAACATTTTTCTGTGCTGAATCTTCTGGAATCCCTAGTTATTAGTACAATACATCTGTTTTTGGAACTTCTGTGCAAAAGTTGAAATGAGCAGAGGTCAGGAGACTCATAGATTTTTGGCTGTTGTCAAAGAGATTAATGAAGAATTTGTGAATCTGGAAGAAAAAAAGCAGCCTGAGCTTTAGGAGAGCATCAGCTAAATGTCAATAGCTTTGGTCTGGCCTTGCTTTTCCTCTCTTATGGGTGGCAAAGGTTATTTGAGATGTTCTTGGAGAATATGATCTCCTATTGCTTCACTTGATAGTAATAAGTAGCTGCAGTGGCCCTAAAGCAAAATATTTATATCTGTTTGAAGCAGTGACAGATTAACAAAATAATTGACTGTTTCTGCTACTAATATTAATAAATTAATTAACAAAGCTGACATTTAAATAGTATTCATTATGTTTTAAACTTAACAGTCTCTTGAAATCAATCAGAAAACCACATGTCATTGAAAACTGAGAGAGTTTAGAGGAAATTCTGGAACAATGCAGCAAGCTTTATTGGTGCAAATGATGCTGAACATGTGTAGAAGGCCATTAATGTAAAAACAAATGTTGTGGTTTTTAATATACCTTTTTTCCTGTTCATCTATACAGTTAATGTTTCAGATGGAGAAATAGAATTATTTGGGGTAGATTGTTGCTGCCATTTTATCCGTTTTACATCATTAATTAGCACTGAGAGATCTTAAAGAATGGTATGGTTTGAACTCCACCAGAAGTAAGAGCATTTTAAGTCACAGTGAAGCTTACTAAAAATTAAAGTTAATGAACAGAGATATGAATGCTACTCTGAAACAAGTAATACTGTGCACAGTTACATGACAAAGTGTTTAATATATAAGCATCCAGAGAGACCAGGACCGATACAATTGATAGCACTGATTGGTACTGTACAAGCAGTAGCAATGCTGAGAAATTTCAATAAAGATTCCCTAATATACATGTAGCCATAAAGCCTGAAAAACACCAAAAACCTCAGTATAGGGCACAGCTAATTGGTGGTAGTCAATGTGTCTGTCTGAAAGTAGAAAAGAAAATATCTCAGGTGGTGTCTGGTTCTGTGAAAACCAGTGGCAAATCTCACACTGACTTCAATTTTGACTTGAATTTCAACCCTGTTTTCTGCATGGACCAGTGAGAGAGAGAGGTGACAGGTTTTTTTTTTTTACTTTTCATTTTCCAGAGTAAAAAAGTGCTTTGTTTGTACAACTGCCAGTGACTCTTTAAGGTTTGGTCCAGTTTTTAAAAATCTCTATCAGCCAATTAGCTGTTCAAAATAAATGCTCTCTCTTTCACTAGCCTGGATGGTTTCTATAGCAGCCCCATCTTAACTTAAACTCCATTCTTTTTCCATTTCTTTCCTCTCCCTTCAAGCCAGCAGCCACTTCACCAGTTCACTTTGAACAGGCTTTTGAAAGCAAAATGTAAAAGACAAACTGTGTGTCTCTTCCTCTGGTAGTGCTGTCCCTCTTAGAGAAAGGCTGGGGTCAATGAAGCTCCATCTGTAGTTTTCATTTGCTGAAATGAAAACTACAGTCAGTCACTGTGTCTTTTGCTAGATACAAAGGACTCATAATTATTTCCGCAGAAATTGTGTTTTGAACTCGGGACCACTAAATCCCATTTTTCCCTTGTGTACTCTTTACTATCTAGAACTGTATTTTGATTTACTAATTATCTCTGGTAATGTTAGCATGTATATATAAGCAGATTAGTAATATTGTCCAACAATAGAAGTCCAGTGGATTCTGATATTTACACTGTGCTTTTAAATGCTATGATTTTGAGGAAATACGGTATTAAATACAATAGCATTTTACAGTTTCAATATTATAAGGTCAGTAGGGTATTTTTCTTGACTAGAATTTCATTAGGAAATCTTATGTATGTTTCTCTTATTTCTATTTAGTTTTGTGGTTTTTTTGACTAACTTGATGTAACTTGAGATCTAAGTGCATGTGCCTGTTTGTTCTTGTAGCTTGCTTGGCACATAAATGTTATTTATCTTTATTGGTACTTGGCTACCAGAGTGAAGGTCAGCTTAGATTGAACAGAACATTTAAAATGAGAAAGAGAGGCAGATCCTGAACCTACATGTGCTCTGGAGAGCTGAACCTCAGAAAAGCAAACTGGAGGTTTAAGCTTCAGGTCTAGTGCCTCTACATCTACTCAGTTTAAAACAGTGCAAGTTTGAGTGGAATTTGTACTCATGCTCCTTCAAACAGGTCAGCAGTGTTGTCTTCATTAGAAGACAGAGCCTCTGGCAATTTTTCAAGCAGTGGCTTCTGACAAATACCAGAGTTTGGCATTATGTTATGACAGAGAAGGTTAAACTAGTTGCTGTTTAAAAGATTCTTTCTAAATACATATGATTCCTCCATTAACCTCTGTAGGCTTAACTGAGAAGAGACCAGCCTGTGCTGTTACTGCAGTGGGGACAGAGGGATCACTCACTGTGATCAGCCACAGGTTTCCACAGCCTGGAACTGGGCTGTCATGGCACACATGTCCAACTTCAGCTCTTCCAGCCACATCAGTCACCTGAGTCAGCTGTCAAACAGACCTGAGGTGAAGGATTAAGATGCATTATTCCACACTTTACCAGTGGGGAAATTGGGGTGGTGCATGGAACATCACATGGTCCTGGAATTCATGTCCAAAGTCACAGCCATCTCCTCCAGGCTCTAGGAAAAATTGCTAAGACCAGAGTAGGAAATTCTTTGAGGAATTTGCTTCCATCAAAATATTCACCTTATCTGAGGAATCTGTCTGATGATTGATGTGTCTGTATGTAATCCCAGGAATGCCAAAAGGATTACCCAAAGTTTTCACTTGTCAATTTTCTGTTGCTCCAGAACACGTCCATTTTTGTCTGCCGATAGATGTGCGCAAGTTGGTCGTGTACTCTACTCTGATAAATTTACTCATGATTCCTATACTATTTTTGACACTCAAACTTCATTACTATAGTTGAATACAACTGAAAGAGTTTCAGCTAATTTGTTCTGTGACAGTCTTTTGTCTGAGCCATACAAGCTGTTGAGAAAGATCCTCTCTGGTGTGTTTTCACTCATTAGTCTTTGCTGGTTTTGGTGGGGTGGGGGGGTCTCATGAAAGAGTCACCTCCCTCCAAAATTGTAGCGCTACCTGCTTAGTTATACAGCCTGGCTGCTAAGCACAAGGAGGTAGCATTGAAGTGTCATGTTTGAAAGACTACAAGAAAGAAATGGAATGGTGATAGATTGAGCTAATGCATTCTTAATGAGAAGAAGCTCTTCTTTGTTGCTTTGAAGGGATGTGGGGAAAGAAGTATGGCATGCTCAGAAGCAGTAAAACTCTGAAAGCTGTTTTTAATGCTTTTGCAGGAAGAAGGAACTCACTGTGGCAAAATTCTTATAAAATTCTACTTGTAAAATGCAAATAGTGTGTTAGCATGATCATTTTATTAAGATTTACATTCAGAGGTGGGAGATCTGGCTGCTCTGATCCCTACACAGTTAAAAGCTTTTGGAAGTGGATAAATTTTGGGCACATAGCACAAGCCTTGCAATCAATAAAAGTCTACTAACAGCTGAATGTTTCAAACATCTTATAATAAATTTTGGATTATAAAAAAATGCAAGAAGCCACCATTTAAATGTAGCACAGGTAACTCAAAAGAGTGTTACCTACGGCTTGTGTACACTCAATAGCACAAGATTTCTTAAAGACATTTCCCAGGCATTTTGAGAAAGTGGCTTTGGCCACACTCTGCACTAGAAAAGAAGTAATAGAGTTCTGGAGGAGAGGTGAATCCTGATTCCACATCCAACAGTAGTTTTCACACACATACGAGGCATAGTCAAGGAATGTCAGTCTTTTAGGAACATCAGTGTGTATCATCGAATAATCTGTCTCCAGCTCTGACCAAATTCCAGTGCTTCATCAAAAATAAATGAACAATGGGACAAGAAATCAGTTGTTACTTAGTACTCAGAGTAGAGCAAAAAATCCTCTTCAGCCTCCATAGTGACCACTGAGATCCCAAAAGTGTGTATTTAATGCAGTGTAGACAAAGTGCCAGACAGACGATGGCACTTTTCAAAGCTCATTGATGTTACAGCTCAGTATGTGTTCAGGAACTCAATAAGCAATCATAACTTTCTATATCTAAGGACTCTTTTCTCATGTTTATGATCTGTTTGATCAGCATTTAACGCTCTGTCTTAAAATAATGCTGCTTCTTTGGAGGGATTGGAAGATTCCTTCTGAACTTCACTTTTTGCATTATTGTAAATTTGAGACCACATTTACTCATGGCCCAATTTTCAGACCTGTGATTATGTGCTGACACTACCATTTTCTTCATTCTCTACTATTTGCATTGTCTATGAGAAAGAATTGTCATATTCTTCTACCACTTTCTTGCTAAGAAAAAATAAGTGAAACTTAAATTTTCTTTGTTTTACAGGTAGTCATTGCTTTAAAAATCCAAGTAGCTTGTTTCAGCATCAACTCTGATTAAGCTCATCTTTTTTTTTAACATGGGTAACTGTTAATTCTGTGCACAGAATTCCAGAGGAGATTCTCTCTAATGATACTAACCCTTCTGTAGATCTACTACAAATACTTTGCCACATGCTCTGTAGAACTGCGTACATTCTTTTCACAAAGCCACCTTCCTGGCTTTTATACTTGTATTTTCCAGTTTTCAGTATTTCTATTTAATCAGTTCATATTTACACTGAGAACTATGCATTGTTTTAAAAAGGCACCAGGGAGGATTGCTAAATTTTTTCCAATTCATCTTATCTGTACCAACAAAATTGTCTTACTCTTCTTAAGTGATGATTGAGTCCTTCTTGACTGTGTTCAAACCTCCTAACCTTGGGTTGCCCAAGAATATTAAGAGTGCACACCTAATTCTTGCTCTTATGACACTAAGAAACATATTGATTGCTCCTAAAACTAATCCCTGAGAAACACAACTAGCAACTTTCCTCTTCTCAAGTAACACCATCCGTAATATACATTATTATTGCCTCTGCTTATCAAGCTTCTTATCCAACTGAAAAATTTTAATACTAATTTGTGTCATTTCCACTCAAAGAATGCGTTTGCCATGAGGACCCACAATAAGCATTTTATATGATACCCAGATATACTAGATCTGACACATTATCTTTGTGTAAAAAGTAATGATTTCAATTATAGGTAATCCTGTTGTAATTTCTCCTGCTTTTCATTTCCATGTGTTTTAATCACTTGTTTCAAAGCTGGTTTAAAAGTCAAGCTAACAGTCATGATATCACTTGACATAACTTCCCTCCCTCTTCTTGGGCATATTTGCCCAATCCATCATTGCATATTTCTGACATGTAGTACTATCGCCAAATAATATATATTTCAAATATTTTCTACTTGTGCTTCCATCTGCCAGTGTCTTCAGTAGTCTGAAGAAAAGATAATGTGGACCAAATAATTTGGTCACTGAGCTGTGAATATTTGACTTCCCTTTCAAATAATGTAATTCCTATTGATTTGCCATCATTCTCCTTAGCTACCCTTTCCATATCTTTATGTACATTGACTTCCTTGAAATTGGGGAAGAGCTTGTTATTCAGCAACAGATAATCTATACATCAAAAATAATGTAGACATACCAAACTTGCCCTTCATAGCAGTGTCAGGGCTTTACTTCATTGCTTTGTTTCTTTATTGTTCCAGTAGCTAAAAAAAATACATCTTTGTTTTACTTTCCCATGCAAGGTACAGTTCAAAAAGCCTTTATCCATCATTCCTTTGCTGTTTGTGTTACAGTGCCTGAAAAGAAGTTCTGCTTGACAGTCCGGGCCTCTTCTCACTCTGTGAGGGTTTAGTACTTATTCTTATTATATTGCTTTCATTATTTATTCATTTAGAGACTCTAACCCTTTCCTACAATTTCTCTCTCTTGCCCAGTGCACACAGATTATTTCCATTCTCAGTGTAAATCCATCCTTTCTTTCATTCAAATCATTAAGTTCCTCAGACCAATCATCTTCTTTCATTGATTTTTCTATTTTCTAAAAGTTTGCCTTATACCAAGCCTTAGTTACTGATTTATTTTTATCCATCTTGCAATCTAAGAAGCACTGAATTCATTCATAATTGCTTCCTCCTCAGGAATATCAGTTTTTTTCTCAGCTGTTTTCCAAGGTTCTCCTCACACACACAAAAACCCCCCTAAGCTTAAAATAACCCACACGTTGTTGTTTTATGAATTTCTGTACCCAAAAAAAAGTCATCTGAAATGTCTAAGAATATCTAAACCTTGCTATTATTGATGGTATTTATGTCTCTGGCTGGAAAATTTAGGTTTCCCTTATTATTTATTTCTTTATCTATTTATAGAGATGATTATACCCTTCCAAATCTCAGCGTGTCAGACCATATTATCCCCTTTCCCCAAATACTGTCCAACCTGGGTCTCTTTTACCATCTTCCTTGCAGTGACTTTCATCCTAACAGATTATGTTTTATTCATGCCATCACATTTTAAGATGAATAAACACAATTTAGCTGTTTTACTTTGCAACAACATCAAATTTCCTGACTTTTATGTATTTTAAGTTGCATCCACATGGGTTTGTATATATAATGACCTTGTTTTCTTTTTTGATTGAAAAAACCCCAAGGAAAAACGGCGTGCATTTCCCCACCCTTTCCCCACAAAGTGATTATAAATGTACCTATTCATATTAGGTTAACTTAACAGCATTCGGTTTGGCTTGGTTTGTATTTAGCAATATATATTAGTTATGAATAATTCTTTTCTATACCAGTAAAGCTTTTTCCTAGTCACTACTCCTCCACCTGGATGAGGTAGAGGTGATACTGGAATACTCATTCAAATCAGAGTATATCAATAAGAATGCACAGAAAATGTACAGGGGTCAAATAAACAGAAAAGACCAGAAATTTGAATCTTAGTAAACACCCATGAGTGTAGAGATTTATCACCCATCCAAACTGGTGACACAAAAGCATACTGTCAGGTGCAGCTTTAACCCAAATGTTAAGAGTTCTGTGAGCGGAAAATGCCCAAAAACCTTCAGCCACCATCTCTCACGGCCATCGAGTGTGCCCACAGATCACAGGCAAGGAATGAATTACAGTACAGTCCCTCAGCAAATGTGCCAAGCTCAACTCATCCTGAACAGCCTAAGCTGCAGTTCAACACAAAGCTTGCAGATTGCTGTTCCCAGTGGTAATAAGTTCTTGCTATGCACTTGGGTATAAGCGTCATTATTGAAATGCCTAGACGTACTCTGAAGTGTTAAAATTAAGTCCTCCTGTGACTAAAAGTAGGAATTATAACTAAAAGCCTGCATATCAACTCATTTTATTTCCTGTCTGAAGAAGATAGGGAATTTAACCTTAGGTGTAAAAAAAAAAAAAAAAAAAAAATTTATAGCTAAGCTAGTACTTTAATACATTTCTTCCAGTCATTGTTGCTGTGATTTAGATGAGAAGCAGCAAGGAGGATTTGAGCTGTCACACTTGACTTTCAGCTGCCACAAAGAGGCATTGGAGGTTACAGGCTAAGGTTTAATTTATATTCCTCCTTTTGTTACAGGCAGAGATGGTACGTGCTGCTTTCCAAGCCCAGAGATCATTCTTGCTGTTAGCATCTCAATGTCAAGAGCCTCAAGAGGTAAGGAAAGTGACCTGGAGCTTCAAGAGGCAGTGTATAAAAAAGTCTGTGTTTCCATGTTATTGATCCTGCATCTGCTTTGTTTGTTCCTTTATTTATACAGTGCACTTGGGGGCTTGCTTTTGCTTTTATAAGCATGGTGCTGTAATAATCAGAAAGCCATGGTCCACGGTTAAGAACCTTTTCTGTGATGAACCAATGAATATAAGATCATTGAAGAAAGCAAAGGAGTGTCCACTTTACATTTGTAAGTGGGATCAGTCTTTATCTGGAAGCTGGAAATGCCATGGAATATAATGGCTATTTGTCAGCCCCCCAGGGATGCTACATGGTAGACATTGAAGTCAGGGTATAAGCCAGTGAGAGAAAAACCTATATTAGCCCATACACTCAGTATTCCCCAAACTGAGGTTCAGGTTAGGCCAATTTGGGAGGAAGGGAAAGCATTTTGTCAAGAAAATGAAAAATAAACTTTTATTGAGTTGATTTATATACTTGTTTCAGTGGCAACTGTTTAAATTCTCCCCTCACTAGAAAGCTCAGGGAAGCTGTGGAGTTGTTGTGAATCTCATTTGCAGTTTCTAGAAGGCTCAGGGCCAATAGTACTTTATCATTCCTGGGAACAGCAATCAGTTAGCTCTTCTGTGGGACCACCCTTGAACCTTCCTCCTTGGAGTATGCAGAGAATTAAGTCTTCCCTTGCACAGTCTCATCTTGGCCTTCAGTTCTGCCTTTTTTCACTAGTTCACTGCTCCAAAGTACATCAAAATCCATTTTTGCAAATCAGAACTCTTTGCACATGGTACAATTTATTGAAGTTTTGCTGTCACTATTGTTCTTAGAGGCACAAATTAGAAGTTTTTCTAAACAGTATGTTTTAATGGCAAGGGTGCTTAAGGAAAAGAAAAAAAAAGCCCATAGATATTCAATGTAGACTTCACAGTTACAGGCAAGAAGGGATCAGTTTTTCCAGCTGTCCCTGATCTCAGGGAGTAAAAGTGGGTCATGGCTCACACAGAACAGGCAAAATTCCCATTGGTACAGGCCTTAAGCAGTCATTTATATTGGCTGTGAATACAATTGCACCCAGTGGCCCACAAAATTCTACATGTTCATAGGTAAAATATTCCCTGGTGACCAGCTTCTGATGGCCCGTAATGTAATGCAGTGTTCTGGAGTGTTGGGATTGTCCCAGCTCTGGTACAAGGATAAGCTGTGGGTCCTGTTTTGGCCTCCTGTGCTGATATATTATCAGTAGGATTTTCTCTGCTTTTCCAGTGAGAATGGCAATGGCTTCTCCCTACTCCTACCCTTACAACTTTCTGACCTCATGTCAGAGGTCAAGTTTGAGATTTTTCAACTGTAAAGTTTAGAAATTATTTCAAAATGTCAACAAAACATGCTAAAAGAACAACAAAGAAAAAGTAGAGGTAAGAAGAGATTCTCCAGCAATCTAGAATGATGGTTACAGAACCATTAAGAAAAGCAACAAATAATAAAAATTTTGTCATAAACATCACCAGAGCTGGCCATCCACATGTCTTAGTTGTAAATTATCAGGCTTGCATAGATTTCTGCATCTTGTTGAAGGCAAGAAAAATATACTTTTGTAACTTAACTGTCCTTTAGCACAGAGGAAGTGCCACATAATATGTGTGTACACATCATTCAAAAGTTAAAATACCAGGAATATTACAGACTAAAGTCTCTTTTTATCAGTGAGAGCAAACCCAGTCCAGTTACTTACAGTTTTTTTAAAGACTGTTAACTACACATTTTTATAGACATCAGAACACACACTGTTGTCCATTCCTTTTCTCCTTTTGCATATTTTTTTGCACAGATACACTCAATTATACTATGAACAGATGTGAAAATAATTGAAGGCTGTCTATTCTGTACAAATTGAGTGTTTTTTCCCCACTGCAGAGAGTGATGGTTCCAGGCATTAGGTTTTTTATATCTCCATCACAATGAGGAAAAAACTTTCTATTATAAAGTCACATTGGTTAAGCATTTGAAAAAGCTGGTAATCACTAGCTAACCCAGGAGAAGGAAAGAAATAGGCATCCTGCCCCTGCTCCCCCAGGACCTTATTGCTGTGATGTCATCTTGGCTCTGGTTGTATTTATAGCCTAGAGCCATGGAGTCAGTGTGGAATCCAAACAGGAAAGCTGATCATTAGTGTATCAGAATGCACAGAGTAGAGAAAGGCAAATGAAGATGACAGCATATCTATAAATGCAAGAGAAAAGAGAGTAATTCTGTCATTCAGCTGTCTAGACTGTTTGCTTTATAATGTAAAGCTGTGAATGAGCCAGCGAGTTGCGATTATGGCATAGGAGCTTTGTAGACATTCAGAGACAGCGGTGTGGAGACTGAGGGGATTTACTGAGTTCCTGTCAGGTTGGGATGTCATACATGGTGCCTTTAAAAAAAAAAAAGAGGTAGGGAAGAACGCACTGGGAAAATAAATTAGCTCAGCTCTTGCAGCTTACAAACTAATGAATAAGGAATTCAAACAAAAAGAAAGCTCTAATATCTATAATAATCCTTGGATACTTTTGTGCTCAGCAAAGATAGAAACATATATCATCGAAAAGTGGTATTTTTTTCTTTCTGAAAATGGCAGAGTCATAGAATTAATTTTGCTCTTTAATTCGTGCTATGAGTCACTAGCAAACATTTTCAAACAGTCAAGATTGCTAAAAGTTGCTTTTGTGGAGTTTTGCTTCTTGTTAATAATGCTTTTTTTTTCCCTTTGGAATCTGCTGCAGTGCACAGCCTTTATTATCTGTATATGTGAAAATAGTAGGAGCCAGGAAGGTAATTCCAGCTGGCATACCAATCTAGCATCAACTGCAATAAATTACTTTGCAGAGAGCATGTTCTGTTACTTTTTATGGTCATGTTCTATATTTGTATGTGCAGTGAAAGAGATCACATGACAAAACCACCAGTTGATATTCCTGTTTGTGTATGTCCCAGCTAATGGCTGCTAGATACAGGCTCATTCAGCAAGATAGGATTTTTCAGTTCATCTACTTATGAGAAATTATCTGATGCAAGACTTAAAACATTAAAACAAAAAATGTCTGTTATAAATTGTTTGCTACTATAAATGGTGTCAGAGAATATATGAGTTTATAAAAGAGTGAAAGAAGATGGGAAAATAAATTAGAATTGCTGTAATCTGTGAGAAGTTGTTTAAAAAGATGTTTTCAGACCATATGTTTGCATGTTGCTTGGGCTATTCAGAAGACAGGTTTTAGCATAAACATTCACAAAACATTCTGAAACAGTTTGGATCTGATTTTCTATTTCCCACAGTCTAAGCCAAATACAATTCTGACTGAAATGTGTTTTTTTATTTCATTGCATAATAATTTTAAAAGTTATTAGTGTTCCTGAGCAAATTTATCTGTTTAACAGCTTTTTTTAATTTGCGATCATGAATGCTGATCGCTGCTCAAAGTCACTGCATTAAATTCTTTGTGAATGGTGACTCATATACTGTCTTCTCTTCATGAGTTGTTATATTTCACTTTAAATGTTCAAACAGTTTTAAGAGTTGCTTTGAGGGCTTGAGGAATCCATTGTTCCATACTGAGAACAAATTAATGAGATTATTATTTCTGTGAATCAATATAAACATATGCAGGATGAGTGTGTTCATGGTGAGAAGTACTACAAACAGATTTAAGTGACGGATGCAGTTCAGACTATAAATGATTACGTAATTTCTCATTAGAGAAGAATGCTGAGTTCATATGACTGCTAAAGCTCATGGATTTATTCCTAACATTGTGCAGACAAACATTCCAGTTAAATACCTAGCTTAAATATCCAGATCCTGCACACAGGTGGGAGGAGAGGGGTGGAAAAAAGTGAGAGGTAAAGGAGAGCTTTCCCTTTTTTTCTCAGAAAAGGGAGACCTCACCCCACCTCACAGAAACCCAAGCAACTGTATTTGATTTTTTAGACTTAGAGCCATGAGAACAAGTCCTTCTGTTTTTATTTTTTATAGCTAAGCAAAAAGGAAAAAAAAAATCTATTGTAGGATTAGAATCGTTGTGGCAAAATCTTTGAATAAAGAACTCATTCTCAGGATTTTTATGTAGAAATCAAAAGATGAAGATTCACAGTTCCCTCTTCTCTGTCAGTGTGGGATTGCTCATTTTCTTCTCTTTCTATTTTAAAGTACTTCAATAACAGGACTCCTGGGACTTATTATTCTGCATTCTAGCAGGATTTGTTTTCTAATTACCTTGACTTGCTTATGTCATTCCATTTCCCCCTACTTTTCCTCATGCTTACTGGGATCACCCTTAGTGTTTTCCAAAAATACAAACAGTGGGATACTTCTCACTTTGTTAATTTACTACATTCTTATGCAAAAGAGTTTGGGCTGAATTTCAGTGCCATTCTCTCAGCTGCTTCACTGCTGCTAACCTGCTCCTCTATGTCTAGAAATAGCTTAAGGAAGAATTTAGTTCAATCCTTTTAAGGTCCTCAGGCCTCAATCTCAGAGAAGGTGCCAAGAGTAACACGGACAGGAGCCTGAGAGTCCTGAGCTCGAAAGGGAACCCCTTCCCCCGGTCCTGTTCTCTGAAATCTTGCCAAACTGTTGGCATACTTCTGTTATCTGCAAGCCTACAACTGCATGTGACGTGCGGTCACAGCCACAGGGATGGACCAGCAGTTTCCAGTCACTAACCCACTGCAGTGCAGAGTTCACAGGCTCATTTTTTGATATTGTTGCAAGCTCTTACTCTGTTTCACATACAGATAAGCCCGTGACACCTGTTACCTCATGATTCTGTCTCAAAATCACTCATCTACATTTTATCAGCCTCAAATTCATTGTATTTTCAGTTCATAGAATCGTTTAGGTTGGAAAAGATCTTTAGTGTCACCAATCATAAACCCAGCACTGTCAACTCCACCACTAAACCTTGTTTCCAAGCACTACATTTGCACATCTTTCAAGGATGGTAGCTCAACCTCTTTCCTGGGAAGGTTGTTCCAGTACTTGACAACCCTTTCAGTGAAGAAAATTTTCCTGAACTCCAATCTAAACCTCCCCTGTTGCATCTTGAAGCCATTTTCTTTTTGTCCTGCCACTTGTTACCTGGATGTAGAAACTGACCTCTACCTCACTGCAACTTCCTCTCAGAGAGTGGTAGAGAGCAGTAAGGTCTGTCTGAGCCTCTTTTTCTCCAGGCTAAACACTCCCAGGTCCCTAAATGGCCCCTCATAGGATTCACTCTCTAGATCCTTCACCAGCTTCATTGCCCCTCTCTGGACACACTCCAGCCCCTCAATGTCTTTCTTTTAGTTAACTTCTCTAGGAATCCTTGTCCCATTTCACTTTCTTCACTTGTGTTTGCCAAAACTCCCAGGTCAATAAAAGGTGGATGCATTTGAAATTCACTTTTGCCCCAGGGACAGTGCACTCAGCAGTAACGCGGCCCAGAGACACTTAGGGATCCTGGGAATGCAGAAGGGCCATGATCAGTGCAGCATCACCCAGCATGTACAGAATAGAGGCAGAAATTCACATCAGTGGCAGCTCTAGACTGGCTCACACCAACATCCCCAGGCACAGACTTGCCAGCAATTCACATTTTGTGCAAAAATTAGGTTCCAATAACAAAAGGCTCCTTGCACTTGTGACCTCCAGTGTACCTGTATACTGTGGATCCTCATTTGACATGCCAAGCAATTCTAGGGATCTGCAAGCCTTTACAGGGAATTCTGCCATTTGTAACATAATGTCCAAAAATTACCAGAATAGCTTTCAGTCCCTGCAGCAATGTTCATATTCAAACTGTGCCATGTGAGACCCTATGAGATAAGCTGATAGGACAGTCCTTCTCCCATTAAGTACCATATTCTTTATTTCTGGTACTAGTAACAAACCAATACTCTCCTTTCTCTGTGTTACACAATTCTTTCCTGGGTTTTATTCACATAACCTTCTAAAAAGGAAAGCACTGGAGGTACAGATGACTGAAAAGCAGGGCTTTTTGATTCACAAGTTAGTTAATTATTTTCTTTTTTTTCAAATTTTACTTTGGTCTAAAGCAGACCACATTTGTGAATTCCCAAAGTTATGTCAATTCCAGGACTGCTCAATGAACTGGACAGGCTAACAGTTTGGCCAAAGATGGAAACTTGCAATATCTAATATCTCTTTCACGGGACTTGCCCCATGAAAGGTGGTTGCTCTTAGCAAAGATTCATAGGATCTCAGATGTTGTGAATAAAGAAACTGTGGCTTAACAGAATCTCCTTGCTACCTAGAATGCCCCAGACCCCACTGACATGGACTATAATCACACCAGCAGGATTTAGGAGTCGTAAATCAAAAAGTTAAAAGCAGTTTATTAGTGTAATTGTTCTTGTTGATTAATTGTGGGGTGTAGCCTGTGTGCTAAAGCAGGAGGACCCTTTCTTGTTGAAAATGCTGCCCACAGAAAGCTCTAGTGGACAAGAATACAACACACAGAACATTCAAGTCAATTTAAAACCAACCAGTCCCAGCCAAAGGCAGACTGCACTGCTGTAAACTGATGCATGCAGGTTGTATCAGGCCCTGGATTTCTCCACTGGTTGGAAGTGATTTGTCTTTCACATTCCTCTCCATTTGCCCTGCCTCAGAGTTTATATTTTAAAATAAACCCACAAATGACTAAAGTAGTAATTTGTCATGTGGGGTTGTGGGTTGGTATTCCCTGTTTTTTTCCCCACAAAGGACAAAACTGCTACAGCTGATATTGGCTGTTAGACTGAGAATTTTTGTGCAATCTAAGAGGAATAACAGCCAAATACCAATTAAGTCACTTTGGAAGCACACAAATGTGTCTAAGCTTCTGTGCTGATGAAGCTGACCAGACAGTTATGCAGGTTTGTCTCTCTGTGTCATAGTCCTGCTGCTGCACAGCAGCGAGTGGAAGTGGCAAAACCTGTACTGTTGACCAACACATCAAATACTTGTTACACCGCTATGTTGAAGATTTACATTCTAAGAAAACAAGGCCATAATAAATTAATGTCTTTCTTCAGTTAGGTAGGAGGTGAGGTTTGAACCCTGAAAATATCACAATACTAGAGGGACATGAATGTAATGATTGCAGAGAAAAATCTCAATTGTGGTCTCTACTGCCAGTCAGAAAATAGTTTCAGAGAAAACACTGGATTAAGGGGGAGCAGGGTAAAAAAAAAAATTATATATACTTGAATAAGTAGGTTATTTCTCAGCCTAATCTGAACACTGATTCCATCCAGGTTATTAATAAAGAGTTAAAGAAAAACACAGTCCTTTCTTAAACTGCATAACTACCAAAAAAAGTACAAACTTAAAGTCTTCTTTACAGATTTTGAAAATACAAAAAATGGGAAATTACAGTTAATTGGAAACTGTTTCAGTCTAGAATCACAGCTACTCATAGCAGAAATGCATCTCACTGGTGATCTTATTCCTCTGGAAACAGGATGGGCCTTCTGCTCATCATCTTTAAACTGTCAAGGGATGAATGTTGTGTAAGGTATTTTTCTAGGCTCTCTCAGCAGGAATGGCCAGCACCTCTAGAGTCCATTTCTTCACATCTATTAATGTCTTCTAACATATAATCATCTAATATCTATTAATGTTTGCAAATAATTCCTCAGGGATATTTCTTTCCTCATTTACAGTAGAAGGAATCAAGTCTCAGCTGAGACCAGATGCTTGCCTGTTAAATGGTTAGAACTGAGTGTGGTGGTTGCTATCCATGGCATTTTTCATCCCTTGAAAGGATGAAATATGGGATGGGACTGTACTAGGCTGTTTGCAGAGGTAATGGCTGTGTCTATGTTAGTGTTTTACTCACTGTGGAACTGTATTTCTCCTTCGAATCAGCCCCGTTTACTATGTCATGTTTCTCATTATAGAGCAGCCTAAGGTGTAGAAAGAGGGTATCTTTCTGATGAAGTTAAGTGGAAGATCCACTCCCAGGCTACATCTAAACCCCAATTTACAGGTAGTCCCAAACAGCACCTCCCTTACATGCATACTGTGAATGTTGGAGCCTCAGCACCAACTCGTTTGCTCTGCAGAACCATTCCTCTTAGGCTGCACTGCTTGCCAGTGCATACAAAGATACCTGATTCAGATCAACTCTGTGTTTCAAACTTGCCTCTTAAAAATACAAAGCAATTATGATGGAGATTTTATTTAAGTATGAAGGAGAAACTAACAGAACTGTACACCATGGAATAAAGGTTGTACTCATGCTGTTCGGGTTGCAGCTGAGTAAAAGGAAGGGGCTGTTGATTCCAGATTCTCTAAGTTTTCTTTTGTTGCTCCTACGCCAAAGGTTTTCATGCCCTCATTTTGCATAACTGAAAAGGGTATTTGTTCTCTTGACGTGTTTTTTTCATAATAGATCAGATTGATTCAAACACTGTAATAGTGAGGTCTGAGTTGTGTTGCCACTCATCAACATAAAAATCTTTTGTAAACAATCTCACCCCTCAAAACCATGTAAGATTTGCTTAAAAATACAAAAGATCTTTAAAACTAAAGTTTTGATTTATCTGCTGTGTTTTGTGCCTTTGTCATTCATGCTGGCAGGTTTCTGGACAACAGTGGTCCTGAGAAAATACCCATTTTCCCAAATTAAAGCTGAGATTTTCAAGTAATCACTGACTCAAGCAGCCAAAATTTAAGCAAACCATTCAGTTTAATGTGACTTTACAGGCAGATTTCAAACATCACAAACCCCAAAACTTTGGCCTTTCTCCTGAACTAAGTATCCCTGTCTACCAGTCCTATTAAGCCTGTCACCTGGGGAATTTCTTGTGTGGGTAATGCAAATAATGTGAGGGAAAAGAAATTCTGTGTCATGTGGTCTGTTGGAGTACTGGTATTCCATGTCATTTTATGAGACTGGGCTGAGACAGTTAAGTGTCTGAAGCCAAAACCTAAGGCAGTTCTTTTGCATGCTGGAACTTCTTTGGAGTGTTTTGACTAATTGTGGCAATAGTCTTACTACTCTTGATTTTCTAATAAGAATTATAAAATATTATAAGTTGTCTGGTTGTCTAGTTATTTGTGTTTAAAGCGACAATCTGGTTTTAATCATTATTTAAAAAGGAAAAAAGGATATTGGAATTACTTCTGATATTACTTCTGATACTACTGATGGTCAGTTGTGCCCTTGTTGCATTTTTAAGCATTTCAGCAAAACTGATATTATAATAGGAATGGTGTTTATAAAGAGACTCTTAAATTTCTGTTAAACAACTGTGCTGTGTCTTAAATGACAAGAAATTGTATCTAGCACATGCCAAAGGCATGCTGAAGATTTTTCGAACAGTTCTGATTCATCTCCTGGAATTCCCTTTTCTTACAGATACAATATAGACATTAATTTTATTAAGTCAGCTGTTTTAATATTCATTGCAATAAAGAGGTTATTCTTCTAGAGCCCTCAGCACAACTGTTTCGGCATTGTAAAGCCAAACAAGACTGATTACTGCCAGAATTAATGAGCCTTTCTATACTCATATGCCATATACACTGTAATTCATCTGCAGTTTAATCACTAACTAAAAATTTAGAACTGAGACAGAACTCAATTCAGTGATTCCTTGCAGGCTGTGTTCCTGTGTCAAACCCTCACACAGAAACTTGGAAGACAAGAAGCTTCCACAAACACACATATTTTGTGCAGCCATTGCAGAAGAGGATGAGTGCAGAGTGAACGGGAAGCAGATTGTGCTGCTCTGCCAAGGCCTCTCACATGGGACAGAGCTGAGAAAAGCCTCAAGCCCACTCTGGCGTCACTGCAGTGCCAAGAGAATGATTACTTTGAGAAATTTTCCTTAGCAATATATTTCATCTTTAAAGCTTGCACTGGTTCTGTGAAATTAAATAAATCCACTACATTTTTATAAACATTTCTTATAAATATGTAATCACTGGGTAGATTAGGTCTTGTGTTTTGAGGGACAGAAATAATCTCTGTGCCACTGACAGAAGATCCTCAGAAAAGTGGCTGAGAGCTTTTCCAGAAGGAATAGGAGGAGGTATGGGTCATTGTGGGTCATTCAGAGAAATGTTTGACCATAAGTTTGCCTTCTTATCTATAGAAATCAAAGTATTCTACAAAATAAAACAGCTATGTTAACACTATTTCATATCTAGGAAATAAAAGCACAGAAAGCTAACCCAGCTTTCCTGAAACCTGATGAAATTTGGTGGGAGAGCTGCAAAGAGAACCCTCATTTAAGGACTCCCACTTCTGTGCACTATCCACAGAAATGTGCTGCCTCCCAGTGCTGTCTAGATACACCAGGCATCTGTGGAGCTGTATTTTTAGGCCTGATATTCTCTTTGTCTGGAACTGGGCCATGAAGATTCACAGTAAGCTCAGGACTGTAAATATCCCTCAGACTTTATGGGAGGAAAACTGGCATAATATCAAAGCAGAACAAGCACTTTCTTAAATTTCAGTTTTCTTAACTACTGTCATACTTGAAAGATTTCCCTGAAAAATAAGAAAATACCCAAGCTGCAGCATGTTGTAAACAAGCAAAAATTAGAAAGGAGAATTTCTGCAGACTTTATCATGTTATGGCAACAAGATCATGTTTTCAGAACTACAAATCATGGAGGTTTCAGGGCTTTTTCAGACTTTTGCTGGTCATTAAGTCATCAACAAAAAATCTTTTTATTTCACAGTAATACTGTAAATATTTGTTTTCTCCCAACCCATTTTGTTGTAGGGAAGATAACATGTCCCCATGTATTTCTGATGCATAGACCTTTCTCAAAATTACTCTGCCACTAAAATGTTCAGGCTTTGTAGGTAGATCAAAATACTTTTCAAAATGCACAACCTCTTTTTGGCATGTTTTTGAAGTGTCTTTGACCTGTGCTGATCTGTAGCAAACTTGCTTATTCTAAGGTGAAATAAAATTCTCTAATGCTGAAGTCTTCAGGAAAGGTGAAAAGAAAAACCTTAAAATGGCAGAGGTCAAGCAGGACATATGTGCCCATTATTTTGCGTGTGTCATGGTAACATTAGTCCTCAAGATCATGAGGATTAGTTGTCTCCAGCAAGCACATCACAAATAGTCCTGGAAAAGGTGAGAAAAAATGCAGAGTTCTGCTGCAATCCTGAGTGATTTCCAAGTGAAGTGCCAGGGAGGATCAGAATGGTGCACTGTCTTTGGTGGGACATTGTATGGGTTTGGTGAGCGTACTTTTGTAATATTAGAGGGTTGCAAGGTACAGCAGTTGTTTTGCCTGTAAACTGATGATTCCATGTCCCTCAATCTGCTGTTTCCTCGGTGGAAGAATTTTTCCCAGTGAATTAGTGCTCTAAATTAGTTTTTCTGAGACACTGGACCAGTGTGATTAGCATTCACTTTGCACAGGAAAGATCTTGGATAGCTTCTGCATTCATTTTGCTTTTCTCTTCACTCCAGACACTATTCCTTCCACTCAGCAGTCATTCCCATGGATACCATTCGTTTCTGATTAACTCAGGAGAACTTCCCCAAACCATGGCTTGCAGGCAGCATTTCCCATGAAATCCTCCCACATCACTTGAAGCCAAAACATTAAAATGTATCAAGAAGGACAGGTAAAATTGATCTTGCCTACAGTGTATTACTTTCTCAGTCTTGTTGCCAGATGGTAACAGGCAACTAACAAGTAGTTTGTGTTTCTTGTAAAAAACAACTTGGTTAATAACATGAAAAACTCAAGCATCTGAAGAAGTTCCAGGGATATCAGAGGAAAATGACAATTATTCTGCTAACTCTGAGCCATGGGGTTGATATTGGTCTTAATCTGGGCAGCATGTGAAAATGCTGCCAGTGCTGAGAACAATTTTTGCTACAACAAATTATTAATACTTAATGTCTGTGCATTTTATCACTGCAACTATAGGAGGGTAATTAAACTGTTGCTGTAATGTAGAAATTTATTATGGCCTTTCTTTATGGATGTTAAATCACATGGCAAGGAAGACAATATTAAACCAGATGGTGCTTTTGGACCACCCACTGTTAACAGCAGTTCCCTTCCCTTCCCTTCCCTTCCCTTCCCTTCCCTTCCCTTCCCTTCCCTTCCCTTCCCTTCCCTTCCCTTCCCTTCCCTTCCCTTCCTTCCCTTCCCTTCCCTTCCCTTCCCTCCCTTCCCTTCCCTTCCCTTCCTTCCCTTCCCTTCCCTTCCCTTCCCTTCCCTTCCCTTCCCTTCCCTTCCCTTCCTTCCCTTCCCTTCCCTTCCCTTCCCTTCCCTTCCCTTCCCTTCCCTTCCCTTCCCTTCCCTTCCCTTCCCTTCCCTTCCCTTCCCTTCCCTTCCCTTCCCTTCTTCCCTTCCCTTCCCTCCTCTCCCCTCCTCTCCCCTCCTCTCCCGTCCCCTCTCCTTCCCTCCCCTCTCCTTCCCTCTTTTTTTACAGAATGAGGTGGCAATGCTTCTCAAGCCAATATCAGAGAAGATTCAGGAAATCCAGAACTTCAGAGAAAGGAACAGAGGAAGTAAAATGTTCAACCACCTGTCAGCTGTCAGTGAGAGCATCCCTGCCCTTGGGTGGATAGCAGTGGTGAGTGACACATGGTATGGTTGGGAGGTCTGTTAAGAAGCTTCTAGATGGTGCAGCCCAGGATAGTTCCAAATCTTGCAGAGCTCTGCAGTCACATCTATATAGTTCTTCAGTCTACTACACCCAAGAAGGTAATAAACCTGGTATGTCAGGGGAGGTATCTGACTAATGTTTTACTTCCTTTCTCCTTCTGTTGTTTCCTGCTACCATGGGGTGATGGTCCTAGTCTCCTAAACCAGGCCCTTATGTCAAGGAGATGAATGATGCTGCTACCTTTTATACTAACAGGGTATTAAAGGACTACAAGAACAGGTATGTTGCCAAGCTCCAGTATCAACTAGCCAGAGAACCGAGCATTAACCATACCAGTAGGGTTCACAGTGCTATCACGGGAAGTGTTTTGTAAACTAAAAAGCATTTGATGAATCCTTCTTGCAGTAGTATAGTTTCCCTTCCTCACCTCTGACCTGCAGCATGCTGCGGTGAGAATGGTGTCAGCAGTGCTGGTTTTCATCCTCTGCGCATTTTAAGATTATTTTTAATTTTTCTGGCATTCCAGCATCATGAGCTTATATGCAAATGCCTGTTTACATAGTGATGTGCGGCTAGCTGGCTGCTGTGCATCCTCCTCTGATTTGTGCTCTCATACTGTTGCTCTTCTTGCTCTTGGCTTGCAAATGTGTATGTAGGTGGTAGATAGAGACAGATTCAAATTCCATAGCTCCTAATTTGATTTTTCTCTGTACCACTTCACTATTCTTAAAGACCACAAGGAATTCACAAAAAAAGTTCCATAAATTATATCTGTGAACTGATGGAGTAAGATAGAAAAATTCAGGTCCTTCTTACGCACTCTTCGAAAAGTCATGTATTAAATCCTGCTGACTTGATGCTTTTGAAGGCCAGATTTTGACTCTTGATTTTTATATCCCAGTGAAGAATAAAAATTCAATTTGCTATTGAATTTTTCCTCTTTAGTGAGGAGAAGGTTTTAAATATTAAAACCTTTCACATGTACTTATGTTTCTTGAATATGTATAAATATAAATTATATGCTATATATAGTATGTTATTTTATATATATTATATCTTATTCCTAAAGCCTGAGTTCACCTACTGAAGGTAGTAATTGATGCTGGGGTAACTGATGATTTTTACAACATAGCATCAGTATTTACACTGGAGAAAAAAAAAAGTCTCATGTAATGGTATAAATGGAGTACATTACTTAGGTATTTAATTCTTCCTTTAATGAGGAATTCTTTTCCTGTTTTTCACTGAATCAGACCACAGTGTCTTCCAAAGTATGGAAGGCTCTCCCTTGACTTCAGCAGGCTTTGGATTAAACCTGTTGACCCAGGTCCTCCGCATTATTAAGGATAAAATTCCAAAGGAAATAAATAGAAGGTAGACACACAAATCCTTGTAAGCAATCACTATTCACTAATAATTTGTTATAAATATGGTTATAACTATAACTTGTTCATCTTACAAGCAACTTCTCTCTACATATTTCCTGGTTTCATTTATGAGTCCCATTGAAGGACTAACAATAAAGATTCTAAAGCCAACTTGTGACTTGTTCTTTAAAAATTCTTCATGTATAAATATTTCAGTCTGATGACTGTAACATGACCCACTATTGCCCTGGCCATATTTGAACATGGCAGCCAGAATATCTTACAGAATCCATGGATATTTAATTTTCTAAAGTTCAGCACCTTGAAACTATGTCTAGGTACTGCTGCACAGCTCAATGTGTCTTTAGTGCTTTTTCACTTGACTTTGAGCCTGAGAAGAATGGTGACACAAATTTCTAGCAGGAAGCACTCTCTGCTAGAGGCATCCTTTGCTCTTGTTTGTCCTCTAGAAGGATCTAGAAGCTTTCCAATGTAGTAGCTTCAATTTTTGCAGCACTGGGCTGGTTGGCCGCCTGCTAACTGATTTGTCCATGGCTTTAAGGCAGTCACTGGGTTTTATCTGCTTTAAGCAAGAGCAGCACTGCTCTCTGGTTTTGAGTACATTCACACATAAATATTGCTTCTTTTTCTATAGTGACACACGCCATGTTGATTGGGTGAAGTCATATCTGAACATCTGGTCTGAGCTTCAAGCTTATATCAAAGAGCATCACACCACAGGTCTCACCTGGAGTAAAACTGTAAGTACTCTTTCTTTCTTCAAGAAGAACCATAAAAAGCCAGTAACCTGTTCGTCCTTTAATGTGGATCATTAGCTCAGGAAAAATAAATATCTATGCCAGGAGCAGAAGCCATAGTCTGTGGATTTCCCAACCAAGCCAATGAATGTTTGAAATATAAATGGAGATATTCAGGCCATTGTGGTAAAGGTTTGGAGGAAGAGAAAATAATTACTTGGGATTATTATAGCCATAACCCTCAGCTGCAGATGGTAAAGAGAGGCAGACACAGTTCTCCATGCCTGTAGAAGGTAGGAACAAGACAAAATGCAAAAAATTGAAGGACATGTCAGACCAAAGGAAAACTGAGGGAGCATGTCATGGAAAGAAGAAGGGTGGTGGAAAGAATCTGAACAAAGAGAGGGATTTAATAACAGGGAAGACAAAGACAAGGGATACATAATTTTGTAGATGGATAGCTTTATAAAACTATTATTTTAGACATACAGAAATATCTTCTGGAAACAGAGTAAATTTAACTGCGTACCTAATTATTTGTGCTCCTTATATAACATGCTTCAATGTGTTACATCTGAGATGATACAAATGAATATTTTTCTCTAAGAGAGGTATAAAAATGAAAAATTAATTTTATGTTGGGTATAAATGTAAGAGTTTATGCCCACCATCTACATTGATACAGTGTTCTATTTTACTTTAATAATGTGCTCGTATTTATCATCCGATTAGGAGAACCGCTGAAATATATTAAAAATGTAATCAGCTTGCTCTTTACTGATACCATCTCCTAAACCTACCATATACTTGCACATGCAGTCTTTCACACCAAATTTATAATTTCTTAGGTGTACACAAATATTATTTTTAATTGAATGACTATTCAGAGGACTAATACAGGTCACTGTTTAGTTCTCAAAACAAACAATTTTAAGAACTTGGGAACATAGGGAAGTGAAGTAGAACTTTCAAGTTAATGGCCTTCCAATCAACACCATTCTGTGATTCTATGAAGTGTAGCTTAAGATGGAATAAGAGCTGCAACACCTTTCCTGTGAAGACAGGCTAAGAGAGTTGGGATTTTTTTCAGCCTGGAGAAGAGAGGCTTCATAGAAACCTTTTTGTGACCTTGCAGTATATAAAGTGGGCTTGTGAGAAAGACTGAAAAAGACATTACCAAGGCTTGTAATGACAGGACAGGGGGTAATAGTTTTAAAATGAAAGACTGAATATAAAGAAGAAATTCTTTATTTTGAGGGTGATGAGACATTGGAACAGGTTGCCCAGAGAAGCTGTAGATGCCCCATCCTTGGAAGTGTTCAAGGCCAGGTTGGGTGGGACTCTGATCAATGTGGTCTATGAAAGGTGTCCCTGCCCATGGCAGGGGTTTGGAACAGGATGATCTTTAAGATCTCTTCCAATCCAAACCTTCCCCTGATTCTATAGTACCTGG
This sequence comes from Serinus canaria, assembly GCF_022539315.1. Lineage (NCBI taxonomy): Eukaryota > Metazoa > Chordata > Aves > Passeriformes > Fringillidae > Serinus > Serinus canaria. The sequence goes on from NC_066315.1 coordinate 63,725,874, forward strand.
AAAAGTTGCTTTCTCTCTCCCTCAATGGAGGTTATAACCATGTAAGATATTGTAGGTTACTTGTATTCAGCACAGGCTGCAGCTTTCTCTTCATACCCTTCGTGAGATATTGTACAAGGCCTTTCAATTCTCAAGTATTTGACTGCAGGTTCAAACACAGGAGAAAACCATGATCTGCATGTACATCTTAGTCTGAAGCAATGCAAAATGCTTGAACAGGATAAATTAGAAGACTGTAATTATTAGCTACGTTGTAGGTTTCTGTAGTAAAAAAATTAAATATTAAACATGATCCCTTTATTTAGTACAAAATTTCACACTTCTTACATCCTCTTCTGTTATATCAGTGAACGTGAGAAGACCTAATGATTTCTAAATTATTATTACATAAGGAAAAGGAATTGTAGTACCCCATTAGCTGAATTAGCCTGAGAATCTGGGACATAATTCATTCTGTTAATACAGAAAAAGAATAATCTTCACCTTTAATGGAACTTCACAAATATGGATATAGTGTTAAAAGGTAAAGGTTTGTACAGCCATTTGATCAAACAGGAGAAGCTCTCAATGCTGGTGAGTACCGGTAGTCTTACTCAGAAGGGTAGCTGTTGCACATTATGTTTGACTGATCCTAAAACCAATACCTCAGCCATTGTGTCTTTATATTTCTCTGTCTTCAACTGTCCAAGAAATTGCTGAAATCTAGGTGTGACTTGTTTATTTATATTAAGCATAGTTTCCTGCCAACTGTGCTCATTCCATCATGAGTGATGAGCCCATCCCTGCATGTGAAGTACTGATTTCACTTCACTTTGGATATCACTCATATCTGGAAGTTGTCCTGGAAGTATGCTTCATTTAAATTATCCTTTATGTGATACAAGTCTGAAAGATTAAATTGCAGACTCATTTTTATGGATGTATATATTTTTTTAAGTTTTACTAAATGTGCATGTAAGAAAATTAGAATCCAGTAAGTTAGCAGGTTGTTTAAATCACTTAAATGTTATTTAAATATTTCTATGAAGCTTGGCAACAAATCCATTCCAGAAAGTAATGAGTTCCTTAAGTGATAATTTCATTTTTGTTATACATTTTAAAGTGAGAATGGAAGTCACAGATTCACATTGTGTGAAGTTAAGCATTAAGGTCTGCAGAATCAGACAAAAAATGTGACATATATAAAGGCTGTAGATATATTCCAGACACAGTTGTTAATCATTGCACACAGCAGCTTCCACTTACATGCATAAAAGGAAAAAAGGAAAAAGCAGTAGTTTGGCAAGGCGTTAATAAAGTGGAATGTTTATGAGAGGTAGACATTGGTGTAAAAAAGGTATTTTATTATAGAGGGGGAGAGAGAGAAATGTCTTGGGGCATGTAAGTACAGATTTCAAAGTGTATTATGCCAATAATTTACCCTTCATATCTGCAGAAGTCAACAAAGCAATGCATGAAGTTTCTGTAAAAAGCTCTGAAGTAGCACATTTGTATATTTCTAAAGAGAGTGAAGAGTCAGGATGAATATTAACTATTTCTTCTCTCCCAGCTGTATTGTCAATGCTTGAATTCTAACAAAACCCCAGGAGCATAAGCCTAAATCAGAGGATTTCCTATGCTTGCGTTTCCAAAAAGGGGACAGGATTTTTGAGTTGACCCACTAAGCTATGGGTGCTGTATACTGTGGTGTGCACATTTGTGTGCATGCAATATCCCAAAGCTGTGCCATTTCCAGCCCCCCCACCAAGCTGCACAGGGCAGCTGCAGCCAGCCTTGTAACAGATCACTAGTACATCCTGGAACAGCGTTCCTGGCTCTGGCAGCCGGCATACAGGCATACACTTCAGAGGAAAGAGAAACGTCTTAATAAATTAGAAGACAGACACAAAGGGTTGAAATAATGTTCAAGCAGTCACTTCTGACAATAACACTTATCTCTCTCTGCTTTATAAAAAGTTTGTGATAAAAACAGATGTTCATGGATTTTTGGATCTAACACAGTTCTGTCTTGCTTTGGTTCTGCCAAGTTGTGTGAAAATATTTTACTTATTAAGGGCACTCTATTGAAATGTGTGACTGTGTGAGGAGAAAGCCAAGAAAATAGTGAAGAATATAGTGTATTTAAGAATACACATAGAAGGAAATAGTGTAGTTAAGAACCTTTAGACTTTTGTGCATCTGAACCTGTTTTTCTCCTCATGTGGAGTGGTAGTACAGAACTGGACTGGACTGTGTAAATTGTCATTTCCATCATGACATTGTAAAGGCATGATGGATATGGTTAGGATATTTGATAGTATTGTGCTCACAGAACAAAAGTAGGTATCTAATGTATGTTTGTGAGCAGGATTGTCCCAGAGAGTAAAAAGTTCTGTGTATTTCAACATAATCTGAATTAGTCATTTTCATTCATTGATTGTGCCTATGGCAGAGAAAATATGCTTGTCAGTGCAAGCCAGATGAATCTACAGTATTTCCTTAAAAGTGTAATTTTGTAGTTCATTATCTTGGATGTAAATTGTCCTGCCTCCTACACCCTGTGCTGAGTGGCCATTCACTATACTCACTACATCTCAATTTAGCTATCTTGACAATGGGGACAATAAGCAATTACCGGCCTAATGGAGATTTGTTTTAATTTTCTACCAGATATGACATTCTTAGATGTCAGTGAGTCTTTCACTGTGTTGTCACAGTGAAATATTTTAAGTGCCCAGGGTAGCATTTTACCTATGCAGTAATTGTCATTTTTGCTTGCTACAGCTTTCTGTCTTTAACAAGCAATCCACAACTGTAATAGTGACCTGTCCTTTTTCAGTTCTTTCTGATAAAGAGCAAGTGCCTTTTTTTCTTTTTTTTTCTTTTTTTTCTTAAGAAGGGATTCTGTTGAAGCATGCCTCTTTCTACCCTCCACTTCTTTTTGGTGATGTGAATAAATGAACAGCTGTAATATAAGCTCACAAGAATGCCTAATGAAAAGTTTGTTTGCTACAAGGCCTGCATGAGTAATTTGGGGGAAGTGAATCTTCTGCTCCTATTTCTGTAGGTTAACCTTGCAGCAAGAAAACAACCAGTAATAATAAGAGACTGCTGTAGTTTTCCATGTATTAAATAAGTGTTAAGACACAAATCTTGCTCCAAGATAATAGATCTTGAATGTTTCAGTTGCAGGTGGATCTGTACTTAACATTTTGTTCTTTGTATACAATAGTAATTTAAGATAGATTTTGCCAGCAGAATACAGAATTTCACTCAAGTGAAACCCTCTCCCCCTTTACAAATCAAAACAACTTAGGATGAACTCTGTACATCTTTAAAAGCAGTTGAGATTTATTTAAATACTGTTTCCATTGAAGCCAGTATCTTCAAGTCTTTTTTTTTTCCTGAAATAGCATTTTAAAAAACATTTATTACTCCTTAGATAGTGCTCTAAAAACATTCTTTAAAAGCTGAAAATCTCCACAAGCTCCACACCGAGAAGTACCATCATAATTCCTACATTAGCCTTATTGAGTGCAATTATCCTAGTCTCAGTGCAGACTTGGGCATTTTATTCTAGTCTAAAATAATTACCTCCAGACATTTTCTTATAAATTGGCCCTGCCTTTCTCCTGTTCTATCAAAACATTTTCCTGTAATACATCATCTCTGTACATATTGATGTGAACAAGCTGCAAAAGACCAACTTCTGCAGGCAAAAGCCTCCTATTATCTGTCCAGTATCTCTTCTGTGCTGTGTTTAGTTTGACCTACTTATCAAGCAGCCATCGTCTGAGCCACTTTGCTAAAGCTAAAGGTCAAAACTGTAGTGCCAAATTCCAGCCACAGCCAGGACTGCAATCCCAGAGGCCTTATTCAGATAGAAGGAAGGGCAGCATAGATATACAAATTTAGATGCCTGTATCTCGGAGAAGACAGACATTTCCACAGTGCTCAGTTTTTCTCAGTGATAGCCTTTTCTCTCCTTTTCTGAATATCTTCCATTCCTTTCCTCTACCTTTCCCCTTCCCTATCCCCTATTCACTTTTTTTTTTTTTTTTTTTTTTTAGTTGCATCCTTTAGTTACAAGTGTTTTTTTCTCAGAGAATAGGCAGTGTTCTGGTTTTTGGTACAGGATAAATTTAAAAACAGGCTATCCTGGCACCTCTGCAATAGTTGCCTCTTTGGTAGAAACTGCCTCAATCACATCCCTGTCCCTTTGAAAGAAAGTATTTTTACTCTCTTATTCCAACAGTGGGTGAAAATATTTGTCTTTACTGTATATCAATTGTATTCTCTTAACTTGGACCAAGCACCATTCAAACGTGTTAAGGGAAAACCTGGGTGAGGCCTGCAGCCTAGTTCCAGTGGAAAAGGGAAAGGAAATACAAAATTGAAAGCAAGAGAGAAAAGGAAAGGTATATCTATTAAAACTTCACTATCTTGATAAAGGGATTGGTCTTTTTTTTAACCAAACTTTTCTAAAAGTAAAAGATGGTTGAATCAGCCTGTTGGAGCACATTATTTGTTGGCAATTACATTATCATACAGTTCTCAAATGATTTAGAAGACCACGGCTGTATAAAACATTTCTGGTTGGGTAACTCTGAAGATGTAAGCATCATTTTAAATCCTGAACAGGTGATGAATGGCAAAAGTATATTACAGGGGGCTGCAAAGCTTGAAAACTGCAGATAAATAATTCTGCTGAGACTCAGTAACAAGAAAAGAATGGAGCCGGGGTTTTGTTGCTTTGTGTTTTAACTGGCAAAGATTACAGGCCCTGTAAGTCAGCTGTTTCATCCAGTAAATTGCAGCTCTCTGGGCAGCATAACTCCTTGCAGACAGGTGGCTTAGAGTAGGTAATAGAACTGTTGTGCTAAGCTACTTTTACACAAAAAACACCTTAACAAGAGCTCTGGGCCTCTGAGTCATGGTCCACCTGTTCCCAGAGGTTGATATGTGATATTTTGAGCTTCACAATTCTTGTCTTTGGCTGTGCATATGTATGAAAAGAACAATAAAGAATGCTGTAATCATTTTAGGTGTGAAACTAGGATTACTATAAAGGGGGAGAAAACAGGGATATTCTTCCTTTTTTTCTTTTTTTTTTTTTTTTTTTTGGAAGAATGTATTCCCCATTAAGATTTCTGTTTGTCTACTGCCTTGAAAAGAAGGCTTTTCAGTAAATTAAGGGAGAGATTTCATGACCTCTCTCTAAGCCACCTGTTGCTTCAGCTGCAAATAGATACTTACCACTTAATAGGAATGACCAACAAAATAGGTACTGTATATCATACACATGCATATATCATTTATTTACATGCATTATATAGATGCTTATAAACTTCTGGCTCAGAGTAAAATCAACCCTTGCAGCTACTAGAAATGCATTGTTCAGATGCTCCACAGCAGGTTCCCAGCACAAGAACTTTGTTGCCCTCAGTGTCCGTGCTGCCCTGTGTCAGCCAAAAGCTAGATAAACACAGAGGAACACTGCGGGTGTTTGTACAGGGTCTGGCACGTAAGCCCCTCGTAGCCCCAGAGATAGGAGCCTCTGACTGGGTCTCCTTGCTGCTGCCCTTCTACAAATATAGTAACAGTGACATGGAAGGCTTACCCAGGGAGCTGTTCAGCAAGAATAGCTCAGGAAATAGTAACATCTGCGATAAGACATAAAAAGAAATTCATAGTGTCTCTCGGTAGCTGGGCTCAGACCTGAAGACATGTCAAGCTGCATATGGCCACTGAAAATTAGTGACAGTATGTCATCCAGAGCACTTGTGTTATGTCTGAACAGCATTTTATTTCTCTAACAAGATTGGTTTTGCCCTGTGCTCCGGGGGAAGGAAACCTTTAGGAGAAATGTGCTTAATGAGGCCCAGCTTCTCAAAAGCAAAGGGCTTCACTCAGCTCTGCTGTAATTTCATGGGAATTAAATGAGAATTTCAACCAGGCAGCTATCTCAACATAAACAATCATTTCTTTCTTCCAATGAGGCAGTTAGGTGAGAAAAAGAAGTGTACCTCACCCTTCTGCCAGTTGCACAAGATAAAGGTAGAAATATAACATACTTTGAGGCTGTACCACAATCCTGCAAACCGTGCACAGTGACATTTATCAGACCCAGTTCTGTGAGCAGCATCAGACGCTGTTGCTAAAGGAAACGTCTCTGCCACAGTCAATGGGAGGCCCTTGGGCCTCTCTGCAAATGGCTCAGGGCTGTCCAGCAAGGAGCAAACCCTGATCCATTCCTGTCACCCCATTTAGAGCATGGGTGGAAGCTGAAGACAGCTCTGAGGGGAAACTTCTGGAATGTTTTGTCCCCACAGAACTCTTAGTACATGGTCACAGGGCCTGCATCTCCTGTTCCTGATAGGACCTTACTCGGAGAATTACATTTTCCTCCATTTCAAACAGCTCCATGAGCACATTTCAAAGCACATCAAGTTCACTATTATACAAAGCTACCAGGTTAAAAGTTACAGCTTACTTTTGTGTTACATTTTCACAAAGTAAGGACGACTCTTACCTGTCATCTCCTGCTAATTCTCACTAGGGGCATATTTGTAAATGATGGAAAAATGACCACACGAACATTTTAATGGAGCAGTCAGCTATCAGTATAACTTGACTTCGTGTCTGCAGACACCACAGCACTGAGAACGGCAGCTGTTGCCGAGGCAAACAGCTGAAATAAAAGAGGAAGAAATGCAGCTTGCAAACAACTGCCTTCACTGGTCCAAATGGCTTCTAACACTTTTTATGTAAAGACACACTGTTGTTAACATCTGCATGAAGTTAATCTGAAGAGTTGTTTGCAAATAGCAAAGCTGCTAAGCACCTGCTGCTTTAGGATAGATGAACTTTTGTGGGCATGTAGCATGCTATTTTATTTCCAGCAGCTCTCACAAACACCACCCTATACAGAACAGAAATGAATGGACTTTGTGAAGGGAACTTCTGTTGAAATTGGATAGGACTATACACACGTATCACCAGATACCAGAACAGTTTAAGAGCCTGGTTCAGAAATATTTTGGAGCCTGAGGGTGTAAGTTGTCTTAGAAAAGAAACTAAGGAAAGCAAAGTAATTGCTGGTGACTGAGATTGGTAACTTGGAGGTTCATTTATTAATAGACGTCAAAATGGATTTTAAAAAGAAATCCTGGAACTACTTCACTTGGCTGATTTTTAAGTTGCCCTTTACATCAGTGTGTCTGAGTGCAGCACAGGTCCCATCTTCCTGGCACGCAGGGAATGCAAGAAGTGAAATGTGTATTCTGCAATTCCAGTTCACTTTTGCGCTTTCTGTCCCCTTTTGAGACTTTCCCTGAGCCACTCTCTCACAAAGAATTTCACCTCATTTGAATTTTTGTTTGATTTCAGTTAGATACATTAAAATGGCAAAGAAAAGAAGACTGTATCCAGAGTTAGACTGTACCCTTCTTCCCAGCAGGTCTGTGTACCTTCTCATTAGTGAGACTTATCTGTCTTTTCCATGCCATTTTATTTCAATGGGAGATGGTCCTACTGGAGGAGTCTACAGAGCAGTAGATGAAGATGGGAGCAGTTAAGCCATGTACTTTAGAGACATTTTTTCCTTTGTTTGTCTTTCAATTTTGCCTGGCCTAATTTATGATTGAAATTGTTTGCAGTTTCCAGAATGGCCCTAGATGTTGAAAATAGCATGCTACAATATCAGTTCGCTTGTGTAGCTGTAACTCAGGTCTTAAACTAGACAAGATTTGCCATGCAAGAGAAAAGCTAACAACCAGGATTCAGTCTGTCTTTTATTTCTGTGACTGCACAAAATTAAGAAGAAAAGTGGGAAGGGTGACAGAACCTCGGGTGTCTTTACCTTGTGATAGCTTCTGTGTTCTTAATTAGATCTAACTCAAAATCTTTTGTGCTCAGTGGAGATAACCACTGACTTTGGTGGAGGGACCAGGCTTGTAAAGAAAAGAAGAGGCAGATGGGGCAGCATGAGTGCAATGAATACTTTTTTTTCTTACTTTTGAAAGTCAGTGAAAGGACTAGAATGTCTTAGCTGCTCAGGTCAAGAATTGAGATTTTTGAGTAGACTTGTTTCGTCATCAGTACTGCACTAAAAGGAAAAAAGCTCCTAGTTTCCCAGATCCTTTCCTACCTCTTCTGTTTCTTGAAAATAAATATGACAACAATTTCCAGTCATACAAAACCATATCCAAACTTAAATTATGTGTTTAAAACCCTTCCTTTTATCTGTACTTTGACAAGGAAGTTCTTTCAGAGTTCTGGGAGAGAGATGACGCCCTTCCATAGATAAACCCTTCTGAGTTTTACTTCCATCTTGTTACATGGATATTCCCATACTTCAGTTGCCATTTGGGAAACTGCCTTTGATACACCACTCAGCAGAATTATTTTAGCCCAGAGAGTCGTGCATTAGTCCATGATGGCCCTGAGTTTGACACTTGAAGGAAAGAGACTGCCAGAGTGACTCTGTGTTATATTCAGAATACCCAGTTAGCTTCCAGAAATTTTTTTCTCTAATGCATCTTTGCAGCCTTTGCACAGTTTAGATGGTGTTAATTCTAAGTGGATGTGTGATTCTTACACAAGTTTTCTGGAAGATTACAACACTGTACTGATAGGCAGGTGGAAGCAGTAGGTATTTTTGAGAAAGCAGATGTCAGTCTGGAATTTGGCAACCGGATTTTCATCTCAGACTAAAAGTTATTAGCCACTACCACTACTGCTAATTATTGTCTTTCATAAAGCATACATAATTCATAACTGCATGTTCACACAGTGAATGGTGAGTGCCATTTCTGAGTATCTGAGTGTTTTAAAAAGCCCTGCAAATGCAATGTTCATAATTCTGGATAACAGGGCATAGTGGATTCAGTTGCTATGGTTGCAGGCAACAGAAGGGGAAGATCTGTATTGCATCTCAGGCAGCAATAACTGATTGTACCACTAAATCCACTTACATTCTTTTTTTTTTTTTTTAAATTACAATAATTCTTTCTTCTGCTGACTCTGCTGCAGGTAACTTTACTGGCACTAGCAGAGGCAGGGAACAGGCACTATAAACTGAGGGCCCAGTGAAGAAGTTGTCCCCAGCCTAAAACACTGACCTGTAATAAGGCAGTATGTAAGCAGAAGCTCTGAGTTAAATGTATCCATGCAACACTGGAATGTCTCTAAAAGCAGTCGACTTTAGTCCCAGTATATCTTGACAATAAATTATAATTGATTCCAAAAGGAGACTCTTCTCATTTGTTTACATTTGATCAAAAAGATTTAATAACAAGAAGTGAGCTTATCCTCTTAGGAGATCTTAGACTTTTATTTTGTTTTTAAGGTATATCAGAAAAGTAAGTTAAAAAGGAACATGTGGACCCCAGCCCTTTTCCTGTTAACAGTTTGGAATTACAGGCCAGAACAAGTTTTGCTTTTTAAAAAATAGCTGTAGTTTTCACTCCTGTGAGATGCATGAAACAGATCAATGCTTTGCTGTTTCAGTTTAGTGGAAAGCAGAAAGAGTAGTACCATAAATGGTTAAAAATATCCTCAGAGGCCAGCTAAGCAATATCTATTTCCAGGATGGATTACCAGGGGCCCACTAACAACCTGTATCTCTTAACAAAGGTAGCCAGTTAGAGGAGCTGTGACTCCGTAAGTCGCTGTAATTTTCCCATTGTGTGTGCCCACCTGTTACTATTTGCTGCAAGGCACAGTATCTTTGTAGCTACCTGAACTCATCAGTACAAATCTAATTTTCTCAATAGTTCTTTTAAAAGTTCCCTCCGTGCTGCAGAGAGGTAGGATCAGAGTGACACTCAGTGGCAAGACAGTAAAAGTGATTCTCAGATTGTCTCTAACATCTATTGTTAAGAGCATTCTTATAAAATTTTAGTCAGATAATTATTAGTATTTTCTTTTTGATAATATTCTATATAAGAATTGTAATTCAGACCAAATTATGTACTGTTATGCAAAGTACATATGTAAAAAATATGTACTGATTATGCAAACTAAAAGAAAGACTGTGTTACTTACTTTGCCAAGGCCCACTTCACTCCTAACTTACGTGCTGTGATCTCCTGCAACTGAAAAAAAAAAGGGAAAAAAGAATTTGGGAAATTGAACTAAAAACAGAAAAATTGAATTTCAGAATCAAGAGACATGAACCACCCTAGTTGTATATTCTGTGGTATTTGAATCTTTACAGATAACTTGAACAGTTCCAAGAATAGCATTTTACATCTTGCATACAATTTATCATGTTGTCTGTGTATAACTGACAGTTGATGAACCTCTCAGTTATTTGTGTTGTACCAAAACATCTTCTTTATCTGGAAAAAAAAATCCTTTTTATGTTAGTAAATACTGGAATAAATTATGGAATAGTTACTGTTAAAGATTTTTAACATCAGCCCTTAGAAATGTTGAAGACAAATATTTTAGGTGGAGTCGTTCTGCGGTAAGGGTAGAGTGTGGGCTGTCATTCTTTCTAGCTGTGCTTGCTCAGGTGCAGGGAAAGATTGGTAGGATTATATTCGATTATGGAGCCAGAAATTCTCAGGAGCCTGTGGCTTTCTGGAGTCACCCGAGCCCAGCATTCAAGGATGTTAATAATAAGAGCTGTTGTGATACAATGTTCCTTGAAACACTGTATGTAAAATATTTCCCTCTGTCTCAAACAGGGTCCTGTTGCATCCCCCATGTCCATGCGATCTGTTCTAACCAGCGGCTCCTGCCTTTCTCCACCACCTCCGCCACCGCCGCCCCCGGGACCGCCCCCCATCTTCGATACGGAAACCACAAAGGATGAAGGAACTGCAGCTCGCTCAGCCCTCTTTGCACAGCTTAACCAGGGAGAGGCAATTACCAAAGGTCAGGAGAAAAGAAATCGAATTGTGATCCAGGAGTCAAACTACATCAAGAGCTGTTACATTTTTCACAGCATTTCACAGCTTTCACAGCATTTTTTAGTTACATTCTAGCAGCTCAGATCCTTCTGAGGCTTGCAATGGTCCAGTGGAGAAGGCTGTGTACCAAAATGAGCTTTAGAAGCTACAGCACTCAAATAAGTTCAGTATACCTGACATTCACACCATTTAGAGGTATTCTTTTAATTTTAAGGCAGCCAAGCTGGATATCTTCAGCCCCCAGTAGCTGGTCAGCCTCTTAAGTTGCAATTGCAATAAAGTTTTATCCCTCTTTCTGACTCACATTGAGTGTACAAACCTGTGTCAAAATGTCTTACATGTCAGGTGAAATAAAGCTTTTTGTATTAATATTGGACAGCTGTAATTTAAGTCTATATCTATAAATTTAAATACATATGATTGATATATTTGCATTTAATGCTGCAGGGATAGATCAAATATTGTCATAAATTAGAAAAAGAAGCTCTGTTTTACTGATGGAAAAACATGATACAACAAGCTCTCAGAGCTTGCTACAGAGAGGGACCTAGAAGACATTGTGGAATTTTCTGTTGAAGATACTAAGAGGCCATCCACAGTAGAAGAGTTTTAATATGATCTGCTAAAAGTATGTCAGCAATGACACTTCAGGTTGTTAACCATGGTAAACCTTGAGGAAATTTTTTTTTAAAAAGCAATTTCAGAGAGTAACATAACACAACTACAAACAAACTTCTCATGCTTCAATATGAGCCCTTTTAGGATTGGAAAATAGACTCTCTTTCACAAGCACCTTTCTTTTTGGTTTTTCAGGGCTTCGACATGTCTCTGATGACCAGAAGACTCACAAGAACCCCAGCCTACGTGCCCAAGGTCCACCTGTTCGTTCTCCAACAAAAAGCCATACTCCAAGTCCTACCTCTCCCAAGAATTCCCCACAGCAGAACCATGCCCCTGTCTTGGAGCTAGAGGGAAAGAAGTGGAGAGTGGTGAGTTCCAGTCACACCTCTGAATTGCACTTTGCACATTGCAAACCAGGAGGAGGACTGAAACGTCTTGTCTGTCATTCACATGCAACAAAACAAAGTTGCAACTAAAAAGGGCTGAGTCCTCCATTTCTCTGCATTGCTACACTTCAACTTCTACTATTCTGTAGGATCTTAAGTTAAATTCACTTGTCTCTGAGAATCACTTATTAATTCATCTCATTGGAGAACATCAGAACCGGCATATAAATTCCTTGCAAAATCAGACAATGCCCCAGAAACAAGTCCATTAAAGAACACCAATTAAAATCCCTTTTTGCAGGCCATTCCTGTGAATGAGGGAGAACAGTCATCACAGACCACACTCTCCAGTTTCCCTAGCCAGTGGAATTGTACATTTATATTTCATTGCCTGTTCCGTGCAAGCATGTCTTCTGTGCTTAAAAGTAGAGGAGTGTTTTCCTTTTGCCCAGTCTACAGATGGAAAAAGGAGATTTGTTTAAAGTTTAGGTGTTAATTTATGTAGGCATATACTAAAGAATCTATGAATGAAAAATGATGTGACTGTGTTGGTTAGGAGAGAGCAGAAAGAACACGCAGTTTAGTCATGCAGAAAGTTATATACAGTCAGTGTATATTACAGGAGAGTCCAGTTTGCATAAGGTGCAGTCACTGTTTGCCTGTGTTATGTTGTTATGGTTCTACTACTTGGAACTTTCCTTGTGGATCCCTAGCCTTTCCTGGGCATCCATGGAGTGTAATTGTTCTTTTAAGCCTAGTGAAAGGAAGTTTATTTGCCTATTACTCCATTATTGTATATGGTAATGCCTGTATGTGTTCACAATATTATATAACACTTGGGGAAGGAAAACTTGCTCTGTTCTTCAGTCTGAATCAGATGGAAGCCAAACTGCAGTTTTGTGAGTGCCTTTTTTAATTTTTGTGAGCATAACATCTTTGCTGCAAAGTTAATGGATTTTGTCACTGTCTGTGCTAACTTCTTCAGCTCTGCAGCTCTAAGTGATACAGTGTCATCTAAGGGTCAGTTAGGTGAGATATATCTGGTCACCAAGCAGATTAGGATTTTAAGCCACAGGAAGGATATTGCTCTATTGTAACTGAAGATGCAATGACTCGAGGACAAATTGTACTAAACTCTGTCTGACTGTAAGCTTAAGACTGTTAGTTAAAGAGAACCAATTAAATAAACTTTCTTTTGAAATAGGAATATCAAGAGGATAAGAATGACCTGGTCATTAACAACACTGAACTCAAGCAAGTGGCCTACATTTTTAAGTGTAACAAATCTACACTTCAGATAAAAGGAAAAATCAACTCAATTACTATTGGTGAGTGGGTAGCTCAGCTGGGCTTCAAGTGACAATCTTGGAAAAACTGCCTTATGTGATTAATAATGCATCTGAATCATTCCATTCACTTTAATGATTGATTATGAAAGTCACTCAGCTATGCAGTGCAGGCTGGGAATTTTCATAGTTAATGTAGCAGGTGTGCATGTATTTGCTTTTTTCTTGCCTTTCTTATTTATGATTGCTTTTATTTTAGACAACTGTAAAAAGTTTGGCCTTGTGTTTGACAATGTTGTGGGAATCGTGGAAGTGATCAACTCCAGGGATATTCAGATTCAGGTAAATATCCAATTGAGAGATGAAGACAGACCTAGAACAAGTAGGGGTGAAAAAGCCCAGCATGTAGTTACAAGAAATTTTAAAAACTCACAGAGCACAACAAAAGTAAGAAGTATCCAAAATGGATCTTTACATGCTCTAAATTCTGCTGATGTTTCTAGAAAATGCTTGTGAAAACTATTTACTGTCACTGAACCAACCTCTCGTAGCCCAGTGCCTTCTGGTTCTGGTGGAGCTGAGAGATCTGTACACTGGCAGAACTGTTACTTCTGTCCCTGATGTGCTTGCTTTCATGCTAAGCAACTCCCAGCACTTGAAAGTTCAGAGGTGCTTACAGAAGAAATTCTAGCAGTTAGCTAATTGATTTCTAATTGCGCAAGATTTTTTTATTTTCTTATCCTTTCAGTGGAAATGTTCAAATAATCTGTCAAGGGACAACTAAATGTTATAATGTAAAAGTAGGTGCTGCAGTTTCAAAAAAATCTCCCTGGCCAGTGATGTGACACTTTATATAACTAAGTAGTGTACTTATTTGTCTTCAAAAAGCTTCATCAGAGATCATATTCCTTGTGATTCTCATGAAAAGAAGATACAAGTATTTTAAATCTATACATTGCCCTCTGTACTGGGAACACTTGTCCTGCTCAAAATGTACAGACTGCCTGACATTTACAGCACTCAGTCAGTCTGTTCCACAGAGGTCTAACTACCTGCTCTAACACTGAGTTGTGTCTGACACACACAGCGTAATCTCAATAAGGGAGTCTAGGACATACTATTTTAAGTGAAAAAGAAATGTTAATAATTATATTAAACTGCCACTCTTCAAAGTGAGGTCTTTTGCTTAAGAGGCGGTGCCTGCTGTATGACATTAAATATAGGCAGTCTTGCTCCATGCTTCAAAAACAATGGTCACAGCCACCACAGGGAATAGGAGCAAGATGGGGTTTTTATATGTTGAGCCTTATGCAAGTGACTGAAGTGTAACAATCAGTTTTATTCATGATCACTACATGTCTTTTTACAGCAGAGAAGGCAGTTATAGATCCCAGGCACTTATTGGAGCAGTTTTAAAATAATTATATTATTTTTAATCATTACGTCTTTAACTATTCATGAAAGCTGAAAATTTCATATGTAGTAAATAGCAAAGCCACAGCTTGCTAATACTTAAATAAAATGGAAATACCTTTTATAAGAATCAAAATTCTTGGAATCAAAATTAAGCATGTTCTATGAATATTGCATAAGGCTTCTGTGTATATCATGGAGCAGACTGGGCATCCACTTAGGAAGGCAGGATCTGGTTATATGCTGTATGCTGCTTGAATCAGGCAGCTCCCACAGGGCTGGCATATGCCAAGTGCTAAGAACCTCAGTTTTCTCAGTAATTTGAAGACCTGAGTTCATAATGTTCAAACACGATATCTTTGAACATACGTGATATGTTGCCTTAACGTACATGGTATGTTAAGGCAACAGATTTCAGTAAGTTAATCTATAGATTTTGCTATAGTGACTTTAGTGCCAAATTGTTTGTCTCTCCTTTATCTCAGTATCTTTTTTCTTGCCAGATGATTGCAAAATTTTTTAAACACCCTTCCTTCTGTTCTTGATTGCATAAGAACCCATTTAGAAGAGGAACTTTAGGATGCATTGATCCACTGCATAGCTCAGACTTCAGGATAAGGGTGGGATGCAAGAGGACAGATCATTTGGTTTACTGCCACATTTAAGGAACTGAAGTTGAAAGATATTCTTTGATTAAGTGATGGGAGACACTCTTATTAACAATTAAATCTCTGTCACATGCTGTCAGTGTTCTATGGCTTAGGATAATCTCTGGTGTTTTGATGTCCAGAGTATATTGCCATCCTTGCTAGAGAGGGCAGGAGCAGGAATTTTTACTGACAAAAAGTGAGACAGACTGTTGGCCATGAAGAAATCTTTCAGTCTGTAAAATTGTAGAAAAGTGAAGATTTCCCTTCCTTGCCTCAAGTAAATCATGTTCTTGCTTTAAAAGAGACATATGAAGTAGTTTTAGAGATTTAATTAAGTTGGTCTTAGTACCTATTTAGAACTGTAGCTTGTCTGAAGAGGATAAAAACCCTTTTGGGTTGCATACTGCAAGAGGTTTGAAGTCTTCAAAGTGTATTACAAATACCTTGTTGAGTTCTACTTTATGCTGGGATCTTTCCTTTGCCCTTACTGGGTTGAAGTTGACATGTTTGACTTCTTAGCCAGTACTCACTGCTGAACAAGATGAACACTGCCTAAATATCAGCACAAAAGCATCACTGAAATTAGAGAGAATCAGAGAAGTTCTGTCATGTTTAATATACAGTTGTGTATTAAAAGATGCTGCACATTACAGGTTTGCTGTTGTGTATAGGTCTTTGTTACCACCACCAAGAATTTTCAGTGTCCAGCAAATCAAATCAAACCGTCACGCAGGCAGGTGACACATAGATCAGATGCTGGTGGCCAAAATTAGACCTAGAAGGCAATGAGGAATTTATTAACAGTATCTCTGTTTGCATTTAAGATTTGATGTTAAGTAGATTTTATTTTGCAGGTGATGGGGAAAGTGCCAACCATTTCTATTAACAAAACAGAAGGCTGCCACATCTACCTCAGTGAGGAGTCATTGGATTGTGAGATTGTGAGTGCCAAGTCATCCGAGATGAACATTCTTATCCCCCAGGATGGTGATTATGTGAGTAAGATATTTTTTTTTAATTTCCTTTCTGTTTCATACTAGTCTTGGCAGTTAAGAGCACTTAAGCCTCTAGGAAAGAAACTGATGTAACATGCATAATTATGTCATCGAAAAATGATCCAAAGCAATTTAATTTCTATGTGCCTATCTCTCAGGAGGAAGAATTCCTTATTTTCTGAGGCACAAAATAATTTCAGAGATCAAAAATTATCTCCTGTCTTGCCATTCTGATGGATAATGGCTTTGTGTCCTATCCATTTGATCTTTTTTTTTTTATATCTAAACATAATCTCCCAAAGAAATTACCTTCACAGAAGAGCACTTAAGTCTGAAGATGATGGGGCTAAAACTAAGATACATGTAAGGCTACTACAGGTCAAATAATACAGTATAATATACTTGTTTTTTCTAAAGCTATTGATACATGGATAGCAACAGTAGTACTTTGTACTGTTTTCAACATATGTCCTTAAAAGCCACTTAAACTGGCATTTTTCCAGTTCCTTTCCCATTCTAGTGAAATTTTCATACTGTGCACAGTGGCATTTCTAGTAAAGTCATGCTCTGTCACTTCACACACAAGCAAACAAAGTGTGCTCATAATAGTTCCCTGGTGTCATCAATAGAGCAGAGTTGAAATTGTAGTGCATGGCCATAGACAGAACTTAAATTTCTTGTCAGTCTGTTGGGCTGGAATTTAGTACAAGGGTTTAGGCTTTATAAAATAAAGTATGTAATGAGAACTTCTGTGCTTAACATTTCCAAAAGTGACTGCTGGATGCCCAGCTTTACACAAGTAAAAGGGAACAATTTTTAGTGGGCTCATATTCACTTATTTCATTTTAAAAGAGAGTCCTTTTGTTCAGTCTTGCCTCAAAATCACCATACCATCAGAAATTACTGGCTACAAAAACATCTCTTTGAGGTCTAAACAAAAAACCCTTCTCTTCACATATTTTTTTCCTTTACTGGGTATAGAGAAATACTCAACAATATCCCCCATCGTTTCACTGAATTTGTAGAATAGAGGGGCACTTTATTTGATGTTCTGCTTCATTTCGTGTACCCCACAAAGGATGCTGATTATGTTGAAGTGTATCATACTTAAAATGACTGGCGTTTTTAATTTTATTTTATTCTTCCATATTACAGTATTGCTTTTGTCCTTAAAATTAGACTACTGGCTTAATCTCCACATCTAAATCCTCTCTACCGTCTTCCAACCCAGACATCGATGGAATCTGAAGTCATTTCTGACATGAGGCTTATTTACTTAGTTGATGCAGATAATGGTGTGAGAGAGATTAATGCAAAGTTGTACCATACCAAGGCTGTTTGAAACTGGGTAGCAATCAGGCTTTTTCCTGTGTGGCATTGTAAAACAACTTCCTAGGGTAATGAAGAAGGCTTCTCTCTAATCCCGGCATGTCTGAGCTATCAATGCTTTCGCAGTCATGTAGAACTAATAGTATTCCACCAGTTTTCATGAGATATCCCCTGTTTGTTTAACCACCATTGTTGCTTTTGTTTCCTACCAGAAAGAATTTCCGGTTCCTGAACAGTTCAAGACAGCATGGGATGGATCTAAGTTGGTCACTGAACCTGCAGAGATTGTGGGTTGACTTCCTCACACCGTAGAGCACTTGCTGACTGCGGCCAGACTGCGGCCAGCACACACAAAGCAGTAATGTAAAGAACTAGAGGTAGCAGGAGTTTATGCTGCTGTCATAGGCCTTCAAGCATTAGCTCTGCATGCTAGGAACAATAACACATCTGGCACCCTTTTGTTAGGCATCCCAGTCTTGGTCACATTTCCACACAGTTTGCCTTCACATACAATTTTAATTTTGAATGAGAATGCAATAGGTTAAACCCCCCCCACCCTCCAGTCACATCATTGGTTTGAAATTTTTTATACATTAAGCCAACATACTGCATGATACACTTCTTTTTTTCATCTTGCTTCAGTGCATTCCTTTTTGTATTTCTGCTAATCAAAAACAGCATTAAGACTTTAAGGTGTTTATTTTTGCCTATTAAGCAATTCCTGTATGATGCAGTAAAAATGTACCTGTAGAAAGTACGCAGTTTCTAGCAGTTCTGTGGCAATCATAATGTGTTTGGTTTCAAACAAGCAAAAAAGGACAAAGCAATATATGAAAAAATGAAAATGAAAAAAAAATCTGGTAGTTTAATCAAAAATGTTTTTAATATGCATATTTAGAAGATCCCACAGTTTTCTGTGAAGATTTTACTATGGTTCACAGACTTGCTGCTGCCCTCTCATTTCTTGCAAATTAGCAATTGGTTCTAAGCTAGGGCCTCATCAATGCTAAAACCTTGCAGGAAATTACTTGAAGGTTTTTTGCTCCTTGGATTTCTCTTTTTTTTCCTCTTTTTTTTTTTTTTTTTTGGTGACACAGTCTCTCACTTTTTAAAATTTCACATTTTATCTTGCATCTTATACAGAAAACCAAGGAAGACAGACACATCTGATACCAGCTAGTTTCCCTTACTTATAAAGTTGCTTTAAAATATTTGTATTGTAACTCATCATGTTCATTAAAAGTATCATCCTGGGTGGTTTTTTTTCCCCACGTTTGTAGGAGTTACCCACTTTCAAATATGTTCAGAAAGCAAAGCCATAGATTTATGCCATACTAATTCTGAGCCCAAATAAAGGGCTGGTTTAGGCCTTTGACTCTACTTTACAGTCCCTACACTTTTTTTTTAAACAAAGGTGGAGTATTCTATACATTTGTACTATTTCAGCACATAGTACAAATAAAACTTAAAAAATTTTAAAAGTCAGTTTATGTTTTTGATCACTTGTAATACTTTGTATCACTTAAATCACAGTGAGATGCTTGCAGAGCTAGTTACAAGCTAAATTTTGTGCCTAACTTACCTTGAAAGTACATTAACTCTTAAGGGTTTTTAAGTATACCTTTGATTGTAAACCCTATACAATACAACCAGTAGTGCTCATTCCTTACAGTTTTGCTATCTGATGTTTAACCTATGTGTATAATGTGTTTGCTTTAATATATATCATTTTTTCAACAGTAAACTTCTTATGAAATAAAAAGGAAAATGTACTTGTTTAAAAACAAAGTTGTTCAGAGCTTAACCTATTGCACTGTTTGTCCTACAAGCTTTCTCTTCCTTAAACCCTGTTTAAAAAGGTGTAGTGATAAAAAGTAGCTCTTCCTTCCATTTCACTAAAATATCACCACTTTTGCTGCCATACTCCACCTCACAGTGAGTAGAGGATATTCCGTATGCTGGCAGATAAACCTGAAGTGCCATGCACATAACTTTGGTGACAGCCAGAAAATTGAGCTTTTCATGATTCTCACTTCTAGGTACACTTGTATCTTCCAGGGATTATGTCTAGGGAAGTGATCATTATGTAGTGCAAGTTGGTACAGTTTGCCTTCTATTTTTAGCTTTTCCTGATGTTTATCTATGTGGCTTCAATCACAGGAGGTCCACTCCATATATCACTTGGATGTGCCTCATCTCTGAAAAATGGGCATCTCATACTTGTCATGATAAAAGGATTGTTGAAGGGCTATTTAATCCTTAAATCGTAATTGTAATGTGTTCCACAAAATAATCTCCTTCTGGAGCATTCTGGCCTGAGATACTGACTTTTTCTTTCATACCGCATTGGAGAGGGAACAAGGCATTATGCAGCAGCAGGATGCCACTTACTGCTTTGGAGGTAGGACACAAGCCATTTATCAAATCCTGATGATAAACAGAAAGCAGCAAGACAGCCCTGAATCACTACAGAGGCAAATTCTTATAGTTCCTCTGAGGGATTTAACTCCCCATCAAATACAAAGTCCATGAAGGCTGATCTGATTCTTCTTTAAACATTAGAAGGCAAACTCCTTCATGGCTAGACCTTCACCTTAAAACTCACGTTAAGTACATTACTTTGACTGGTTACTTAGCAGAAATAGGTCCTGTAAAGTATCAACACATGCCTGACAGTCTGAGCACACCTCAGACCTTGGTGAGAGGGCAGAAGTTTAAAAGAAAAGAAAAGAAGTTTAAAAGAAAATTGCCTCAGACCCAAGGCAGTCGCTTCAACCAAAGAAAAGAATACCAAGTCAATGCATTACTAAACACCAGAAAAGTAGGAGAGAGACTTCTAAAATAGATTATATCCAGCACTCTTAGTCAACCACATAACAACAACAACAAACCTATAACCACCTTTTGTCAGTTCAATTTCATCATCATGAAAAATACTTGTCATACATTTCCAGTAGGTTGGACTGTTCTTTCGCTGCAACCTGTCATTAAATTCAAAATTACAAAGGAGTGCTAAATCAACAAAATTCTGCTTCTATTTAACATGAATTTGTGTACAATTAAAGGTTAAAAACTCATTTTGTGAAAAATCAAGTTTATCTTGAGAATACAAATAGCCAACAAACTGCAGAAGAGTCATTTATTAGTCATCTCAACCATGAGCAGTTGCAGCTACCAAACTTTCAGCAGCAAGACTGATCTGTGTTTGATGGTTGATTCCAGCAAGGAATGAACTGTTAAATGCGGAGCATCCCTTAGGTACCATTGATCTTTTTTTTTACTGCATGCTTTCACATAAGAGATACCCTTTGATTTCTGCATTACACTGCAGTAATATTGTGGTCATGCCCTAAAGTCAGAACCACTGCCAATACAGAAAACAGTGAATTTGGTTCATATATTGATACGGATAAAATGTGTATGGTAAAACTAGCGAGTTCATTTCTATAAGCCTGCATGGGTCAAATATGCACTAGTACGGATGCTCTCAGACAGTAAAACACACATAAAAGGGAAGGTGAGTTTTTAATTTAAGTATCTAAATGTAAAGAGCTTTTCTTCTTATGAAAAACTTCAATGGATGTCAAACTTTCTTAAACAGAACAGGGTGCAAAGAGGAGGGAGCCAGGCTCTCTTCAGGGGCGCCCAGTGACAGGACCAGAGACAATGGGCACACACTGAAACACAGGAGATTCCCTCTGTCTGTCTGTCTGTCTGTCTGTCTGTCTGTCTGTCTGTCTGTCTGTCTGTCTGTCTGTCAGGAAGCTGTTTTCAGGTACAAGTGACCAACATTAACACAGGTCACTCAGAGAGACGATGGAGTCTCCCTCCTTGGAGAATTTACAAGTCCCATGGACACAGCCCTGCACAGACGGCTCTAGGAGGCCCTGCTAGGGCAGGGGCCAGGTGAACTCCAGAGATCCCTGGCAATCTCAGCCCTTCTGCGGTCTGTGATTCTCGCTTTGTTGTTCAGAATATTGGTTACTAAGAACCCACGGAAATTAGAAGCATCGAGGTAGTTACTTCAAGTACCCACCAGATGGCAGGAAACAGCCGAGGCCAGGCCTTTGCAAGCTTTTAATGACAACCTGCGGGACTGCAGCGATTACAAAGGGCGGGAATGCTGTTTGCCATGGAGCTGGGGAATTCTGCCCTCTAAAAGTCACTGTAAAAACACTTAATGTTGCTTTGATATTGAAATTATTATCTTGGTAAAAGTTAAAGGTTTGAATGGGATGAACAAGGAAGAATAAAAAATAACTACTTGTTACCAATTATTAAAAAGATCTTTTGGGTTGTTTTTCCTTCTTCTTTTTTTTTTAATGCTCCTAAGTATATCTCCATTTAAAAAATACTTGATTGAAATTAAAAGTAATATTTAACAGAGCCATTGAAGATAAAGGAGTAGGCAATTTCAAGTCTGTGTTTGAAAACCAGAAATCTTTTCTATGTGCTAGAGAATTAGGCACTTGCTAAGGCTTCCCTATGCCATAGTTATTTTGTAGACAAATGATTTTTGTTCTTACTCTTTCCTGAATCCTCAATGTATCTGGATATGCAGGAATTCCTCCAGTATTACTGCATTGTGTGTTCACCATGCTGTGCCTCACATGTCTTTCCTAGAGATCAAACACTTGGCCATTTGGAATGCTTCAGGGGCTCAGTTCAGTGTGCACCCTTAGTGCACTCCCCTGATGTGCTGTTCAACTTGTCTCCTTCTAAAACATGGAAGCTTCCAGACAAATGGAGGTGAGGTTCAGTCAATTACACAGTATGCTAGCAAGCACAGCAGTTATCAAGAACATACAAAGCAGATTCAGCTTCCCTTCTGGAGGTGATCTGGGCCCAGCTGCTGTGAAAATATTTCCCAGAAGTAGCTACTGATCTCTGAAGATGACTATAAACAGGCCCTGATTTGTGATAAAATCCCCCTCTTATTAGATGAAAATCATAAATAATGCTCCCCAAGGAATGTTCTGACTACCAGAAGACAAAAACGTGCTCTGTCTTTATGGCTGAAATAACCCTGAAAAATCTTTTTGTATGCCAAAAGTTTTGTAGAAGAACAGAGAACATTCTCTACCACCCAAAACTCAGTGGTGACTTCCTAGGTTTAACTCTTCTTCCCTAGGTCTTGTGGCATGCTGAGGACCCTACCTGATCACCACTGACCACCAAAGACTCTTACTCTCTGAAGCCATAGTCCCACTGCTGCTTCAACAGCGGCACCACCATATTTCCTCCCTGGGAAGTGAAAGGAATGTGACAGAGAAGGGAGTTAGGTACCTAGTAAGGCTTTCCAGGGCTACCTTCCTGAGTAAAGCTGTTCTGTTGTTACTCTTCCTTCAAACAAGGCCAAGGTACAAGGCAAATAAAGGTGTTCAAGCACAACTCCTAAACCAGACCGTACTAATAAACAGGCAACCACACAAAAAACTTGTGTACCCTAAGATAATAGTGGAAAAGTTGTATTTTTTATCAACTGTGACCACCAGGATTCTGTTTTCTCTGAATTCCACTTGAAGTTGCATCTATTAGAAAGAAGTTGCCTCAGTCAACTGTGTAAGGCTTTAGAGCCAATCTCTCCTTCAAGTTGTTCAAATCTGTCTTATCCTTAGATAAGACAGATCAGTTTCAGGGTGAAAGGTTCAATTAATTTAATTTGGGAGAAAGTTGTTCCATTTTCCACCATTTTTACATTATGTAAATGCATACATATGTTTTTTGGCTCAAATTTCATGTTCTGTATCTGGCTGCTTGCCCCAACAAGGGGGAAGGTTCTCATTCTTTGGTGACTCTGTATAGTTTCAGTGATGAAGAATCTCTTTAACCGTCATTTGCATTTAATTTCCCTCTGTACATGATCATAAATACCAGATACAAATGTCTAAATAGCATGAATTGTAGCTGCTGGGCCCAACAATAATTAACCACTTTGAAATGACAAGAGCTCATTATTGATTAATGTCCAACAACTCTCATCCAAGGACTCTTTAGAACAGCTCCTATTATTAGAATATTTCAGCATGATAAAGGAGATGTGATCTGTTATCCCCCCAGCAAAGAAAAGAACTGAACTTCAGTGCTTCAGTGATTCCTCGGTTTTAAAAGTGGTTTTAAACCCTTGAAAACCAGATGCTGGAAGGCATATCAAAAATGAGCAAAGGTACAATGTCTGTAGCTCTGTACAACAGCCAAATTTACAGCACACCAGTGTTCATTACCTCCTATTGACTATGAAGGTTTCCCCACTCAAGAGTGACTGATCAGGTTTTTCAGCCTTACCTCCACTTAAAGAGCTTAAGGTGAGATTCCCCTTAAACCCTCACTATTATGACACCAGCTTTTAGGTGCTTACCTCCTTCTTTTGATCTAGTTCAAAACATTTCCTCTTGCCTAAATCTCATTTCTAGGGAAGAGGATATTTAACTGCCTAGGCATTCCACTACTTTCTTTCATCAGCTGGTACAACGAGCTGCCCACCCATAAGCTAAAGCAATGTAGCAAGGAACTGGTGCTGCAGAAGACTATAAATACTGCCCTGTGTGGCAATCTGACACAGCAATGAAACAAGACCCTCTGTCATCAAAAGCCTAAACTATGAGTTTCTCACTACTGGCAAGCCATGTTGTCACAGCATCTCTGTGTCCCAGAATAGAAAAATCTGAATGCTCGCAGAATTTGTGGGTCAGTTGTGGGATATTTTTTTTTTAAGCAGAAGAATGAAAAACTAGTAACTGAAAAATTTGGGCATGAGGAAACATTACATTGTTACCCGTTAGTCACCTGCTCTCTACTGTCAGTGATTCTGTTTCACCTTGAATATCGAGAATAATCTCATAGTGAATTCTAACTATGGTTATGCCTGTGTAATGCTGCTGCTAGTGAGCCTAAAATTTATGGCAACATTATATGAAGTCTCTGAGATCTTGTAATTTTATTTTAAGATCTGATCTGGCTTTCAAAACCTGTGGCCACAGAAACAAACAAACAAACAAAACCAAAACCCAAAACAAACAAACAAACAAACAAACAAACAAAAACACACACACACACAAAAAGAAAAAAAAAAAACAAACAACAAAAACCTAGGTACTACTTGGTCCTGAATGGTTTGTGGTTTAAAAAAAAAAAAATTAAACAGATTGTAACTTGTGAAGAAGTGAAATATTATAGAGAAAGAAGTCTTGTTGCATTTATTGTAAGTTTTCCAAAATGGTTTTTCTATTAGGAATTAATAGATGGTTTCAAACCATGTTTTCCTCTATACATGTGTCCATCTTCCCTTCTTTCTTCTTTTCTAATAATGCTAAAACTTGCTGTGTTTCCCTAAACATTTACCTATATTGATTTCACCAAGGTCTGTGTTACAAAACATGCCTGTGTAATTAAAACCATAGCTACATAGTGAGTGCCAGCACCTTACATAACTGCATAATATTGTAGGGGTCACTATTTGATAATCACTTAGGCAATGCATCTCAGCTTGCTTGTATTAGAGACTTGCTCCACACAAACTTCTGGGACTGAAAGACTGGAAATTTCTGTTAGATACATGGGAAAAATTCTTTACTGTGAGGGTGGTGAGGCAGTGGAACAGGTTGCCCAGAGAAGCTGTGGATGTCCCACCCCTGGAAGTGTTCAAGGCCAGGTGTTCAAGTGTTCACCCCTGGATGAGGTTTGGAGCCACCTGGGCTAATGGAAGCTATCCCTGCCCATGGGGCAGGGATCTTTAAGATCCATTTCAAACCAGACCATTCTATGATTCTATTATGATTTTATGAAATTATTTCAATTTTTTAAAATTAGGTGAGGTTAAATGGGAAAATAGTTCACCAGGGAGAGGGAGCAACTTCTGGTTTTGTTCAGCATTGACTTGTGCTGTCTTCAATATAGGAAACATTCTAGGTTCATAGTATGTATCACTTGTTAATTCAGTATTGAGCTGCGTTAACATCTCTGTCAGACAGAACTCTTGATCTGGCTGAGATGCTTAACAGAACACAGAAACCTTAAAGACTAAAAGTTAGAAGAACTGTGTTTAAACTTGCTGCTGGTTCTTTGTTCAGCATTTGAGGGGAGCAAGTGCTGTGAAGAGCAGCTGAGGGAGCTGAGGGTTTTTAGGCTCAGGGGTGACCTGATCGCTCTCCGTAACTCCCTGAAAGGAGGCTGTAGCCAGGTAGGGGTCGGCCTCTTCTCCGGAGAGTTTCAGGTTGGATATTAGGAAGAATTGCTTCGCAGAAGGCGTGACTAGACATTGGAATGGGCCGTCCAGGGAGATGGTGGAGACACCGTGCCTGGAAATGCTTAAGGAAAGCCTGAAGGTGGCACTCGGTGCCCTGGTCTAGTTGACAGGGTCATGTTCAGTCATAGGCCGGACTCGATTACAGAGGTCTTTTCCAACCTAAATGACTCTGTGGATTGTGGGGGTTTTGTTTTGGGCTTTTTGTTTGTTGGTTTTGGGCTTTGTTTGTTTGTGTTTGTTTTGGGTGGTTTTGTTTGTTTCTTTTTGGTTGTTTTTGTTGTTTTTTTTTTTTTCCAGAGGATGAACATAATATGTGATAGGGGAAAAGATAAAAAGGGGGAGATAGAAGAAACAAAAATACCCCACAACATTAATACAGGAAAATAAAACGGCAGAACTTGCGCACCGTGACGAGCTCCCCAGGCCTCCTCGTTCGCACGTCAGGCGCAGCTGCCTCTCCCTCAGCGCTCGGCGATACCATCTCGCGGCGGGGGCGGGGGGGAAGCCTGTTTCTCCCCTGGCGCAGCGCCCTCCTCTTCAGGCTCTTCCCCCCCCCCACTCCGCCGCGATAAGTGGGAGAGGCGAGGTGTGTCTCCGGCGCACGCGCAGTGAACGCTCAGTGCCCGCCGCGATGGAGGAGGCGGCGGAGCGCGGCCGGGCTGGCGCTGGGGCGGCGGCGATGGCGGAGGGAGGCAGCCCCGCCGGAGAGGAGGCAGCCCACGCCGCGTCCTCACCACCGCCATGCTCCCCTCCGGAGGGCGGCGGGACGAAGCCACTTAGCGCGGCGGAGTACGCGCGGCGTGTACACCAGTGGCTGTGGGACTCGTACTGCGGGTACCTGGGCTGGCAGGGCTGCTCACCCGCCTTCCTCGCTGCCGCCGCCGCCGCCGCGCAGCCGCCCCCGCCCGCCGCCGCTGCCTACTACAGCCCCTTCTACCTCTTCGCTCCGCCACCAGCACACACGGCCTCCGCCGGGACGGGGCCTCGCGCCCCCGCCGCTGCCACCCCAGCCTGGCCGGGAGCGGCGGGCGCGGTGTCCCCCCTGCCCAGGGCCGCCTCCGGCAGCGCCGCCAGCACCAGCGGCAGCGGCGCCTCCAGGGACACGGGGCGGCCGGCGGGTGAGTGGGGCCGGGGCTGGGCCGCTGGGCCTGGGGAGGAAGGGGAGCCTGATGAGAGCCGCAGCTCCGGGAAGCAGGATCGGGAGGGAAGCCGGGAGTGTACGACGTTGGGAGTCGCTGCGCTTCCGTTGGCTGCGGCTCCGGGCGTGTGGCTGTGCCTTGTGACACAGGGTGACAGCCCTAATACTGAGGTCGTAAGTCCGGAACTTGGTCCATAAACAAGTTTGGATACAGGGTGACAGCCCTAATACCGAGGTTTTAAATGCATAACCTGATACATAAGCAGGTTTGGGGAGATTGACTAGCATATACAGCTTACAGCTTCAGAGCTTGTAAAGATGTTTTCTTGCATACGAAGGAGTTGATTTTTTTTTTCCAGTGGAACTTATTCTTGTGGTCACAGGCTTGTAATGCATCTAGCTTTATAAGTAGCCTGTTTGGATTATGAAATCTAAACTAACTTTGCCTATTTTAGTGAGCTCTTGGTGCTCAAATAAAATAATTTTGTCGAATCGAAGCAGAGAAGTGAAAACATGCTGACGTTGAACAAGCTTAGGCAGTGGGACCTGAGATAAACAAACGTCTGTTGCAGCTGTAAACATTGAAGGCAGTGCACAGCAGACCTTCTGTTTATATTTTTCAAGAATAAAGCAAACTCACTCTGACTTCATGAGAGGTAAAACCTGGAGCAGCAACAACTCACAAGTCGAGGAGTGCCTAGGTCACATTCCTTGAATGTTCATACCACTGTGAGCAATGGTAGGAAGCCGGAGGAGAGCACTGCTGGTGGACTTTGGAAAAAAGCCAGAGCTCTTTTCTCTCTGCAGGACAAAGTACGACATTGCTGATCTGTGACATTATTTATAAGCTTAGTGGCCATATGTTTGTGGAAGATGTTTTTTGTTCCTTTTTCCTTATTTCCAAGGGAAGGGAGCCTAGCCTCTGAGCTTGTTTCTTTCTTATGTTTTTAAGCAGATGTTTTTTTAAACATGGCTAGGACACAGAATAGTATTTTCTGTAATTATGCCCTGATTCTGTTATAGTTTGGTTATGAACTGATGTTACCCGTCATTAAAGGGAGGGTTGGACAAAGGCTAGGCTGAAATGGTTATTGGAATTTTACCTGTTTTTTTCAGGAGCTACTTCCAAATGTTAAAGGTTATTTGGGGCATGAATAACATTTCATGCTGCTGAACATGGTTATTCTGAATATTGTATACTATTGCAATACACTTGGCCTTATTGAGGGGACTAGATATGTGATGCAGTGATACAATACAGTTATAAACAAAGACTGCTGTGCTGATGCTTTGGCTTCAGATTGCAGATGGATATATCTGGAACAGCTAAAGTGATTATGGTTCCTTCTTCCCTGCTGTAGATTATTGCCCACACAGCAGTGAGGCGAGGCAGGGCAGGTCATGTATCTGTCCCTGTGCCAGTGCAGTTTACAGCCCATGCACTTACATAAGCTGAAATAAGTGACAGCTTATGTCAATGTTGAAGGTTTCAAACTGGAATGTCAAAAAGTGGGATTGTTAACTGCCTCTGCCTCTTCAGTCTGCCTGCAGGTGTGTGTCAGAGCAGCAAAATTTAACAGCACCCTGGGCAGTGGCAGGCTTTTTGTGGACAGTCACTGTGATTTAGGCACTTCCTTGACTGGTCCTTCCCTGCCTCACTGCAGGAGATTACTGCTCATCCACTGGGAACAGTAGGGCAAAAGGTGCATCCAGGCCCCACCTGCCCTGTGCCTGACTGGTGCAAACTCCTCTTAAGCACTGTGTGAATGTAATATCCTAGACATTGAGCTGGCTGGATGTTGAATTTGGCTGTCCTTGC
Organism: Serinus canaria; assembly: GCF_022539315.1. Lineage (NCBI taxonomy): Eukaryota > Metazoa > Chordata > Aves > Passeriformes > Fringillidae > Serinus > Serinus canaria. The sequence continues at coordinate 63,754,654 of NC_066315.1, forward strand.
TGAATAAATAGTAACTTTTGGCAAAAGAGTGGATTTCTGATATGATGAACAGCTTGAATCGCTGCAATGTAAATCTGCCAGAATCTAAGGATTGCCAGGGTTTCTTAATATGACGGAGTTAAACATAATTCGAATACTTATTTTCCTAGCCCCATGTAGCTTTTTCTTTAGGCAGTCATTTAATTTAATTTATTCAATGGTGAATAAATCGGTCTCTGCCACCAGCTCCAACAAATGTGCTGCTTTTGACAGAGCAGATGAAAGTTTTCACCTGGCGCTGTGTGCTCAAGCCAGGATTGGGAGACTGGCTGTGTTCTCTCCTGCCTTAGTTGAAGACTCTCTAATTAGAATTAGATAACTTGGACAGGCTTTGACAATGCCAGTGGGAATCCATTTTAGTGTTATACATGTCTTGGTTTGACACAGGCCCAACACCAGGCACCAAGAGAGTCACTTGGTCACCCTCCTCTGCCACAGCTGGGTAGAGGAGGGAAAAAAGAAAAAGAAGTAAAGGAAGGCTTCTTGAGTGAGATAAGGACAAGGAGGACTATTTCAAGGGAAAAACAGGCTCAACTTTAGTTGCAAAGTGAAATTTATTTCTAACAAAATCAGAGGAGGATAATGAAAAGTAAAATAAGCCTGTAAAATACCATTTCACCCCCAGCCCCTCCCTCCTTCCCACCAACAGTGCAGGGAAAAAGGGCATGGTCAGTTCATCACTGAGATTTTCTTCCACTGCTCCATAAGAGGAGTCCTTCCCCTGTGAGACTGTGGGGTCCCTCCCACAGGCAGACAGCCCTCCCAAAACTGCTGCAACACGGATCTCTCTTTCAATGGGGTGCAGTACTCCCAGGACAGGCTGCTCCAGCCTGGAAGCAGGGACTCACTCTCTCCACTGGGTCTCCCACTGGATCACAGCCTCTTCCAGGCATCCACCTGCTCTGGCATGGGCACCTCCCCACGGGCTGCAGGTGGATCTCTGCATCCCCTGTGGATCCCCATGGGCTGCAGGGGGACAGCTGCTTCACCATGATCATCACCGCAGCCTGTAAAGGAATCTCGGTTCTGGTGCCTGGAGCACCTCCTCCCCTCCTCCACTAACCTTGGTGTCACCGTGTTGTTTCCCTCACATATTCTCACCTCCTCCTCTTCTCTGACTAGAAGCAAAACCCATTAGTTTGTTTCAATTTTCTTCTTAACTATGTCATCACAGAGGCATTACCAGCCTCCCTCAGTGGCCCAGTTTTGGCCAGCAGCATGCCCATCTTTGTGGGCCCCTGCTACCTAAAACCAGGCTGCCCCATACTATGAATGCATAGTGACCAGTGCAGCAGTATGAAACGAAGCTGTATAAACCCAGGTATTTTAAATAAGAGCTGGCTCTTACCTGATCTCTGCCAGATTCTTCTTACCCTGTTTAAAAGTGCTGTGGGCTTGGCTCTCACAGCTCATGGGGCTATGGCTGGCAGCATCAGTCTCAGCAGCTGAACTGAGGAGGCTTATTCTAAATGAAATTTGATGATGATTTTTGAGACTAGAGAGTGGTGTGATTTTCTTTCCTCTTTTGTCCTTACTCTGTGTGGGGATAAGTAGTCTCAGAAACAGTAACAAAACCAGTCCCTGTTTCCACAGGTTCCATCTGGTAGTAGAAAGGCATTTCTAAGTGAAGTTTTGATGTGAGTGCTTGCATGCTACATGTGAGAGTCCTTTGGAAAATAGAGGAGTAGCTGGGTCCAGATGAAATTATTTTGCAACACTATTTCTTGGAAACTTTCTAAGACACTCTCTAATATTTTCTTTGCTTAAATCACCTGAGTAACAAAAGATTGTGACTCCTTCCTTTGTACCCATTTGCATGTGGCCAGTTAAATAGAAGAATGTGTTATGTTTTCTGGCTGGGGGTAGAGCAGTATGCTGTGTTTTATTAAAAGTAATGTATAGAAATGTTTGTGTCAAGTATTTTCATTTATCCCTGTTTGTATTTGAGTGGAGATAAAATAGGCTGTGTTTTACTTAGAGAACTGGTACTTGATATACACAGAAACCTTGGTGCTGAGGGATAAAAAAGTTATGGTAGGTCTGATTTTCTTTTTAATCTGTTCTCTATGAGATTATTCTAAACAAAAGAACACAAAAACTGATCTTCTGTACTTCAGTTCTTTAGCAGGGTCTGATTTTGCCTCTGATCCTTATTATGAGAGACTCTGTTCTGAAACAGTTAAAGTTCTTCAGGAAGCTTCTTCTAATTCAATTTAAGCAATTCAGATTATTTTTTCTGCATATGTCTTTAGAAATTTTCTCAAAAAACATTTGAGCAGACCTCTAGATTATGTTCTTGTAGAGAGGTTAATGTGGGTTTTGCTTTAGACATTAATGTTAACGTTGTGTTAGTGCAGTAAAATCTGGGTAATGTGAACTATTTCTGTTGCAGGTCGGGAGTTCCTTATCCCTTCACTGGCACACAGGTTCATAGCAGAGATGGTGGATTTTTTTATTCTGTTCTTTATAAAGGCAACCATCATTTTAAGTATTATGCACCTCAGTGGAATAAAGTAAGTCGAAAAATTTAAAGCTTTGTTACATACAGCTTTAAGCTTTTCATGCTCTTTGAGGTGTCAGGTTGTATTTATGGTATGTTTTTGCATATGATATCATTAAATAAATGACAGAAGTTGAGGGAAAGCACCACTAGGCTAACTTTGTTGTAAATACATCCTAATTTTGGGTCAGCTGATAGAAACACAGAATTTTTACTGGTCTGTAGGCTCTCAAACTCACTACTAAGGAAAGATTAGACTTGCACATTTATGGAGGGGGAGGAATAGCAAGATTACAGAATGTTCATTTGAATTTTCAAAGAAAAAAAACACTGACAAACTTTTTAAGCAGCCTTTAAAATGTACTAGATCTGGCTGTGATAAAGTTAATTTTAGCATCTTTTTGCTATACATGTTAATGTATAGCATCTTCTGTGGTGCTGGGTTTTAGATTTCTGACCTAAACAATGCTAACCCCACGAAAAAAATCTGATCTAGCAGATCAGATATGTATGTACTTTGAAAATACAGCCTGGTTGCTAGGAATACTGCCACACTGCAGGCTTCACTGGGTGCAATTTGGGTTTCTTAAAAAGTGCAAGTAAGCAATGTGTGTGTCAACTGTACACTAGACTGAAAGATTCATCACTTCAAATTTTTGTTCACAGATGTAGTAATTTACCCCAAACACTTCATTTTTTAACCGCTTCTTTAACTGTAGATATCTTACTCCTTAACCCTCTTATTCTGCTTCAGATTGGTGTAATCAGATATTCCAGTCTGATTAAGAGATGAGATCTTGGTGCAGTCGATAATTCCACTACTGTACAAACACATTTTGGAACCCAGGCTTTCTGCTCAAGAACCATCCAAATGTTTCCTGACTGTAAAGTGATTACAGATATACAGATACCTTCCAGACACCACCACCTGTGGCTAAAAAGGGGTGTGAAAGAGGGTCAAATCCAAAACAATAAATAAGTCAGTGTAAATGATTGCTGGGTTTTGTTCAGATAAGCAGCAATTAAAATTTCTATTTAGTGGCCAGATCCCATCACCTGTAACCTGACAGTTTATGTTTCCACTTTGCCTTTAGTAGGTGGAGAATGATACAAAGTGAAGTACTGGAAAGAAGGGGAACAACTATATGTATATTGCTGCTGTAAAGTGATGAAAAGAGTAATTTACAGCATTTTCAATATTAATAGTTTTTAGACAGTTGCTTACAGGGAACTTCAGAGAAATGTTCTGGGTGGTTATCTGCTTAAGAGACATGGTGTGCTTGGGGTTAGGCTGAATTGTCATGGAAAACATAGGCCCTCACAGGCTCAAGAAAGGCACTTCAGGCTAAAGCTGTATTGAAAGGAAATGTAGGTTGTGCTACATTGGTTTTTTAATTCCTGGGTTGTTTGGGGTTTTTTTCAGTCTTCTAGTCTGAATAAAAAGGAGGGCAAGTAGCACAAATATTAGATGGACTGTTTCAAAGTGGGACTGCACAGTTCTGTGTGAGCCTTAATTAGATGCATGAGTGAAAAATTCTTGCATTAGTGTGTTGTAAGTATATCCATTCCAGGTATTAGATAACAATGTTACATCTGTGGAGTTTATCTTATGAAAATATGCCATTAACTCCAAATGAATGCTTTGCATAGTTCTGTTAGGCTAAAAACTTTAAGGTTTTAATTGCTTTATATTTGAATCCTCCTATTGCATACCAAGGTGCCTACAGACGAGTATGGTGAGCCATGAAGAATGAGAATGAGGAATCCTGATGAGAACCCTGATCATGCAGAGGAGGATATAGGGCTCCCCTGATTTCTTAGGGAGACTGCCAACTTCTCCCTTGCATTTGTAAAGAGTGCCCTTTTCTTTTTCCTTGAGTGTAGTGTAAGAAGATACTTGGAGACTTGGATGCCTTCCATTTGTATCAAGTTAGATGATTATGTGCAGAATCTGTTTACCTCCCAAGAAGTGTGAGAATTTTCAGAAAAATTCTGCAGCTTACTACCCAGGGACACCATTGTGCAAAAGTGGTAATAAAGAATGATCTTTTCTTAATGAAAAAGACAAAACAAACTAAGCAGTAACTCAGAATGAAACTGAGTGTTCTGAATTTTAATGGCTTGTTTAGTATCAGAGAGTGTGCAAGGGGCTTTTGTTCTCTTATAATACCAGAACAGAGTGAGTGAATTCTGGTATTAAAGGGGTAACACTGGTACTGGGAGAAGGATGGCTTTAAAGTTCAGTTTTATTTTGTACAGGGACATCTCTAAATTTGCCATGCATTACATCATAGAAGAAATAGATGAAGATACGTCCATGGAAGATTTGCAGAAAATGATGATAGTAGCTCTCATCTACAGGTTGTTAGTCTGCTTTTATGAGGTAACTACTCATAAACATTAACCCCTGTAATTAACAGTTGTGAGTTGTTGAAGAAATGGTTTTAAAAAATAGTGTTATCATTGGCCAATAAAGTAAATCCTCTTAACGGTATTTTGGATTATGTTGAAGCTTATGACATTCACATAGTTCTGAGGATAACCAGGTTTGGGAGACCTGTCAACAACACGGTGATGTGGGGACTTAAAATAACCTTTCTTTTACAGATAATCTGTATTTGGGGAGCTGGTGGAGCAACCCCAGGGAAATTCTTGCTTGGACTGCGAGTTGTGACGTGTGAAACTTCTGTACTTATTGCACCCAGCCGTGTGTTAGTCATTCCATCTTCTAATGTCAGCATGACAACGTAAGTGCTCCTGGCTCAGGCTCGCTGCATTCAGGTTAACAGTGTCGAAAGTGTGTGATTTGGAAGGAAGTTCACCGTTGCTTTGTTGTTGACCTTTGCAATAGTCAGACTGGAACAGCTATTGTCAGATTCTGTGATCTAAGAATAAAATGGTAATTATTCAGTCACATGGAGTATTTTTCAGGGTAAGTGGTTAAATCTCCTCTAAAGCTCGACTTCTGTGCTGTGCAAAACTTGGGCACTAAACTTGGAAGCTAACTACTAATGTAAGCAGAAAAGTGAAAGTAAGGCACTGAATGTTCTATTCTGATTTCAGGTCCACAGTACGAGCTTTGATCAAGAATTTTTCTATTGCATCATTTTTTCCTGCGTTCATTACACTGCTGTTTTTCCAGCATAACAGAACCGCATATGATATTGTAGCAGGAACTATTGTGGTCAGAAGAAATGGAGTCAGATGATACCAAAAAATGAGATTTCCGGACTGGTTCTGAACATCCCCTCCAAACCCCAGTGAATAAAGACCTACCCCAGAACTGAAATTGAGGTGTCTGTTGGAATCTTTTGCCCTAATTAAATAGGAACTGATTCAGAAGCTAAAGAAAATGTATGGTTCCTGTATGATGCCAGCAACTACCTTCGAAGTATTGAAGTTTTCATAGACGCCAAAGAAGTTTGGGAGAGAAAATACGTATTAAATCCAGGAGTATTAACCTCTGACTGATGAGACAAAACCTGTCTGCTTTAACTGCAAAAAGGAGCTGTTCTGTTCGTCAGTCTGGGAAAGCAGACCCCTAGGAATATGCCACCTTCAAAGAAATATTGCTCCTACAGTTTTGGATGTTGGCAGGTAATTAAAAATGAAGTTCTTCTCCAGGCAGTTGCCTTTCAAAGGATTTGGGGGAAGAAACCTGAAGTATTAGACAGCAAGGCAAATGATGTTAATTAAGTTGCCATGTATTTAGAGAGATCAGCAGTGGTTATCAGTGTCTTTTATTATTGCTTCACAGATCATATTTTCTCACCTTTAAGTATTTTCTCACAACATTGATGTGAAAAGTTTTTTTGCATGATTGTCTCAAGCACTGTCACTTACTTCACTTGTCCAAGCTAATGAAGAAGTGAAACAATAGCTGCTTTTTCCTCTGGGAAGGGTATGTTACACTGCAGTGTTAGTGATCTGGTGTGTGTAAATAATTCTGGAGCCATCAACAGTACAGACCATGCTAATGAAAGGTAACTTTTTTGCTTCTGTTTGGAGTGAAAGCACTTGTCTATTTCTTGCATATAATGCAGAGCAGAAGTGAATGTGTTTCAGGAGCATGCAGAAAACATTAACTGAAATGTGTTATGGGTGTAAATCTGCAGAAGTACAAAATACTGGTTATTTTCACTTTATCATTCTGGCTAATTGTTTGTATATTCAGAATAACTTAAATACTGAATAAAGAAACCTAATATTTTGCATGACTATACTGCTTCGATGATTCATTCTCGTGTTATGAGTATCTCAGGAAATTAATGTAAGCAATATTAATGTTTTACTGAACTGAGTCTGGAACTCTTCAGTCAGTTTTTGTATGTTCCTCTCTTAGGCTTAACATGCCACTCAGTGGCTGCAGTTCTCGCCCTGCCTTCAGTCTTGCACAGTGGCTTGGTTGACAGTAGAAATGTTTGAGAGCTTGGTTATTGCTCTTGTTTCCAGGTGTAGTAACTTAATCAGTAACATGTCCATATGCTGCAATATTTTCGTTATGTTCTTCTGTGTATGACTGTATTGTGCATGCGTTTCAGTTTTAATTTGGAATGATGATTCAGGACTAGATCCTGTGCTTATAGTTGCAGAATGTTTTGCCATCCATTACGTCTCCAGAATTCGGTCATTTTAGATAACTGCTAAAATCTAACATTTTAGATAACTGCTTTTAAATATTTTTGAAGTAAAGGAAAAAAAAGTTGTTTTGGATAGAACAGTTTTTAGAGCCCTTGCTTGATCACATTTTTTGAATACTCCCAGGGATGGTGATCCTACTACTTACATGGACAGCCTCTTCCAATGCTTGATAGCCCTTTCCATTTTTTTTTTCCCTAGCATCCAGTCTAAACCTTGTGACACCAACGTGAAGCCATTTCCTTGTCTTACCACTTCTTGCCTGAGATGAGAGACCAACCTTGCCCCTCGCCCCCACCGCCAGCCTCCTTTCAGGCAGTTGTAGAATAAGGTCACCCCTGAGCCTCCTTTTCTCCAGGCTAAAGGCCCCCAATTCCCTCAGCTGCTCCTGACAGGGCTTGCCCTCCATTCTTTCAAAGACTTAAGCACTGAGGTCAGGCATGGTGATCAGCCTGATAAAAGCTAAAGCTATCAGAACCAACTTAAAAGTCCTTTCTAGGACAATTTTTGCCTATTCAGAACAAGAACTTTTATTCTCTTTACTCTTGCAGTGACCTAAAAGCTAGGATTCAGAAGGAGGGGGATGGGGAAGGAAGGGAAAAGCAACACTGTTGGCTAAAACTTTATTACTACCAATTCAGGTATAAGGGAATGTATCTCTTACCCTGCAGAAAAATACCTTTTCCAGCGGGTAAAGCAAACAATTACAAAGCAAGAACAGAGCCTGTCCATGGAACTAGGTATACATTGTGCTGTTGGCTGGCTTTTAGTTTGTCTCTTAGCAAGCTGCGTCCCAGATGTGGCTTGTTTCTGCTTGAAGGACTGGTGCTTGGCAGGTGATTTAGGGCTAAGGGGGACAAAGTGGAAATCTGTGGCATTTTTCACATGTAGACAGCTGGAAACGGGTAATTGCATATAATCCTTTCATGGCTACAGTGGCATAATCTGACTGCCTGAATAGCAGCGAGAGAGTGTGTGTGGTTTGAAAGCTGAGTTGCTGAGCACTTTTTGTTTCTAGAAACAGTGACTGGGACCCTCAACCTGAAAAGAGCAGTGGACCTTTTCCCTCTTGTCATGTCCAGCTTGTGCTAGAAAGGTGCATCTCACCTTGTACCAGTAGCATCTGCAGGAGCAGGGAGCAGTGCTGGGATGCATGGCAGAAGGGCCAGCCAAGGCCCCAGCAGTGCTTCTGAAGACATTTACACCACTGACAGTGATGCAGGTTTCTGCCCTTCTGGCTGAGGGAAGAATTTGTGTGAGAGACAGACTGCTGTGACTTGGTACAAATTCAGCTGTGAGTCCCCAGATGAACAAGCATTTCCTCTGATTTTACTAGAATAATGTCTGTTCTCCGAGAAGTTCCTGTAACTGCTACAGAGGTGCCCACCCCCTATTACTCATTGCAAGTCTTCAGTTAGAACAGTGGTGAATGTTTATAAGCACTGGGTTGGGTTTCTTTAATAGCACTACAAAAAAAATAACTGCAGTAAGCTGACACATTGATAAGCTGCTCCAAGCTTCAGCCTACAATAAAACTCCTTTGTAACAGGAGACTTCTAAATTTAAGATCCTTTAAAATCAATGCAAAAAAGCAGAGGTTGAAGAAAGCACAGACATTGCTCAGGTTGAGGGAGCCACCTCATACAGTTACAGCTGGGGATGCCTTTACAGAGAGTTAAAATTGCCAGGTAATATTTCGCAGTTTTTATTGATGGCATTTATCCCATGGTTTAACATGTTAATTATACTGTAATAAACATGGCTTTAATATTAAACTTTTCCTTATTATCCAAAGTCACCACAGTCCATTTCAGTAAATATAAAAATATATACTTAATACTTTGTACAATACTGGTTTTTGGTCCAAACAAAAATGGATCAGAAAAGCCAATAAACTTACTTTAAGAATTCCCAATTTTAAAGATTTTCTAAATGGATTTAGGCAACTTTGAATAATGGGATTTACATAAAATCTGAGACAATACTAAACAAAAATGGCTGTAACACACAAAATTAAAATTTCAATTTCACAGATTTGTTATGCCAAAAAAGTACATAGAGAAACAAAATCATATTTACACATTTCATAATAAAATAACAAGGCGAGACAGGTGATAAAGGGCTGTAAGAATGAAAATATAGAAATAGCATATAATTATTAAATGAAGAACTACAGATCTAACAAGTCCTTAGCATGGATCATCCTTTAATCAGTCTTCCCCTATCAGAAAATTTTAGTGCACAATACACCCAAACTCACTCACTTCACACATACACCAGCACAAACTCAGCATAGAAATCATTCGTTATCAACATTCTCTACTCTATACAGCATCCCTCGCTGATATAATTACAATTTCGAGGCGTCAGTAAACGCGGATGAGCGCACGTAGTGGTGCGGATGAAGAGGTATCGACAAGCCATTCACTGTGCAGGCTCTACTCAGGGCTACAGCCAGACCATGCCGAGTCAGTGAAAGAAGTAACTTGAGACTTTTGCTTGAGAACAGCCTTGTTGCCAACTTTACTTGCTACCAAAAAAACGTAATGGGGAGGGGAGGGAAGGACAGGAAAGCTAAGTTTTATATTCCTTTAGGCAGATCTGACTTCCGACAAGCCAGCGTGAGGTACAATCCCAGTAACTGAACAATTCAGGGTAGTAGCTGAACATTTCAGGATAGTAGCTGAACAATTCAGTCAGGGTAGAAGCTGAACAATTCAGGAGAGTAGCTGCTTCCAATGTTTTTGATGCTTTACCGATCAGGCGTTTACTTTCTACGTCTAACTGCAGTCTTTATCTTCCGACCAGCAACTGAAGATCCAGAGGCAGAGAAAACATTTTTCCCATTAGTCCTATTAAAAGAAATTAGTAGTTCAGAGTTTAGGACAGTGTAGCTGAAAATTCAGTAGCAGCACTGAGTAGATATTCCAGAACAACTGTTTCATAGTCTTGTCTCACTAGTTACCAGCTGGCAACAAGCAGCAAATGACGAACAGGAGGAAGAGAGTTCCAGAAACCAATTAAATCTCTCTTATTCAGAAGGTAAGCAGCAGCATAATGGCTGGGTACGGGTTCTACCTTTCAAGAACAAGAATCTCACATGTGTTGATGTGTGACATTCCTGACAGCTAGGCTCCTTTACAGATAGCGGTGCTTAGTTAGCCAGTCAGGCTAATAAATGGAAGGATGCCAAATTTAGTTTCAAACTCCAAAGTTCATCTGAACACCTCATGATTTAACAGCAGTAGAGGCTGAACACTGTCCACTGATATTACCCGAAGCTCAAGGGAAATTCTGATATGTTCTCTTACCCCACTGTAAATGTTGGAGGCTGGTTGAACGAAAATCCTGAAGTGCCAGAAGGTGGTGCAGGAGCTGCTGATGCAGGAGGATTTGCACCAAAAGTGAATACTCCTGGGTTATTTGGAAAGTTGAAATTAGTAGTATTACTTCCAAACTGGAATACAGAACCTGGGAAGATGGGGTGGAAGCAGAAGGAAGTAAGAAAGCTGGAATTTGAGTTCATCCTTTTCAGCAAAATCCTCATGTTCTTCCCCATCATCTTTAAAGATTATTCTTTTTGCAGGTTGCTCAAGATGACAAAGTTGGGGGGGTGCAAGAGAAGTGTCAGACTACTAAAGGAACATTTTATTGAATTCACAGAATGACTAGGTTGGAAGAGACCTTTAAGATCATTGGGTCCAACCGATACCCTAACACCTCAACTAAACCATGGCACCGAGTGCCACATCCAGTCTTCTTTTAAACACATGACACATCTTGAGACTGTCCTCTCGTTCTGTCAGTTGCTGCCTGGAGAAAGAGACCAACCCCCACCTGACTACAGCCACCTTTCAGGGAGTTGTAGAGAGCGATAAGGGCACCCCTGAGTCTCCTTTTCTGCAGTCTAAACACCCCCAGCTCCCTCAGTCCTTCCTCACAGGGTTTCTGTTCCCAGTCTCTCACCAGCCTCGTTGCCTCCTCTGGATGCACTCCAGGGTCCCAATGTCCTTCCCAAACTGAGGGGCCAGAACTGGACACAGCACTCGAGGTGTGGCCTCACCAGTGCTGAGTACAGGGGAGGGATGACCTCCCTGCTCCTGCTGGCCACACTGTTCCTGAGACAGGCCAGGATGGCATTAGCCTTCTTGGCCACCAGGGCTCACTGCTGGCTCATGTTCAGCTGGCTGCCAACCAGCACCCCCAGGTCCCTTTCTGCCTGGGCACTGTCAGCCACACCATCCCCAGCCTATAACCCTGCAGGGGGTTATTGTGGCCAAAATGCAGGACTCGGCACTTGGACTTATTAGACTCCATCTCACTGGACTCTGCCCATCCATTCATTCACACAGACTGAGGAATTTTTAAAGTAATACTGCTGGCACACTGATAATTAGTTGTTTGCTAGCTTCTGTGCCACCATTAAAATTATACCTGTGCATACTGAAGTTTATTAATCTAGTCTTAAACTATGAATTTATATTCAGGTAAACTTTCCTGTGTTCATGCAATGGATCTGGGGATTTCCTTTCCTTTAATGTGCCAGGAGTACCTTGTCTGAAAAAAACCCAAACACTTCAATCATCAGAGTAAATGAATAAGTAATACAGAAAATCCAGAGAACTCTACCTTTAAAATGCTATCTGATTAATGAAAGATCAACTGAGTAATGTGTTGTGCACTAATCTGTACTAATCTACTGATTAGTACAAAAATGTCAGCTACTTTTAATGGAGGTTATTTTGTAAAACTTCTGAGAGGAAAAAAGAGGCTTTTCCCTTTCAGTATTTGATGTGATATCAAATAGACATTCTGGCACTGGTTTTGTTTTTTAATTATTACTAGTATGAAACAGGTCTTTCTTAAGTTACAAGGTTCATTCTCTGCCCCTTTCCCATGGCATTTTATACTTCATTAGTAAAAAGATCTTAATACAGTCTTGACCCATAAATGCTTAAAAAAACCCCCAAAGAATTCTGACTGTATTTTATACAATAAAATGATTTGATTCTCAAATCAAAAAATATCAATTTTGCACTGTGTCTGCTCTTTTGTTTTACACAATCTTACCAGTGATTACTCCATGGTTTTCAACAGTTCCTTTTAATCATTAGGTTTCTAAAGAAAATAAAGCTCAAAATTTAGTTGTAGAGTTGCAACCTCCATGTCTGCTAAGTCCCTTGTGGAGAAGGCTTACTGTGAAGCTGGATACCCGTGGCACTTGTGTCTCCACAGTCAGGACTGGGACATAAATGACAACCCTATACCCAAGATTTTTATGGATGGCAATTCCTATATTTAAATACACACACAAGGCTGAAGTTGTCTTTCTCCATATAATTCATGGTGCAGTTCATGAAAAATAAAATAAAATAGATACAATCCTTAAACAGAAGAGGCTGGTGGGCACTCACCAGCACTGGGGGTACCGGAGCCAAAGGCTGGCTGATGGGCTGCCTGCTGTCCGAACACGGAGGGCTGAGTGCTGCTTGTCACCGAGCCGAAGGCAGAAGGAGCAGGCTGAGAGCCAGCAGAAAACAACGGTGTCGACAGCGACCCAAAACTTGGAGCGCTTTGCTGGCCAGAGCCTGGGCTGGGGCCAAATGCTGGTAACTGACTGGCACCAAAGGCTGGGCCAGCAGCAGGTGCTGGAGGCCCAGAGCCAAACAGAAACGAAGACGATGACCCTTGGGGACAGAGAGGGATGTCAGTATGGGCCCCTTCCGTCCCACCCTCAAGAATGAATGCAGAAACAAAAGGTTCTCAAGCCTCAGGTCTGCTGGCTGAATACTCATGCTAATTTCAATCTGATTGTGTGAGTATATAAAACAGACACTACCTCAGCCACAACAGGAACTGCATCTTTTCTTTTAAGCAACATGAGAAACACTGTGTTTATGAGAGTCAGACAAAATTAAATCTCAAACGCGCTGGCTGTCTCTTCCGGTTGTGCAGACAGATTCCTACAAAGTGTGTTTTAATCTGCATTTACTAAAAGCTGTTTCTACCACACAAATGGAATATTCATTCAAACTGGATTTTTCCAACAGGCAAAATAAAGCTCCTGATTTATTAGGACTAGGAAAACATGTATCTTTTCTTGTCAGCAGCTTCACCCCTCTCCTGTTTAAGTGTTTATCAGTTTCTGCTGGCCAAATCAACCTTGCAGTAATCTCAAAATCTTGGTTTAGCAGAGTAATTCTCTATCATCAAGAGAGAACCAGCCCAACGGCTGAGCTGCACGGCCAGCAGAAAAAATGAAATGCACCTGAAAGTACATGGCAGATCTGCTATGCCAAAGGGGCGTTTTAAACAGCATTGCTAATGCTCATGCAACAGAAAATACCCTCTAATTGTGCTTAACTCGGAACAGATGACTTTCTTGCCAAGATGAGATCCATGCTAAAACTTAGGTTTCTGCATTTGTGACGATGTTTGAAATATGGTATCACTTACTAATAAAATTACACTGAATGTAAGCAGTTTAAATGGATCTGCTGGTTGTTGTAATTTAGGACTGTTTTCTCTATTTCTGATCCACAAAAGTGTGCAAATTAAACTTCTGTGACTGACAAAGTTAAGCCATCAGGATCAAACTAGATTAAGTCTTCCCCTTACAGATTCAATCTTATTTCCAACATCCTATATTGCTCATAGGAATACAGATAATTTGGTGTATTTAGTCATGCATTTGTTCACAAAATTCAGGCAGTGGAGTCACACACATAAAACATGAAGAAACTCTGTATTTCTTACTCCTGTCTTCTCTAAATTCCTAGAAAATTAATGTGCACTAGCCATGCTCCTTAGAAGAAACCAACCCTTAAGCAGCATTAATTGCATGTTGAGGTACTCCATTTATAGATTACTTGTGAGGGAAGGACTTGGCAAAGCTTGACATTATTTCCAGAAATTCAGATTTTTAGGTATAGAAGTGCAAAAGCAGGAAAATTGTAATTCACTGACTTCTAACTGTAAACACTGGACTAACAGTGACTGAAGAAAGAAACTACCATTCCCACGGTGAAAAGCTCCTGTACAAACTGAAATCCAGTAAAGGTTTGTCCTTCACATAAAACAACTGTGCTGCCAATTCATTCCTAAACTGTATTTCCCACACTGAAGGAAAATGAGCCTAAATTAACATTGCTGAATATAATCCTCAGTATTTTTCTCTACATCTATGCATTTAGCCTGGACATTTTCCAAAGTAAAATGCTCATGGAACAGTATCTCCTTAGTCTATTACATAATGACAAAAATGAGAAAATGAGAAGAGGAGCTATTTAAAACATACCTGTTGAATTTGATGTAGTTGTGGCTCCAAAAGTAAATCCTGAATTTGCTGCATTGGTACTGCTCTCTCCTGAACGAAAGAGAAACGGAGTAAGAGTCGAGCCAGTGCTGGAAGATGTGGTTGCTGGTTTGTTCTCTTGAGAGAAGCCAAATGACTGAGATGTTGCAGATTCTGCAGGATTGCCAAAAACAGAGCTGGTCACAGTGTTGCTGGGTTGTCCAAACACAAAAGGAGTGGGAACTGGCTGAGGGTTTGAGGAAGAGAGGGTGCTGCCAAACACGCTGCTGCTGTTGGCTGAAGTGGCGGGTACCACTGTGCTGGAGGAACTGGAGCTCAAGAAGCTGAAGGATGCTCCTTGATCTGAAAGGAAGAGACACAGTTACCACTAAGTCACACAAATAGCTTTAACAACCAGGAACTTTTCACACAGCAACCATCACTGAAAAACTTCAATCCTCTACTGCAAACTTTCAACAAATTAAAGTATACAAAACTGTGCAATATCTGTGAAGAGATTTTTGCTCCTTTACAGCAGTAGAGAAACTACAGCGCAGCTGCAAGTGGATAGAAAGAAGATATTCTCTCTCTTCTTCCCTTTCACTATAAAAAACAACACTAGTATGAGGCCTGTATACTGCACCATATTACATATTTTATCACCAACTGAGCTGCTGCTACTGAGACAGTACAACTTCTGTGCTTCCACAAGCAGTGATACAGGTTCCTTAAGGTGTGGCAATTTTTTTTTTTTTTGTCTAAACACAGTATTAAAACGCACCGAAATCTACAAAGAAATTGCCACATATTGCCTACACATCAACAACTAGAACTAAAGACAGGCTGCAGGTAGTAAATCAATCCCACAGATGTTGTCCAGTACAGCCTCAGAGGTATTATTTGATAGAGCAGAGAAGTGAAGGCAAAAGATTTTCTGTTTACCGCAAGAACTGGTTGGTGCCCCGAAGGCAAAAGGTGCCTTTGCCTGCTCACTTTCCTTTTCTGATGGTTTACCAAAACTAAAATTGAATACAGGTTTTGCTGTGCTCTCCTCTTTGGTATGCTCAGCTGTCCCAGATGAAAAGATAGGCTGTGCCTTTAACTCTTCATTGTCAGCTTTCTTTCCAAATGCTAATGGAGCAGCAGAAGTGACAGAGTCCTGCTTCTCTTCTGCCCTTCCCAAAACAAACTGTGAGGCAGGTGCAGACTCCACACTGCCAAAAGAAAAGCCTCCCTTTGTTGAAACAGTTTCATCCTTTTTCTCATCTGACTTCTTAAATGGCAAAGCAGGTGATGCTGCATCCTTTTCTGCCACAGTTCCAAAAGTGAAGCCACCGACTCCAGTTTTATTCTCATTAGTAGCTATGGAAGAAGTAGAACTTGTAGCAAAACCAAAACCTCCTAAAACTGGTTCCTCTTTCTTTTCCTGCTGTCCCAGACTCGTCGTTCCAAACTGAAATGTTGAAGAAGCCGGACTGCTTGTAGATGGAAGTCCAAAGGTAAAACTGTTATTTTTACTTTCTTTTTTGCTGTCTTCTGATTTAGAGTCTGAGGAAGAAACTCCAAATTTGAAGTTCCCTGAACCAGTAGGAAACTTAAATCCTCCAGTCACAGTGTTGGATGATGCAGATTCGGATGCAATGCCGAACTTAAAGCTACTTTGTTCTCCAAATTTAAAATTTCCTGTGCTACTTAACGTTTGAGAAGATTCTGAGGATGATGACTGGACACCGAATGTAAATGATGGCATTGCAGCATTTGTAGACACAGTAGCAGTACCAAAACCTGCAGAAATAAGCAACAATGTCAAATTTGCAATATATTATGTAATACACGCAGGCTTTAGCTACACGGATGGGATTCTAGTCTTAAGCTTTCCCAGAGTTAAAACTGTTCAACAAAACATCCCCCACAAATGCAGACAAGTAAGGAAACTCCACACTTCCTCCCTACACTTCCTCTCTATATTTTTTTGTCATGGTGCTCTTCTGTGCAGCAACTGGCTTGGAAAGGCACACAGCTGAGCTCTTTGAAAGACCATGGTTTTTGTCTAAACTCCAAATGGGCTTGAAACAAACAACTGTGTCAATGACACAAGCTTTCCTCTAAAAAACCCAATCCTTATTTGGAAAATGGGTGTGGAAACATATGCACATGATCTTATTTAAGCAATATTCCTAAACAGTAAATGGACAGTTTTGCCATACTCAATGAAAAAATTACTGTACTTAAAAAAAAATAAAAAAAAAAAAAGGGAAAGAAGTTGCAGAATGCACATCCTTGCTCTTCTCAGTATTACCTTTGAGCTCTGCTTTGACGCCTGGCTTCGCACTTTGACAGGCTATGCATTTTGTGGCTTCTGCTTTGTTTGGGACCATGCAGACCTCACATTCCCAACTTCCTTCAGGCATCTTGAATTTGTCTAAATCCAGAAAACCTCCAGAAGAAGCAGAAAATGCAGAAACACTGCTACTGGTCACAGGCACTGAACTCCCTGAAAAAGAAGAAAGATAGTTAATCATTCTGCTTAAATCATACCCAAATCTTTTAAGAAATGCACACTAAATTGCAAAGCACACAAGAGTAACAGTAAAAAAACATCAAGCTACAAGTTGATTTGAATAAAACACAATCTGAGAATGTAAACAATAGAAACACCTGGATTCTTTTTAATAATCTATATATGAATTCAAGAACAAATTGAACTAGTGACATTTAAACTGCAGTTCAAAAAATACAGCAACACAGCCGATTTCAGATGTAAATTACAGGTGCTGTATTGAACTAGAACTACTGAAAGAATTCCTGGTGACACCAGTTACTGGTAGTCAAACTTAGCATCACTCGAGTTAATGATCACTGTCAAGTGATGCAAGGGTGAGAATTTACTACAATGATTCATCAGCAAGTCACAAGGACAGGACACATTCAAACTATATAGTAACAAAACTAAAAAAGAAACTGAAAGCTTCCAAACCCACAGCTCTGTGTTCACCACACGAGCTACACTGCCTTCAACAGCAGCAGAAACCTACTGCTGCTGAGGTGTGAAATCCAACACTTGCCCTCTGACTTTCTCCCCTGTAAAGGAAAAGATGGCACTTGATGCTGCACCCCAAGAGCAAACTTCAGTTCCACAAGTGTCAGGAGTGAAGCAGACATCCCAAAGGCACAAAAGCATCACATAATTGCACCCTTTACCTACAATGAACCACTGAGGGTGGCATTCAAGAGAGAGACACAAGGTAATTTCTCAAGCTCAAAGCAGTAACATTTCCTAGACAGGATTAGTTCTTCTTTTCCGCAGCACATCCAGCAAATTTGTCCTATTTTACCTGCTTCACTCATCCCCCTTGACAAACATAATGTAACTTTGCAATTTTGAACATGTGGTTCTGTTTTAGCACATGACAACTAGCTAAAGACTACATTGACTTGGAATCTGGCTTCATACCTCTGCTCAATTCCACACAAATGCTGACTGGAGACATTTTAAGCCATGTTGTGCAAATACTGGTTCTACCTATGTTTTGAAAGAGGAAAACAAAACCCCAACAAATCCAGCAGTTTTTAGCTCCTTCCAAGGAGTTCACATTTTTCCCCAATAAAAATGAGTTAAATGGTTTTAAGCTAATCAAGGCATCCATTTTAGTCATCTTTCCTCACTAGCTGTAAAGCAGGGTATATTTGCTTCAGTTCAGCTCTGCACTAACACATTTCACAATCAGTTCAACCCATGTGACAGGCTGGAATCTGGGCTGAGACCTCTGAAGTGCCTGCAACCACTCCTGCAGGGAGCCACTAATCCATCCTGTCTGGCATACTGCCATGCTGCTCAAAATATTTTTTATAAGCTGCATATTTTATTCTTTAAAAATGCACTTA
The DNA here is from genome assembly GCF_022539315.1 of Serinus canaria. NCBI lineage: Eukaryota > Metazoa > Chordata > Aves > Passeriformes > Fringillidae > Serinus > Serinus canaria. The sequence goes on from NC_066315.1 coordinate 63,773,010, forward strand.
GACTAAGACTGAAACAACAGAGAAAAAAGAACAAACCTGGTTTCTCAGACTGACAAGCTACACATTTGCTGTCTTCTGCCTTGTTTTGTAGAAGGCACACTGAACAGTTCCAAGAGCCTTTTGGCTGTTTAAATTTGTCTCCAAACCCCAGAGTGACTGTTGTGCCAGTGCTGCTGGAGGTGGATGTCACTGTCACCGAGTTGTCTGTGACCATTGGCATTGTCAGAGCAGGCATCACTCCTGTTCCAGGCTTTGGTGTGTCACATGCTATACATTTTGTAGCTTCAGGCTTGTTCTGGACCAGACAGGTATCACAATCCCATGTGTTGGGTGCTGGTTTAAATTTGTCTTCAAAGCCCAGTGTCCCCACTGTGGAGACTGTTGTCTTGGAGGAGACACACGGACTCACACTGATCGTCTGCTTCGTACTCTCAGCAGTGGACACTTTAGCAGCTTCACATGTCACACATTTGCCATCTGTGGTTTTGTTCTGCAGACACTGGTCATGTGTGTCCGACTGCCAAAACGAGGATGCTTGTTTAGAGGCATCTTTACCTGCAGAAAAACTACTTATTGCAGGCCTTGTATAAACCACTGTGCTCGTAACAGGCTGTGCCGATGAACAGGAGGGTGATTTCCCAGACATAAAGCCTAGTTTAAAAAAAAGAAAAAGGAGAGCTCTTACTGATGGAGCTGTATCCTGGCTACATGGAAGTTACTTATAATAGTAGACAGCACAAAAGTAAACCTAATGTCAATGGTTACAACTACACATTCCAACTACGTTCAAGAGGAAGTCCATGGAAATCTTATCTAAAGGGATGAAATTTCATATGCTGAGCTGGGACACAACAGAACACTTATTTAAAGCTTGATTTAACTCTTCACTTCCAAGAAAGTTTTAAATACAAACCTCATTGCTATCTGTCACTCGACTGTTAGATACAAGGATAAACAAACAGTACTGAAAGCTGATGATCTCTCATCAACTGGAAACAATCCAATTTCATTTTAAGACACCATGCCAAATCAAATCAAATTTCTAAAGCTATTTCTGACATAGTAGATGACTCATATTTACTTAGTAGCTGTACAGCAGTTGTTACTTGGAGTAGCAATCTACACAGTATTACCCACAAATACTGAGTGATAATTAAGCAATAAAAATTAAGACAAACACAAATTTTTTTCTATAAACTTGGTTCAAAATGCACTGGGCACAGGCCAACTCTTTATTTAAAAGTGCAAACTTTTCTGAAAACAAGAACCACCATTATGGAAATACTAATGAAAATGCTACAGCAACACATATTAAATAGTAGCACAGTTCAACTGTAAAGCTAAAATAAAGAGTTTCTCTTTTTATTGTTATATTATTGTTACTTTGGGATTGTTTCTTCATACCAGAATTGGAATCTTTGGGATTGTTACTTTGGGACTGTTTTTTCACATTAGAATTGGAATCTTTGAACAGTGTGGATTTAGAACCTGATTCTGTTAAACTGCTAAAGAAAACTAATGCCCCTTCACCCACAGGTCTTTCCTTAAACAAAACACACAGTGTATTTTCTCTCACTTAGCTCTTTCCAATATAAGAATAGGCACTGCCTTAAGTTGTACATAGATTTAGTAATAAGAAGTCCTGCTGTATGTCAAAGCTTATGGGAAAGATCAAGTTCAATTAATTCCCTTTTCCTAAAACAGAAAACATCATCTACACACACTTTACTCATCTACACTTTTTACTCAACAGTTGAAAACAATCACAATGGCTTGGAAACCTTTTTTTTGAAGTGAGACAGCCCACTGCTACTTAAAATTTGCATCTGAACCCATCATAACTGTCAACATTTTAGGCAGAAAGACATGCAACTTCTGAAACACCTTAAGGAAAGAAATTATCTTTATCATTCTTAATATCTGGAAACAGTGAAGGTGAGAGAGGAATGTTTGTAATGCATTTTACAAACATTTCCTTTCCAATTACATAAATTTTATTTATTTAAACAAAACACTGATTCTTTGACTAATTCTTTTTATACTTACATTTGACTTACAACCTAATATGTAAAGGAGAAGCAACGTATCTGGTTTGGAGCTGCAGTTTTCCTGTCAGCAATGAAAGCCCCTTATAAAAGAAGTGGGCATGAAGCATAGCAGATGTAGCATTTAAGTCTGTCCTGCTGACACTGCCTTAACTGTGACAAATTGCCTGGGGGTTTTTTTGGTTGCTGTTGTGCTGGGCTTTTTAAAAATCAATGCAGCTATATGCAAGTGTATTCTCTGAAAAACATTTTTTAAAAGAGTTCATTATCTCACCAGGGCTTTTTAGAATGTCTAACACACTTCCTTGCTTTAAGAACTTAGCAGGTTTGCAGAACCCATCATATTCTTCTTCTTCTTCCTTGTTATTGCTGGTGCTGTTTACAGTGGCACTACCTTTAAAAATAAAACAAAACCCACCTTTTACAAAGAAATCCACTTAGAATACATTCATGTTTGCTATAAACAAGGATTTCCATGTTTCATTCTTCTTAAATAAGAATCTTCACATTTTAACGTTATTTACAAGAGTTTATAGTTATAATCTGATTTAAAGCAGACCTGTCACTGAAAACACACTTCGCCTGGAATTTGTAACAAGCTTAGAAATGACAGCTTAACTACTGAACATACAAAAAAGAAAAAAGAATTAGCACTCTGTTTGAAAAGCTAAAATTTTTGTTACCTGGACTAAGGATGGATGTCACTGGTGTATCAGTGGATCCAGAAAGCTCTGAAGACTTTACAACAGGAACACTAAATGTAAACTTAATTTGCTATAAAAAAAAGAGAGGGTTTTTTTAGATTTTAAGTTTAATCAAGCTTCACATACAAATAATAATCTGAAATCCAGTCTTCAAACTTTTGGTGGGTGCTGGGTAAAAAATTACAAATCAGAAATCTATACATTTGTTTGCCCCCTTACCGGGGCCAATTCTGCTTTATTGTTCCATAGTATTCTACTAAAGCCTTGAGAAAATGCTGGGATTTATTTACTTACAGACAAGGGAGGTAGCACTTCCACCTCGGTAGATTTCACAATTGGAGATGAAAATACAAACGTAGGACTGCCAACATTACTTGCTGGTTGTACCTGTATTTTCAAAAGAATTAAAGTTTGTATCAAAGAGAAAAACATCCCAGTGGAACAACAGCAGCTACCTGAATTCACTATCCAAAGATATTCTGCAGTGAAGTTGGGAAATCTGATTTTGATATTTCTGATTCACAGCTAAGAGTTAAAAGAGAAAGCTTGCCAGTGAGTGTATAAGATAGAAGAAGTCATATCAAAATATGTCATCCTCCCCACCCTCCAATCTGAATAAAACCCTGTTTAATTCTACAGGTCACAAACTCAGGTTGGTTAGTTTCATGAGCACCATAGAAAAAGTTAACATTCAGCAAGGAGGATGTATACTCACCCTGAAAAAGTACTCACAGTATACAGCCAAGATTTACCTTGTTCATCACTGCTTTTGAAACAATGCTGGGTGATGAGGAGACAGCACTACTGGCAGGGAAACTGAAGTTGAACGTCGGCAGCGATGCAGTACTGATGGGCAGGGGTACTTCAGGCAGCTCTTCTTGCTCCATCTCCTAGGTGCAAATTTTAATTTTTGTTAGTTTAATTTTTTATTTAAAAAAGCTGCAAAACCTAATTTTTCACTTTCTTTAGAAAAGTTTTAGATTTCAATCTTTCTTTAAAAAGTCATAAATTTTAGTTTTTCTTTTTCATGAGACCTACTACCATCCTACCCTGTCCCCCATTAGTTTCTTAAAAAAGTAAAATGTAGCAGAGAGATCAACAGAGAAAACAGGTTTTCCAAATGAATCCTAACCTCCCACATAAGTCTGCCACATTATTTTTATTTATGGCAGGCAAGTTTCTATGCAATACTGCATCCACCACCGGTCCAGTAAGAGTACTGAAAGTAAGCTCAAAATTGTTACCTGAGCAGAAGAGAGAGGGGCACAGGTAGGATTTATTTTTGGTTTTGTCCTTTAGTTAATAAAGATCTAGAAAGGCATAACCATTCTAGGATTTTATTATTCCCTTATCTCTTTAATTAAGAGCACAACTTCATGGCAAGTAAGAAAGCATTCCTCTTGCAAAATTAGATACGACAGCTGACAAAGTCTCTGAAGTCACTTGAACTTGGAAAAATACAATATTTTAAGAAGGATGTGTGCTCCTTTGAGTACCAAAACCCCCAAACCAAACCAAAGCACAGGAAGTCAAAAATGAAACCGTGATGAGCAACATACAGGATCATACTCTGCTAAATCTAGTCAGTATCATGTATCAGGATGCAAATTTAAAATTCAGAAACCAGTGTACCTTAAAAATACCTCCTCTTACCCTTGTCTTTTAAACCCTTTGATTACCAAGATTAGATTGGTTAGAGTTGGAATTGGAATAGCCAATCTCTTCAGGATTTGGACATTAGTACCAATGTCTACTCAGAAGTGACTAAGGAAAGATGCGCATTGCTACTACAGACATTTAATGTACCCCACAGATTATATATTTCAGAGATCTGATCTGAAGAGTCTATCACACCTTCACACTGAGACCATATCTGTTACATTCTCCAGCACTTACTACCTCTTAATTTTGCATCAGCCAGCAGACCAAGTTAACCTCTTTAGATTTAAGATCTACTAGTAGGCTGCTTATGTAATACTCAGGCAGGAAAATAATCCTTGGGATAATAATGACTATCATCGCATTAAATGGAGTTTCCCCATTAAAACAAGGGAAAAAAATCCTTCACAATGAGTTTGAGCAAGTGCCAAAAATTATGAATGATCATTAGCAAACATCCAAAACACTGTCTTCTGCTTCAGGCTCTTGGCTCATACCTTTCTACATGACTTATATATTAAAAAAAAAAAAAAAAAAAAACAACCCTTTTTTTTTTAATACTTGGCACTTCATTCCTTTCTAAAAATTCTACCAAATTTATTCATTCAACAACTAATAAGAAACTTTATAGCATGAAGAATATCCGAGAAAATACAATGGAAGATTTTAAAAATATAAAACCAAAGTTGAAGCACTTATACAGATAACTAAACTGGAGCCTGCTCTGAAACCCACAGCCAAACAAAACTGAAATGGCATTATTGTAAATTGCTATGAGGCAATGAAGTTACTTATCTCAGTAATCACAGTGAGATCAATTAACCTGAGAGACTCTTACCAGTTGTTGTTTTTGTCCAGGTCTTGATGCACAGTATCGCTCCCTTTCCCTTCTCATCTTGCCATAGGCACTATCCATCCTTCCTCCTGAAGACAGACCATTGGATGCAGGAGTATCGAGCTTGGGGTAGCTCAAATTGCTGACATGAAATAAAAATACATAGGTTGAGGAAGGGGATTAAAAAGAAAGGAAAAGAAAAAAAAAAGGAGAAAACCCCGAAAATTTATCAAGTGATTGTTTCAAGCTATTATAGCCACTTTTAATCCTAGAACTGTCGTGTGCTAATTGGAATCAGAAAAAAACATCCCACAAGTTCCTAAATGCTGGTAAATAGCTGGTGTTCTAAACAGCACAAGATGAATAAGAGCAGCAGTGAGAATAACATACATAAAAAACAGTCACAACATCCATAAATGAATGATGACTAAGCCAGAAGACCTGAAATAGAAGAACTGATTTAGATTGTTATTTTCTAATGTTTGCTTTTAATAGTCCAGACAGTGGAAATTTTGACTGCTAGTTCTCTGATTCTGTGATGAGCATGTATCTCTGAAGGGACATAAAAGAATAACTAAAAATATACAGGCAGGGGGCGGGCGTGTGTGTGTGTGTGTGTGTGTGTGCATGTGCGCACAGGAAATGCTGCCAACAGCTCTTATGGAATTGAGAGGCTTAAACTTGTGTGGCAAGAAAATATGACAGAAGCTTCATAAGCAGCTCTGGCTTTCCTGAGGCCATCAGCAGAAGCAGCAGAGGTGTTCGGGTGTGCCAACATTCCAGAAGTCTATTTAGACATGAATACAGATCCCTTTTGTAAGGCATACAAAGGCATTTCTCTGTTTATTATAAAAGCCTAGATCTAAACCAGAAAGACTCCCTAACCCAAGTGGGAAAGGGAAAGAAAAACAAAAACCAAAAGAAAAACCTCAAAACAAACAAATGTGCACCCTACACACACACACAGACAAACTCCCCCCCAACAACAACAAACCAAACCCAAACAAACCCATGCCACATCCCAAAATAGAAGTGAACTAAGGATAAAAAGCAGCACGGCATTATGATGAAGTATCCCTGAAAAAAATTACCATATCAAGTTTATCCGGCAGCCAATCAGTCATTACAAAAGTACATTGGATGACACTGGAAGATACCAGGTAAAGTTTCTAGATGGCTGAGGAGAAGAACTGGTCTAAACCACTCAGATAGTTGCAAACATCTTCTCAGCACTGCAACCACTGAGAGAAAACCAGATCCTTAAGGCCATATGCTCAATCTTTTCCCTAATCCAAAGTGACAATCAATTTGAATTATGAAATAAAATCTCATGTCAAAATAAATCTTTACTCAGACAATTATAGCATGTCTATGATAGTCCATATTCCTCTTTTCTGTTAACATTTGTCAGCTTCTAAGGGGCAAACACAGTTCTGTCTTCAAGGAAGTCAGTCCAATCTACAATTCTGACACTGGTTTAAAAACTAAACAGCTTTTGTTAGGCTGAACAGAGATGTACCAAAGTATTGCAGGTTAGTTGCATGAAGAGACTCTGGCCCTTATTAGTTTGTATTCCTACTCCATAATATGACAATCAATAAAGACTGGCTTTACAAAAGAGTTAAAATAAAAGGACCACCTAGTCTTAAGTCAAAAGTAGAAACACAGCAGTAAAACTTGTGAAACAAATGAAAAGCAGTATCAGTTTCCTGGATCTCCCTTCTACATGGAGAAAGGAACTGCACCAAAGAAAACTCAGAACAGTTTAAATACCCACAATTAAAACCTAACACCTGTTAGCACCTCTGCCAAAACCAAAGATGGTTCCTGTAAAGTCAAACTGTAAAACAAAGGGTTGGCTTTGGGGTTTTTTGCCAGCCAAAGAATGCCCAAGGCAATATAAGAATTGCTTGGAAGATGAACACAGAGCCAACACATCAAGAGATTCCCTAATTCTGTTATTTGAAAGGTTTGAATCCTCAAAAAAAGGATATCTTCTGAGCACACAGTGCCTTAATTCACCCAAAAGATAAGTTCCCCAGAAGGGAGAGTCATCAATATTATCTCATGTCATTCTATACCGAGCAAGCAGCATAATGCAAGACAATCTCCTCAAGAAGAAATACAATTATTAACTCTCCCGGTTTTTTTTTTTCAGAGACAAGCTGGCATTTGTCATCAGACGACTCTAAAGGGCTTCTGTTTTTCATGCAAAATCACAGAGCAGACAAGTGCCTTTGTCGTGTAAGGAACATTAAAAACAATCTTCCTCTAGCTTTTTGTATAAATAAATAAACAAAAATGAAAACAAACAAAACCCCAGACAAACAAAAACAACACCATAAAAAACCCTAAAAACTGAATTTACTCCTGAACTGTAAGACATTCACCTTATAAATAAATTTTCAGAAAGAAATTCCTGGGCGACAAAGCCTTCAGACTCCAAGCAATCATTTAATTGCCTTAAACTAACAGCTGCTACCCTAATGAACACCAAATTGCACAAGTAGTTAAACTCTCTCATAATACTATTTTTTCACTTTTTCTATTCCTTTTTACCGAGAACTGTTCCTGCCCCTCCAAAAGAAGGCAAGCATGCAGACTGTACTGACAAAGCAGAGGGGGCTTTCTTCTTTCAAGTGTTTTAAATTAATAGATTTGTCATACCTTTCAGATGGTTTTACAGGCTTTTCTGCAGGAAAACTCTCCACCATCATGTCCTGCAAAAAAAGTTTCATTTATTTCAAGATTTATCTGAATATATTTATAAACAAAAGACAAAGAGAAGACAACCAAACACACATTTTGTGCTGTTTTGGTTATTTTATTTATACCACTAAATATACTTTATTTGCTTAAGCTTGTTCCCTAACAACCCTGACTATCCACCTAATCTCCAGACCATATATTGAATACCTGGTCATTTTTACATTCAGAATGATACTGAAACCATGGGTGATTTTTTTTTTCTGAAAGAGATGCCAGTATGGTTTTAAGGAAAAGTTTTTCAAGGACTCCATCAACACCAAAGTGATCAGAATGGGCAATTAAAAAAGCAATGTGCATTGGTAATTGCTAGAAATCTCACTTGGAGCCTGCAGTTCACCTTTATACACAACTTGAGCACGCTCCATCAGCTTTCTGAACAGCAGCATATGTAAAGGAAATCTGTGTTTCTGTATTTTAATATTCTTTCACTGTGAAAACCCTGGCCCAACAGCACACCACCACATTCTGAAAATAAGCACCAGCCACTTAGTATGCCAAAGACACAATTATATTCACAAAACCTCTCAATATCTCTTTCACAATGCTTCCCTCTGTCTTAATGCTTACCTCAAGAATACTATTGGTACTCTTGCAAAAAAAGAGCACCTTAGTAGACTGGTTAGACACATTCCAATTTTGCAAGAAGCAGGCAAATTAGGACATGAAAATATGCTTACTTGATGGTCTGTATCTACCCTTTGGTGAATTTTTCTGGAATTAGTAGCTGATTTCAGAGATGGTTTAAAATACGTGATCCGACTCCCTGTCAGGGAGATTGGCTTTGGTGTCACAAGTTTCTGGACAGGAGGATGTTGCGAATCCACCTTTGAAAGGGAAGCAGCAATCAATTTATCCTTGCACCCACCTGACTTACCACAGCATTGACTGATGATAAAAGTTACAGAACTGCAAACCTCCCACCAGTCTCAGCACCCAGTGAAAACTATGTGGAAGTGTTGAAAATATTTAGCTTGCAGAAAGAAATTACCAGAAAATCAGTTATAAAATCCAAAACCTACAGGAATATTCAAAGTCTGACTGAATCCTGTGTCAAACTTTGGCAGTTCACAGACAAAATAAACTATATTCCTAAAAGCAAAATAACTCACGTTACAATAATATGCTCCCATCCTTTCCACTCCTCTGCCCTCACCATGATTTTTTTACTGACTTAATCCCTTAATTCAATATTGAAACTCTTAAGCAGAGTTAAACTGGGTTCTGGGCTTCTCCTTTTCCTACATTTTCTTCCTTTGAAGTTACACTTTAAAAAAAAAAATTGTGAAATATTTTTAAAGAAGTCTCATTAATGCATGTTCTAAAGTTTCAGATTTGCATTTGATGCTCCTTAAAGTACTGGTCTGATTTTTCTTGTCAAAGCTTTTTTAAAGACAAAGGCAAATTACTGAACAGAAAGCACTATACATTCTGCAAAACTGGCTTAACTGAATAGAGAAGAAGGAAGACCCCAAGAGGCCCCATGATATATCAAATAATCTGTAGCCTTGGTGATAAGAAGAGTGAGACTTAGGATGTACCTACTATTTAAATTAGTATCAAGAGATGGTTGTGCCCCAACCCAGGTGCAGAACCGCGTGACCTTCACATGAGCCCAATTCTTCTAAAGAGCTTGTCCTGGTCCTTCGGGATGGCATCCCTCAGATGTGTCAACTGCACTGCTCAGTTCGGTGTCACCTGCAAACTTGCTGAGGGTGCACTCAGTCCCAAGGTCTCAATGATGATGATCTGGCATTTGGATTTGTTAAATTTCATCCCACTGATGACTGCCCAATGCTCCACTCTACCTCTCTGCAAGGACTCTTGTCCCTCAAGAGAGTCAGCAGCACCTCCCTGTTTCACACCATCAGCAAACCTGCTAAAGGGGCACTCAATTCCTGCCTCCAGATCACTGAGAGGTATTTGAACAGCACTGGCCCTTGAATTGATCCTGAGGAACACCACTGGTGACTGGTCACCAGCCAGATGTAGCCAAACTCACTGCAATCTTTCACATCCTGCTGTTCAACCAGCTCATCCCAGAGCTAGAAAACTTGCCCAGAAGGATGCAAGAGGGACAGTACCAAAAGCCACACAAAATCCAGGAAACTACATCTGCCACCTTATCTTCACATGCCAGGCAGATGACATTATTGCAAAAGGGTAGCAAACTAGTGAAACAGGTATATCAAACAAGAAAAAAAATTAATACAGTTACATGTTCAATACACTAAGAGTTATTCTGACTAGTGTATATCAAAATAAGCAAAATACCACAAAAAAACCCCAAACCACCTGTAAAACTTCTGCCTGGGCATCCAAGTGTCCTGTCAACCATTTGTTCACTTCAGTGGGAAAACACACAACCCTCTTATGGGCACATATAATCCTGTCCTCTCTTTTCATCAAGGGCTACCCTTTCTCCCTGCCAAATTTTATGAATTCTAGCATTATGAGCTAGACAATTTCTCTATTTTTACCCAGTGACAGCTGTATGCAACATTCACTTTCTGACCAATGCCAGGGTCTATGCTGCAAATCTGGTAGATCTTTTTAAATGCCTCATCACAGGTGTGGTTCTGCGTTTTAATGCAGAATCCATATCAATTTTGCTTTCAATTACTGGGATAATATTTAAGAGGTGGTAAAAAACCTACATGCTCGACTTTTCAACATTCTTGTAATTCATCATATGGCCAAAGACAGTACAGAAAATCTGACATGTTTATAAACTCCTAAGTGATTGCAGAATTAATTATACTTCTAACCAAGCCAATAGCATAGAAACTTTTAAAAACATTCTGTCCACTTCTTCATTACAACACCAGATGAAAAGTTTGCATTGAATAAAAACCATTTTTGTTCCTTTGGTTGCCAGAGCTAAAAGTGACCTTTAGTGGTTTCACAATTTAATAAATGTAATACTCCAACATTTTTTAAACAAAACCAAGGAAATAATGATTTACCACATAAACAGTTCAGTGCTACTTACAAATAGGAATTTAGGAGCATAAATTTACAGAAGTAACAAAATTTAACAGTTGCCCAATTTTCTCCTTGCCTTGAGCAGTAATAAAAAATTGAAGTATTTATTTTTTACTTGAAATAAACATGGAAGCCTGCACAAGATCTGAACAATCAATCAATATTTTTTGTATTTCTTGTTATTTCTGCAAGAGAAAGCTTTCCTGAAACAAGAATATTATCATGCAACTTCACTCCAAGTTGCAGGCCAAGATAAAACCACTTTGTGTGTTCTAGAGACGTTGTTCTTGATTTATCAGCACACCACCACAAAAAGATAAGAAGTGAGTAATCTTCACAGTCCTTCATCCAGTGTGGATTGAAAAGACATTTTCAGAAATTTCCACACAGCCAAGGTAGATATAACTCACACTGAATTCATGTGTGTGCTGTCATTGAGATTTGTGAAATTTCTTTTAAGAGCTGTAAAGCAGAGAAAGTTATCTATCACAGCTTAACATGCTACTGGTTCTTACCTGGTTTTGTCTGGATTGGAAGCTAGTCACATTCAGTACACTCCTGTCCACAGGCTAACAGGGGAAAAAAGGGCCAAAATTAGAGGATGGTTTTTCCCCTACTAGAGGGTTCCATCCAACAAAAACACGGGGGGGGGGGGGGGGGGGGGGGTGTGATCAACTTACAGAAGACAGCGGAGTAGAAACAGAAGATGGAATCCTTTTAGCATCCTGTTGAAAGAACAGGTCCAATAAATTAAAGCGGACATGACATCAGGTAACATCTTCATCCTATACTGGCACACTGACTGTGTTTTTCAAACACACGGCATAAAACGTTAAAAGGAGCACCCCTTACCGCCAAAGGGCTTGACATCTTCTCCAATGTCTGCAAGATGCGCCGTGCTGTGGAACTTGTCACACCATAGGACTGCACGTTTGCTTGTTTAGCTTTCATTTGTCTTTTTATCGGCGGCTGAAAAATTAGCATTGCCAATGTTACGATGGTGGATTCTGAGTTCCACGCGTGTGTATTTCATGCCCTATGGCTACACTGGTGATACAACCAATACTCTCATAATGATAGAGAAAAATGCACCTGAGTATTCAAGGCATGAAAAAGAAAAATATACCCCACTCACTCTTAATGTGGGGCCCACATATCTCGCACATGGGATAAAGCAACAAAAGAAATCCTTAAATGTAAAGGGTCATAAAATGGAGATGCTGGGCTCATAGGGTCTCTGAAGGAGTGATTAGGAAAACAGAAATGAAGCAAAAGCTTGTGCTGCAGAAAAGTACTTTCAGTAGCTAAACAGATCTTGGAGTTTCATGGTGGCATAAGCATGGCATCTTAAGCCAGAGTATACAACCATCATCATGAATTTCTAGTTCTACTTCTCTCGTTTCCTCCCTTCCTCTAAGACTGTAGCTGACTGCAGATCTTTTCTCTATTTAGAAAGATAAAGATTTGATTTGAACTGTCACAGATCTAAAATAATACACTGAAAAAGTCAATGTTGTACCATATGACTGAACATAATTTTAAAAAACCTCAGTGTGACAATTTTTTTTAAAAAAACTATGTTACACCTCTTATGTAACACATCATGCTTCCCACACAACTACATGAAGAAAGGAAGCAGATCACACATAGAATACGCAAGTGGGACTTGTTGTATGCAGCAACAAACAAGCTTGTCTCTCCTTTAAAAGCCTAATATTTGCTTCCTCTTTTCAACATAATGCAGAATTTTTGTCAAAAATGAAAACAGCTGACCAAAGAGGATGTCTAGCTTACAGAAATTTTAAACATTCCCAAGTTTCACTCAACACCAAGTCAGGAAAACCCATAAGGTTCAATATTTCCCTGAAACAGGAAACTGAGTCCCCTTGTTCCATCGTAGAAACAGACTGACAAAATAGGTGCAGCAAACTTATCTTCAGTTCCTTAAAGTTCCTTTTGACTTTTTAGTTGTTTAACAAAGGGCATTCTCATTTAAACAAATTAGAACCAAATCAGATTTTACTGACTTGCTTTTAGATTCAGCTCTAGCTACTGAGAGCAGTCAAGATTTTTAATCTGCTAGTTCATTTTAGACCACAAAGAACACCTGGGGACAAGCAGCTCTTCCCATGAGCCATCTGAATGACAGAGAGCATCCTTTTGTTTATCATGATATGCAGCATGTAGGACTGCATGCCTCCATCTCAGTAACAGAAGTACAAAGGATGAGCAAATTTGCCTTTTGTATACTACTATATTAAAAAATGCACAATATGTTCATAGTTTGAGTGCTTGTGTAAGATCTACAGGCAAGTATCAGGGACGTAACTTTTGCTGCTATTAACAAAGTTTTCAAAGTTATGCCATCATTGTAATTATTCACATTTTATTTTACCATAATACAGTCAGAGGCAGACCATGGCAGAACATGGAAATTTCTGGAAGACATAACTGAAGAAGAAACTGCCCAGCACCTAAGATGCTACTGTCATTCCTGTGCTTTATGACAAGCATTTCTACAGAAAGTGTTACACAAGAATTGAAACAAAAACTGTAGGCTGAGTGGGCAAGATAGGAACTGTTGCCACATTTTTCAAGTTAAGTTCCCAACTCAGAGCTTTTTTGGCTGAGCTCCCCCTTCTGTATTTCAGTTATATTTTACCTCACGCTGCACTACTGTTCTCATACCTGGTAAGCAGAAGTCTGCACTTTTGTCTGTCTTGCTGCTGCAGCTGCACCACCATAAGAGGTCTTTCCTGGGTAAAATGGAGAATCCCCAAGCTGTCTTGTCTTAAAGACAGAAGTGTTTCCAAGTGACTACAGAAAGATATTATGGTAAGTGGTTAGTAAAATGGCTACACATTCAACTTGACTAAAATTAATACTGTGCAGTACTTACAGGAGAGGGAGATCCAAAAGCAGACAAATTGAATGCAGGTTTTTTAGAGCTAGATGCAGGATGCTGTGAGAGGGAATGAGATCTTTCAGCCTCTGGGGACCAAAGCAGTGGTGCTGAAGTATTTTTTGAAACTGTGATATCTGCCAAAATGACAAATGCCATATGTAAATGTCTTGTGCACATAGAGAAATTTAGTAACATCAAACAAATCCAGAGTTCTCTACAAAAACATCTCACAAAATGAAAAGGTCCCTTAATGCTGATTTCTCTGGCACTCTAACCTTCAAAGCTCTTCAAACAGATTAATTTCACATATGGTATGAAACTCAAGCACCAACTCTGAACCTAAAATCTGTTCACAGAACTGCAATTACATGACCTTTCCGTATTTTCAATACTGATCCAATACAAATCTTTCAAAAGCATTCACAAGTTAACAGCACATTTCCAATACAACACAATTTTATTTTTTCTTCTTTCATTATAAAATAAAGGAACTGCATAAACACTGGTGCATCTCTAATGATGCAAGGTTTTTCCTATATTGGTAGAGGGTTGGAAACCAGCAAGGACAGAACTGACCAGATCTTAAACCTGAAAAATTACCCAAAAGCTGAATTAACACAGTTAATCACCTATTTTCTGTATGTCCTATGGAGACATACCAGAAAGTTCTAGCAAACTCAGGTTGTATCACTACACCCTGGCAACACCTACTCTGAATTGTCAAACTATGGTCTCCAGAGAACTGGCTGAGCACAACTCCATCCCCATTTATAGGGGGAACTAGAATAATTTGCAAACTTGCTGTTTTGCCCTTTCTCAGCAAGACACCTAGGTCACATTCTACATAAATACAAGGTCATGCGGGTTTTTTTACTTAAAAATGGTGTACATTCTTTACTGAATTTGGCAAAAAACAATCAAGTATTCACAAATTATGCCCTCTACCAAGAAAAGAAGAGGGAAAAAAAAAAAAAAAAAAAAAAAAGAAAAAAAAAAAAGGCAGCACAAACTTTTTCAATCAGAATAGTTGCTTTATTGACTCCTGGTAAAAAAAATTTGGGAATATCTTGTGTTTTTACTTTTCAATTTTTCAACCGTATTTACTCATATTTAGCCAGCTGTGAGATATTCTGAGTCAATCCTCCTTCTCGGCAACCAACCCAGCAATGAAGCTACAGAAAGCCATCTTCATCTCCTATTATCCCCATTCAAGATTTACAGATAATCAAGCTAAAATTGTATTTATCAGCACTGACTCTTTAGAATATATTGGACTCATAAAGTATTCCAAGCATGGTTACATTTAAAAGGTGACAGGATTATATCCTTTTAATTCTAACACCTAGAGCTGACATTCTCCTATTTTATTTAATAAGGCAATGTGGAATATTGAAGAATACAAAGTACTTCATGGTATCAAACAAATCCAATAGAGAACACAGAAGTTACCTTTATCAGATGCCCTAGAGGAGAAGCCACTGGTTGTTGAGATGTTATCATCATCATGCTGAGAGGTAGAATCTTTTATTTCCTTTACAAGGGACAGCCCAGGACTGCCGATGCCAAGTGTGGAAGATGTGGAGGGCTGACAGTGCGGGACTGTGGAATCCAACACGGTGCAGTTCAAATGGCTCCGGTGAAGGGAGGGCCTTGTTAACACATCCGAAAAGTTCAGTGCAGACCTGCTCGTGGATGGTTCTAAACAAGAACAGTGAGACAATCAGCTTCCCTACAGACAAGCTCACAGAAGCCAAAACCTGTTTTCTATCAACAGCCATGCTTATTGCCAAGTTCTATGCACAAAAATAGAGAAGCCGAATTTAACTTCCTCACCCAGATAGGGTTTCATCTGTCTGATTACAACAGCAACACCGCTTGCAATACTAAGCATTAATGTTGCATTAAGAAGTACTTAAGGATGGGATTTTTCTGAATTTCATCAAAATCTGACCCTGCGCTCAAGCGCTTAAACTATGTGTTTCACTAAATCAAACATCTATAAATTCCTTCTCCTCTGGGTAATGCTTACAATAAGCTTTTGAAAATTTGAGATTACATGATAAGTTATGGACAACTCTGCAGGTTTTTATCATCTTGTAAAAAAGATGGCGTTATTCTGAATATGTAACATAAAAATATGTATTTGCAAAGATTTTCAGGGGTTTATTTGTGCTGGTGTCATCATCCTCCCTTCCAAATTCTATATCAGGTCATGCTACAGGCAAATTATCTCCTATCCATTAGTTTTGAGATTTTGACACAAAGGACAAGTAAGCAACGCAACCTCATTTGTAAGACAGGCATTTTTTCCTCATGAAAAGGGTCTGTAAACACTGACAGTGTCCTGCAAGAGTTGGTCTCACAGCTCCAGCTTGCCACATGAACAGAATAGCAATTAATGGCCATCTTGCCTGATATCCATATGCCTACAGTCCCTCCCATGATTTCTGGGTATGAACATAATTTTGAGACACTACCATCCAGACATTTGTGCTGAAGCTTAAACTAGCCACTTCAATCTTCATAAACACTGCACTGCTAGTAATTAATTTTCCAAAGTACTGGTAGATTTTTAAGACTGTCTTGTTTGAGTTGAAAGAAAGTGTTATCAGCCCAAAGGCTGTCCAAGCAAAGGAACACAGGCACTGGCACATTGGTACCTCAGAGCCAAAGACACAGGCTTTCTAAAATAAAAACACCAGTAACAATAAAAAAAATGTTATTAACTATAGCTAGAAAGATTAACTACAATGTCCACAAACTGCAACACAAGCTACTGAAGGTTCTAGTGGGTCCCATCTGCTCCTGATTTCTTGGAGCTAGAAAGTTTGCTGTGCAGCTGTTCTCACTGAAAGGTCCTTTCACACAATTCTTCCAGGAAAGCCAACACATGTTACTGATTCATGAAAACCTTCTCTATTCCTTTATACAAACTTATGCTCAAGCTACAGCTACACAGAGAGCTGTAAAGCTCCTTATTTACAATTAGATAACATTGGTGAGAAAGGTATTTCCTCATTTCTTTTCATTCTGCCAACAACACAAGCAGCTGACTGTCCACACAGATGGTTATGTACACATGCTCAGACAAAATATCTCACCTAATTAAAAACTGAGTTCCCAAAACTACTAATTTAAGAGAAACTCAGATGAGAGCATATGGAAATTCATGGAGTACTACAGAAACAGTGAGAGGCATAGATAAAAAGCACAGATTAATTTTAACATGACAAAAGAGTAGTAAACTTCTTTGCCAAGGATCCAAATAGTTTCTAAAGATCCCAAGATAGCAATGCCACACAATGTTACAAAGTATTTAAAAAATAATAATGTCATAAACAAAGTTCCCCAGATCTCCACTAAACTAACAAGAAAATTTAATAAATTTCCTTGTAGAAGCCCAAAGGAAAAGAAAAAAAAATCACGACACATGAAGGAATTCTCCTCTGGCATTCTAGCATCTGTTTTTTTGTTTTGAGGACAACAAAACAGATTAATGTTTCTACTACCTTAAGCAATTAGATAAACTTTCATCCCAGATCCTTTAAAAAGAAAATTTAACCCAACATACTAGCAATATTGCTAGCAAATGAATGCTAGCAATATTCTACACTTGGTTACTTGACTTCCTGAAGTTAACTCATGACTTCCAAGGGCTCTAAGTGAACTTCCAGTATGTTTAAACTTTGAAGCTAAGGCAGTTCTAAAAACTGAGTTACTGAGGTTTTTTCCTGGGTTTTTCCTAAGTGTGGGGTCATTTTGGGTTGGAGTTTTCAGCAGTTTGGTCCTTTTGGTTTGGGTGTTGCCGGATTTTTTGTTTTTTGCTTTTTTTTTCTGTCCAAACGCTCCTTCCAGCCTCCCCTAGAAATGTGGATTTAAAACTAGAAATCTGTGAATAAATACAGATGGTCAGAATACTAAATGATATTTCACATACCTTCTAAATTAATTCTTGCTGATTCAGGCGTGACTCTCCCATCAATTACCATGGCATCTTCATTTGCATAATCATGGTGATAGTTTACCGGATTCTCTTCCTCGCTTGCAGTTTCATTCATATCTACACATTTATCTTCCCTTTTATTGAAATACTTCTGCAACCATCCTGGTACAATGTTTTTCACTGATTCAGTCACTCTGCTGAGGAGCCCCAGCTTGAAAGAAAAATATATGAGCACAGTCAGCAGCATACTCTGGGATGCAACTTTGCACAGACCTCAAAGACAGACATTAGATAGCAATATTCAGATGAGTAAGATAAGAAGGTGATGGATCCTTCATAAAGAATTCCTATACTTCTGGAACATGCATGACAAAAATGTACTTAACATTGATTTACTACTAACCCATCAGTTTCTGCACTTCCCAGTAACCTTGGCAAAATTTCCACATTCTGAAATTACAGCTGAAGTTCACCAGAGGCTTGTCAAGTCACAAGGTCATAAAGAAATTAAATTTCTAAATAACTCCTGATGTACACATGTTGTTTTGAGGACATCTTAACTTGAAAAAACATCAAACCCAGAAGCTCAGCAATTATCTACAGCAATAGCGATGAGTAGTAATAGCTACTAAAATCAGTGAATTTAAATATTTCTTTTTCTAATGCTGAACTGCAGGAACAATGCTTACTAAAAACCCCACTTATTCTGTTCTGAATAGCGAAGGGATCCCTAAAGGATCTCGGAGGAAACAGCTACAGTTGAACAACAGACTCCTCACTACAGTCCTGTTGAATAGATTCAATTTGATAAAATTTCATTTCATGGTGTGTTAGAAGTTTGTACCTACAAACCTTAATATTTGGCAGTTACTGAATACATAAAAACCATTTCCATTTTGACATTTACCAATTATTCGTAATGCTTACATTCTAGTAAGAAATATTTATTTAACATTTTGTTTTAGGCAGTCACTTGTTCCCCATCATATCCTCAAAATTTCAACATGCCTTCTTGTCAAATCTCAACCCTGTGCAGCAGAGTGCTTGCAACATGAAGTTGCCCCTCTTACACTGACTGCTGCCACAGAACCTGCTGCTAACCTCCACAAGCTTTAAAAACCGCCAAAGCTACCTCCACAATTTCAACCCTTTGGAAACTGAAAAGCAACAAGAGCGTAAAAAAGATTTTTGCTGAACTTCATTGCCAGTTGCTATCACATGCATCAAGGTACTTTGTTGTTTTTCTGGGTTTAGGCAACAAAAATTTCTAAAAATTATTATTCATGTATAGAAAATTGAAAACATTATTTGAACATGTAGTTAGTCTAGTAAACAACTCTGAAACAAGAACCCTGTTGTATTCAACTTTCTTTAAAAATTCAGCACACATGAAAGAAAAAGTCCATATCTGACATTCACATATTTCATACGCAGTAACACAAACACCAACTTGTGGGACACCCTTGAATCTGGAGTTAGAAGGGAGGCTAACAAAGAGGAGAAAAGCAAGGTAGAAAACAAAAGTCTATTCACAGAAAGAAAGTCATCTTAATTTACAATCTGACATTTTTTCATAAGGATCTGTAATTTAATCTTTTACTTGCACAAAGACAGAATAACTAGCCTGGGACAGCTTTAACTAGATAGAATACAGCATAATAAATGCATCTATCACAATCACCACACAAAGATGCACACTAATATGCCATGTTTAGGGTGTTGCTGCTATTCTACAAAAAACTAATCCTCAACACCAGAGCTCAAAAGCAGTTCAGTGCCTGGCACCAGCAAAGAGGCAGTCTGTACTCTGCTCCCAGCCCCTCATTTTCACCTTTACTTGCGACACACTGTCCCCCTTCAGGGGAGTGAGTATTTTGCTGCTATGAATAAAAGCATATCAAGAACTCAGAGGAGTCAAAATTTGCCAAAATAAGCAAGTGGTCAGGACACAAACTGTATCCAAGGCAATTGCCCTTTTCAAAAAGCTAGGCATTACTATATTCAGTATTACTAGAGAATCTCTCCATTAAAGAGTAAGACAGGACTGGCCATAAAACAGGTGCCAGTATGATTCTCTTGCTGAGGAAACCCTCACAGGACTGAAAGCTACCTGAGACTCAAGCTGGAAGAAGCCACAGACATCCAGAAGAGTAAACACCCAATCATTAGTAATCCTAATGAGTAACTGGAGAATGTAGCTAGACAAGTAATTAACTAAGATGACGTTTTACCATCCATATCTGACACCAGACTGGTTTGACCCTTTCATGCAAATGGCAGCCTTGCCATTCTTCACATAATCAGCATTCCAAGCTGGGTAACACAGGGTAACTTCCCAAACCTGCCCATGAGCTGGAACTCAGCACAGCCGTACTGCTCCAAGTACTAATGGCCTGCTCCATCCCACTTAGGCACAGTGGCAGACAAGGAGCATGGTTTTATACTCCAGAATAATGCTGGCTTAGTGACAAAGCAAGAGAAAGCAAAACACATGTAAAGGCACCTACATTTCCTGTCAGCAAAATATATTAAAGGCACTGTGAAAGAAATATGTAGGCATTGTAAATGAGCCTTTATCAGAACCAGATTCCATTTAAAAAAACACCTTCCCCCTAAAAGTATTCCACATTCCCAGGTATGCCTATTCAAATACAGACAGATGACACACCAAAAAAAAAAAAAAAAAAAACCACCAGAATTCCTTCCATCATCTCTTATCTGCCCATCAGAGCTAAAAGACATGAATAAAGCTCTGTGGTTGGATTCCTGATCAAGTCAGGCAGTTAAGGTACCACTGACCAACTACACATTTGAATATGCATACTACTTATTCCTGCCAGAAAAATTCAGCAAAATGTAATGCCTTACACTGTCTTTAAAGCTGGCATTTTAATCTTTCCCTAACTTGCTGTTTTCTTATACTTCAATTTCAGCACATGTATTTGAACACCCTTTCCCTCTCTCTGCACATGCAAACAAGCCAACCCTGTCAGCAGCAGAGCACTCCCCCTCGACTACTTCTGTGTCACCAGCTCTGCATTTTGTTCATCCCATCTCCTCAGAGAGGAATCATTAATCCTTCTAGAAGGCTGACAAGGATAGTATACATCTCATTGATGCCAACAGATCTTCAGAGATGAAATACAAAAGACACAGCAATAGAAAACGCTTATTCTCGAGCAAACTGCTCAGATCCTGATCTTCTCATGCTACAAATATGAATCAGTTTCTGCCAAAACACCTTCATTCAGTACAGCTACTCTGAACACGCTACTGCACAAAAACTGTTCTAGTTCCCAGTCTCAGGTTGGGAGCAGAGGACGTGGCACTGGCACGCAGTCTAATGTTCATAATTTCTCATTTCTACAGGCCACACAGGTACCAAACTTAGTGTCATGGAAGGGCAGAAGACTCACAGGGGCAATCTCAACTGTGTGACTGCTGTGGTTTATTCAGTGAACATGTTTTACTCCTTAACTGATGGATATCAGAGGTTTGAGTGGCTGTCAGTATCAACTGCTATCACCCCAAATACACTCATCCCAAAAAATATCAGCAGATAAGCTGAACAAAATGAAAATGCACCACAAAGACCCAGTAGCTTTTGAATAGGTATTTACAACATTTATTTGTAAATAAATGTTGTAAATGTTATTTATTTATTTGAGTTTTTCAAAATCTGTGCATCATCTCAAGTGTCTGCAGCTCTGCTAGGTCTATCTAAGTCTACGTATACAAACTTCATAGCAACAGTAACTACAGTAACAGCTACTCCAAGGCATACTGGCTTGACATCATGGAATCACTGAACTATTAAGGCTGGAAAAGACCTCTTAGATCATTGTGTCCAACTGTGACCCAAGAGTCCAAACCCTCCTTGTTTGGGCACAAACACTCATTACTGAGTTTCAAGCCCTGCTCCTTAGGTCCCAAGACTCATCTGCAGGGTCCAGAGCATTATTTTAAAGGCTCGAAGTCTGATTTGGAAGGCCCAAAGCCTCATTTGTAGAATTCAAACTCTTTATTACAGAGTACAAAGGCACATCTCCAGGCCCAAACCCTAGCTTCCAAAGCCTCCCATTTAGGATTCAGCCTTTATGTAATGGGCTCAAAGCCTTCCTCTATGCCTCTAAAAACCCATTTCTAGGGAGCAGAGCCTCAGTCCAAGGTACTAACGCATCATTTGAGGGCACAAAATCCAAGAAGATCCAACTGCAACATTCAAACCCTCCTACTCACCTCCAAAAGCCTATTTCCAGGGGCCAAAGCCCTGTGTTGGAAACTCGAATCCTTCCTTGGAGGGTCCAAAGCCCTCTTCTCATAAGATCATGGAATCATTAGGGTTGGAAAATACCTTTAGGATCATCAAGTCCAACTGTTAATTCAGCACTACCATCATGTTCACCGTTAAACCACATCCTCAAGCGCCAGCTTCAACTGCCCTTCTCCAGACAGGCTCTAGCCCCTCAGTGCGTTCCTCATAGAGAGTGGCCCAAATCTGAACACCAGACACCAGGTGTGGCCTCACCAGTGATGAGTACAGGGGGACAATCACTGCCCTGGTCCTCCTGACCACACTATTGCTGATAGAGGCCTGGATGCCACTGGCCTTCCTGGCCCCCTGGGCACAGCTGGCTGCTGTTCAGACACTGCTGACCAGCACCACCACGTCCTTTTCCGCCATGCAGCTTTCCAGCCACCCTTACCCCAGCCAGCAGGGGGTTGTCATGACCCAAATTCAAGACTTGGCACTTCATCTTACTGAACCTCATACAACTGGCCTCAGCCCATCTACTTAGCCTTCCCAGACCCCTGTCTAGAACTTTCCTGTCCTCCAGCTGAACAACACTCCTGCCCAGCTTGGTGTCATCTGCAAACTGGGTTAGGATACAATCGATCCCCTTGTCCATGTCATTGATGAAGGTGTTAATAAGGACTGGCCCCAGTATTGAGCCCTGGCAAACACCATTTGTGACTGGTCACCAGCTGAATGTAACCCCATTCACCACCACGCTCTGGGCCTGGCCATCCACACAGGTTTTTTACTCAGCAAAGATGACACCCATTCACACCATGGGAAGCCAGGAGAATGCCATGGGAAATGGTGTCAAAGGCTTTACTAAATTCTAGGTAGATGACATCCAACATCCAGAACCTTTCCCTCATCCACCAAGTGGGTAACGCTATCACAGGAGATCAGACTGGTCAAGCAGGATCGGCCTTCATAAACCCACACTGGCTACAACACTAAGCAAAAGATATGTAGACAGAAGTATCAGTTAACAAACAGGTGTCATAATTTACTACTTTAAAAGACCATTTCTTCAAAGGATTTACAGAAAGAAAGAAAGAAAAATCAGTAGCTTGTGGTCACAGTTTGAATTCCAAACTTAAAAGCAGGCAATAGCTGGCCAAAAATATATTTCTTGGCCAAAAATATTTACAGAATAGGACAGTTGTTCCAGCATGTAAGGGTCTTTCACATAGCATAGGGTGAGGAAAGTACTGGCGAAAGCACTCAGCAGTGACACATTACTCGAAAACATCCGTTTTGTAACTGAGTTGATTACAGTCCAGGAGATTCAAGTATGAAAAAATTGTATAAAAATTATGTAAGTCATACACTTACAGAAATTTGTCAGAGATGCAAAATAAACAATTGGATAAAAGAACTGATTTCCACTTCACTGTACACACACCTCTGAAAAGCATCAAATTCTTGCCTCTCAGAGACTTCCTTGCTTCCAATTTCAAAGTCAAAGTTATCAAAACATATGAATCAATTAAGTCCTCAAAATGAAAGCAATCAGTGAATTCACTGAGACAGAGCAGATCAATCTAACAAATTCCAAACACCAAAAAGGAATTTTCTTGCCCTCCACCCCCCACAGTTAGCTCATGCCAGCTCTGGCACATAGCAGGCTACTCTCCATACCAGCTGAATTCATTAATCTGGCAAAAAAGTACATGTTTCTCTGCTGGCCAATGAGTTAAACTGGCTCAGCACACCAGAACTGGCCTGAGAGAAAGCACAATCAGGCAGCCAGAACCAGAGGAACATGAGATAAAACTTCTCCCTTCTTTCAATCATCCTGTGTCCGTATTGTCATTAAAGACACTTTCCCATTCTCCTCTTCACCTCACCCTTCCCTTGTGCTGCCACTAGCACATACAAGCAACCAAATGATGAACTGTAGCAAGGCTCTATTAAATAGATCCAACCAAAAATCTGTCTATAGACTATAATGGTGAGGACTACCCCTCAGAGGCATCAGGTTGCTGGTGCAGCTTATCATATGCCTGCATTGATGCTCTTGCAACAGCAGGAACAGAAATGGAAACATGACATGATTGTCTCTTGCAGCAGCAGACTTAGACTGGATTAGACTAACTCTGCTTTGGCTATTCAGGGAGTGGCTTCAATTTGGATGTAGGACAGCAGAGTTTGATATTTCATTTAGAAAAAAGACAATGAAACTTATGACTTAATATGAACAATATGTTTCAGGAATGTCATTAATTATGTAACATTTGAAAAACAATAATTTCATTTAAGGCAAGTGGACTAGTTCAGATTTATTCTTGAAAGTCTTGAAGAAGGGATTATATTACCAAATGCGTGTGTATTTCTTTTTTATTGCTTAAGTGAGCCTTATTTTCCTTAGTCTAGTTAGCTTTAGAATAAAGGTTCCAGGGAAATTCAGGTATTTTCTAGCACTGTATGCACATCTGCATACATTATTATCACTTATAACTGAGAGCAAAACACCAGTACGTGCTCTGAGAGATAAATCAGTGCCTAACACACTAGGTTAAATCCTTGTGACACTGAATGGCTTTTATCTGAAGTTTTGTCCACACCTCCAGCTGACACAGTGACAACATTACAAAACGCACCACGAAGTACAAGGTACCTTTCTTTCTTCCTTTTAGGAAGCACTACACTGGCACTAGTTAACCCTCAGGAGCAATCAACAATGGGTGCTGTAAATTACATTCATATTACACTTTGAGATGGAAATCTATCAGCAGCAAAACCAAAAAGTTTAAGATTCATGAGACTATTTTCCCTTACAACTTCAAAAGCAGTTTTTAAGTTCTTTTTTTCCCAATTTAAGAGGGAACTCCAAGTAATTAACATTTTTAAATTGAGGACTGCTCAACTCAGCTGCTACAGTGTGTCCCCAGGTAAGCTTCATAAGCAGCATCTAGAAATATATTAATTGAAATGCTGCTCAGAATATCTTTCCTATAAGGAAACCCTATAGTCTTTAACTTACTACTTTTATTTCTGACATAACCACATGGACAAGTTTAAAACTAGAGTGCTTGAGAATGGAAATGGATGGTCTTTACAAGCCCATTAGCACAAGCTATCTGATTTTACAAATATAACACACATTTTATAATTAGGATTTAAATACATTATTTACACATAAAATTGTTTATCTTACTTACAGGTATTCTATATACATTAAGATTAAATTCATTACAGTATTTCAGCATCACCAAATGTAACTGGTAATGGCAAAATCTTCCTCTCCTGCATTTACAGCCAAGGAGTTCATGGCATACAAGGGCTATCAATGCATCGTACCCCACACTACAAATTTGCTACTCACTACAATGCACAAGGCTCCCAGCAAAGAACTACACATTTTCAATGTCATTTTGCCTGAGAGCACTCACAAACAAAACATGGTACCATCACACTAAGGCACAAAGTGGTGAGGACACACTATGTATTTAAACCCAAAAATGGGCAGCCCAAATTCTGCAACAATTCCTGAAGCAACAGTTAAATGCCATCCTAGATCACCTTGCAGCTTGCCAGTGTCCATCCCTATGTCCACTGCTTCCCAGTGAGGATAAGGCTTGAAGGTTTGAAGCATATTTCACAAAACTAAGCTACGAAATCTCACTCCTGACATTCTGGAAAACACAGTCTTCAAAACAGAAGACTGGAATTAAATTTTTAAATATAAAACAGTATTAGCAAAAACCAGCAAAATATTCATATCCTCCCTCTGAAGTATCTTTTCTGTCCATGCTGATCTATAAAGTGAGCTGATAATAGCACATACCAGTCATTTCGCAAAATCTACAGCCAATCCTGTTGTACCTGTTGCAATTAGTATGTTATCTAATTCACAAATTTTAACAGGTAAATTAAAATCAAGTAACTAAATCATCGCATTTAGTCAATCACTGTGATCATTTGGTACTTCAGCAAAACTCGAAGCCTTCCTACCTTTTAAGTATCATCCACAGACATTGTGCAGCATGCAAAAGTTAAGCCTCATAATTCATCTAACCAGCATAACCTGCAATTACTTTAAATTGG
Source organism: Serinus canaria (assembly GCF_022539315.1). Taxonomy (NCBI): domain Eukaryota; kingdom Metazoa; phylum Chordata; class Aves; order Passeriformes; family Fringillidae; genus Serinus; species Serinus canaria. The sequence continues at coordinate 63,799,196 of NC_066315.1, forward strand.
ACACATCTAACCCTGGTTCATACACTTCCTGACTAGATTCTAAAATGTAAGAACTGGTGCTTAAGAGAAACCAAAGTAATGACCCTTGAACACAGCTGCTTTAGCTGAAGCAGTGAGGGGTACTGTTACATTCTTTGACATTTTAAGGTAATATTCTGAAACTGTAAAGCCCAGGTAGCCTCAGCTCTGCTGCAGGGCAGTAGTGTTGCTTTGTGAGAGGCAGCAGTCATATTTTTTCATCATACTGCAACTAACAGAACCAAGAGCATCTCACTTTAAACATATAATCAGTACCTTCAGAGACTTCTCTTACCAGCAACATGAAAAATTGCCATTGCATCTAGAGATTATCTTTTAGTAACTGAAGGTCACTAAAAAATCATCTACAAATATGTATATATTCTACAACTCTGTAAAGTAAGTTTGTAACAAATACTGAAGGCTGACATTAGAACACATGCACTGTTATAGATAACTTTAATACATATCTGGTTGCACCAAGCAATTCCTGAACACAGCTACATTTAAGTCAGTTTAAGCCTTGTTTTTATCTGTTTTGCTTAGGATAATTTTAATTACAAATGCACCTGTATTACAGTCTCACCAATTTAATAACTCATTACTATAAATATTTCAGTGCCTCACTGTAATTCAGTCTCAAAGGAAATGACAAATGAACAGTTTAGCTCTTTGCTTGGTTTACTTCAGTCTTGGAAGTCACCAGGCCTTGAGCTCTAATAGGGCAAGGAGTCTTGAGACATACCTACTTCAAAAACATTTGATTCAAAATACAATCGTAACTAAAAGCAAAGTCAGCCAGCTCCCCAAGACACTCTCACACAACTTTTTTCCAAGAGCAGAACCATCAAGAAAACATTAAATAGTCTCAGCAAAGAGAAGGAAAGTTTTCTACCAGCTCATGTATTTGCAAATTCTGTATGTGCTATTCACAGGTGTAGGACTCAATGCATGCTGGTGTATCTGTGTAAGCACACACATATCATCCCAGCAAATGGGAATGCAACAATGAACTGATGTTTAGTTGAAAAAAACCACAGTAGTCTCAAGCCAAATCCACCCAAAGATCCTGTACTTAAGTGCAACACATATATATTCATAGAATTTAAGGTTGCTCAGAGCCCCATCTAACCTGACCTCCAATGTTTTCAGGGACAGAGCTTCAAAATACCTCTCTGGGCAACCTGTTCCAATGTATCATCATCCTCTTAAAAAATTCTTCCTTACACGCAGTGTGAATCAACCCTCCTTCATTTAAAGGAGTCCAAGTCCACTTTAGGTTCTCAAAGGTGTTCATAAGGTCTTCCCAGAACCTTGTCTTCTACAGGCTAAAGAACACTAACTCTCTCAGCCTGTCTTTGTGGCAGAGGCTCTCCTGCCCCCTGACAATTCTTGAGGCCCATCTCACTCCAACAGGTCCATGCCCTTCCTGTGCTTAGACCTCAGAGCTGGATGCAAATACTCCAGAGGTGGGGCCTCACACCAGCGAGGAGTGGAAGAACAGAATCCCCTCCCTCAACCTGCTGGCCACACTGCTTTGGATGCAGCCCAGGATATGTTTGGCTTTCTGGAAGCACACATTGCCAACTCATACACAGCCTCTCATCCATCAGCAACCCCAAGTGCTTGGCAGAGCTGCTCTCCATCTACTCATGCCCCAGCTTGCATTGATACTGGGGTTGCACCAAGCCAAGGGCAGTACAATAAATACTGAATTGATGACATCAAACATTAAAAAGCAAAAAATACGAGATTTTTTACAACTTAATAGCAGAAAAAATGGAGAAGTGTATCACATGACCTACCACTAAGAAGACAGAAAACATTTTTAAAAATTTATCAGCAAAACAGCAACCCTAGAAAAAAGCCTCTAAGTTACTCTCTTTTTGAGGGCAAGCTTGCAATTTACTCTGGAAAAACTGCAACAGTGAGACAGAGGCATTATCGTCACGAGACAGCACAACCCCAAAGACAGAATTAGAGGATGGACCAGCAAAAGGATTGCAAATCTAGAGCAACAGTGACATTTACGCTGAAACTGTGCCCGTGTGTGCTCTGTGGTTCAGCTGCAGCAGCTCTGACAGAACCACACACACAGAGGCTGCATGGTACCCCAGAGATCATGTACTACTACAACCTCCTCCTCAGAGAATGGCCAAAACCAGCAGGTCCACCTGGGTTTTGAGACATCTCTGGGCAGTTCTTCCAACATGCTGATTAGTCCAACAGTTAAAAGATTTTTCCTACTATGAAATCAGAATTTCCATGTTGGCATCTTGAGTCCATTGTCCCTTTGTATTGCTATGAATCTCCTAGAAGAGCCTTGCTACACCTTCTTTATAGTCTTATTAGGTATTTGCTGCTCTTAACCTAAACACAACCAGTACTCTAAGCCATGATGATTTTGGTGTCTCTCAACCAGACTCACTCCTGTTATGTTTTCCTTGTCTTTTTTTGAACTGGAGAGGCCAAAACTAGAGACAACAGTCCAGATGCAGTCCTAGAAGTGCTGCATGCAGGGGAAAAAGCAACTCCCTTAACATCCATCCCACACACTTACTAATACCTCCCAGTATGCAGCTGGCCTTCTTTACCTCAAGAGCGTGCTGCTGACTCACGTTCAACTTGCTGTCCAGCAGGCAGGTGGAGCTGCTTTGTCCCAGATGAAGGACTTAACATTTGCCTTTATTAAAACTTACAAGGTTCTTGGCAGCCCGCTTCTGTTTAGTTCCCTTAATGGCAACCCTATTCCTCATTATGCAACAGGGCTGAAGTTCCCAAGGGTTTGCTATTAACTGGGAAACTGCTGAGGATCCATGCCATTCCTTCATCCCAGGTTGTTAATGAAGACATGGAACAGCATCAGCCTCAATATCAACCTCTGAGAGCTCTATTAGCAATTGGCTGCTACTGGATCTTTGTACTGCTGGTCACAACCCTTTGAGTTCAATGGTCCTGCTAATTTTCCAATCACTTTACAGTCCACCTGACAAGTCTGTATTTCACCAAGTGGACAGCAGGGATCACATGGGGGACCATGCTGCAGGCATTGCTAAAGTCCTGGTAAACAACATCTACTGTTTGCCCAATGTCCACTGAGCCAGTCATGCCAGTGTGTTATGAATTCATTACATGATGCTATGGCAGCCCACCAGCTGCAGCACCCTGGAATACTTTTCCTCAAACATTTTTGGGCACACAAAAGAGATTCTGAACTCTGTCCTGCCGAGTTGTTACAATCAGCAGCAGCTCAGCTTGTCCATGGCAAGGGAGCAAGAACTGGTTCTTATTAGTGACTGGAGGAATAAATAACGCAGAGGAAGTGATGTGCTGCCAGCAACCAAAGACAATTTGCAGTGTCCCAGCTAACACAGTCAATTATTTAATCTGCTTTTTTATTTTCCTAAGATACCACTCACTTATACTGTTTGTCCCCAACACTTCACAGCCTCCAAGACTGTCACAACAACACTTTGAAACAAACCCTAGAATATTAATGAAATGCTACAGCAATCATCATCTACAATTTGTACAAGTGTACAGTACTGCTAGCCTAAATGAGAGAAAATTGTCAATATCTCAGTTTTATAAGTTCTTCCCAATTAGGATACATTTTTGTTTACAGTAGCAGTAGAAAGCCAAGTGCCAACTTTAAACACCTGCTTTGCCAATACAGTATCATATTGCTGGGACAAAGACAAAACTTCTGATGTTGCCTATCAGCCCATCTTTTGGAAAAAAATCTTTAAATACACATTAAAGATTTCTTCAAATCTATTTGTTTTAGCTCAATGTGCTAGCTTACTACTAAACCAAATCAAGTAGAATTGCACACAAATACAACCATATTAAGTGTGCTTCAAGGTGCAGTCCTGTTAACTGGAGTTAATACAATGATATGTATTTGTGTAAGTACATAGACTTTTAAAATTAGCACTTTCCCGTTTAAGGCCTATGAAACATTACCTAGGTTACATTGCTCAATATGATACTCTAGGAACTCTTAAGCATTACAGTTTCAAAATTTCCTCACAAAATAAACCTGGTGGTTTGTAAGATCCCTTCTGCTCACTGCCTGCAGTCACTGCCAAGCAAGGCCTACCTTCAAGACAGCAGCAGGCGACAATGCAATTCTTTAGACACTGCTGCATACAGTTTTCAGTTTCCAGTCCTGTAGCTGGTCCCTCTGGGAAGAACCTTACATGATGTCTCAAGTGACTTGGTGAAAGTCACAAATCCAGACTTTCATGACCCAGGCCTATGAAAGTGGCTTCCAGTGGCCTTCTGGTCCTCTTTGTCAGGTTATGTCCTAACTACATCAGTCAAGACCAACTACAAAACATGCACAGACTTATGCTGGTTTCATCAAGGGAACTATCTTTGGATTTGGACATCTACATTATAAATATGCACTGGCACATACACATGTAGGAAAAAAGGAAAACATCACTCCTCAGCAGAAGTTTTAATCTACAAACATTATATCTAATATCAAACAACTTTAAGCTAAAGCTTAACATGAATATAGATGTTTATGGGAAGGTTATAAACCTTTTCAGGTAACTGTTTTTTTTCTCATGCTTAAATCAGCCTGTATGAGTTTAAATAAAAGTGCAGGCGAATCAAGCTTCTCTGACTCCTTCATCTGAATGCTTAATACTCAAATAAAAAAATTACCACAGAAGTTATTTTATTCTTTTCTCCTTTAAGTAACACTTAAAATCTCTGAAATCTGTTACCTGGATGAGAATGGCACTGTTCCAAGTTAAACCAGCATGAGCACATACACAAAAGCACAAAATTAAACATAAAATTAACAATAGGAACATACAAATACTCTTCTAGAAGCAGTTTAATAAGCCAACAATGCAAACATCCCTCCCATTTAACACATCCACATTGGTAATTCCCATCATCAGTCTAACCAAATGACCAGGACAAACCAGCACTTAGAAACACTGAGGCCACATCTGGAAGATGAAACCCAGATGCTGGACACAACAGCTCCCTCACTTGGCATGTGCTTAGCTCTCAAAGAAGCTGTAATTTTAACCCAAGTGCCTAAGCTCCTTAAAGAGTACAGGAGGAAGCAGGGTATTTCAGCATGGAATGGCCAAGTAAACAGCGTGCTGAGCACGTCATAACCTAAACTCAATGCATTCAGTGTGGAGCTGTCAACACTCTACCCCTAGGAAAGCAAGGTCAATGGGAAGAACTCCACCATTCTAATCCAGTAACACCCACCAAAGAGATACAAAAAGGCCCTTTTCATTCTGATATGTGACTGTCCCACATCAAATCTTCATGGTAGGTGAGTGGATACTGTCCTCACCTCCTGGTGCTACTACTTTTTGTTTCTTGGTTTAATAATACAGCTGCTGACAGTGCACTTTTTATAAAGCAGCATGATAGCCCAGAAAATACTGTGGTTTACTTCCTTCACTAGTGGGGGAAATCTACTCATAGTTTCATCTTCCAAGAGAAAATACAAGCTGCAAGTCACATCCTCCAAGCAGCATCTGTTCATCCCTCCTATTTGAGACTGGTTTAAAAAAAGACTCTACAGTTAAAAAAACACACATGCAAACGTAATGAAATATGGCTCTATCAGGCACCTGGGGAGAAAAGGGCAGGAAATTCTGCACTTTCCATGTTTACTCAAGAATACATAAAACAAATAACTTCTGAAATCATGGATCAGAGGCTGTATGTCTCCACTCTTGGAAGGTAACATCTTATACATCCTCTTCCTGGCTCAATGAATCACACATTCTTTTTCTGGATAATAACACAGTTTCAGTCAGAAGAACTCAAAGACAACACACAGCTTGGCAACTGGGATATTTGCCCAGAAAGTGGAAGATGTAGGTTGATGTCTCTAGGCAAAAAAAAAAAAAAAACCTGAAGCAGGGTCTACCACATTTTGAACAAATGCTTTAGCTAATCATCTTTGAAAAGCAGCAGCATCTCCTCTTCCAAATGTCTTCTAAAGCCATTGCCGCACTTAATGGAAGACTGACTCTGCAGCACGCTGGGCATGACTGGAGAATTCCCACCTGACCAAGCTCCCTAGGAGACTATGGCAAAATAACATCAAGAAAGCATTAACAACTTTAGAAAAAACATACAACAGGCTTGTAAGCCTGGCATCATGCTACTCATCTTTCATACATGTAGAAAAGAACCAAATATCCTAAGAACTTCAAAGGTATTAGCAACATGGCATTCAGTGTTTAGGTACCTTTGGAGCTTGGTGATAAGAGACTGAGTTTTCAGGACTGCAGTCTTGACCCCAAGCACTTAGAACAGTTTTAATACAGTACTTCCATGAGCTTCCTTATTGATAATAGTTAGGGGAGCAAGAAATCATGTCCAGACTGCACTGAGCACTCCCATGTCTTCCCAAACTCATTACTGAGAGACAACACCAAACCACAGAATACTTTCTGCAGAGTGGGTATTATATTGAAAGTAGGAACACTTATCAATTAATTCCAGTTCACGTCAGCTACCTACCCAGAGCTCATCTTTTTATGCAATGCAGGTTAGCAAGCTACATAGGGTTAAAAAGACATCCCTTACAACAAATGCACATATCTGACACCTATCCTTTCGGCTATTTACCATTTCTTCCCCAATACATTACTTGTTAATTTGATTGATGTATTTGACTTGCAGCATCCATGCTCTGGGCAGAATCCCACAGATATGCTCCCAAGCAAGTGTTTGCTTTGCCCCATTGTTTAAATAAACCTACTAGAAAACACACAGAAGTAACAGACAATAGAATAATCAGAAAACCATCTCAATGATTTTAAATTTATCTGTTTTATCTACACAGTATCACCACGTGCAGGATATTGCAATTTCAACATTACTCTGTTGTTCACTAGGAGCTTTCAACATTTGCTCTGCAAGTGCAGTGATTCTTTGGATGAAGCGTCACCCTGCCCGCTTTACAAGGACAACACTGCTGATCAGCGTGCTATACAAAGGATTAAGTATAGTACTTCCCAAATAATAAAAACTAATTGAGCAACAATTTATGCATAACACACCCTCAATTTTACATATAGTATATAATCTCCTGGCTTATATTACCGATTTAATAACGTAAACGCTTTGGTTTTATAGTCAATTTCAGGTTCATAAATACACGAGAAAGGTATTTCCAGAGCACTGTCTCCAGGCATCTTGAAATTCTCGGACAAACAGGAGTTAGGAAGGATCTTTGCTTCTACTCCCTGCAGCCACTCTAAATGGCACAGGATCTATGTACTGCAATTTAAAAACTGTTTTTTTTTTTCTGTTATCTATCTATTCTGTCCTACAATACGAAGAAGAACAAATGCCTCGTGAATTACATTTTGCTCGCATTGCACGAGCACGTTTAGGCACAGGCGAGACACTGAAGAAACCTAAGGGTTCTGCAGGCAGCATCCTACCAAAAAAAGAAAATTTAAAAAAACAAACAAAAACCCAAAAAACCCAAAAAAAACCACAATGGAAGATGCCTAACTACCCAGCACCCTCACAGACTCATTTGCAACCTGGAATTTGTCAAGAAAAGCAAATCTTGGAAGCGATGAACTTAAATCTGACAATTAACTCTAACTTGATAACCCAGTTAAGATCCATTTAATCATTATTTAACCGGGCAGCCCGGAGACAAAACGAGCATCCCGCAGAACGGGAGCCAGCCCGCTCCAACCGCGAGGAGAGGGAATGCGCACCTACCCCTTCCCAGCCGCCTCCTCCTCCTCCTCCCGCCTTTGCTACTGCCTAGCAGGGGACAGGCGGGAGACAAAGGGGAGGCGAGAATCCCCCCGCAGCCCGGCGGCGCCGGAGCGGGGTGAGCGCCCGGGAATCCCACAATCCCCACAGCCCCGGCGGGAAACCCTTCCCTCCTCCCTCCCTACGGGCCGCTCCACCGGGAAACCCCGGCCCGAAGCCGCGCACGTGGGACTGCGTGGAGAGCGGAGCGGGGGGAGGGTGGCGGAGGGAAGAGGTCGGGCCTCCGGGGCGCCTCCTGCCGCCGCTGAGGGGAGCGCCGGGGGAGAAGCGGGGTAGGACGGGAAGGGCTTCACGAGGCTGACCCGCGACCTCACCTGCTGCTTGCCCCTCGCATAGGGCGGCTTCGCGGCTGCCAGGTGGTGCCGTCGGGTCCGGATCTTGCCGCCGCCGCTGCCACCCGAGGCCATGATGCGATCCGGCCCGCCGCCGCCGGCGGCCTCGTCCTCCTCCTCCTGGTGCGGCCGCTGTGCTCCGCCGCGGCCCGGCAGCGCTGTCGCTGTCACCGTCCCCGCGGGGACGCGCCCGGCCGGGCCTCTCTCCCCCCGCGCCGCTCCCGCCCGCCACGCGCCGCGCGCGGCCTCTGGTGCGCGCGCGGGGGGCTCCTCCGCGGCCTCCGCCCCGCCCCTACCCGTGCGCGCGCTCGCGCGTCTCTCCCTCTCACGCGTCTCTCTCTTCCCCGCGTTCCCTCCGCGATTCCTCCGGCCGCCGCTCCTCACTCGCGCTCTCCCGCCCGGCGGCGGCGCCCCGCGCGCTGTCCGCCCGCCCGCCCGCCCGCGGCCCGAGCCGCCGCCGCCGCACCCCCCTGCCCTGCCGACCAACCACACGGCGGCCGCCCCGGGCCGCGCGCGCGTCACCAGTCCGCGCGGGCGCGTCACACAAGCGGCGCCGGGCCGGCGGCCCGGCGCCTCCCGCGCACGCGCACCGCCCCCGCTCCGAGGGGAGCGGGAGGGGTCGGGCCGGGCTGGCTGCGCGGGAAAAGCGCTCGCTGGGATCTGCCGCGGCCCGCAAAGGGACGTGGCGGGGGGAACGGCTGCTCCAGGGCGCAGCTCAGGGACGCCTTGAGGGCTAAGAGCGGAGATCTGTGCCGGGATCTCGCCGCCGGTGATTCCACCGCCGTCTCCCCTCTTCCCGCGGCGTTTCACAGAATGACTCAGGTTGAAAGAGACCACAGTGAGTCATCTGGTCCAACCTTTCCTCTCAAGCAGTGGCGTCCCAGAGCACATGGCATAAGATTGCATCCGGACAGTTCCTGACTTTCTTCAGTGAGGGAGACCCCACAACCTCTGGGGGCACCATGTTGCGGTCTGCAGTCATTCGCGCAGTAGTTTTTTTCCCTCGTATTTAGGTGGAATTTCCTGTGCATCGGTTTCTGCCCCTTGCCTCTTGACCTACTGTTTGGCACCACCCAGCAGAACCTGCCTCTGTCTTTCTGACACTGTGCCCCCCGGGACCCAAGTTTTCCACTCTGAACCTCCCCAAAGGGACAGCATGAGGGGGATGGTTCCCTTGTCCGTGACGAGGAACAGCGTGGAGAACACGGCAGGGAAAACGGCACCGGGAAGTCTGCGTTGCTGCCACTAGCGATTGGGTTTGTGAAAGCAAGAGAAACAGCAGGTGCAGGTTTTTCATCGGTTAGTGGTGGCATGTGGAAAGGAGGTAGGGGGGGAAAGCTTCACCCTGACTTTTACTTCCTCAAAAGGAAGAGTGCATTCCTATTACAAAGTTAAAATACTTAAAAATGCGGGGTTTTATCTTAGTGAAGGTAAAGTTGAGAAAAATGTATGGTTTCATGTTTTATTTTTATTATCAACTTGCCGTGGAAAGGATGGAGCTGAGCAGTGCAGAAAATCACAAGTATCTTCCCTGTGTGCATGTCAATAGAAACGTTACTCAGGACAGAGCTCTGATGCACCACACATTCCTTCCACCAAAAAAACCCACCAACCTACATTTATCCCAGCACACACGTGAAGAAAGGGTGTGGGGAGCTAGGAGAGGTGTGGGGGGAATTATGGGGAGCTCAAAGAAAGGTGATTCTGAAAGCATACAGAAATGTAAACAGGCAGCAGCTACAGAGGAACAACTGTAACAAGAAATGGTACTGGGGAATTTTGTGCTGCCTCATATCTGCTTCATACTGGGTTTTTTTGAACTTCGTCAGGGTCCTCCCAGTTCTCTTACATGACTTAACTCCTAAGTTCTTTGTCCCCTTTTCATTACCTACAGGAAATAACCATTCCAAATACCCAGCAGAGTGGAATTACTTTCCAAACATTTCTCCTCATAAACTACACTCTTACTCTCCTGCCCCACAATTGGGAATACAATTTTACATGCAGGGGATGACTTGCAGTGATAAACAATCCCTATCGTGGACCATGCCTGTTTGTAGTCACCTGCAAGAACCACCTCATTTTGTGTAAATGGCTGGTGTGCTACAGCTGCTGACTAATTTTAGAATGATGGTCTGCTTCTACAATGGGGACGTCAAGATCTACATCAATATAATTATCAAAACAAAAACCAGTATTTTTGCCTGGATTTGCAACTCATTTTGTCCAAGAACCAATTACCATGACAGCTTTCAGCTTAAGAGGACGGGAAGGAATGCTAGCATAATGTGCTTCAATTATGGGAAGAGCTAGATTTACAGAGGGGATGGCAACAGTGCCCTCTGGTAACATAACATTAATTGGTGACAATGCTGGCTTCTAAAATGGTACCTGTGTGTGGAACAGAATAAAATCATTCCTGTGCTGGTCAGGTAGGAGCTCAACAAATTGAAAACAAGCTTCCTTCTTCATGCATGCTGAGAATATTAAGGTAAGCTGTAAACACAATTTTCTCTTCCACATACATGTCAAATGCAGCTACACTAGACATTTGCTCTGTAAATTCAAGTGCTGCTTTATTTACTTATTTTACCTATTTAGAACAGTATGGTGACATACCTTTAAAGAAACTCATGACTCAGAAATACTTGTTGATGTAGTCAAACAACATCTATTGACATGAGTCACTGAAGTTAAATAAATGTCATAAAAATGAGACAAAACAAAAGGCAAATATATATATATCTCTCCAGCAGAATGATAGTGATCATCACCATTTGATCAATCTTCCCTGTGAGTTTTATCTGCAAGTTACTTTGAGGTAGCACTAGAAAGAAGCTGTTGGTCCAAGAGCATCCCTGCAAAAAGAAACATTCACGGCTTAAGTACCATTTAACCTTTTTGAACACTTTTCAGTCTTCACTCTTTTTTTGCCTGTTTTTTTCTCCCTGTTTACTGACTGCAGGATCATTAGCCCCTCAAACCACGGTACTAAAGCTGTTCTGTTCAGAGAAGTGGAAAACAAAAACATTACTCTTCTTCAAGAAATAAGTGGGTTTTAGGTAAAGGCACTATCTATCACAGCTAGGTAAAATGAAGAGTTTATAAAATCAATACTAAGATATTCTTCAAAAAAGCCCCTTCATCAGACTTAAAAAACCCAACATTTCATCTGGGTAAAACAGACAAAACACAACCAAAGAGAAATAGCGTGTTGAAAACATTGCTCCCAGTACTTTTTTTTATGTTTCTACTGCAATCAGCTCTTTGTAGAACTGAGAGCAGGCATCTGTATGATGGACATGTTCAGGTCTTTGTGTAAGCTTGCTAATTTAGGCAGTAGCTGGACCAGTGCTGGAAGTTTCCTCAGTTAAAAGTGTCAGCAATGAATGCCAGCAGATCTGATGCACTAATTTTTTCCCAAATTTGTGGTTACACCAATACAGAAGCTTTCTTCAGTGTGCATTTACAGTAAAGAATGTGTGCTGCACACAGTATCTTGATTCCATATATGCACTCCTAAATGGTAAGCAGTATAGACTAGAAAGGCTCAGGAGACAGAAGAAGAGAGTTATTTAAAACAGTATCACACAGGCTGCAACCAGCAGACTCCCCCTTCACCTCACTTTTCTTCTGTGCTGACTAAAGAAAATATATGCCCCAACATCTCTCAGGTTTGCACAACTAATGGCCCAAACAATCTCTTTCACTACATTTTATAAACAGTATTTTCACTATTGGGTACTTTACAGCCCAGAACAGAAGGTGCATGTCTGAAAACAGTCTCTAATACAGAGTGTGGAGACCTTGCTAAGATGTAAAATCTGCATAAATACAGTGACTACAGACTCTGAGGTTTATGTGCTGTGGTGATACAGTGCTAATCAAAGGGAAATCACACAACTACATGGGCTCCTTATTACATAATTCACACATGGATCAACCTCCCAAAAGCTAAAAATCTGAGGATACTCTATAGTATTTCTACCAAGCCGACATGCACCCTTAGGATCTGATAACACAATGGAAGGTTTCCACAAATTACTTGCTGCAAGTAAAGTATGGTGTTAGGTAACGCTATGCAAAGCAGGATATGCACTTCAAAGCAGGAAGCTTCCAGGTCTCTGCCTGGGTTATAATCTTCCAGCTTGTGATGACGGTGCTTGCTAGATACAAAATCCTTTGCCTAGCAACTGGTTTGTACTACCAGGCTCAAGCACCACAACTGTGCACTACAACTGAAGTGACATCAAATCCAGCATGGTTTTGAAAGTTTAACACCCCCACATCCAAATTCAAGCGGCCTGCATCTACTTTCTTGAGTTTCCTCCTGCAATCCTGTGAAACAATTCTATACAGACACACAATTCCCTTCCTCATCCAGATTCTCTTTGCTTCATTTATTCCACTTTCTGTCACATTCCCATTATTAATCTCCCTACTGTGACTCTCTAAAGACTGACCAGCTCACACCAGGGTAACAGTCATGTACAAAAATCCCAGTTTTCAGCAACTTTGCAACTAGTTCTCTCCAAAGCAGGAAAACGTTCCAAGATTGCGACAGTAATCTCCCTGCCTAAATTAACAGCTTTTGTTTTCTCTCTACATACACAATGCACAAAATTCAGGAAGAATCGAAGTTCCTATATCACACCAGGAGACCTTTCTAGTTTAGTGCATCTGTATTTCATGGTGGGACTTAAAAAAATCCCAGCTGAAAGTAAACTGTGAAAAGAAGGAGATTCTGGTGAGCAGATAGAAGGGACCTGCTGTGCCAAGTCATCACTCTGCAATGCAGTACTAGTTTCACATTTAAGAACAGCATACAGGTTATTACCACCACTTCAATGTAATTAAGCCATTGAAGAAAAAAAAACCTGCCATCCTAGTAACTGCCCCCAAAACACATGTCAGTCCCAAAATGCCTTGAGTAGCTTTAGTAGCTTTCACATGTTTTGGCTGTAATTTATACCTTTTTCTCTTCAAAAAATATTATTTTGTTTCCAGCCTGAATTTATGTGATTGTGTACATTAAGTAATAACAGGAGCTTAAGACCCTGTGAACTGGAAAATACTTTATACCCTTTCAGATAATAATAGTTTAGAGGAAGCCACTCGGAAGTTGCTATCTTCAAGCAGAACTTTCTTCATTGCCATCTCCCCTAACCTTTTTTGACTTGAATACTGAGAACTGTCATCCTAAAATGTTATAGACCTCATCACTATGAAACATCTGAGCACGAAGACTGAACAAATAACAGATGTTTAGGATAGGGTGCAACTTGGTTGAACTTGAACTGGGATACTTTAATTCCTGATGGGTTTTTCTTCCCAGGGTTTTCATGTGTAAGAACAGGTATTATATTACAACAGTTTCTTTGCTGTAAAAGGTTAGAAGACTAACAAGAAGGGCAGAAATAAAATTATGAGTAGTTATCCTTAGTCTTTGGAATGTTTGCAGCTACAGCAGCTCTGAGTTTACCCTTCTGTATGTTAAAACTGGACAGCATGTTAAGATTAAGAGCTTTTAAGATTGCCTAGGCATCTTGGAAGTATGTGAGATCTAGTTCTTGCTAGTGATGATGCCCATACCAAAGACAAGTGAAATATCCCTACTGCCTCCAGCTAAGCTCCACAAGCCAGAAGGAGAAGGTGTTTCGCATATGTAAGTAAAATCCCTTGCTGGCCAGTTTGCAGAAACAAAATTTTATTTACACAGGCAAGTCTACCTTTAGACCCCATTGAACTCTTTACATTTCTAGAATATTTACATGATTTCAAGATGCTCCAAGTGATGAACAAACAAAACAAAAAAAAAGATTACAGAAACTGCCAAAAGCATAGCAAAAAAAAAAACCCAACCTATCATTGTGCTTTAAAACTTATGATCTAGGGTGATGTAGAAGAAATGTAATTTTAGCACCTTGGTCATTACGGTCATGCTATATAAGACACTTAAATAGCAGAGGGGATGTCAGAAGTGACCGTATCCAGAGGCTGCCAGTGACAATTCATGAGGGCATCATAGAGTTCTTCACTTGTCTCCATAAATTGTCTGTTCATTTCATCAACATCCAAGTACAGCTGTGGATCTAAAAATAAAAGTCTGGTAAGTACAAGTGTCAGAACCTGGGAGGCTTGCACACGAAAACCTGAAGTAAATGCCTAATAAAGTGTACTTTAGGTAAATTTAACGGTTTAACAAACTTAATAACACACCTAGTGAGATGTTTATTCACCTAGAATTTTAACAAAGCTAACAAGTCCAGCTTCTTTTGGAATTAACGTAGTCAAATGGGAGGATTGTACTGGTATTTCCAGATCAAGCAGAGATTTTGGAATAAAATTTTTGGACACTATTACAAAATGTCTCTACTAATGAGCTTAACATACAACTTAACAGAATCAATACAAAGATTAGTACCTTCTCCAACAGACCACTCTGGACAGAGAAAGAAGGCAGTTACAAGAAGCCTTCTGCAAAGCATTGTTGACAATGTCCCATTCTACTTGACATGGTGTACGCTATTAGCTTTAAAATCCTACCTCATCTTAGCTATAACCCATTCTTTATCCAATAGTCACTGGCTTGTATTGTTAAAGGACAGAAGTATGGCTAAATTCAAGTTGCTGTAATAGGATCATCATTACCTTCAGTTATTAGGTCATCATTGATTTCAGTCACAGCTGAAGCTTCCTAAAAAAAAAGAAAAAAAAAAGTCTTCATAGTCAGTTTCAGAAAAAATCACAAATCCAAAATAATGTTATGCTCCCAAATATTGCCTTCCTCCCACAGCTATAAAATAAGCAGGAGCAGGTGGCATTTGTTGGGGAAGGGTTTCTTGTGGGGTGTTTGTTGCTTTTTAATGCTTTGGTTGAGTTTTTTTGAGAAAACCATGTATAGTTCCACTTGAAATGCACTTTTGGAACTTGTAAGATGATCATATCTAGGGCAGCTAGTTGAACAATTACAGCTATTCTTCACTTTGCTTTAAGCAAAGTACATCAAAAAAACAGGATGAGAGAAACACTGCAAAAACTTGCTATTAGAACTGTTATTTGACATACATGAACAAATATAACTGCATAAATATCTAATTCTATAAATGCACTCAAGCAGTTATATGCAAAACATTGAACATAACCTTCAGAATTATCTGACGGCATGATTTCAGTTTTAGGACTTTTTTGCTTGATTTACACTATCCATATGACTTGTTAATTGTGGGGTTTTCTTAAATTAACTGTGTAGTATCTTTACCTCAAAAACAGCTGGAGCCATAACAGCATCTCCTAAGGAGCAGTCTCCAACAGCTTGCATGCTATCATAGGGAGTATAGGAGCTGTAGTTGTAGTCAGCATAAGGATCGTAATTCCACTGTGAATAGTAGTTCTGATAATCTTGATAATAATCATTATAGTTGTATGACTGGTACCGCTGGAATTCTGCTTTCAGTCTGAAACATGAGAAGGTATATACAGTTAAGAGTTGGAGAACAAACAACTGTAAACACACTTCCAAATCTGAGGAAACTTTCCTAAACAGTTGCCAAAGCCTTATGTCACAGCACAATATACCTCATGTTTATGAGGAGAGCAAATGCTTCACCAATGCCAAAAGTAATTATTTCTATAGATAATTTTGAGTTACATTTATCTATATTCAGTTTGGATACTTTTGGTATTGTTTAAGCAACCTACTAATAAAAAAAAAGATTCATGAAGATCAAAGACCTTCACCAAGCACTGCGTTTTTAAAGACACTTGAAATGTTTAATTAGTCCTTCCATCTTTTGTTTTGTTAACACAAAATCTTGTTATATCCAGAAACAAGGGGTAAATCCAGATTATCTATATCAGAGGAGCATCTGACACTGCCTGTCAATTTACCATGTCTACCTTCACCTTCTCAAGTTTCGGTCCATGAACAGTTGCCAAAGCTTAGTTGTCAGGTGAAGTCAGCACTGCTGTTATCCAGAATGAAGCCAAAGCAGCAGGAAAATTACAAAACTTATTACTTATGAAGACCAAAGGCCCAGGTGATTAGTTTTCACTGCTTTCCCTCTCCTGAGCAGATGGTTCCCTGGGGCAACTTCAAGTTGACTAATGACAAGTATCAATGAACAAGAACAGCCTGCTCTAAAACAGAGATACACCACACGAAAAACATTGGGATAAATCAGCTACACGTTCCAAGAAATCCCCTATGCTTAGACATTTCTTCACTGATTATATACAAGCAGACCTCCTATGTTTGCAGCGCCCAATGTCTCTTTATCTCCACTTTGCTACAGAAAATTCAGATTGTGGTCTTGGCAAAAAGCCCCAAACTGAAGGAGCTCAGAAATAATTTCAATGCGACTTAATGACAAACTACTCTGATGGCTGTATCTTTGGATGCTGTGAGAGCATAGTAGTCAGCCATTCAGAAACACGTGTAGATTAAAGGAGCATATGTCAATAGTCACACTACATTTCTGCTTCATTACTGTGAAGCTACACATGCATTCTAATAAATAGGCATTTTATTGTCTTACTACCGTAGTAAATAAATGATGTTTCATAATGTCTCAGTCTTCTGCTTCCAACTTCTCTCCTACATCCATCTCTGTAGGAAAGAAACCTCTAAAAATACTGCTGACATTCCTCTGGATAGCGGAGGTGAAGAAAACTTTTTTTGGGACCTAATTTTCAGAGCAAGTTAGTGAAAGCAAATCTGGACAGTGCTCTCTTGGGTAAGGGCATTTCTGTTCCAAAGCAATGAGGCAACAATGGCAAAATTATCCAGGGAAAAGAAGCAGGAGCTGTTATTTTTAGCCTTCCAACAGAACACACAAGCTAACCTCATGAATATATACTGAAATTGTTTCATAGACAATTCTATTTTTGTCTGTATTCTGGATCACAGTTTATCAAATTTGGTATCAAGTCTCTAACTGGATTGTCTAAATGACAGAGAACTGATCTGACAGAAAAAAAAAAAACCCTCTCAAACCAAATCAACTTTCAATTTCCTGCTACCCTAATCACTTGAGGAGCAAAGAGCAGTATTCTAAACAAACTGCTCAAGCAACATCTCCTTTGGCTTCTTCCCCTCTATATTCTGTGTTTTCCCACTAAAGAGTTCCTTCCTCTGCCAGCCTACTTGAAAACTAACAATGCGCTACCTTGTCTAAGCCAAGGGGAAAGGCCCAGAAGAGCCTCCTAGAAAAAAATAAAACACTTGTTGCCCCTTCTACCTTCTTCAGGCCCAAACATGAAACACTTACAAATACATTCAGCTTCACTATCATAAGCATTAAGGCTGGTCACGACAGCAGCTAAGCCCAAGTTATAAAATCTGGCTAGACTCAAGAGTTGCATTTCCCCAGCAATCCTCAAAGAGGTTGATGGATCCAGGCAGTCAAAACATAATGCTTCTTGATTTTGATTTTGCATCCTGTACAGCCATTATAGCAAGGGCCACAGTCTTTACAAAGGCAGAGCTAAAAGAATCCAATTATTCAGAATTACTTTATCAATGCACAACTCATTTGTTACCTTTTAGAAATTCCTATGCTCAGCCGGATTCGTTTTCCCCCCAGACCTGGTGCATTCTGGCAGTCTTGCAGTGCCCTCATCTGATCACCTTGCTCACCAAATCTGACAAAGGCATACCCTCTACAATTTTCAAAAGGGAGAAAACAAATTCTAGTATTCATAACAGTTACAAAGCCAATTAATTCAATTTCTGTCTTCATGAAAACAGTAGCTACTATAGCTTCTATTACCTAAGCAACCTCTCTGGCATGTGCGCATGCACAGAAGATGCTTTCACAAAATTAAAAACTTGGGCCAGAAGCAAAAAGCTTTGTTGATAGCATTAAGATGCAACTTGCTGAAAGCCAGCAAAATAATATATGTTAACTGCTCTCTGTGTAAGAAACCAGATTATATATTTCTGCACTTACAGCAATTCAGTATTTTCAATATATCAGTATTAACCCATTCCTATGCTCTACAGCTCTAACGTTCTAAATTTGCTCTCTCAGATTTCCTTTTTTTTGTTTGTTCTTTAAGTTTCTTGGTTTCTTGAATTAGTCCATTACAGCCAGTGTTTTCTGAACAGCAAATTCACTTATCCCTGCTTCACTCTCTGCCTGGCCAGTGTAACATCTACAAAGCTTTATTTACTACTACTAGTCTTTTGATTTCCCAACCCCCTAAGATTTGCTAGGCCTTACACTTTTGTTCCGCATGTAAAAAGGGAATTATTTTGTCCTGAGGACGGCGCTAAGTGGACACACTGCTGTAAGCAAGCACAGATGTCCATGCAGAGCTCTCCTTTCTCCCACCATCTAACCGCTTTCATGCTGATTTGCATTTGGCTTAACTGAATCTTAACACATTAATTAGCTAAAACTAACCATAAAGTTTCAGAACCCCAAGGATCTAGGTTGTTAAAAAATAATGCCAGAGAATAGTCTCTCTTCCTGCCTCTGAAGAAAACTCAAAACCAGTTCAAATCTAAGTTCTTATATATTACTTATAGCAACAAACATACTGACAGCATGAACACATTTTCACAGGCATTACCTGGAATATCCCAGCAGGTCTGTTGCTATTTTGCAGTCAATACATGAAGGGTACCTCTTTAGGAAGTAGTCATAGAGCTGAAAATCATCTACTTCTGGAGTCAGCTCCCCAACAAATATTGAATAATCCGGTCTTTAAAAAGATAAGAGAACCAGCATTTGGTTTGAGAATAACACAGTTTATGTCAGTATTAAAGTCCCTAACATACAAGCACGTAGTTATTACTGGACAAATAAGGAGATAAAATATGAAGAGAATATTATCTGCAAAACTCTGCTAAGCACTGTACAGAACTGCAATGCCATCACTCCAGCAAGGTCTTAATTTCTCTGAGCCCATTCTACCACTTTTGCAAGCATTTCAATAAAGACTCAAATTTATCAAAGAATCTTTTTTAGAAGTTGGTTTTAGAAACTATTATTTGTTGTCTGAAGGGCAGGACATCCAAAACACCAAGAAAAAATATTAAGTTACAGCCAGAATTCAAAGAGCTAGGACTATTTTGACACCACACCTCAAGCGACTATAAGATAAACCAGGAAAAAAAATCATTACTCAAATGGCCATACAATTCCATAAGCAATACTTAGTGTCTAGGCAGCAGGCATGCCTATTTTTAAAATAATTGATGACATTCACTAGTCATTAGCAATTTAAACAGATAAAGGGTCAGAGATGCTCCTTTCTAAAGCTCTTTACCTGGTTGTGTTAGTACTACTAGGGACAAACTCTATTCTTCCTGGTTTTATTTTGTTCTTTTTCTTCCGTTTCTTCTGAGGTGTTCTCCACCAGCTGTAGGCCTGGAGACATTCTCTTTTTTTTGCCATCAAGTCCTGTAGAGAGAGAAAAAATGACCTTTATAGTATTTAGCCTCATTTACATTCCTCCCTCCCACTCCCCATCACCACAGGTGATTTCCCCATATTCACCTTGCCCTTGAAAGAAGCCTGGGGTCCCATTTCTCCCTCCGCCTCCCATGAGGGAAAGCAGCCTCTGGGGAAAACGCCTGGCAAAAATAACAGAGCCAAAGGATTGTATGAACAGCCATATTCCCCTGACTTGTCAAGCTGGCTAAAGGATTGACAGCTTCCTCTGGGAATTAGGGACAAACCAGATAGCCTTTTGATGTTCGCCAATCCTAAATGTTAATTAGCTTCAGGACTGGACTGTGTTCCGCTTGAGCTCCAGGATGCAAAAAACCCTGCCGCAGCACAATATGCATGATGAAGAGGCAGGGAAACCGTCACTCTTGCCTAGAAGGAATCTCCACTGTCCCTATCTCCCCTCACTTAGGAATTCTTCTGTGAGATGCCTCTCCTCACTTCCCAGCAGTGAGTCACTCTCCCAGGCCAGGAACAACAAGAGGCCAATTAATGGAATTTAAGGAGAAAGCAGACCAGGAACAGGCACTAGATCAGCTGAGGGAAAACTCAAACCCAGATGCAAGGCCAAGAAGAAAGAGGCATAAAAAGTGCCTCTCAGGGAATTAAAAAAAAAAAAAAAAAAACCAAAAAGGAGAAAAATTAAGAAAAAAAACCAACAACACTAAAACCCCAAAAACCACAGCTCAAAAAGGAAGCCAGTGGGGTAACTACACAAAAGAGGAGGAGAAGCAGCCTTGTTAACACCAGTTGCCTTCCTCAATGAAGATTGTGAAGAACAAGGACTTCCAAAAATAAAGAGTGATGTTCCATAGCATTTACTTACGCAGGCTTTAATGTTCTTCCTCTATAACATCTCCACATGTATCTTATACAAAGACTGTTATGCGCAAGGTCCTTCAGAAGAACTCGCGCTCAAATAATGCCAACTGCAAAGCTTAATGTAACGCCCCCCAACCTGCTTGAGTTGACACAATAAAGTGTCCTGAGGACAGCCACCAATTACCACATTGCTGGAAGAAGTCTTAGGACTAAAAGAACATCCAACTCAGAGCAAGCTAGCTATGTCAGCTTTACATTTATTAGGAATTCTGAGTATGGTTCTGGAATCCATTTAGGCACTGCATGCCTGTATTTCTGACTAAATGATCTTACCTGGCTTGCCATGGTTCAAACTGTCTTCTTTCTCAAATAGTAAAACTGCGCAGGTTCAATTTATTACACTCCTTCAGCTGAAAAAAGTAGGGGAGAAAAAGAAGATGAAGGATTTTATCCTCAATATTAATTACTTTTAAATATGCTCATCCCACCACATGCTTTAATGTTATTAATTAAGAACTTAAAAAGCTAAGTTCCGACTTGTCACTGCGAAACACTGGAGATAAGGATATATGTCCAACAGGATTATGATTAGATGTAATATTCGCTGTCCTAAACTGTAACAGACTACAAAGTTTTCTGATTGTCTAAAGCACTAGAAAATTCTAGAGATCTTTTAAGTCCCCTATACCTTACCCTTAATTCTGATATACCAACATAAATAACCCAATAATCCAGAAGGTTAAAAGCAAGGCAAAAGATAGATATTTCAGTATGTTTTGTACAACTTCCCTGGTTTCTTCCCCTTTTAGCCAAATTTAAATTTACTTGTACCACAAACTATGCAGCTGAAAACAAGCAGTGGTACATTTCCTATGTGCTAAAGGATATGAGAAATAAAATAGCACAAGCAAACATCATCTTTCTCTGCACCTTTTCTCCTCCCTCTTGCCTTCTCCACATACACGTTTCACTCATTACCATCAAAACCAAAACCAACAAATAACATTGTACTGCCATCACTAAACCAGTGGACACATTTTTCTGAAGAGCTATGTATCTTTGTTGATCCCAATATCCTTTCTTTAGGCTTTTTCCCCTAGTCATCCAACAAATATCAATAAGGGTAAAAACAAATTTGCAAAATACTTTGCATTTACTTTCACACACAGGTGCTCTTTACCCCTACCAGTTTTTTTACATCTGATGTAACTCGTGTGCAGATACTTGACAGCCAAAGTTCTAGTTCCCATTTCCATGCAGGAATTTACATAATGTTTTAGATCTGGACTGATTAAATCCACAGCCACATAATGCAATAAACACAGACCATCTACAATGCCTTGCCTGCAGAGTTCAGACCACTAGTTGGATTAGACTAACTTGACACAGGATAGCCATAAATCATAATTAGAGCTTCCATGCTATTCAGAATAACTATAGACTTCATCCCCACAGCCATTGTGAAACCAAACCAGCCTGATTATCAGCAGAAAATTCTTCCTGTTAAGGGTGGTCACTATTAACGCAAATATCCACGTAACAATGTTCCTTTAACGTTAGTTTTCAATCAAGAACCATAAACTCTTCCATGCTCTCAACACTGAAATACTGATTTTTGAATTCACAACTGCACTGTAACTTTTGTTAAACTTACCACTTTTCACTCGTGCAGACCTGATGGAAGATGGCACGCACGACAGAGCACTCTGGTTGCGAGAGGCTATCAGGAGGCAAGTGATACAATTGCTTCTCGGCAGGTTATCACCGACTTCTGCGCAAAAACGGTTTTGTACGCCTCCCTCTCCTATGTTCACCTTTTCACTAGAAAACAAGAACATGTTAAGAGCAGTTAAAACAGTGTGTACTAATATCATACTTTTTTTACATTTGCTTTAACTGTATCTACAGGCACAGGTAGCTTTCATTTAAACAGCTTCAACCTCCAGAATTCAAACACATCTTTAATTGGATTACACGCACACACCATAGAAGCTTTTTATTTTATCCCACTTTCTTGCATTACTGCATTCATACGGGAAAAAAGGTAGGCGAAGCTGTTCGTGACCTGAATCGCCTGTGCAAACACTGCTCACGCAGATAGCGGGTAATCCCTCCCCCTCCTTGGGCACTAATTTCGCTCACACGAGGCGCTGGGGCAGAGCACGGGGATGAGGGAGCCTCCCAGAGCTCTTGGGGCCAGCGCGGTGACCCCGGCCGAGCCCAGGCCCGAGCCGTGACGCATTTCTCTAACCGAGCCACTCGGCACGACGGGAAGAGCCCGACCACAAGTGCGCCCCGCCCGGCCGCGGCCCTCCGCAAGCGGCCACACTGGCGCCGGGGCCGCGCTTCCTGCTTGCTGTACTACGCGATTAAGAAATTAACTAATGAAAAAATATAAAACGACCCGACGAAATAACAATAAGAGCCGGCGGGGCTCGGGGCTGGGCTGGTTCTCTGATGCCTCGGCCCAAGCGCCGCCGGGGCCTCCTCGCCCCGCGCGCTCTGAGAGAGGCAGGGGCCCCCGCGGACCCAGGGAAGGGCGAAGATCCCAGCCCAACCCACCCCGCCTCGTTCACAATAAATCGGTTGGCGCCCCTTTTCCCTGCTAGTAGACCCCGATCCCGACCACCACTCCCCCTCCCCCCCTCGCGATCCCGCGATCCCGGCACTAACGCCTCTCGTCCTCCCCGCCGCCATCACCGCCAGAGCCGCTTCCGCCCCGCGAGGCCCCCCCTGCGCGGGCTGCCCCGCGCGCAGCCTGACCCCTCGCCGCTACCTCCGGCGCTTCCCGCTCCGCGGCGTCTCCCACGGGATTCTCCTCACCCGCAGGGAGCGAGCGCTGCCGGACGCCACGCGCGGGGCCAGCGCGGAAGGGCGCAGGCAGCGCGGCGGACGGGCGGGCGGCGGAAGAGCCGGCGGGAGCCCCGGGGCGGCGCCGTGCGGTGGCGGATGGAGCTGGTGGCGGGGTGCTACGAGCAGGTGCTGCTGGGGTTCGCCACGCGGCCCGGCCAGGTAACGGGAGCGGGGGGAACGGGGTGGGGGCGGGGAGGGAAGAAGCACAGAACGGTCTGGGTTGGAAAGAACCTTGGAGACCATCTCGTTCCAACCCTCTGCCACGGGCAGGGACATCTTCTACGAGACCAGCGTGCTCGGAGCCCCATCCTGCCCGGTCTCGAACACCTCCGGGGAAGCGCGTGGGGGAAATGCCTCGCCCGCCCCTCTGGAAGCGCGCCCCGGCACTCACCGTCTCGCCCGTCCGCAGCCGCGGTTCCGGGCGCCGCCGGGGCTCTTAAAGCGCGTTGCGGGGGCGGGGCGGCCTCTCCGCGGCCTCTGCCGCCAGACTCGGCCCCCTCGCTAGCCTGAAGGGCGCCCGGCAGCGGCGGAGCCTCCGGGCTGAGGGCTGCCACGTGCGAGGGGGCTGCCGTGAGAGGTCGCTCCTGCCGATGCGGTGCGGAGGGTGGATAGGACGTGGGCTGGGGGCAAGTGGAAGGCGTGTCTCCAGCCTGTCGTGATGGAAAACGAGAGAGTCCGCCTCTCTTGGTCTTGGGATTTATCTCTGTGCAGAGACAGTTTCGTCTAAGCACAGCACTGATTACAAGGGGCGGTTTGCACGCTTAAATCCTTGGACTAATCTCCTAACAGCGCATTAACTCAGTAAGATCCCATTATGCTTACAGCTAAGTATAATTCCTCCCCCTGTACTTGTGAGATCGCTCCTCGAGTGCTGTGTTCAGTTTTGGGCCCCTCAATTCAGAAAAGACATTGAGATGCTGGAGCAAGTCCAGAGAAAGGTAATGCAGCTGCTGAAGGTTCTGGAGCACAAGTCCAGTGAGGAGTAACTGAGGGAGCTGGGATGTTTAATCTGGAGAAAAGAAGGCTCAAGGGGACCTTATCATGCTCTACAACTGTATGAAAGGAGGCTGTAGCCAGGTGAGGGTTGGCCTCACCTCTGAGGCAGCCAGTGACAGGGCAGGAGGACATGGCCTCACGCTGTGCCATCTGACGTTCAGGTTGGGCATAAGGAGGAATTTCTTGATAGCAAAGGTGACTAGACATTGGAATGCACCGCCCAGGGAGCTGGTGGAGTCCCCATCCATGGATTTTCAGTCATGGGTTGGACATGATGATACCAGAGGTCTTTTCCAACCTAATTGATTCTGTGATTCTGATTTTTACACATATACTTTTTCAGCTTTTGCTTTTGAAAAATAAAACTACAGGACAATGAAGTGGAAGCTTTCTACGGTAAGCTTGAGAAAGACCTGTTTGTTTTGCATTTCATTTACAGTCCTGGACAGTCGTCCCTGATTTTACACATCATGCCCACACTGCCTCATTGTCAGCAGTAGCAGTGAATAACAGATATGTGGTCACTGGGAGCAGAGATGAGACAATCCAAATCTATGACATGAAAAAGAAGATCGAACATGGGGCGCTGCTACAGCACAATGGTAAGAGATTATTTCTTTGTAAAAAACCATAATGATAAAAAATTTTAGCTGAAAAACTGACCCTTGCTAGAAGAAGACTGATTTTTTTTTCCTAATAAGACTGTAGTAGTGGTGGTGTTGCAGCCATGATGGTGTGATCATACAAACAAGGTAAGCTTTTGAACATAGAAGGTAAAAACAGTTATTCTGGTATTAGCTCACAAATGCTGCTGCTGCTTTAAATTATTTGTAGTTTTAAGAAGCAGTTAAGAAGTCATGAGCCACAAATGGCTAATGTGCCATTTTTCTTCTATCAGGATGGTTTATCTAGACCATGCCTACTCCCAGCTACTGTCTTTCCCAGTGTTCTTGCCTTATCACAAGTGTACATGAACCACACAAAAGAGTTAGTGTGTGAAAGCAGGCTGCTGCAGCCAGAGGAGTTAACCTGGTACATTTCTCACTGTATGTGCTGCTGAATTACAACTGCAAAGTACATAGAGTCACAGAACGGTTTGGCTTGGAGAGGATCTTTTAAATGTTATCTAGTCCAACCTCACTGCAGTGAGCAGGGGCATCTTCAGCCAGATCAGGTTACACAGAGCCCCCTCCAATTTGGCCTTGAGTGTTTCCAAGGACAGAGTATCAACCACATGTCTGGGCAGCTGTTCCAGTGTATCACTGCTGTCCTTGTAAAAACACTTCTTCCTTACATCTAATCTAAATTGACCCTCTTTAGTCTAAAACCATTACCTTGTCCTATCACAACAGGCCCTGCTAAAAGGTTTGTCCCTATCTTTCTTCTAAACTCTCTTCAGGTACTGGAAGGCCACAGTAAGGTCTCCCTGCAGCCTCTTCCCATCTGAACAATTCCAATTCTTTCAGCCTTTCCTGTTAGGAGAGGTCTTCCGTCTCTCTGTTCATATTCACAGCCCTTCTCTGGACTTGCTTCAACAGGTCCACATTATTCTTATGCTGGGGACCTGTTAGAGCTGGATGCAGTGTTCCAGGAGGGGTCTCAGAAGAGCAGAGCAGAGGGTCAGAATCCTCTTCCTCAACCTGCTGCCCACGCTGCCTTAGACGTAGCCT
Source organism: Serinus canaria (assembly GCF_022539315.1). Lineage (NCBI taxonomy): Eukaryota > Metazoa > Chordata > Aves > Passeriformes > Fringillidae > Serinus > Serinus canaria. Next base: position 63,825,137 of record NC_066315.1, read on the forward strand.
GGGACACATTTGGCTTTCTGGGCTGGAAGTGCACATTTCTGGGTCATGTCCAGCCTCTTATCCCTCAGCAAGCCTAAGTCCTTTTCAGCAGAGCTGCTGTCAATCTGTCCATCCCCTAGCCTGTGCTGATACCAGCTTGCACTGTGCTTTGTGGAACTTGGAGGTTCAGGCCCACTGCTTGAACATGTTCATGTCCCTCTGGATGGCATCCCATCCCTCACCACTCACAGAGTTTGGTGTCATCTGTAAACTAGCTGAGGGTGTGCCCTTTGTCTGTATCGTTGGTACAGTCATCTGTTAATGGTTCTTCACATAAATCTGTGTCATTTTTAGCTCAGTATTGATTAACCAAAAAGATCCAGGAGCTAGACTTAGCATGGTAGCTGCATTTAACTCATGTATGATACATCTGGTGATTATGGGGAGGCAGCAAGTGCAGCAAATTCAGCTGTGTGTCAGGAGCAGGGCTTTGACGTGGGAGCATTCCTATCACGGATAGAAGCTCTCTGCCCTGGTGTTTGAGTGCTGCTCTGACAGAGAACAGACCAGATGGAATGCAGACGTGTGTGGGTAAAGGGTGCCTGATAGAACATATCAGGCTATTGAATATAGCAAGAAAGTTTGAGGGTTTTTTTAAGAAATACTTAGGAAATAATTTAGATTTTCCCAAGGTTAGGGTAGTAGCTGGCATGCCTTGATGGAAGAAGCTTTTCTGTTAAGTTGTACATTCTCTGTTAATTTGTGCAATAAGCGTTTGTTGTGTGCAACATTGTTAATTGTATTTCTAGGCACGATAACTTCTTTGGAGTTCTATGGAACTGCACATCTACTGAGTGGGGCTGAGGATGGACTCATTTGTATTTGGAACACAAAGAGATGGGAATGTCTGAAATCCATTAAGGCACATAAGTAAGTTTCTTAAATCTTCATATTCACATACATTTTCATGTCTATTTTCCTTGTAAATAATACATGTGACTAATGTTTTGTTTTCATCAGGGGACATGTGACATCTCTTTCTATTCATCCTTCTGGGAAATTAGCATTGTCAGTCGGAACAGATAAAACATTAAGGTGAGTCAAAACTGATGAAGGAATGCTGAGAATCATAATTTAAAAACTCTTAATGAGGTGCTATAAGCAACAATTCCATGTTGGGACTAGGCAACACTGATAAAACATATTTGTTATCAAATGGTTCAAAGATCCATCTTTTGTCTTTTGAAGTTCTAAGTGCCAGCTCTTCATACCTTCTTCTTGGGACCTCTGACTCTTCACAAGTCACTTGTAGATGTATAAATATGTTTGCATTTTGGAACACAGTTTGCTTAAACTTTTCAAAAGTGACAGGTTTTGTTTAGTGTGATTTTTTTACTTGAGTGTTTCCATGTTGCTGCAGTTACCTGTTTTAGAGATATAAAATGCTATTTTAATAGCACAATTTTCTATTGGCCTCCTTTTGGGCTCAGTATTGCAAATAGTGGTTTAGAAAATAAATAACACAAGTTCAACAATATAATGTGCAAGCATTATATGAACTCATCATTTTCTTTTGCATTAAGAAGGCAGAAAAATGCATAGAGAGGCTTAAAAGCTTCCTTTGGGTGCCTCATGACAGCAGATTGGATTTCAGTTTTGCTGTGCTGTTTTTAACCAGAATGCACATTGCCTGTTGTTGTGTTTCAGAACTTGGAATCTTGTTGAAGGACGATCAGCCTTCATCAAAAACCTGAAGCAAAGTGAGTTTATCAATCTAAATCCACTAATTTACTGTAATTTGATAGTTTTATTTTTCTTGTAAAGAAAAGTTGACTGAATTAATCAAGTCAGTTAACTGAAAACTTCCTCAGTGTTTTTTTTACACGTGCCTGCTTTGCAGGCAAGCAAATGTAAGCTCATGTCCTTAATAATAATCATTTCGCAAAAGGAAAATATAGTACCACTAAAGTAAATCCTTTTTTTCCTTGAAATTTGAGGTCAGAGCATTTAAATAAATTTGTTTCAGTTTGTTTTTCTTTACATGATTCTGATAATGAGAAATAAACATTTAAGAGCATAGCTGTTTATTCTAGCTTATTTGATTTCTCACTGAATATTTTCTTAGGTCTAGGTAGAAAACAGTGTCTAGCAGCTTCTAAAGATTCTTACTTTTAGATTCTCTGTATCAATGTGTACAGATGCACACATAATTAAATGGTCCCCTGATGGAGAGAAGTATGTGACCGTGATAGCAAACAAAGTGGATATCTACAGACTTGACACAGCTTCAATCACTGGCACCATTACAACAGAGAAGAGGATTTCTTCACTTAGATTTATTACAGTAAGTACAAAAATGGGAGGTGTTGGGAAATTAACTGGTTTGAAACACATGAAATTAATCACACTTGCATTTCTCTTTCCCCATTCCAAGGATTCTATCCTTGCCATAGCTGGAGATGATGAAATGATTAGATTCTACAGCTGTGACTCTCAAAAATGCTTGTGTGAATTTAAAGCTCATGAAAACAGGTATTCTATATTTGTTTACAATTTAAATATTTATGGCAATGCTGAGTTTTGCTTTTGTTTTAGTATAGAAAGTGAATTTATTTATGTGCTAAATTCCATACAGACTTGTTTGCTTTTTGTATGAGTACAAGTACTGTGTCCATGCATGTTACAAAAACAATAGGGTACATAATTATAATTAAGACTAATGCTATTCTAAATTTGTGAGTGTGCGTGTATGTGTCTGTGTTTAACCAGTCTTTACTGAATCTGACTCTTTAGAATGCTTCAAAAATCAGACCAGTTTTATTCAGTTACAATAATTACAATAGGAGTGTAATTATGTATTCTCTGGTTTTGAATACCAAATATTTGTCCAAACGTTGCTTTGAATTCATCAAAACACAAAAGCATTAGCAGTAATGTCACTGACGTGTCTAATAGTGTATGCTTTACAGTACTAAAGAGTTCTGAATTGAATCCTAATAAGCCTAGCAAAGACAAATGCTCCTAATATAAATGACAGCACTCAAAGCAGATCCAAGTTCCTGCCTGTCACTTGGGTGTTTTTTGTTCAACCTGTTTTTTTAGACTATTGCCTATTCATCTTTAATTTGTCTCAGCTTACTGGTCTGAAGTGAACTGCGATGCTGTAAGATAAAAACGTATTCTTTTTCACAGAATAAAAGATATTTATAGTTTTGAAAGAGAAGGACAGCATGTCATTGTTACTGCATCCAGTGACGGTTACATTAAAATGTGGAATCTGGATCTTGATAAGGTTGGTGTATTACACTGCTTGTTACATTTAAGAAAATCAACAGAGAACCAGAATTGCAGAAAGTCCTGTTGTAAGAGTTCATTTTAAGAGGAAATTTTATGTGAAATGTGGATGTCTTGATCTTCTTCCATGTTATGTTCAGTAAAGATGTAGGTCTATGCACATTTATTTATGCACTCATTTTTTTCATATTTTTATTTTTTTTAACAAACTATAAAATCTGATGATATTATGATATTTCATCTCCACTATTTGTAAAGGCATGCTTCCCATCAGACATAGCCAGGCTTATGACTATCTAATCAGTTATGTATGTTATGACTATGTAATTAGTTAAGGACTGCTGTGAATTTCTGTAATGTTGATGACTGTTGCTACTCTTCTGGAAACACAAAGTCTGTGATGTGGGCAGGGGAAGGTGGTTGTTATGTCAGGGGAAGAACTTATCCTTTGGAAAAATTCAAATACATAAATGTACTGAGTACTTGTATTTTCTGTATTTTCAAACAGTTCTGAATAACACAGTTCAACAAGGAATCATGTCTTATCTTTAGAGTTTATTGTGTTTATTGTTTGCTCTTAAAATCACAAATAGATTTTTACATTTATTGCCTAGTTACAAAGGATCTACTGTATTTTATTGTAAGTATCTTGGATAGGTCAGATAATTATTTCTCATCATATATACACTTCAAATCTGAATCTGACTGTTTTTAATTTCACCCACTCTGATTATTTTCCTACTTCTAAGTGCAGGAGTTATCTCCCTCTTTCCTCTTCACCTTACATTTCTGTTCCCTTGTACAGAATTGACAGAGTGATCTTTACCTTTCTGTGTAAGATTGTATTTATTTTCACCAAATTCCTTTCCCTGCAGGCAAAGTTTTGCATAACTGAGTGGGCTGCTCTGTCCAGCTCTGAGGGGTAGAATATCCTAACACAGTAGTTTCCAGTGGGTTGATGCTCTTAACACTGCCCATATGTCTGTGACACTTTATCCCCTGATATCTGTTATAGAATATTTGTATTCCAAAAGCTGAGTGATATAATTGCCTAACAATGAAAGCAGGCAGTAAGGTGCTTTCTCACTTCAGATACTAATTAAATTTAGCCAGAAATAAAATAAGGTTTAAATAATCTTCTTTTATGTTTTCTTCAGATTAGAGATGGGCCATCTTTACTGTGTGAAGTCAATACCAAAGCCAGGCTGACGTGTCTTGCAGTGTGGCTTGACCAAGCTTCAGAAATGAAAGAAAACTCTGATAAAACTGCAACATCATCTCAAGGTAATAGAACTTTGTATTTTGAATTCTTAATGTGACTGCGAAATAAAATACACCAAGTGGGAGGCTTCTCCTATATTCACTGGAAGATGTTCTGGTATTTTGAAGTGGGGATATTATGCTGGCAAGTAATACAGATACACTTACTAATCTGATAGTATCTCAAGCCCATGTGTTTGTTGGAGAACATAAGCCTCTTTTCACTTTAATAAAAGTTCTCTTTCTGTTTACTGGAATAACATACTGAGGAAGCCTTTGCAAAGCTTTTGAGACAGATAAGAAAACAGTTGATAGAAGTGCATGTCTTGTTTTCCTATAAGCAAAATTAGGTGTGAGGCCGCTGTAGCAGGACAAACTTAAGAAGTCTAGCTCAGATTTGTTTGGGTTTTCTGCTGTTGTTTTCCTGCATTGTAATCTATTTACATACTTTATCTTTATGTATTTTAATTGCACAGGCAAAACTAGCATAAATGGCACTTTCTACTGTAAAATAAAAAGCTATTTATAACCCTTTTTTTTAATGAGATACAAATAAGTATCTGTGCCATTTAGGCTACAAAGACTGGACATAAAAGTCAGTGTGAATAATTCCTTGCTTTTTTTTCAGAAACAGAAGATGAAAAATCATCAATAGCCAGGATAAACAAAGATTTTTGGACTACTAAAAGGGTTAAAATAGCAAAAAGAAAGAGAAAACTTATTCCAGAGAAACAAAAGCTGGAAGCTCCAGTGCAAAAGAAGAAAAAGAAACAAAATAGCTCGGCATGAAGCTATTTCTCTCCTGTACAAAAAGTAAATGCTGGTGTTGCCCTAGTTTTTATAAGAATCTAAACCCTAACAGGACATATACCTCTGATCCAATGTGTTGTTTAAAAATAATTATTGTTCTTACCTTAATAAACTGACTGATCATTCTGGGAACTTTCCCTAAGTGAACAAAGCAAAAATAAATTCATAATATGTAATGTTTATATTTTTCTATAAATAATACCTTACACTTTTTAACTGGCTCTGAAAAAGCCAGCTAAAATAATAAAAATAGCTGCATCTGTCTCAGTTACATTGTTGTTTCACTTAAATGCATATTAAAAACATGTACACTTTTTACTGTTGAAAATGTTACTGTTCATTTGACTCAAGGTATGGTCTGTGTCTGTCCTGCATTTCTTTTCCTACTGTAAGAAAGAACATGTTAAAATTACTTAAAATATGATGATCACATCCCATTCTTACACTCATGGAAAACTAAAATTTCTAATATTTGACATGGACTTTATAAGCACAATGTTTGGCTTCTTTACTGTGTTTATACTTAAAGATATTTAATTTTTTAAAAAATATTTGCATTCATGGTTCACATCACTGAAACATTTTGTTCAGAATATGATACATAATTTTAGGCAGAAGAGTTTATATCAATAAGGTTTTTCCTTTTCCTTCCCCTTCCCAATGTATTTTTTCAAGTTCTTGATCTGAGCCATGTTGTTAAAAAAGAATTCTATAACACCTGAAATTTTAGCATGCTGATAAAATGTCACCTCTTTTGTTAGCACTTAAACAAAAAGTAAATTCCTGACCTTCTCAGTCCATGGCATCAGGAATTCATCCTAAGCCTTATTACAAAAATACAGTGGGAAAAACAAAGTTGAGCAAGGTCGAAGAGTTGAACTCAGTGTTTCCTTTCTTTATTTTAAGGTGTAAGGCATGTTAATGTTTTCTGCACTACTGGAGTAACCATTACTATTTCTGTTTTCAAAGAGTAATTGGAATTATGCTTTGTTCTGATTCACTTCATCCATTCCTCCTTATTTGTGTAGCAAGAAAAAAAGTAGAGAAAATCAGAAAAAGGATTGAGCCAAATCTGGAGACAGGAATGCTGGCTGGTTTAGAGATATAAAACAGGATGTAACTCCATTTCAGCTCTGTGCTCTGACACTGAAACAAAATGAGCATCATCAGTGCTGTTACAGAATCATTCATGTGGCAGTAGCAGTATTCTCTTGGAAGTGGGTCTCCATATTTACCTTCTGTAACTGTTTCCCTTACTTAGATAAATGAACAGAGCCCCTTGTTTGGATATTCAACATCGTTGATTTGGTTTAATTCAACATTAAAGAGATAAAGTTTGAGTTTACACAGATTTTAATTTTAATGGTACCCTAAAAGTTTGTGTTCACAGACACACGCAAATAATGCAGAACTTCAAATGGTTTGTTGACTTGACAGAAAGGTGCCATAAAGATGCCAGATTTTTAATTCCTAAGGCTTCTACAGTAAATATAAGAATTAAAAAGTGTAAGATTAAATAAGTGTACAGCGATTTCACTTGTAAACTCTTATGTCTATTTGATAGTGCTTATCTTATGTCCTTGACAAAATGTCTGCCACTGCTAAACTGTTTTAATTGTTTGAATTTTTAAACACATGAGCTCATGGACACAGTGATCACAATTGCAGAAGCACTAGGAAAAAAATCCAGTCTACATGTAATTTTAAGATTAAAAAGCAAAAATTCCACAGAATTTGGATTCTAAAGTATGGGCTTAAAAGTAAATATTACACATTTGTAAAAATCTAAATCCCCTGTGTAGTAACAAAGAATTATGCATCTCATGAGACTCAGAACAATATATGAACTGGAGACAGAGAACAGTCCTTAGGGGAAAACCCATTTTTATACCTTGAGTGAATACTCTTCTACTAATGAGTAATTTGCAGTTTGTTGTCGTATCTTTGTGTACATCTTCCTTTTCAGCACATTTTCCATTCTAGTTTTCAGGGAACTGCTTAGAGGGGAGGCAGCAGTGCAGAGAGGAGATGTCAGCAGTGCAAAGCTGTTCCTGTCAGAAGGGGTGGGTGAGCATGACACTGGGAGAGTTGATGGAGCCATAGCTGCAAGGAACAACAACAGCTCAGGGCCCAGGTGAGTTCAACAGCTCCAGCAGCTGTGGATTTCTTCCAGTTTTCCTGCTTCCCCTATTGGAGAATCCCTGTGCTGGATCACAAAGCAGAGCCCAGTGAAGCTTGAACATCGTAGCTATTATATAGCTTGAATTAAAAAGGGAATACCATCCACTATAGCTTAGATAGGTGTTGGTTATGGCAGTTTGCATGGAGGGAAGAGATTCCTACTTAAACCACTGAGGCCAACAAAGGAATTAGCGTAATGGTCAGAAAGTGCACTTTCTGACCATTACACTAATTCATAAAGATGGCAAAATCTGAATGCAGCTAAGGAAGGCTGCATTTTGCAGAAAGTACAGGCCTCTTATGTTTTATGCCTTCTATTATGAAGAGGACTCGAACTCCTTCAGTTTAGGGATCTGGCTACAGGAGTACTTTTTCTTTCTATATGGTGAAACGTCCATGGGACAATTGGAGTAATATCATCAATTCATATGAAGAAAATCCATTTCAGCACTCAGAAAAGAGAGTTTAGCTTTGTAGGCAGCAAACATCTCTACATTTTTCCAGGCTAAAAAAAAAAGCCAAACATTTTCTTTACAAGATGTTTTCCATCTCCCACTGTTGAATAATTTCTACAGCAGAAGACTGCTTTTTCTGGTGCACTAGTTTGTAATTTGGAGGTCCTAGAAATCCTCTACGTGTTCCGTACAAGAGCTATACTGAAATTACCGATTAAAGCTGGAAGCAGCCTGTAGGCTGCCCAGAGTTGTAGCTCATGCTACACCAAAACCCAAGCCCAAATTCTCAGTTGTACCACGTAACCCCACTTTTGGATGAGGACCGGGACGGATTAGGTGCACACGACTGCAGTTCCGCAGGAGCTTTGCCCCTCACTGAACACGAGCACAAAACCTGGTCTGGAATGAGTCATTTGTAGGCACCAGGGCTTGCTCGGGCATCTCCGATACCCGCCTCCCGCCGAGCCAGGGGATTCCCGGGAGCTCTGCACCTAGGTGCAAAGACACCAGCGCCTCCTTCTCCGCAACCCCTGGCTGCAGGCCTCGCCCTGCCCTGCCCTGCCTCTTGAGTGAGCTTCTGCTTAGGTTTCGTATTTGGAGCTTTTCTTTCCTTCCCCAGAACAGCCGGAAAAGGGAAGCTTTGGGCGGTGCGTGGCTGCCTCGCCTCCCCTTCCGCCGCCTGCTCCGCCCCGGTTGCTGCGGAGCGGGGCCGCCGCGCAGCTGGGACCCGGCAGTGTCCCTGTACCCCCGGGGCTGCCTTCCCAACAAAGCCGCCTGCATCCCTTGGGCTCGCCTCAGGGCATAGGCTTTAGGCAGGTCTAGCTCGTGGAAAAGCTTGCCATTGCAAAATGCTTTGCTTTTTAAATTTTTCCTCCCGGAAAAAGGTTAAGAGGTGCTGATCTTCATCCCAAATTTCTCTTCCAGTTTTCAGCATGGCAGTGGACTGGCTCGGCTTTGGCTACGCCGCCCTGGTGGCATCAGGAGGGATCATTGGCTATGCAAAAGCAGGTAGGATGCTGAAAGGTGCTTCTGTCTCCCTCCTTCCTCCCCACCCCCCCACCCCCTCCTCCCTCTCCCCAATAACTTGGTGTGAGCTGGGCAGCTTTTTACGAAAGCCTCCTATCTCGAAGATGACCCCTATGTAAATTTTATCGGTTTGTGCCATGTACTGATAACTTGCTGCTGGTGGGGTGTGCTGGATTTTGAGTTGAACTGGTGCTGATAAGGCCATAATCTGCTTTCTGGTGGATGCTGATATCTGCTCTGTGCTCTTTGGGTGAACTGTCATAAGTTTGCTTCAGAAAGGCTTTTTCCTTGCTGTTTAAAATACAAGCATTCTATAAGTGTTCTGTATCTTCAAATGACATAAATCACCACTTTTCCTCCTTAAGAGATTTATTCCCATTTTAATCTTTGATGATAACAGTATATTGCAAGCTGCAGAGAGCTTTCAGAACTATCTTTTCTCCAAGTAGAGCTGAACACTGCAAATCAGTCCTTAAACTATTTTTTCTTCTGGGCTATGCATTGTAAGCTTACCCTCTGACCTACTGCTTTCATTTCCTGTCCTTTTTCTGAGTTTCCCCTCCTCCAGACAGAACTGTGGATTCATTCCTGCTGCAACACTGTCTCTCTTCAGCTTTGAAAATCCTTAATCCTTCTTGGTTTTTATGATAGGAAGGGGCATTGCTGAAGTCAGTAAGACTCTTACCAGTGCATTTGACTAGATAGATGCTAGTGCCTATTCCAGTTTGTTTTCCATTGGCCTAGATTTATCCTTTGGGTTGTGAGTGGAGTTTAGGACTGAAGGGACAATGCTGAGAACTTAAGTAACTAATTGCATCTGTATTTCTCCAAGGCCATTATGAAATGATGGGTGTCTTTCTTGTCCTCTGGAACCTGATTGGGAGGGCATGGTTATGCTCAGGAAAGGGAATCCAGGTCACAGGATTATTGAAGAGGAACAGAAACTTGTATGGTAACTGCAGAAGAGGAAAAAAAAAACAAACCAACCATACAAAGGAGCCATTATATCCTTACTAATAACTTGGAGAAACCAATGGAACTTTCATGCGTAGAGCGAAGTTGATCTGATCTGTTCTTTCACAACCTTATCTATCTACCCACACAGACAGGGGGCAGTAGTAGGTGCCTTTGGAACAGTATGAGAGCATGGCAATCAAAGGGTGAGTGAGTGAGTGAGTGAGTGAGTGAGTGAGTGAGTGAGTGAGTGAGTGAGTGAGTGAGTGAGTGAGTGAGTGAGTGAGTGAGTGAGTGGGTGAGTTATTGATTGATTTTTCTGTCTTCATTTAGCATGTTCTCTAGGTCCCTGCGTTTTGAGATGTAGGAACTTCTGGAACCAGAGGTGATGTGGTTGTCCTATAAGTGTGTGTGTGTGTCCTATCTACTTAAACAATGCCTTGAGGTAAAATTCAAGGAAATGATGGATGTTTCTCAGCTCCCAGTCTTGTGGAAAGCATTGTAGCTACCACAGATTTGCTTTAAACTCGTATTCTGTGCAAAGTAGCCGCCTAGTAGAGTGTGCACCTTTTCCTTGCACATGTGCAAGTATATCAGGCGTTTTCTATCATCTTTGTCTCTTGCTTTTTATACCAAAAGCAGGATACAAAGCAATATTACAGCAACCTTGTTGATGATTTAAAATTATTACTTTCTGGAAGCAATATGCAGTCCTACCTTAACATTGAGAGGAGATCTTTATCAACTTAGTTTTTCAATCTCAAGTCTTTGAAAGGTGACCTAGAAGTGGAATGTATAAAGAACCACCTTCAGTAGCATTAAGTCCTAAATTCTCTGTTGGCCTTATGGAGGGCATTCACCACTCACAGTGATCATGCTACTTCATTACTTGATGTACTCAATAAATCACCAATTTAGATGTGGTATCCTTTATTTTCTGGTAGCTTGGGATTGTCATTTATACTGAGGACCTGATTCAAAGTTTAGGTGCATTCAGGGTACCTTCTTCCAAAGGCTGCAGCTACCTTTGGATCAAATCTCAGGTGAATTTAGGACATATGACCTCTCTTGTTCAGCTACTGCTCCTTGGCAATTCTTTAAATGCCCTCCTGCCCAATTCCACTCACATGTCCATTTTTCTGATCTTAAATCCTTACAATTTAGTCATTCTATTTTACTGCCTCTCAACGAATGTTCATAATACTGTTTTGAAGCAACATGCTTCAGTTTGTGCAAGGAAAACACCAATTCTTTTGCTTTCCTCACTGTTCTTTCAATCATGGATGTATTAATGGCTTTGCTGTTAGAGAACTAAATACTAATTCTGTATGTATCTTATGCAAGATACAGTGCTGATCAGCATGGTGCTGATCAGCATGGTCTCATTATTTTAAAAACCCCCTTCTCTAATCTTCTTTATGTCAATGAATGATGAAAGCCCATTTTTTTTTTATTTTTATAATTATTGGTGTTTTACAAAACAGGTCAGCTGCTGAACAAAGTAATCTTTAAGTTTCTAAGAAATGCATTATCTTCTGTTTATTCAGGTAGTGTTCCATCACTAGCTGCTGGCCTATTCTTTGGGAGTTTGGCTGGACTGGGTGCTTATCAGGTCTCACAGAATCCAAATAACATTTGGGTTTCTCTGAGTAAGTAATTTAAAATTTTATTTGAAAAAGATTATATTTACCCTATATATTTAATATGAGCACCTAAAAGTCTTTGCAGAAGAGTTAAACACAGATAGTGTTACAAATCTAAATTCAGTGCTGTCTAAACTGAACTGGTGGCTCCCAACATGCATGTGGCCTATACTGATGTGTTTGAAGGATCACAGTGCAAGGGAAATGCTAATAAATAGATTTCTGACCTATTTTTGGCTGGATCCTTGTACTTTGAGCATCCTGCAGGAAGCTGTAACATTTTGGGAAGTGGGATTCCCCTTCAGACTGACCATACCCCTAGGAGACTATTTTATTATCACAGAAAATGGCAGAGATTGCCTTATTTTTATAAATGACAAATATGTGAAATTGCAAAGGTATTGATGCCTGGGGAGATTTTAGAGAGAAGCAAGCTTCAGCAATGTTGTTTCTTCCTTCTCAGAATTGGAGCTTCCCTTCCCCATGATTTGAGAAGGTAACTGTGAAGAGTTACTGCTTAGTCAGTGTTTAAAGAGCTATCACTGACTACTGCATTTTTTCTCTGAAGCAGTGACAGAGCATCTGGCTCTTTGACATGTGAAAGTCAGAAGTGAAAGGGGAAGGCCCAGTATTTCTCTCCACTTCAGCTTTGCTTACAGGCAGTCCACTTCCACACCTACTGGCCAGACCAAAAGCTGTGCATGGTCAAGCCTTTATAACTTAATAAACTACTGATACAGCAAGCTGAAGAAGTGTGAGGTCAAGTGTTTTCCCAAATGTGAGAGACAGATGCATTTCTGTAGCTCAGTAGCATATGGAGTCTTTTCATGCTTTAAAGTTTTTGAAGATGTGTTCTGCTACTGTTTGAAACAAAATTTCATTTTGAGATGTGCATATTTTGAAGACAGGCTATTAACTAGAGCTTGAAGCATTTTAATACTGAAATATTTTTGTTTTACTGTGTGTTGGACTATGGTCCCAGTCTCTTACATATCTCATTATGTGAGATTAGTAAGTGACAATATTTTGTCTGGTGTTAGGGAGGAAGGATGTCATGGCTAGGACTGAAGATGCACTGGATCCTGCAGGACCAGTCATCACATAGAAGCAACGGCAGGGGATAAAAGAGTTGTTGGAACAGCATGTGTGTAGATGTTACCACTGGATGCAGATTCATACTAAGGATAAGGATGCTAAGTGTATGTTTTCCTTATAGTTTTTAGCATTCAGTCTTTATTTGAGATACCATGTTCAGGGACTGTCCTTTCTGTCTTACTGAGACAGTGAAAGTACCTGGCTCCTGTCTCTGTGTCAAGTGGTCAGGGATAATTAATTCTCACCTTAGTAATGCTTAGCACACTTCCCTTTTGAAGTCTTTTGATAACAAATTAGTTAATTCTCAGAACATTACTACAAAATAAATATGATGCTACATATTAGACATTATTACTACAAGTTAGACAAATTCTCTCTCCCTTTTTTGAGAAGTGAGGGAATTATGTGCACAAGTTTAGTGATTAGCCTGTGTGTGGAAGGAGTGAGTTCTAGAGCACTGTATCGTAAATTTTTTCCAGTCTCAAAAAGAGCACATTTTGGAAAACAAATTTGAGAAGTATGTGCAGAAGGATATGGAGTGCGCTATCTGCTAGAACTTGATATAGAATACTTACTCTTTACAAACTGAGGCATTTTAAAATTTACACAATTTATTGACTCTATTAGTCCATTAAGTGAAGTAACCCTGTTTCTCTTTTTACTTGATGCTGCTACTTCTTCTCTCTGTTCTGTTAGTTTTTAATTATGTTTCTCCCACACATGCATCTCTGCTGACTGGACTGTACAATCTCTCATTTAAGTTACATCTGGAGCACTGACTGCTGTCATGGGAACAAGATTTTACCATTCCAGAAAATTCATGCCTGCAGGGCTAATTGCTGGTGTCAGGTACAATACTTTTTTTAACCTCCTGTGTGTGATTTCTTACTCACTTCATTAAACTGAGATGGAGTGAATCATATTTTGTGTATTATTTTTGTTCCCATGCATCACTTGGATGAAGCATCTGAAAATGAATTGACGAATTGTTGTTTTTATTGTTAAATTATATGTTTTTTTCCCCTTATACAGTTTGCTAATGGTTGGAAGATTAGCACTGAAGATGTTGGAAAAGCCCCAGGAAAAGTAACTGTTAATTTTACATCTTAGTATTTGGAAAAGGAAACCTGATCATGAAATTGCATGAATGCAGAAGTGAGAAGATGGAAAAATTTCCTGCATCAAGACATTTTTTAATCTTTTTTTTTAAGGGGGAGTACAATGATGGGACAGATAGTTTATATATGAGGTAGAGCTGTTTGTGTATAGAGAGAAATGGGTCCTGGGTTTGATTTTTCTGGAATGTTTCAATGTATTTTAACACTTCCAGGTTTTTATATCACAAAATATACTTCTGACATGTATGAAGCAGAGAGAAAATATCCTGTAATTAAGAAAATATCCACAAAGAGGCACCAGGAGTAACTGGCTAAATACAGTAGTGTGTCTCAAACCTTTTACACTGAGTATTATGGTGTGCTTTACCTGTTGCATTCTGAATTGATATACCGTGTCTTTATAATGTCCAACAGATCTTGCCTTTTTATTGTGAAATGATGCTAAAACAATGCTTTTCTATAAGTAAAATTTGTTACAAACTTTTATTTGGCCTTTTTTTTTTTTTTTTTTTTACAATTTCTGTGTTGGGGGACAGGGCTATTTTTTTCACCTTGTTTTCTCAGTGACAGTCCTTGCAGTGGACTGTTAGTGTCCAAGTGCTGTCTTTCAATGATATTTAAAAATCACTTTCTAAATGGAGGGACAGAAGATTAAATTATGGGCCTCCGTTAACATTTCATTTAAGAAGTTGTTTAGAAGGAACTTAACCTGAGGATTAATTAAGATTTGTGCTAGATTAAATGAACAGTTGAATGTGATCTAGACTGTACAACTGTAATAAAATACCCTCACACTATGTAATTCTGATCATACAGGCTTATTTGACAATAGAATGTATCAGTATTTTATTTTTATCTCTTAGGAGAGTGGCTGTGCCTCTTCAAATCTGTCTTTACTAGGAAACCCTGGAGTCAGGAGAGTTCCTTGTTGTGCTGTGATGCCTGAGGACTGAAGTGTGGAAGAGGCATCAGTGGCATCTGGTGCTTTTGTTGTCACTCCATCCTTGATTGCTTCTCCTGCACTGAGTCTTGCAGTTCTGTTAGTGCAGGCACAGCTCACATGGGCTTAGCACTGTGATGGAAGGGAGAGGCAAGAAATGTGTGAAAGAAAATCCTTTATCAGCCTATTCTTTAGTGATACATAATTATTGATAAATTAGGATTCTTACTGAGTGTAACTCTATTTTAAAATTACATTTTATGTAGTGACTATTTAGGATTTTACTTTGGGACTTTTATACCACTGATTATATCAGAACCTTGTCAACTGCTTAACATGATAATGGCAAAGCAGGTTTAAATTAGCTTACATCTTACACACTTTCCATTTTGTAGTGTTTAAAGGAATTTGTAAAAATTGCCTCAAACTGCATAAAGTAGATACCAAACTACATAATTTCTCCATTTTGGTGGTCACTTCAGTGCTTGTATTTCCTTTTCTGAAAATGGCATTTAGTAGTATTGAGTCAGAGTGACATTTCTATTGACTCATTGATGTGAGTCAATGGTTGCCCACATGGTAGTAGACAGGAAGCTATTGTAGTAGAAAGTAGTAATTACAAGCAGACCTATAGATGTTGGGCCAGTTGTGCTGTGTGTTATCAATTTTCTTAGCAAAAGTTATAAAATTAATTCCAGGTTTTTGAATCTATTTCATATTGTAACCTCTCTTGTTTCCAGGCACTTAATCTCTAAATAACCTGATCTGTACAGGATGAATCTCCAGGGAACAACACTGAAAACATGTTAAAGCATGTCTGAAATTCTAGTCTCAGTTAAATCATAGTCTCTTTTGACTATACTTTAAGCAAAATCTAACAGAAGTTTTGTAATTACCTTTTTTATGTATTTAAATCACCCCATGTAATTGAATGGAAAATTATGTCATTGATACAGAATTTTCTTGAGCCATTCAAGAATTAAAGACATAAATATCCTTTCTCCAGGCTGCCCCTGCTTTTAGTCTGATTGTTAGCTACTTCTAAAAGATTTCTTTCTGGGTTTTTTTCTAACTGAGAGTAGTTTCCATGTAAATTGAGATAATTACTTTTGCATTAATTCCACTGTGGCTATGCCATGGCTTGAGTGGAGCTTCATGTTATGAGTCAGCTTGTACATGGATTTTGGAAAGAATGATTTAGTTATTTTTGGGAAATGAACTGCTAAAATAACTCTTAAATTAAGGCTGCTTGTTCAAAGCACACTCTGAAGGAAAAAAATATTAGTTTAATATTTCTTACAGTTTCAACTGTCAGCCCAAGCTGAAATGAATAGTGATTTTTTTAAAAAGATCCAGGAACAGGAAACTAGTTTTACTATACACATACTGAGTCACCAGGACTCAACAACTCAGAGTTTAATCACACATCCAGAACATTACAGAACTGAGAGAAGAAAAGAATTTGAGTTGTCAAATCCTCGTTCCTAGAGTAAGGGCCCAGGTCCTCCATTCCACATCTACATGCCTGATAGAAACTGGGTGGCAAGAGGAGTTGTCAGGTACCCCTCTCTTGAGTGGCTTGCTCAGGACCAGAGGAGGGAATTTTCTAATTACTTTGATAGGTAAGTAATCTCTTGAAAGTAGGAATTTGCCCTAAATTTTGTAATTTTTGTGTAGTCCTGTCTTTGTAACAGGAGTTGCTTACCTTAAGTCCTGGAAAGTGAGAGATATTGGACTCCCTTCAGTTCCTGCTCTGGATGGGTTCAAGTTCCCTTCCCAAGGAAGGGCTCCTTGCCTCAGACTGCCGGGTATCCTGCAGGGAGAATGTTAACAGGGGAAGTCACGCTACAGCTGAGAACAGTTGGCAAAGCTCCTGGGATCTGTGAGAAAAGGATCAACTATTTTTTTTTAAGTCTTCTTTTAAAGCTAGATACTAACTGGCAAAAATGCAGAAACATCCTGAAGCTGAGCGATGCAACTCAGATTCCTCTCTGCCCAGAGCAGACAACCTAGATTTCACCTATATATTTACTTCTGATTAACTCCAGGGTGTCTAAGTCAGGATCTTCCCTCTGGTGCTCCAATTGCTGACACTGAGGCAGCATCACATACACTCAGGTTTGGAATGTTACAGAGCACCCAATTAATGAAAATGTGAGCAAATATTTTGGAGCCAGGGTCAAACGAATGGACAATTGAGTGTCTCAGTTATGTCTTAATCTTTACAGGTACAACACTGAGACCTCTAGTTTAGCAGTAACATACTCAGGCTCAAGTGCACCACTGCGTTGAGGTTACTTAGGTTGTGATGGATGTCACAACCTAAGCTGCTCTTCCCAATTGATGTGACATTTGCAGGTAGCAAAAATCTCTTTAATTTAGTACAAATGTGTGGCATAGTTAAGAATTCAGGCAATGTTACATTAGTAGTATGGGCAACTGTCTTTCATAAACTAGCAAAGGAGAATGAGAGGTGGATGAAAGATGTTTCAAGTGGAATGGTTTAGAAGGGAAGGAGTCATGTGCTGTCCTACTTTATCACTTGTTCTAAGAATATGGCACAAGCCTGTTTTAATGCAAAGCGAGTCCCCTAACTCTTGTTCTGCTGCAAGCTTTGAAAGTGGAATTTGCCATGTCCCAGTTCTGTCAGTCATTGTGCTGGGAGCTGTTGGCACTCTGTCATCACCAGCTGAGGGTCAGTCTGTGCTGAAACTAATATGGCCTGAAGTATTACA
This sequence comes from Serinus canaria, assembly GCF_022539315.1. NCBI lineage: Eukaryota > Metazoa > Chordata > Aves > Passeriformes > Fringillidae > Serinus > Serinus canaria. The sequence goes on from NC_066315.1 coordinate 63,842,627, forward strand.
CAATTATCCTTTTGTGGTGTTAAAATTGCTGGCTTCTTGGCATTATAGTCATGCTTTCTGACTGCACAGCTTAATCACCTGGAAAAATGGGAGGGGGAAACAAAGGTCAGGAGAACCTCTAAGCAGTTATGACATGAAGAGGAAAGTCTTTGTTTCTCCACAATCCCTACAAGTAAGAATGGAAGAATGTTGTGTCAGTAATAGCACAGAAGCATCTGCCCTCATCTCCTCTCCTGCTTCCTTGAAATGCCGTGATGGAACAGATCAAAGTGCTTATGTTTTTATGCAATATCCCCAGATCAGTCCAGTGCACAAGTGACTTTGGGTGCTCCTCCCTTTAGTCTTTTTGTGCTTCTCTTCTGAACTCTGAAATTGAGATAATGTTTTCTGTATCCCTTCCCTGTCTGTCTTTTACATTGCTGTCTTACACTGTGTGTGGCATAAAATGTTCTCTGCCCCAGGAGCAAGAATTGGTAGCTGGAACTGATACTGTTTCAGCACTGGTAGTTCATACAGTGGTTTGATACTCTTTTAGAAAAACCCTAACGAGAAAAAAATATGGTACAGCTAAAGTCTATTTGCCTTATTTCATCAAATGTTAGCATTTGCTAATATATTGCTATTGTATTTTGAGATCCTGTCCTGCAAGCATGGTAACTAAGTGGGATTGAGCCTTAGCACTAATATTTAGAATCACAGAATATTCTCAGTTGGAGGAGACCCATGAGGATCATTGAGTACAACTCCTGACTCCACAAAGAACAACCGAAAAGTGAAACTATATATCACTGTACAAGTGCTTATTGAACAGCAACAGCTTTGGGACCATCACCACTTGCCTGAGATCTTGTTCCAGTGCTTGGCCACCCCCTCATTGAAGAACAATCTCCTCTCCCTCTCCCTCTCCCTCTCCCTCTCCCTCTCCCTCTCCCTCTCCCTCTCCCTCTCCTCCCTTTTTTTCTTTTATCTCTTTTTCATTTTTCTTTTTCCTTTTTTCTCTTTGTTTATTCTGCTTTTCCTTTTTTCTTCTGGTTCCCCCCTTTTATTCTTTTCCCCCTTCCCCCCCCCCTTTTTTTCCCCCTTTTTTCCTCCCCCCCCCCCCCAACCTTTTTTTGTAATTTTTTTCCCATTTTCTCCTCGGTGCTTGTTTGTTTGTTTGTTTTCCCTGGTTTATTTCCCCCTTGTTTGCCTGCCAGGCGGTGGCTGCCTGTGCTGGCAATGCAGAGGGTTTGGCAGCTTTGCAGCGCGCAGAGCCGGGAGAGGGCGGCAGCGCGGCTCCGATGCGGCCGCTGTCAGCCGTGGGGAGAAAAACACCCCACCCACTCCGAGACGTGGAGACGAGGATAAATAATAATCAACCTAATTCCAATTTAGGGTTTGCCCACTTGTCGCTATCTGACCTGGAACGGCAAATGCTGGAACACCAGTGCTTGGCTCTCTCAGCTGAATAGGTCTTTAGCTTCTTTACTACCTTTGTGCTGGCCTGAGGAATGAAAGGAAATGATCCTGGGGCAAAAGGCTTTTCTCACCAAGCATCCTGTGCAATCCGATGGTCGTGCTGCTAAGGAGCTGATAATAATCGCGCGAGGAATGAAAATAAAACCCTTCTGGCACCCTTCTCACACCCCCTGAAGGAAATCACTTATCTGTACTGGAAGATCAGCCCGGTCTTTCTCACCTATTTACAGCAAGAAACAAAATCTGCCGGTTGTCAGCCTGATTCACAAGCAGAAGAGATTTAGCAGGACAGGCCTCCTTCTCTAAGCACTTTTAGAAAACACATAAGCGTTATAGTTTTGTAAGCTGTTGGAATAAATATATATATAATGAGGGAGAGGGTGTCGGCTAAGTTTCTTTGTATACGTGCTTTTCAGCAGTGCTATAACAATAGAAAATGGCTTGCATCAAATCATGTGCTGTTACCTGAAGGCATCCCACCAGTAGAAGAGTTATTGGATGCGCTGAAATTCCTCCTGACCCCTCTGTTCCTCAATAAACCTGCACACAACTTCCTCTGGGGATGGGCCAAGTATTGCTCCATTAGTATGCAACACCACAGTCAGCAGGGTAGGAAAATACACACCAGAAGGAGAGAAAAGAGATGAAAAGCAGCAGGAGCAAAGTAAACGCTTTTATATTCTGGACAGAAACTTCCCTCCACTGAGATTCCTGCAGGTCTGTGGTGTCATGACAAGATGTAAAATATTCTGAGGTGAGACGTCCATTTACTCAGGTTCTGTTTCTGTTTAAAAAATGAAGCCTAGCCTGGGAGGCAGAAAAAATTTTCATGATAGGGCTAGGAATCCAAAAATTGTCAACGGACACAGAGCAACAATCCTAAAATTTTCTGAAAGTATTTTAATCCGTAAATCTGTTGTGAAAATGATCATTCTGGTTCTCTGTGTGGTTACATATCCCTGGTGTTTAGCAGTGTGCTAGATGCTCCAGTCTGCATTGTTTGTCCTATATACAGCAAATCTTCAGCTCCCAGACACTACCTCACCTGGCAACCCTGCAGCATTTACATCAGCTTGGGGCCTGTCGCCAGACTTTCTCCTCCATGTGCCACTGCTGTCTCATCCCTACCAAAAAACCAGGACACTCTGTTCAACTTATACCCATAAATATCATCCATATGAATTTATTTTTGTATAAATTCATTTATTTATGTGAAGGACAGTAGGTTGTTTAGCATGCAGTTTCTCGGGCAGCACAGAGTCACTGATCAACACAGACCCGACTTCACCCACGTTCTCCTTATGGCCAGGTGAGGAATTAACACACACATTCATCCTTCTGCACAGCAACAGACAGTACCATGATTGCACAGGAGTTTTATTTACACTTTTTAAAGCATTTTGTTTGCTTATCTATGGTTTTGCTTTTTACTAGTGATAAATACCGAATAACAATGATAAAAAACAAATTACATTGTCTTCTGCATATCCTCTTCCCATACTGTCAAGCAAGTAAATATGCCCAGTATTAGAAGGCATTGTGACTTTCTGAGACAGAGGTGGCAGCAGCCTGCAATTATTCCTGTTCTTCTTAGCTGTCAACCTTTAGACCACCAGCTTCTTTAGGGAACAGTGTGCTGCATGGAGCCAGAGAAAATCCACAGATTTTATTAGGATATATTGATTTACAGAATATATCCCACAGAGCATCCTTTCAGGGCATCTCAATCCTCAAGGATCAGGACTTTCCTCAAGACTATTCCTTTCACCTATAGACACTCTGCTTTAGTCGGGGCTCTCCATAACAATGCACCAAAAGATGAGCTAAAAGATTGTGGTAAACACTTTCAAATCCTCCCTTATCAACCACAAACAAGGTTTTTGTTTTAGGTGCATATGCTAAAAATGCAGCAGCAGGAAAGAGAAGAGTTAACTGTTTAAGTTTTAAAAAACCATGTTGAGTGACACCTAATTAATGAACTAGTGCTAATCTCAATTTTCTCTCTTTTTTGGGGGGAGGGTTGTTTGGTTTTTGTTGTGGTTTTTTTTTTTTTTTTTTTGTGTGTGTGTGTTTTGGTTTTTTTTGGTTTTTTTTGTCCCCAGGAGCAGTGAAGGTTTTGGGGAGGAAGGGTAAGAGGGGTCAGCCTACTGTTAATTGCTTTTTGTTTAGCTGGATCACTGCAGTTGACCTCATTCGAATCTGAGTCACGTTGACCCTGGCTGGATGTCAGATGCCCACTGAAGCCACTCTTATCACTCCCTTCTCAGCTGCACAGGGGAGAGAAAATATAATGAAAGGATTTAAGGACAAGGAGAGATCACTCACCAATTAACATAATGAGCAGAACAGATTGGACATGGGGAAAATTAATTTGATTTATTACCAATCAAGTCAGAGTAGAACAGTGAGAAATTAAACTAAATCTTAAAAACACCTTCCAACTTCACTCCTGATTTTCTCCACCTCCTCCCCACAGTGGCCCAGGTTGATGTGGAGAGGGGTTTGAGGTCAGTTCATCACACATTGTCTCTGCTGCTCCCTGCTCCTCAGAGGTAGGACTCCTCACACACATTCCCTGCTCCAGTATGGGTTCTTTCCCATGGGAGATGGACCTCCATGAATTTTTGCAAAGTGAGTCCTTCCCATGGGCTGTATCTCTTCATGGACTCCTCCAATAGGTGTTCCTTACACAGGGTGCAGTCCTTTAGGAACAGAATGCTCCAGTGTGGGTCCCCCATGGGGTCACAAGTCCTGCCAGCAAACCTGCTCCAGGCTGAGCTTCTTTCTCCACAGGTCCCTAGGTCTTGACAGGAGCCTGCTCTAGGATAGACTTCCCAAAGGATCACAGGCTTCTTCAGGCACATCCACCTGGTCTTTCATGGGCTGGAGGTGGATCTCTGCTCCACTGTGGACCTCTATGGGCTGCTGGGGGACAGCTGTTTCACCAGGGCCTGCAGATGCTGCACCTGGAGCATCTCCCTCATCTCCTTCTTCACTGACCTGGCTGTCTGCAGGGCTGTTTCTCTCACATGTTCTCACTCCTCTCTCCACTTGAAGTTGCTCTTGTGCAGTAACTTATTTCCCCTCCTTATGTACATTATTCAGTACATACTGCTACTGCTGTCTCTGATGGGCTTGACCTGACGGTGTAGCAAACAGGGCATTGTTCTTTCACCCCACTCCAGGCAGACCATCCTTCTATGTGTTCTACCCAATCTTTTGTTTGTTTCCTCAACTGTTTCCCTGCTCATCCATGTTCTTGCAATGGATGTGAGCAGAAGATAAATTTAAGATGAAATTTTCCTTTATACTTCTGAAATACAATATCGAGTGATTGTATCAATAAGTAAAATAATTGCTTTCTGTCTGGAGTGAATCTTTATAAATGATTAAATGCTCTAGAAATATGACTTCAGATAGAAATCCCAAACCTTCATTATTCCTCACCTCAAAAGTCTTTCTCATATAAGCCTACAACAAAGTACACAAATGCCAGCAATCTGTCTCTGGTAATAAATGAAATTCAGGTAAAAAACAAATACAATTTATTTCTTCAGAATCATAAAATGATATGGTGGGTGCAGCATGGTAGAGCACACTATAAGCTGAAAACAACAGATGGTATGGCAAGAAGAGGAAATATGGCTTTATCTGGGTTATGGACTCAATGACACCCAAATACCAGTAAGCTTGTTTTTGCCAGCTGTATCGGTTTTGTATGGCTTGGATTTGGAAGCAGGGGGTGTCTACAGGGGCAGCTTCTGTGAGAAGCTGCTAGAAGATTCCATCATGTCCAGCAGAGCCAATCCCAGCTTCACAAATGGATGTGCTGCTGGCCAAGGCTGGGCCAATTAGAACGGGTGATAATGCCTCCATGATAACACGTTTAAGAAGAAATCAAAACAAATATGGTGCAGTTGTAACTTCAACCAGAGAACAGCAGAGTGAAAACATGTGAGAAGAACAACTCTGCAGACACTGAGATCCATGGAGAAGGAGGGCAGGAGGTGCTCCAGGTGCCAGAGCTGAGATTCTTCTGCAGGCCATGGTAAGACAGACCATGGTGAGGCAGCTGTGTCCCTGCAGCCCTTGGGGATCCATGGGGGATGCAGAGATCCACCTGAAGCCCTTGGGGGAGTCCCATGCCAGAGCAGGTGGATGCTTGAGAGGAGGTTGTAACCCCATGGAACAGCTGTGGAGAGATGGACCCTGTTCCTAGGCTAGAGCAGCCTGTCCTTGCTGTCCATGGAAGAGTGACCCAGGCTGCAGCAGTTTGAGGGGTACTGCTGCCCATGGCATGGACTCACACTGCAGCAGTTCACAGGGAACTGCTGCTTGTGAGGTGGACTCACACTGGAAAAGCTCATGGAGAGCTGTCTCCTGTGGGAGGGACCCCACAGTGCATCAGGGGAACGACTCCCTGAGCACTGGGAGAAGCCATGGGTGATGAACTGACCATAACCCCCATTCCCTGTCTCCCTGCACCACTGGGGTAGGAGGTAGAGCTAGAAGGAGAGAGGGGTATGGTGTTTTTAAGGACTTGTTTTACTTCTCATTATCCTGATCTGATTTTGTTAATAATAAATTCACCTAATATCTCTAAGCTGAGCCTGTTTTGCCCAGGATTGTAATTGATGAGAGCTCTCTCCTGTAGGGGGATAGAATATAAGAAAATAAAGATAGTGTAGAAAGTAATCTTACCCCTAAGGAGTTGCAGCTGGGCCAATTCACAAAGATTAGGAACAGGCCTGACTCTAACAGGCCACAGCTGTAACCAGTGAGAAGAAGAGTGCTATAAAAGAGTGGGGTGGGTGGTTGAGAAGGGAACTGGAGTCAGTTGGCTGCTTTGTGAAGAAGAAAGAGTCAGTACTCTGAGGAGCTACCCAGGGGAAACACCAAGAAGGTAAGAAACTTTTGTGATAGGAGATAATGGTATGGAATCCCTGCAATAAGATGACAACACTCTCCCAGTCCTTATCTCAACTCATGAACCCTTTGTTAAATTTTCTCTTTACTGAAGAGGGGAGTGAGTGAGTGCCTTTGGTGGGTGCTTGGATCTGGCCAGCATCAATCCCCAACACCAGATTTGATCACATTTTAGATTTCCAGCTGAATTGTTCTGCCTACATTACCAAGACTGTGCTGACTCCCAATGTTAACCCAGTGTAAAGTGGAATCTGGCTGGTGGGCAGAATGGGCTGGATTTGGAAATGAAGATGGCAACTAATTTTTTTTTCCATTCCTGCTACCCTCCCTTAAGTTATTGTTGCCATTTTTTAGGCAGTCAGGCCTCTTTCCCAAAGAAGCAGCAATGTGATAGCTTGCAGAAAACTCTCATGCTCTCCAAACAGAGAGTTTGGAAAGGGAAACAAGCATGTGTTTCCCTTATGTAGTCTCTCATATCTGTAGTTTGGTGCCTTTGGCTGCCCAGATGCATAGCTGGGACTGCACAGGTGTGTAAGATTGTGCCCAGCTGGAGCCCTGCCAAGTAAAAAGCCAGGTAAAGGACCCCCTCTCATGGAAACGTGGGAGGGGCTGTGTGAGCTTGTACTCAAATGCCTCAGCAGGGCACAGAGCGATGGAGAGGAGGAGCTGCAGAGGCAAAGCTCAGTCCCCACATGCAAGTCTCATGGACCACCCATTGATTCCTGCACACCATGACTGAAAACCCACAATGGTGGGCAGTTGCAGCTCCAGAGAAAACATCAGCCCTAAAACCATCCCAGGGCAGCAATGGATGGGGGCTTGCTGGGTGGGTACCCCTGGACACCTTCATTGTGCTGCTTCCTGGGGGTACCACCAGCCCTGGTGTCACCCTGGCCACTTCAGCCACCCCTGAAGACAATGCTCAAGACAATGGATATCTCTGGTCCCTGCTCAGAGCAAACACTGCAGATTTAGCCCCTCACAGGGAGGAGGTAGAGCTGACAGCAGCCTGTTCTCTCCAGAGTAATTGACTAAAATGAATTAAATGAATACAGATCAATTAGCATTACCATCTTCCTGAAGCCAGCTGTTGGGTGACCTATCCATGGCTGGGATGTTCTCTATTTCCCTCGGGGAAATAATTCATTTCTCCTCCAGAGTGACCTGATGTGTTCATTAGGTGAGAGGAAGGGGATTGTTTGAAGGAGGCCAGTGCTTAGGTGAAATCGCTCTGGGAGGCTACATAAAGAACTCTAAAGCACCCAGTCCTGGAGCAAAGTGAATTTCCTGCGGTGCTTCTGGCAGCAAACAGGTTGTTAAATGCTCCCGGGTGTTACCCCTCATTATTTCTGCCATCAGTGTGAATGTGCATCACTTGTGCACGGCAAGGATCTGTCCATCACCTGTGCAGCTGAAGGCAGCACACGGGTGAGTCAGGGGAGAGCTGTGCACAGCTAGGAAGGGGCTGGTGGCTCCCTCCAGGCTGGGGCTGGCTGTGTCGCACCCTCCAGGCTGGTGAGTGTGGCTGCCATGGGACACCTGACCCACGAGGGAGCAGCAAGTGGATCTCAGTGATGGCAGAGTGTGGCACCTGTTTGTGGTGCAGTTGGCTTCCTGCCCTGCCTGTGGGCCAGTCACTGCCAGCCCCACTGGGGGGTTTGTAGTGTTTTGCCACTGTTCCCTGCTGGCAACAAAACCACAATTTTATAAAAATGGAAGGAAGGGAGATAAGGGATAAAACCTAGCTTGGCTGGTTGGTTCCCAGTGGAGACCTGCCCTGAAAAAGGGACCAGCTAAACCCAACCAATCGAAATTGTGAAATTCTGAGTCCAGGCTGAGTTGCTTTTTGGCATTTGCTGGGATGCTAGGGGGAGGGGAAACTGGGTCTCAGAGGAAAATACTGATCTAAGCATATTCAATGCAGTTTGTATTTTCCCTAATGTGACTGTATTATATACACAAGGATATACACTATATTTTAAGAAAATGTATTTCTGAGGAGAATTAAAAAAGCATTTACTTAACAAATCATGTTTGTTTCTCAAGTAAGCCTCTGATCTAAGGCAAGGAACCATACATATTTAAATCTGGAAGTTGTTTTTCTATGTATGATTAACACTGATTTCTAATGTATATGGTGTCACTTCTCCAGCTTGCTGCAATCTGCTTCATAACTTATAAGGGAAATGTCAGTGCTCTCAACTGGGTTGTGACAAAGGAAATTTCAGAGGACAAATTAAGGATACTCTTGAAAACCAGGGCTGTTAATTGGTACTCTGCTCTGTATTGATCTCACTCCTCTGCTCCTGAATTTGACTGAGATTCTGTAACCCCAGCTCAGGCAGGTTGCCATTAAAGAGTTTTTTCTCTATTAAACCAGAAATGTTAAGCCCTCAGATGTTCTCATATCCACCTTCTGAAACACCAGAGATGTCCATCCAACAGACTTGCTTTCATTCCATTCCCTGCCATTAGAACTCAGAAATTTGCCCATCCAGCTGATCTATTAAAAATTAGCCAGCATTCCCTGAAAAAACCCACCCATATGGCTTGCAAAGCATCACTTGGTCTTTTTGCACTGTTATGCTTCATTCTGCAGAATTGCTGATGGTGTTGTAGCTTCAAGTTTCTCCACATTAATTGCAATGATATTTTTCAGTCTTTTCCTGCCAAGCAAGCTGCTGGCTGTTTAGCACACGTGCTCCAGAAAGAAGCAGTGCATTGCTGTCAGCTGGCTCCCGTCTGTTTTGCCATGGAGGGAAGGGTGAGGTGCACAACACAGGACTTCTGCAACTGAAGAGAGAAAAACTGTGAGATACATGGGTTACGTAAAAGTAAGGGGTATGTAGGAGCTTAAAACGCCATTACCCAAACCCAGGAACCTCTTTTTTATACAATATTGAATGGAGTAGAAATTGTTTCTATCCCGGGATTCACTGCTGGGCTGAGACTGACTCTAGACTTCCACCTTGCTCTGCCTCATAGTTGAATCAGAGATAAAAATGCCAGACTCCTATATAAAGTGCTTTGGAACCTGCTGATGAAAAACATCCTTTGAAGTGATGTGCCCTATGGGCACATAAAAATGATTTCTGTGGAGTGAAAAGGCACTAACATATATATAACAAATAGGTGAAGTTGCAGTCAGAGCTAAGTAAAGATCAGCAGAGCTCCCACTGTCTTGGCTGAAAAGAGGCACCACATGCAGCCTGTTGGAGCCCAGCCTGCACAGAGATGAGTTATGGGTACAGGGGGGTCTTTCAGCAGGGACAGAGAAGCCTGTTGATATCTGCAGATAAAGGAAGATCCCTGCTGAGGTCTGTCACTTTTCTCCCTGGGAGATTCTGGGTACACAAATGCCCACATATGTGACAAAATGCCTCCTTTGTAACCCCCCACTTTCTGGAAGGCCATGGGTGTGTGCTGTACATGGTTTTGTGTGTTGGGCACGTGTAGGGCACCAGCAAATTTTGAACCTGTGGTGATGCTGTGCCTACACGTGTGAAAGGCTGTGTTTACTGGGCATCCAGTGGATGCCTGGTCTCAGACAACCAAGAAGATGATCCTGGATAAAAGTAAAAACCTAAAAATCAGATGCAACTTGGCATAGTGTCCATGCAAAGGCAACAGGAGATACCTATGCACCTGATCTGTGGCTCCTCTTCTCCTGCTCTTACTTGGCTGTTGGTGCCTTCTGGGCTCTCTCCTCCCCAAGGAGAGTTTTGTTATGCGTGTATGAGTTGCCCACCTGAAAATAACACACTATGTTGGGCTTCACATTCAAGGGAAGAGCTGCATGGCTAAACCTCTGCTGGGGGTTTGGGAGGCTTCTGGGCATTGTGAGCTGCTCCTCAGATGGGTGGGCAGGTAGCATTACAGGCTGGGCCATGGCTGTGTGGGCTCACAGTTGCCCCCAGGCAGGTGACCCAGCTCTCACACAGCCCTGTGGCACCATAGCCAGGCCATCACCACTGGCACCCAACCTGCTCATGAAGGGCAGGAACCCTGGTCCCCCCCTTGCCTCTCAGGAGCCTCTGTCATGGCAAAGAGTTGGGTTTAGATTCTGGGGGTAAGGGAGGAGAGCAATTACCAGGTGTGCAGTTATCTCCAGCCCCTTTGCATGGAAGTGCTGTGGGGAGCTCCTTGCAGATCAAAGAGGGATACATCAGGGAGGGGGGCTTACCAAAATACTCTGCAGTCCAGCTCACTGGCAGCAAACATTAGACAAGCCTCTTTCCAGGGGAGTTGCAGGGAGTCCAGCTTTGTTTGGAAGGAAGGTTTGACAGGACTTGCGTGACAGATGGTGTGGAAAGTTCCCAGGGAGCAATTAAAAAGGGGTAAGGGCAGGCAGACTCTTCTAGCATTTTTCCATTGCTATTTGGGTAACTGGAAGAGCTACTTTTGAAACTCTGAAGCAACCATAAATTCCTGGAGAGAGACAAGATGCTCCAAACTTTTTGTTCCTGACAAAAACTGTTTAAAGTTTTGCTCCCTGCAAACAAAAAGTGAGCAAATGCCAAACCAGTCATCCAAGCAACTGCACAGTTCAGTGCTTGTTTTGTGCTGTCTCTTTTGGGCACCTCTTCTAAACAGAGGGTTTTTTTCAAATCCTCTTCTTTCCCTGTCTAGCTTGACATTTCTCTAGAACATCTTCATATTCGCTTTGTAAGGCAACAAATTCTGCCTCTCTGTTCTGTTTTGTCTCTCCCCTTCTCTTGTGTCTCCTGTGAAGAGCACAGAGAAATTTCTTCCACATATTAAGCAGATATTCCTGCACCAGTAATTTCTGTTTTGTCTCAGGCAATCCATCAATCTTGTGTGATTAAAAGGTAATGTCTGTATGAGGCTTGTATCTCTTTCTACTGAGAAGATTTTTCTATACAAATATATTGAGCAAGGCAAAGTTCTTCCAGCCATGAATAGGAAATGAAGGTAAAAAATTTATCCATTTAAACCAGACTTCCAGAAGTCAGTTGAAGGAGCACTGAACAGTTACAGGCAGGAACCTGCCGGGATCACTGTTTTGCAATGCAAGCTGAAATTTGATTAATTTGGCAGCTTTTTGACTAGAAATCAGAAGATAGTTTTGAGAGTCATGAGAGGAAATCAGGGAATTTTTTGCTTTTAAAGCTCTTTAAAACTCAGCAGTGCTTCTCCTCCCCTGGAGGTTTATGAGCATCAGCAGCTTCTGTATTTAATAAAGAAAGCAAGCACAGCAGAAAGATTGAAAATCTTTTCCAGGGGTGGTGGGGCTCAATCTTCATGTGATAACAGACCAGAAAATGTGGTTTCTGGAAATAAAGGTGTCAGCATCTTGGTTTGCATAGTCCAAATCCACAATCATGGTTCTTGCTTTATCCTGTGCTGGGATCTAATTTACAAGCACTCCACAGTATCAAGCACTGAACATGGCCTGACTGACACCTCTGGAGATCTCCTTGACCTCCCTTGAGAGGGATCTCTCTGGAGGCTGGACAGCCTGGCCAGAATGAGTTTAAGTTCCCTCCAGTGGTAGGAAGGTAGCCAATGCATATGAATGATGTGGAAGAGAAGGTTGCATGGTGTGAATAATCTACTTCCCCTGGTGGAAACAGGATGGTTCTAATCAACATGTTACAAAAAACTAGAGGAACTTCTTTCTTGAAAATGATCAACATATGCTGGGTGACAAGCCTAACTCAAGGGCAGTAAATTGGGAGTCAGTCAGCAGTGTTAAGGAGGCCTAGGGAGTTTCTTGGTGTTAATGAAGGTTTCACTGGGAATTAAGGCTTTAAAACTGTGCTTTTCTACCAGGTGTGGGAATGCAAAATTAATGCAGATACAGTAACCATGGCTCAGTGGAGAGGCTGTGGGCTGGAACTCAGAAGATCTGGTTTCTGTTTTGGGATGTGCTGACTGTGACATGGAAAAATACTTTATGTTAGATTTAGGAAAGTTTAATATTTTTGGCAGTAACAAATCCACGTTAATCCTTCTGTGCTCCCAATCTTTCTGTGCAGTTAGTTTTCCAGGGTTGAATCTCCACGGTCAAAGCTCTTTACCCTCCAGTCTGGAAGCTACTAACAGTCTGCAAGATATCAGAAGGCAATTGGTGGGAAGTGCCATAGTTTAAAAACAAAATTAAAATATTGCCAAAGGCATCATGAACAGTCAGAGTGGGGAAAATACAAATACTGAACATCCCGAGTTGTATTTGGCTGTAAAAGAGAAGCTGCTGTGATAGTGTCTGCACAAAACAGCCTCTTGATTTGTGTTCTAAAAGATGTAAGTTGCTGTGGGTTTGAGGAGCATCACTTTCAGAGCGTGCCTTTGTCACCATCATGCCCAAACTTGTGTTTCTCACCCTGTTCTGCATTTGGAGCCAAAGTTCATCTCATCTCCCCTGACAGCAAATCTGGAGGTGACAGTTTCGTTCCTTTTTATGCATGAACTCTGTGCTTAAGGCATTAGTTCAAGTTGTAGAAAAACCAAATTCAAACCCCCCATCTGCCCTGAGGGAATCCCATCTCTGACCTTTTGGAAAGTTGTCCTTGCATTCAGGTTCCCAGCAGCTCTCAGTCTCTCCCTCCCACTTCTTAGGGAGTATTTCCATCCCTCCTAAGCCAGGTATGACCTTGCAGCTCACAAGAGAAGGCCCTTGCTTGTGAGGAGGTGGGCACACCTGAGGCTCAGTGTTTGCTCAAATGAAAAGCTCAGCATTTCAGTAATGTTTGCTAACAATGCTCTAAAGAAAGGCAGAGCATGGAAATGGGGAGCCAAGGCATGAAGTGAACTGGGACAACCATTCATGGAAGTGATAAAAAAGCATTTTTCACTTGGAGCCTTTATTGCAAGTGAAGAAAGTGTACTTCCTGTATTTCAGTTTCTTCAGTTTAGCTTGATCAGCAACTTGTTTATTAGAACTGAGGAATTATTTATAGTTTAAAAGACCTGTAAATTTATTTTTCCTACACACCAGTCTTTGAATCAGCTGAGACAGCAGGACTACTAGAGACCTACCCATTCCAGGCTGTTTAAGCACTAGTTAGCAGTTATTTCATAAGCATGTGTTTTCCTTGTATGATAATACAGTCAATTTTAAATACATACATCTTTTGACATCTTCTTATTTCATATTCAAATCATTTGATATTACTTTATTTGATAATGGAAAGCAATGCTGTCTTTTGGTATGTTATTACAGCCTACTTTCTATCCAAAGGCAATTCAGCATAACTACTAAGAAAAAAAATTTAATTACCTAGTAAGTACAAAACATAATTAATCCTCTTCTAATATAATAAAAGGTAAATATTAAATATTTTAAAGGTAAAAACATAAGAATTTGAATAAAAATGTCATTTGTTTCAGTATTTGAACACAGGTATATATCACATTTTGAGTTAGCAAAACAAGAAAGTATGAAATACAGCAAAAGTCTTCAGGTGCTGCAGAAGAAATCTCAGTGGATCACCAACTACTAAGCATCAACTGCCCTTTGGAAAAATGATGAAATACAAATTCAAAACAGGAATAAAGTCTGACTACATTAGCTGAGTTCACTTGCTTTCTCCTTTAAGTGACAGTTAAAATAGATTGTTGAAGTCCCACACACATGAATCACTCCACCCAAGCTCATTTTTCACAACAGGAGGCAGCGAGTTTTCGTGCCTCTGTGGTCGAGGAGGAGGAGGAGGAGGAAGGTGGCAGGCTGCTAACTGTGTCACTGCTGGCTGCCTTTCACTGCACCTCCTCTCCCTCCCAGCCCTCCCTCACAAACAGCTTCCAGAAAATGCACTTGTCTCACCTTGCTCTCTATTGCCTTTCCCAGGAGGAAGGCACTTGTGTTTCCTGCCTGGCCTTTCACCTCTCCAAACACACATCTCCCTGCCCTTGTCCTGTTTATGCTTCCCACACATCTCTGGTGATGGAGAGGTACCTCTGGGACCAGCAGACAGGTCTGACCACAAATGCTTGAAGGAACCTGAGATTTCTACAGAGAGGCAAGTCACAACAGGTCAGACTTCTAAGACATGCAGGAAACTGGGACTTACTGCATCTGAAGGGAGAAAACCAGAGAAATGGGGTTTGGCATCCTGGGAAGTGAGGAGATGAAAAGTAAAGCAGCCTTGATGCATTGGTTCGCCCCAGGGAAAGAGGCTGTTTGCTATGCTGCTGCTTACCTGGGATTTATCCACTTCTTTCTTCCCTCCTGTCTGACTCTCAGAGTCACTCCATCACTGCACATCCTGCCCACATTTTCTACTAAACCAGCCCAGCCCAAATGCAGCATAACTCCCCTGGATGCCTGTGGGAGAGTTTCAAAATGCCACCAAACCACTCACTGCAATTATACCTCCTTCCAGGAATAGGAAGTGAGCTCTGGGGCATTTCCAAGGGCAGCCACGTCCTTCTGTTGCTACGTTGCTGTGCACACAGGTTACCAAATTCCCTATGTCAGCTGCTGCCTCTGAATTAGTCCAAGACTCTTTGCCATTCCTTCTGGGTTGTGTTGTTTTGTTTTGGTTTTGTGTTGTTTTTGTTTGTTTTTTTAAAATAAACATTCTGAGTGTAGCGTGCTGGCAGCCATCAATATTCAGATCAAATACCATTGTGTGATGTGCTGCCTGGGGGATAAAGAGAAACAGGAGATGACATTGGGTGCTGCTAAAACTTGTTATCTACTGCTCAGCTCCACTGCAAGTCTGATGGCAGAGAACTGACTCAAGGCAGGTTTGTCTGCCTTGACTGAAAGGCATAACTGCAGGATTCTAAAGCCTTGGGACCATGCATATTTTGGGAGTTTAATGCAGAGAGAAGCAGGATTTGCACCCACATGAAACTGCTTTGAATCTAGGCTTAGGACATGTTCTGTGAGAAAAGAGTTGATATTTCCTCCTCCTTAATTGTCATGAAAATGAGTCACAACTTAATTCTGGACCATTTTCTGTGCCAGATGAACAGCACAGTGATTCTTTGTTCAGATATCTGAAACGATAAAACAATGCAAGGATGAGAACATCAAATTTCAGTTCTTAAATCACAGAGATTCTCCTTCCCTCAGTTGGTATCTGAAATGTCTGCAGATTTTCAAATGCGAAATTAATGAATAAAATGTGAGCATCTCTCCTTTTGAGATGAGCATGATTTCATTGCAAGTGCTTCATGCACATTTTTGACTTGCCTTTGAGCCTTGCCAAATCACAAAGTTCATGACACTGGAAACTATTTCTCTGTGCAATCAAACCTGGTTAAGTCTAAAGTCTAAGGGTAAAGGCTCTAACCCGGATTTCTAAGATGATTTGCAAATGTGATTAAAACCAGCCTAGCTTTTCATGATAAATTATAAATTATGCATCTGACAGAGATATTAACCTGAGCACTGCCAGTGATTGCGTTGCTGTATTCAGCACTCTCCTTTGTCTTTTTTTAGAACAATAGGAGCACAGTCACACATTTGACAGTGTCCCACATAGGGTATATGTGGGACACAGCCCAATGTGTACTGCACTAGATTAGTGATTCCATACTGTCCTTAACAAAGCTGCCCTACTTTCCTTGTGTCTGTGATTTTCTAATATTAGAAGTGCTGAGTGCTATCACGTAGCCTTATTAATATTAAAAAAAATATTCTCCTATTACTGAGAGATCCTCATTCATCCACTTTTGGTCATTTGTCCTACACTGAAAGGTGATGTGTCCTTAAGCATTAGAAGACAGGCATGCAGCTGGAACATTATCCTGTGTACTACAGGTAAGACATGGCACAACTGGAAGTTCCCTTCCATAGCCTTCACTTGGATGAGAAATGATGAAGTCCTTTCATGAGGGTTTATTTAATAAACCACAGTTGCTACACCAGTTTCTAAAATGCTAAGTATACATTTTATTCCTAATGATTAATGCTTGAAGGATGATGATGATATATATACTTATCTGAGGTATTAAAATACTTTGGAAGGAACATTCTTCTATTAAATAAAGTTCCTTTGAAGGATGCATTTTAATTGCAAGATGAAGATTAAGCCTTGCTTAAATATTAACAGGGAATTCTGGTGTGGAAATTTTATCTGTTTATCTTGAATTGGGAGTCAGTCTCTAGCAGTTGTGATTTCAAAGACCATCTCAAAAGTATAACCTCATTAAAATAGGTGCCTGGCTGCCTGCCTCAGTATGCAGATTTCATGAGAGTCACTCTCTCCTGTTCATTTGGAGGTTGGTGACTCAGGCCTGGATACCAGAAATCATTTCACCATTGTGTTCATTTGGGCACACAAGGGCAGTCAGGACCTGTTCTGAACGAGGCAGACACAGGGCAAGGCAGAAAGAGGAAGAGGAAGCAATTAAGCCTGATTTCAAGAAGGAAGTCTCCAGCTTCGAAAAAGCCAAGAAATACCTTTGGCTCTTAGGAGAGAGAGAATAGAAAAACCATCTGATGGTTTCTTTGTTAGCAGGAAACCAGTGCTCCAAGTTTGTGATCCCCTGAAACACTTGACTACGTACTGTCCTCACCCCATTGTGGATGGGGACCCGAGGGACCCCAGGAATGGACAGGCCTTCCTCCCCTGCCCAGCAGACATTGCTGCTTTCCTGAGAATGACAATGCTCAACTTCTTCACTGCAGACATTTCAAAGGTTCAATATTTGCCTGGATTGAAGAAAGATCCTCCAGAAATAACAGAAAATAAGGGATTTACTATTGCAGATAAAGGAGAAATAGCAAAGAGCCACAAGCCTAGAAACTGGGCTGGACTGAATTTACCCTTTGTATAATTAAACAAGACATGACTGACCATTATTGATTTAATGAAGCAAGGTCACAGAGCAGGTAATGCAGGCCAGACTTCAACACAATAACATCAGTACAGTTAGCAAATCTAAGGCCTGAGATTTAACAGTTTAACAGTCTTAAAGAGCATGATTTTAAGGGAGCAATATCTGTGCAGAGGCACACCAATATCTGAAAATGTCTGAAAGCAAACTGCACTAACCTTGATTGTGCTACAGTCCTAGCATGAACCTAGCTAATGGGTTTTCTCTATTTTATTTTCTCAATGCATAAAAAAGAAAGTTAATTAACTTCCTTTTTTTTTTTTTTTTTTTTTTCAGATTAAAAATAATCTCAGGAACAATGCACAGCTCCAATTCCTTGTGCCATAAATTGAAAATTGAAATGGAAGCAAATGGGGAATGCTGCCTAGGATCACAGGATCATACTTCAGGCTGGAAGGGAGTTCAGTAGATAATGCAGTAAATACCACTGCCTCAGTACATTTCCCTTGCTAGCAGGGAAAGAGAAGGCTGGCATTTCATTGTGTCCAGGAAGCTAACAAATCCAGACCTTTGGACAGATAACAGGAAAAATACAAATTTCAGTACTGAATATCATTAAAATATATATATGTAAAGACCAGTAGCAGGACACAAGCATTCATTAGATGAGAGCAGCACTCTCCAGAGGCAATTAGCTGCAATTATCTGTTTCCAAGAAAGAGACTGGGATTCAGTATCAGCACCTAGGTTTCAGTATCTTTCCAGTAAGCACAGGACATGGGCTTGTTTCAGCAAGTAGACAGACATTCCTTCCTTCTCTGCCTGAATAACTGAGCTTTTGTTAAAGAGCAGCAGGTTTTCCATTGTGAAATGGAACTGATTTGCAGCACCCTGGAAGGCTGTACAAGTCTGCAGTATTTAGCATACCTGACAATTAAAAAATTATTAATGTAACAGATACATTTTCTTTTAGAACCTGTTCCATAGCTCTTTCCATTAAGGTTTCTTGTAAGTCACATTGAAATCCCAACTACTTTCTGAAACAGGACACTTGAGGAGGGATTCCAGCATGGAGCAGTCTTGAGTTACACTCCTTGGCCACTTTCCTTAGAGCACAAGAGCTCTTTATCCCAGTGTGTAGGAAATAGAGCAAGGAAGGCTGGAAAATGGCATGGCTGAGCACAGATCTGCTCCTCACACTGAGGAGTAAGAATAAATGCACAAGCAGTGGAAGCAGTGGTAGGTGACCTGGTGGAAGAGTACAGGGATAGGGTTTGAATGTGTAGGGATTGGGTCAGGAAAGCTAAGACAAAGCTGGAACAGGACTCGGCAAGGAATGTGAAGAATAACAAGAAGGGATTCAGTAAGTATTCAGGTCAGAAAGGCTGAGAAGAGTATAACCTCCTTAGAAGCAAGAGGGGTGAGCTGGTGGCAAGTGATATGAAGAAAGCTGAGATAGTCAATGAATTCTTTACCTCAGACTGACTGCCAGTGAAGGCTTTCTCCTTCCCTAAAGTCCCTGATCCTCTGGGTGGGTGTGGGGGAAGTGGAGTCCCTTCCACTATAAGCAAAAAGCAGATTCAGGATCACTTGATGAAGCTGAATAATCACAAGTCTGTGGGATTGGAAGAAATGCATCCCAGAGTCCTGAGGGAACTGACTCTCTATCGCATCTGAAAGGTCGCAGCATTCAGATGAAGTTCCTGGTAACTGGATAAAGGGAAAGATCGCTCCAATTTTTTAAAAGGTGAGAAAGGAGGATCTACGAAACAACAGAATAGTGACCCTCACCCCTCTGCTTTGGAAGATCAAGGAGTGGATTCTCCTAGGAGATATGCTAAGTCATATGGTGCAGGCCCAGAGGAGGCTATAAGGATAATGAGAGGGCTGGAGCCCCTCCCCTGTGAAGACAAGACTCAGAGAGCTGGAGCTGACCAGCCTGGAGAAAAGAAGGCTTCAGTGAGACCTCTTTGCAGCCTTCTGTTGTATTAAGGGGGTTTATAAAAAAGAGGGAGAGGTGTAGGGGGAGACAGTATGGGTAAATGAAGGCAGTATAGAAGGTAATCTTATCCCCTAATGAGTTGCAGCTGGACAAATTACTAAAGATTAGAAGCAGGCCTGATCTTAACAAGCCACACCTGTAGCCAATTAGAACAAGAGTATAAAAGAGTGGATTGGTGGGCTCTGGAGTCAGATGACTGCTGCAAGGAGCGGGAACAGTCAGGGCTTAGAGGAGCTGCCTGCGAGAAACATTGAGGAGGTAAGAAGCTCTGATGATATGAAATCCTTGCACTATAATGATGTTAGAACTCATGGTAGCTAAGACAACAAATGGTGATCCTGATGTGATTTGGGACTAAACCATGCAACCCTGTGGATTCGGGGAAACAGGATTTGACCATAGAAAGCTGTGGATTCAGGGAAACAGGATTTGAATACTAAGCTATTGGCAAAATGTATTAATTACAGCTATTGGTGTTTCTTAAATATGGGTGTAAAGGACCTTGAAGATAAGTGCTTTGTAAAGTGGGAGAAGCTGTAGAACTGAACTAACATTTAGAAATATATATCTGTGCTGTAACATGCTGTTTGAACACTTGTGTAACTCTTAGTTCTAAATGAAATGTACAAATATGTCATAATGTTAATTTATTTGAATATGTACTTCTGGAAATGCTGCAACTGTGGTTAAAAGAAAAAAGGGGGAATTGTAGGGGGGTACAGTATGGGTAAATGAAGGTGGTGTAGAAGGTAATCTTATCCCCCAATGAGTTGCAGCTGGACCAATTACTAATGATTAGAAGCAGGTGTGATCTTAACAAGCCACACCTGTAGCCAATAAGAACAAGTGGTATAAAAGAGTGGATTGGTGGGATCTGGGGTCAGATGACTACTGCAAGGACCAGGAACAGTCAGTGCATAGAGGAGCTGCCTCTGAGAAACATGGAGGAGGTATGAAGCTCTGGTGATATGAAATCCTTGCACTATAATGATGTTAGAACTCGAGCTAGCTAAGACAACAGAGAGGTACTTTTTGCATGGGCAGATAGTGACAGCAAAAAGAACAATGGTTTTAAATTTAATGAGGGCAGGTTTAGATTAGGTATCAGGAAGAAATTCATGTAAAGCACTGGAACAGGTTACCCAGGGAAGCTGTGGCTGCCCCATCCCTGGAAGTGTTTGAGGCTGGGTTGGATGGGGCTTTGAGCGACATTATCTAGTGGAAGGTGTCTCTGCCCATGGTAGGGGTGTTGGAACTAAATGCCCTTCAAGGTGCCTTCCAAGCCAAACCATTTTATGATTCCATGACTTCAGGATAAAAGAGGGCTTTCTAAGAAACCAAACTCTTTCAAATATCACCCTGCATGGACAGGCTTGGACATCTAGAAATCACAATATGTGCTCGCTTTCATTCACTCCTGCATGAGTTATAAAGTGATGATTCTCTGCTATTTTCATCCCAAAGTAACATCTCAGATATCCTGCAAGCAATGTGCAATACAATATTGCTAAAGTAGTAACCATTTTGGCTGCATATTACAGCTATTTGCGCAGCACTTAACAAGTGTGATATGACACAAACTGCTGCTTAGGCTCCAAAGCGTATTTCAGAATTAAGAATTTCTATATGACTCATTCCCACTGTTATTTTTTTTTCCCCCAGTCAAGTCCTAATATGACAATCCCCTTCTCCACGGATCTACTCACATAGTTCAACAACCCTGGATTTGCTGAGGTTGCTTAGGGAGCTTTAGCTACTGCTGCCCAGTCCATGGAGTTTGTCCAGGGTCTCTGGAGGCCTGCAAGAAGCCCAGGCAGGGCAGTAAACTGACCAGGCACATAAAGTTAAATATGTTGTGGGCAGGAATCATGCCTCCTCTGCAGGCCAGTACCTGGTGCTGTGCTCTAGGTCTTTCTCAGGAGTGGCTGGTTTGCTGAAGGTGTGTCAGGGATTTCATAAGCAGGTACATAGCATGCAACACATCTGATGATGCTGTGCTTGCACCTTTGCTGGCTCTTGCATCTGCCCATGTTTCTGTCAGGAGGGAATGACTGATGGGAGCTTTAAGCACCAATTTACACCATTATGGGTCCTGGCTGCACCCATGTAGCTGTGTGTCTACTCCCTGCTTTCATCAGCTGATCCCATGTACAGCTCTGCTAACAGGTTCTCCACCTGCTTCCTCGTGTTTCTGAGCTGTGATAGACAGGAGCTTAGGAAAGCCAGCCAGACCAGAACTGTAAATGTGCACCAGCTGAATGTCCCATTTTGGGTGCCTAGCTCTCCTCAAACACCCAAAAAGACCCAACACAGAACATTGTGCTCATTTTCTCCGAGCCTTAATTTCTCCACACATAAAGTGAGAATACACACTCTTGTCTTCATAGGATGTCACAGGTTATCAAAGAGTGGAAATTGTGCTTGTTTAGGTCCTCCTCTGTTCCTTAGTGAAAAGAGCAGCAATGTATTCACAACTCTCTTGTTATAGTGATGTGGTTTCTGGAAGCTTTGGTGGCTTCCTCACAGCCCAACCACACTTGGCATACACCTCTTCTAAAGAAAGGCTCTGGAAAGTGGGAAGGAATAAATGTAAAAATCATCCTAAAAAGGCTCAGAGACCCCAGGCATGGTCACAATTCTCACTGATCAGAACAGAAGGGCTGAATGTATTATGAACCCTTTGCTAGCAATGTGGTCTACTCTAGTTTTTTCTGTTACGTGTTAGACCATTTAATACTACAAATGTTAAAGCAATTTCTGCCTTCAGAACTCAGAGCGGGAACTTCTGTGGATTCTCAGTGGAAATGCATTCCAAGAGACGCTAAAACAAACTTGCTCTTCACAAGAACAAATTCCTGTCAGCTTGGGAAACTGCCAGTTGTGTGGCATTAGATATAAAAGAGGACTTGAGCAACTCATCTCAGACATCCTTTCTCATGCTGCACATTAAAGCTGTGGATGAGTCAGTTCAGCTGAGTAGGAGAACCAGACAGGTTTGAATCACCACTTTTTCCCCATCTCTGAAGCAATACTGTTTCCATGCAAATAATTTCAACCTCAGAGTTATAAAAGAAGCCCAGTAGTGGTGATTACTAACCTCATACCCCAGAAGGAATTGACTGGTTAATGAAAATGCACAGCTGTTTCATGTTTAAAGACACTGATCTATGTAAAAGGAAATGAGCTAATTAATCTTAAAATCCTGGAAATTGAGAAGTATCTAAAGAGACAGCACGTTCTGTTTCAGGGTTTCTCTAAAGCTATGTCTTATTCAGCTCTTTCCCTTCTTGTTCAGATGGATGTATAAGAGGTTTGGGAAACACAGCTGAGGAGTCTGACTAGATGAATGTTTAAAAACCTGAAAAAGAATAGATCCTTAAGCACAGAGAAGCAAAAAAGCAGTGTGTGTTCCTGGTATTCCATCAGGTGGATCTTATATTTGTCTTGAGTTGAGCAGACTTTGGAGTTGAAAGCTCTTGCAGTACTTGGGAAGACGCATTCACACATTTGGAAAGTAAATTGAGAATGTTTATTGACTAAGTGCTATCTGTATGTGTGAGACCACCAACTTTCTGCATTTTACTTATGCTAAAAGATAATGCTTATTTAATGCTTGATTGATTCATATACCTTTTATTTATCCTCTTTCATCTAATAATTTCAACCTAAAACTACCTTAATAATACTAAAGCTAAATATGAAAGCTAAATAAAACATTTTTTTTGGTAGTTAAGTAGAACAGTTTTGAAGTTTTGCAAACAGCTGTATGAAAATTCTGTAAAAGCGCAGTTGGGCTGGGATTTCTCGTGAAAAGTTGGTAATATACCTATTACAGACATTGTACAGTGTAGTGACCTGGAGCTACAAAACTCAGCTGAAATAAGTAAAAGAAATAGAATTGAGAATGACACATTTTATTCGTTTCCTGTAGGATTCATTACAGAACTTAAAAACAGAAAAAGGATGTATGAGACTTTCACAGTTTTCTTTTTCTATGTGCAATTTTATTCTAACAACTTCTGTTTCTAGAAGAAAAATCAAGAATGAACAAAACCACTGTCTCTGTGTGAGAAATCTTTGGGTGTGTGTTTTCATTGAAGGAAGCTTTAGCAAGCTTAAGAACCAAATGCTGGCACTCTTGACAAGATTGACGTGTTTAGAAGAGTGAAGGTATGATATATGGAGTATGAGAGGCTTTGTAGTTCAGTACACTCAACCCAGGGAGCCTTGGTCCTGGTTAGACAGAACCTTCAACGTGAGGCACTTAGTTGTGATCCTTATCTCTTTTGTTTTGCACAAAAAAAAAGTCTTGCCCAGATTTCTGATTTCAAGTCAGAAGTAACTGGCAGCATCAGTGATGTGGATTTGAGCAAAGATTCTGCTTTCACTCATGTTTGCAGTTGCCTACAGCATAGTGAGGACACGACCTGTATCCTGGAAGGCCAATTGTCCTTCACTGCCTTCCCTCTCTGGGTGCTCATGAGGACAGGAGAGCGTGGCAATAGGTGGCCCTATTTCATGCAATTAATTGAGGAAGATTTGACCCTGCTCAATACAATCGGTCTGCAGTATGTCCCCAAATGTCCCCCCTGAAAATGAGGGCAAACACAGGGCTGCTGCAGTGCTGAGGGCTAGGTGCCATCTGCATCTACCCAGTTTAACTCTTCAAAGTTATATGAACTTAAATGGAGAAAATAAATTAAAAAGTAAAACAAGGAAAAATTCTTTCTAGGGATATAGTGTGTGGGTGAGGATCCATAGTGATGCAGAGTCCCCAGGCAGGTGCAAAGGAGAGCTGCTGTATTGCAAAAACCAGGCCTTTTTAAGCAGTCAGGTCTTTATCAGTTACATAGCTAGAACTTGTTTTTCTACCCCTAATTCAGCTGAGTCTCTTTCCCATAGTCCTTTTCTACTTAGCCAAAGTACCTGGCCTGAGCCATGATTTTACGAGGCCTTCCTTTTGTAAAGTTTTAGCTAACAACAGTGAACATAGCAGAATGTAATGATTTCATTGCCTAATGTAATAATTTCATTGTCTAGTCCTCAATTCCCAGTTTGAAATGCATTACTGAATATTTCCCAAAACAAGGACCTTCATAAGAACTTCATAAAGTGCC
The DNA here is from genome assembly GCF_022539315.1 of Serinus canaria. Lineage (NCBI taxonomy): Eukaryota > Metazoa > Chordata > Aves > Passeriformes > Fringillidae > Serinus > Serinus canaria. The sequence continues at coordinate 63,866,882 of NC_066315.1, forward strand.
TGGTGCCTACTAAAATAAAAGCTATATATTGACTAAATAGGCACATAGCATCTACTTCTCTTCAACCATCACATATTCAGCCTGTTACTGTAGCCTAGCTACTTTTCCAGGTTTTTTCCACAGAGAAGCAATTAAGACAGCTATCCCAAATTCTCATCCTGGGAACAACCCCTATCAGCAGGTTTGGATGTTTGATGGAGAGCCCAAAAGCCGTCTTAGTATTTTAAAGAAAGGTAATATCTCTGTGGTTCTCTGACAAATAGATCTGGATTGTATTTCAATTGTCAGAAGCCAAAGAGTATCCACCTCCTTCACTTCAGTGCTAATAGGGCGTGGAAAGCAAAACATGTTTAACTTGCATCAAGCCTCTCAGTGTCTCTGCTTTTTTGTTATAAAGAAGTGCTGTGAGATGGTGGCAGGAAAAAAAAAACCCACTCCACCTCTTTACAGAGTATGAGAGAAGAGTGCTGCCTTCCAAGCCTAGTTTTTTTGAACATGAGTGGATTATATTTCCTACATTGTCCCTGGCACATTTCCAGGAGTCTCATATAGGAAAGATTTTTTAATTTCTTTCATCTTACTTTGCTTTTCCCTTTACTTTCTTCTCATTCTTTCTTCCCTTTCCTTCCATCCCCTTCTCTTCCCTTCTCCTAGGAACTGGTAAATAAAACAACATGTGGAAAAACATCTTTATTCTTATCCTCTAATTGGAAGCAGGATGTTTTGTCATTTTTCTGTTAAAGGCTCAGAAAGGCAGCAAGGTAACTGTGTGGCACTCATGAGAGCTGCTCTGCTCTCACACTGGCTAATCTGTGCGCAGAGCAGGGCAGAGATTCACCTCTGTGGGAACGAGGTCTGCACAGACCTGCATGAGGCCAATGGGCACCACCTCACCTGCTCACAGGCCCACCTGCAGCCTCCAGGTTGGTGGGAGGGTGGCTCTGGAGGCCCAGCATTCAGCCCAGACAGGGATGAGCAGGAGCTGGCGCAGGGCACTATGCCAGTGGTGCTGGAAGGTTTCGTCTTATGGAAAGAGTTTTTTACAAGGGCATGTAGTCATAGGACAAGGGCATTGGTTTTAAATTGAGAGAAGATTGGCTTAGATTTCACATTAGGAAGAAATTCTGCACTATGAGAGGGGTGAGGCAGTGGAACAGGTTGCCCAGAGAAGTTGTGGCTGTCCCCTCTCTGGAGGTGTTCAAGGCCAGGTTGGGTGGGGCTTTGAGCACCCTGATGTAGTGGAAGGTGTCCCTGCCTATGGCAGGGGGGCTGGAACTAGATGCCCTTCAAGGTCTTTTCCAACTGAAGCCATTCTATAATTTTATGATTCTATTATTTGATGTGTTGCAAGCTTTGTACCTGCTTATGAAATCCCTGGCACGCCTTCAGCAAACCTGGCATTCCTGAGACAGACCTAGAGCACAGCACCATGTATTGGGTCTGCAAAGGAGGCATGATTCCTGCCCACATGAAATTTGTGTGCCTGGTCTGTTTACTGCCCTGGGCTTCTTGCAGGCCTCCAGAAACTCTGGACAAATGCTGTGGACTGAGCAACAGTAGCTAAAGCTTCCTAAGCCACCTTAGCAAATTCATGGTTTTTGAACTTTGTAAGTAGACCCATGGAGAAGGGGTTTGTCATATTGATGCTTTGCAAGGAAAAAAAGGAGAACTGAAAAGCTGAAGAGTAAAGTAAGTGCCAGTAAAGCTGAAGAGCCTTGGTATTTCTAAGGGAAATGAATGTACAACAGTTCAGTGTGGGATGGGTTGTGGAGATATTGGCTGGGCATCCCCGGCGAGTGGATGTGGTGGGAAGCACAGGTGGTGGAGCTGGAATCCGACCCGGTGCAGGGCACTTTTCGGGGTTCAGGGAAGCTCCCCTCCTGCTCTGCGACATCTCCGTTCTGGAGGATCGTCCCAGGAGGAGACGGACCGCAGGGCGATAGGCACGACCGGCTCACGCCAGGCTGCCACTGTTGCTCTCCCAGCTCTCCTGTGCCTTCACCGGGGCGTGACTCCGACGACTCCCCATCGCCACGACCCCTCAGAACTCCGCCCGTGGGGGAAGAGGTTGGGGGAAGGAGGGAAGTCTCCGGAGATGCCCTGATACCGACCCGCCGGGCGAACGGCAAGTCCCGGCGGTGCCGCGGAGCGCACCTGTGGGCGATGTGCGCACCTCATCCCCACATCCCGGGCAGCTCCGCGCGGCCGGGCGGGCGCTCCCGCCGCTGCCAGGGCGCGCCCTGCGGCGCCGGTGCCGGCAGCAGGGCGGTGCCGGAGCGGGCGGCCGCCAATGGTGGGGCGGGGGCGGTGCGGGCGGTGCAGGAACACCCGGGAGGTGACAGCGACGCGCCGCCCTCCCGGCGGCGAGCGGGCGCCGGCGAACATGGCAGAGGAGCGGCGCTGAGCCCGTGCCGCCGCCCGGGGAAGGGCGGTCGGCCCTGCGCGCCCCGCGTTCGCCGAAGGGAGCGCAGCGCCGGCGCCGCCGCGGGGCTCTGTGTGATGGTGGGGGCATGGCGGGGCAGCCGGCGGCCGCGGCGCTGCTGAGGCGGGGGGCGGCCGGTCCCGGTCCCGGCCCCGGCGGCGGCAGCAGCAGCAGTAGCGGTATCGAGTGGGGGCTGCCTCCCTCTCCCCGCTGAGAGAAGGAGGGAGCGCCTCTCTTCGCCGTGCCACCCGCCTCGCCGCCGCCATGCTGCCCGGGGTGGGGGTGTTCGGCACCGGGCTGACGGCGCGGGTGATCGTGCCGCTGCTGAAGGCGGAGGGCTTCGCCGTGAAGGCGCTGTGGGGCCGCACGCCCGAGGAGGCGGAGGAGCTGGCCAAGGAGATGAGCGTCCCTTTCTACACCAGCCGCATCGACGAGGTGCTGCTGCACCAGGACGTCGACCTGGTCTGCGTCAACCTGCCGCCGCCGCTCACCCGGCAGGTCGCCGTCAAGACTCTGGGTAAGCGCGGGCAGCCGGGGGGCGACCCCGCCTCGGGCTCGGGATTCGCGCTCGCTTCGCGCTGAATGGAATTGAACCTCCCCCCTCAGCGCGGAGTTTTGCGTTCGCTTTACTCTTCAGCCCTCCTCCCTATGCCCTGTGTCTCCGGGAAGGGGCTGGCCAAGCCGCGGGTGCAGGCCGAGGACCGGCGGGGCACTGGGGATGGCGCTGCGGCAGCTCGGTGTGACATCCCGTATCCCCGGTCCTCGCCGGCGAGGTCCCTCTACACCGGGGACCCGCCCCTCCGCGATGCTCGGGCAAGCCTGTGCAGAGCCGGGCCTGACACCCGAGGGTGCGGGAGGAGGGAGCAGGTGTCACCCTTGTCGTGGTAAAAAGGAGAAAGTCGCGGTAAAAGGGAGGAAATAACCATCCCGCCCGCCGGTTCCCATCCGCGCCTGGCAGGGGCGCGGGGATCCGAGCATCGCGCCCGCGCTGCTCGGGGGGCGCGGGTGTCCGCGCTGCCCCCGGGACCCCAGCTGCGAGCCAGAGAGGGAGGCAGGAAGCGGTGACAGCAGAGGAAACGCTTAGTGAAGCTCACGTACAAAGGGAAGGAGGGACTGAAAAAGTAGGCATGCACTGTGGTGAGCTGCTCTGGTTTCAGGCGTGCGAAAGAGGGCCGCATCTCTTGCTTTCTCCTGTGTGAGTGCAAGTCTGGGCTTTACTCTGCCAGCTTCGGGATCTGTGGTCCTCAGACACTGTCTTTCCCATGGATTTAAGTGGAAGCATCCTCTGCAGTAAAGGAATTTTAATTTGTCCCCTCAAATGTAGGTGACAAAAGGTGAAAATGAGAGGAAAAAGCTGTGAGGTGTCATCGCAGAGAGCTGGAGGTTTATGAGCCAGGGTGATTGCTGTTGCTCTCAGCCTCATAAATGTGTGTGGTGTGTCGTAGTGTTAAATTGCTACTAGCATACTCATTAGAATTAGTCACCATTTAAATGCTGCTAATATTGCAGCCAGCTAGTGTTTTCAACATTTGAAATGATGCAATTAAGGAAATTAAGTCAGTACCTAAAGAAAAGAATCCTGCCTCAAGTACAGCGTAAGCATTTGTCTGGAATCTTTGCTCAGTGTTACTTTCTGTACTTGGAAATGCTTATTCTTTAAATCAGAACATTTGCTTTTCTATTATAATACACTTGACTTTTTCCTGAAGATGCTACACTTGCACCAGAAGCCTGACTTGCTTGCCAGAATGATATGTGAATGAATTTGTAATGTAGAAGTACATATCCCACGGAACAAAAATAAAGGACAGTATAAGTTAACAAGGTTCCACATTTGACATACATTAATGTGGTGACAATTGTGTCAGTTCTCCTGTGACACACTCTTCCTGCAGGTGTTGCTCATGGAAGCGTCCAGGCTTGCCTTGTGCTCTTAGAGGTAGAGTCCCATGAGATTTCAGGCAGACACAAAGCATCTGTTAGAAGAACAACATTTCTGAAATAATAAAGAAACACAATTGGTGTGCTTTCTCTCAGAGGGCCAGACACATACCTAACATAATGTTTTGTCCTTCTCTGAATATTTGCAGATTAAAGAAGAAAAAAAAGAGTCTGTTCTCAAACATGAGTTGAATTCATGAATGGTTCTATGAATTGATGTAGCTGAGATGTTAATGGTAACTTGCTGATGCAATCTGCTAGCAACAGACCAGAGCAGGAAAAAAAGGTGTTTTCTCTCTGTTTATTAGAACATCACCGTTCCTGGTTCCCTTTCACCTCTTGTTAAAGGGGTTCCTCCCTTTCCCCAGCAGGCGTTATTTGTATGTTGTAGGGGTGATAAAGTTTGTGTAAAAATGCATGGAATGGTCATTAAACAGGAACAAAACAGGTTACAAGATGATAATGTGCAAGATCTGATAATCTTTTAATAGTGTTTTACTTAAAAGATTATTAAAAGAAATATATCTTGGGCTACAAATAACTCCTCTCACAGTTATCTCAGAGGTAAATTTTCTTAATTTTTTTTAATACAGACATTGGGTCTATAACAAAGAAAGTTTTTGCATGTTTTTATAGGTGCAAACAGGGAGCCAGAGAGCATTTCCCAAACTGCTGAGAGGAATATCTCTCTGCTGGCAGCTCTGTCTGCTGGTCCTGCTTGCCTTTCATGGCTTGGGAACTGCTGTGCCCTGGAGTGATTATTTTGCTTTAATCAATGGATTTTCTGGTTTGTGGGAGAGACTGCAATTAAGTGGGAGGTTCAGAAATCTGTGGTAAAGAGGGGCAATGTTATATAGACTGAGGAAAACAAATGATGGGAAAACATTCCTTACTCTTGAAATTTCCCACAAAAAATATTTTGTAGCAGCTAGTGTTAGGACGTAGATGGGGATACCAGAGGCTTTGCAGATAGAGATTTCAGGAGGTCTAAACATCATGTCCTGCATTGCAGTAGAAGAGGTTGAGAAATCATGAGTTGCTTGTTAATAACATGTGTATCTGGCTTCTCTATTACAGAGTGAATGTCTGGCCTGGGAAGAGACAGGGACCAACTTTTCTTTGGAGCCCATGTTTTATTTTAAATAGTCTTGTTTCCCAAAGCTGTGTTCTCATTTGGTGAAGTTTCAGTATTAAAAAGTGAAAGCCCAAGGAAGCATTTGGTGGTGTTTCAATCACCCATCTAGAGCTGAGTTTACCCTGTGAATGTGCAGCACATTAAGTCCTGTCTGGTCTATTCCTGATGCAGACTCCAGAGGTGAAGGTGGGGTGAAACAGGTGTCCCCACAGCTGTGTTTAACTCTGGCCACTCAGCAGGAAGGACTCAGTTGTTTTGTTTTCACTGATGCACCTGACATGGAGATGTTTTGCTGCTTGAAATGTGTTTTTGGCACAGTGGCCCATCAACTTCTGTTCAAACAGAAATGTATGAATACATGCCCCAGCTGAGGAAGTCTCCAAAAGGTGGCTTCCTGGCAGCTGTTGAGGGGAGAAAATGGGAGAAATAAAGCTTCAAACTAGCCCTCTTAGTTTTTCCTCTAAACCTCTGCTGCCTATCTCTATTAGAAACAGGTTCCTGAGCTGCATCTGACTCTATGGTAGATTTTTTTAGGAGTAGGATCAATGTCGGGCAAGCCTTTGGAACCAACTGGGAAATCAGGAGAGAATTGGAAACCAGGCTGGTTTGAACAGTGACCAAAAGCACAAATAAAACCAGTGGTGTTTCATGTGAAATATGCTGATGACCTCTGTCACTTCTGGATAAAAGTAATCAAATTCCTTGTTTGCTTCTACAAAATGGGCCTGATTGACCCTTTCCCTTTCTTGTTCCTGGTCTGTCCTGCTCACTTAGGAGCTCTTTTTTTATATTATTGCTTTATATTTGCTCCTTGGAGCATAATACAAAACTGATGTCCTGACTGACTTGCTACTTCCGGTCAAGAAAGATCAGTGGGTGATTATTAAGGTAAGCATTGAGAATAATGCTGCTGTTGAATAGGGGTGGTTTCCCTTCTCACTGAACTGAAACATTCAGTGTGTTTGCTAGAAGTTGTCCTCTTTTCCCCTCCCTGCACGCTTCAGTAGTTCAGTCTTATCCCAAGCCCGATCAGGCAGGGGAGATGTGTTTGCATAGAGGGATGAAGTATGTCACCTATGGAGTGCCTATTTGTGCCCAGCATCAGAAGAGCTGCTAGTACAGACAGTATGATTTGAGCCTCCACCTAGTTCAAAACTGTCAGCACATGACTTTTCTCGGTGTAATTCCTCCTCAGTCAATTAGATATGACATTCTTCAGATCCTGACTGAAACACTTGCTTTGTGAGACTGAGTAGCTGCCACATCAGCTGAAGTGATTTATTGTGTGTGGTTCTGAGAAGACCTTGGTGACATTTCATCTTGAAGGCACAGATGTTTCTATGTGCCTGGTCCTCTTGGTGTTTGCCTCAAGTCAGCTTGGATAAAGAGAACTTATTCCTGAGCTCCACATGCAGTGTTTCTGGGGAGCAAATGTTTTGCTTTTGAGAAGACTCAAGTACCAGATGTTTAGCATATCTCTGGAGATGTTATCCTTGATTCTATTTACAGTTGTTTTGCTTACTCTTTCATCCCAAGTTAAGGACATGAACACTGAGCTGTGTGTTGAGTTTTTACTGCGTGTGTTTGCAGCCATGTCTATGTAGTATTAGTTTTTAAAATGTTTATGTTGTAGTAGTGGATGGTAGGAGTCCATTCTGCCTGGGGACTACGCAGAGTAAGATTTTCCCAGCCCTCCAGAAGCTGCTCCTCTTAAGGAGCACTTAAAGTTTTTTGCTGATTGGTAGTTCTTCTATACTTGATCGTGGTCATGAGGGAGCATCTTTATTTAGAGAGGAACATAAATAGTACTGCTCAGATCCTTACCTTCCCACCCCTTCACAGGAAGCACTGCCACCACAGTATACTGGCGTGCAGTATAGGCCTGCTGTCCAAAATGTGTTTGTGAGAGCTCCTTGTTAAAGCACTGACCATATTATTGCTGTGTCTGTCTCTGAGGTGGGAGGAACATCAAGCTGCAGTAAAGTAATTTACAGATCTGATGCAATTCTAATTAATTTCTACACTGCTCTGCACCCATACAAATCAGGCAGAAGTTAGGGTTGTAGCAGTGGATAAAACTCAGTCCAGAGTTTATAAAGCATTAGGATTCTTGGGGAAGAGATGCTCTATTAAGGGAAAACATTATCATGACTATTTATTATTAATAGCAATGTAATTTCTGTCCTGTAATATTGAGTTTAAATTTGACCTAACAGCAGTGACTTTCAGCAGAACAGCTCCTTTCAGCTCCTGTGCTTGGAAGGCAGATGACTTTGCGGCATATTAAATGTGAATTATGGTCATCTTAGTGCAAAAGAAGTCAGATGAAGTGCTGTCTATCTTTAATCAGCAGAGCTGGCAAAGGCTGTGATGCCTTTTTTTTTACATTTATTGTAAAGGCAGTCCAAAGATCCTGCTGGCAGTTGGCTGGATTCATCTTTCTACTCAAGTGAGGAAGGTATACCACAGAAAATATCATCTAACTCTTCCATTGACCTTTTTCTCTCAGTACAGCAGACCTTTAATGCCAGTATTATTCCTGTAAAATTCCTTCAGAGATATTGGGCCTCTGAGACAGCTGAGATAAAAAGACCAGTGTTCAGGTTTCACAACAAAACTAATAAAAATAATAATAAAAAACCAGAAAACCCCCAACCTCTTGATTCCTTCATGACCTTCAAATCAAAGGTGTGTTTTCATTTTTTTTCCCAGTTGCTCTCTTCTGTGTGAAAGTAGCCACCAGTTCTGTTGTTACACTGGTAGGAAGGTTGGGAGCCCAGAATGGACCAGACCTGGAATACTGGGGCACTGAACTCGTGCCATGATGACACATTCAAATTTGCCTAGCCTAGAAACCAGCCAGTCGTGATGGAAGAGGTTGTTTTAAACAGTGCTAGATATGAAGATCCCACTGTGATCCTGTGTCCAGTCAGGTCAGTGTGTGTTGCTGCATTTTTTCCCTATTTAAACAGAGTGCTTGGCCTTGGGGATCCCAGGATGCTGTCTCAGACCAGTGTGGGCAACTGAAGTGGGTTGGACTGAATCTCCTCAGGTTGCCTGCAGGTGTAGCCTTGGCCCATGGAGCAGGAGGAGGGCAGATGTGGAAAGCAGCCTCTCAAGTCTGTAGGTAGGTTACTGTCCTCAGTCAGATTTCACTGTGCTCTGTAGGTGTTGGGTTGAAACAAATGGCAGCCCAGTTCCTCAGCAGCCCCACTTCTCCCTGTGATTTAAATGGCAAAATGTGCCAGAGCACAGACACCCTTCTTAATCTGCTTGACTGCTGGGGGCTTGGACCTTTGGCATGGTGAAGTGAAGAAAATGAGAGCAATGCTGACCTCTGCCAGTGTTTGATTTGATCTGTCACGCTTTGTTAGGCAGAGCCCATAGTCGGGGGTGATACTTGGAAAAGAAATTTTCCTTTTAATGCGTGTGTCAGGGCTGCTGCTGTCTGTTTTTCTTTTTTTGGTAAATCTTTATGTAGACAAGTCCTTATGACCTTTATCATTTCAGTGTGCTTTGAACACTATTGTGCTATTCTGCTCTTACATTGTGTTAACAGTGGTGGTAAATGCAGCTTTTTTTTTTTTTTTCTTTACTATCACTGGTGGTGGGAAAACTCATCTGTTCAAAGAGTGGTGCACACTAGGGCTGTGTCCAGCACAGGTCCTCTCAGGGCACCCTTGTCAGTGCTAACAGTGACAAACCAGCATTAGCAGCACAATAATATCTTGCACTGCTATTTGGTGTTACAAACAGGTAAGTAGCTCTCTGGGGCGTGGCTTCTGGCATGGCTGAGGAAGACTTGACTAGTGTGAGTTAAGTAAAAAAGGGCTGGGAGTTGTAAAATACCTCCCATGAATGAAGCAGGTGTTGGTGCTGAAGGTGTAGAGTGCATGTCTAGCCTTGTGGCTGTGCTAGTGAGGATCTCTTTCTATTTTTCACTTGAGTGATTATCACATAGACAATATCTTGTGCAGCTGTTTTTAAAATTTTTGTTAAAATGGCACATCTGTGCTGTTGCACAAACAGAAAATGTGCCACATAGCTTGATTCTATGAGAAGATGTGAGAAGGTATTGATAAAAGCTGTATTTATACTGCTAGAGCTATGCCCAGGCTAAGTATTGTAATTATTTAAGTTGTAGAGTAAATTATTGCACTTGGCTCACATGGGAAACATCAAAAGACAGATTTTATTATTGTTGATGTTGTTGTTATTCTTTCTTGCATTGCTTTGTGCCTTCATTCTTGACAGAGAGGGACCACTGTGATGGCCTGCTGTGGTACTGAGCTCTCTGATCCCTGTGTCTTTGTCTTGTTGCTTGGTTTTATGGGCTTGAGTTGCTGAGTGTTCAGTGGTGCAGGTAGATAAAAGGAAGGACTTGCAAGCTGCTTCTGTTATTCCAGATTTTGAAAGAATATTAAATAATAAATAAAGGAAGAATATGTAGGTAAATGCAGAGAAGTGAAAATAACAAATAGGGAAAAAGAACAAATAAAATGACTGGATTTTCAAACTTCCAGAGTTGCCTCTTTTCTCTCTTTTGTTTGTTTGGGTTTTTTTTTCTTAAAGCCCTCTCATGCCTGAGGTGACTGAGGTTTGCTGTGTGCTCCAGACATGGATAGTTGAACACAACACCTGATGGAGGCAGAGTAAAAGCTCTGCGAGATACTAAACACATTGTTCTCTCTGCTTTTGTTTGAAAACTAGGTAAATTGTGTTAGAGCATATTGCAGCTTACTGTCCTTTTCTTCATATGTGCAGTAGATTTTGTCCATTGTGCTGTAGTGATGGCAGAGCGCCAGGAGTGAAAATGGAGTTAAATTTCCAGGATGGCCAAGATGGGTGTTTTTCACAGGCCACTGCAGTGCAACAACCCCTCCACTGTTAATGTCTGTTTGCCACAGCACTATTTCTAGTGGTTATGAATTGTTCTTGTTGCTTCAAACCACTGAAGCAGAAATGTTTACCCTTCTGTTTTTTGTTTATTTTCCATGTAACAAACTCTGAGCTCCTAAGAGTGAGCTGTCAAAGTCAGTGACTTCATTTGCAAGGTCAGCATGCATGCAGGTAACAAAACCATAGTCCTTAATAAAATTATTTCAGGTCTTAAATCTTGATTTAAACAAATTTATTTAAATGCCTATATAATTAAAGAGGCACAATCCCTTGTGTAGGTTTCCTAAATTGATTTAAGGCCTGGTCTGCAGGTAGATTTTTGTACCAGTGTAATTTTGACTGCAAGGGGGTATGATTTCTTTAATACAGTAACTGCTGTGTGGTCATTAGAAGTGCAGATTTGGCATGAGCACTGTTCTGCCAGCACAGTGGCACCTGTCTGTGGTACAGGTTATTCCTGCTCCTGTGCAGGCATAAGTGGTCACTTGCATCCATCTTTTGAGTGCTCAGCTGGCACTGGTGTATCGGTGTTACGGGTACAGTCCAGCTCTAGGTGTGTGGGTCTGGCTGTGCTCTGCATAAAGATGGGTCATGGACACTGTGAAGAATTCAGTTCAGCTTTTGGGTCACTCTGAGTTTGGAGACCTTTGAACAAAACTCTCCCAAAGGTCTCCAGACTTCTGTGCTTGTTCAAGAGCTGGCTATGCTGAAAATGTGGTGAAGAGCAGAGGAGGATGAGCCTTGCTGCCCTGCACAGCTGGCCATGACCACCCGTGTCAGACAAGGCTCATCCACCTGGCAAGTGTAAGTGTAATTGTCCTTGGGTGCTCTGGGTGCCTGGCATAGCTGCGCTTCCAGGTGGTGGAACTGACATCCAGGCTATCATAAACACCAGATCTTATTTATACCCAGGTTTGACTCTCAGAGTAGCAGGAGTCATAGAGAATTGTGGAGGCTGAGAGTTTATCCCTTTTCTCCTTTAGAAATAGACCATAGCATGCTTTGTTTTAGCATAGCCAGGGCTAATGATAAAAGTTTGGTTTTTATCAGGCCTAACTCCTGAGTATGAGCATGGTGAAGAGCACAGAAAATGAGAACATGGTGTGAGCAACTTGCTGGTAATGTAAGAGTAAACATAGTGATTTAACACTGGGAGTAAAATTGCTTCTGTCATTTGCTACCGTGCTAGAGTTTATCTCAGGGTGAAAACTGGTGCCTTCAATTCCATCGCAGCAGCAGTCACAGCTTTAGTGAAGCAGATGGAAGTGAAAAAAAGGCAGCACCTTTGTTTTGCATTCTGATGTTTCCATGGCTTTTATTAGCAATAAAGACCCTTGTTTTGGCACTTCCTTGCAGTGAATGTTTGGCTGTCTTCAGCTATTCCAACTGGCAATTTTTTTGCCAGGAAATGCCCAGAAGGGAGGGCATGGTTGAATTAAATACTGTTTCTAGGGTACTGGGCTTCACATGGCTAATGAGAAGCTTTAATATAGAGAGCTTTTCAAAATCCAAATGGAGTCAAGCAAGGAGAGAGAACTATAAAATAGTAATTACCCTTGATGTGCTGGAGTGATGTTGCTTAAAAATGTGTAACCAAGGGCTGGGCTCAGTACTCTAAATTCTTTCTCTTGGTGTCTGTACATATAGTTTCATATATGTATAAAAATCTAAAAAACCTGTTAAAGTGAAAAATATATAAATTAAAAATTCCTGGAAGTCCCTTCCCTTCCTTCACTTCCTCAGCCCATAAAAGACAATGCAACTGTTAGTGTTTCATGTGGGGATAGGAAAGGGGAAAGAAAATAGCTGGGAGAACATCTGAAACAATTGCAGCTAAGCTTGTGTGCATCAAAATAAATTCCAGAAATGTGCCTGAAAGTTGTATGTAAAAGCTTTGATTCTGATCATGCTTGCTCCACTGTAAATGCAATTAAAGCTCTACTGGATCAAAGGAAATAGTTGAAATTTATGATGACATTATTGAGAGCACATTGTGGCCCAAAAGAAAAACCAAGTGTGCCTCAGGGAGAGGGGCCTGGTCTTGCAGATCTATGTCCTCTCAGCAAAGACATCTGTGTCAATTAAGGAAATTATTGGTGGGAGTCTTGGGTCACAGTTCTGCAAACCTTTGATTACAAGTAGTCTTCTTGAAGATAAAAATCACTGATTCCTTATAGAGAATATTTGTAAGGCACAGTAATTCATGTAGGTAGGAATTTGCTTGCAAACAGCTTTTGTACCAGTTTATCAAAAAATCTGAAGATATAGCTATGTCTCTGCAGTTCTATAGCTCTACGTAGTGGTGTTTCTATAGCATTTATGGCAGCACGTCTGCAGGAATGAAAAATAAGATGGAAAATGTTTGGAGCAGAGGTGCATAGATACCTTAGCCATAGCCTACAAGAATCTATCGCTAAATGAGTGTGACAGAGCTTGCAGAACTCTTTTGTGACTTGCTGCTTGCATTGGAGGAACTTGACAGTTTAGTGCTGGGAAAGATGCTTTGTGGTTAAACAGTATGAGATGCTTTGATAAAGACTTTCTTCTCAGGCAGAGTGCTAAGCAACACTCCCTGAGACTAGTTTGTGGATTCAGTGTTATCTGAATACATGAGAAGGTGTCCTGAATTTTAAATTCATGTTGCTGAAGAATTCTGTTTAAAAATCTGTGTCATGAGATGCTTGTTTTGCAGGGGGGACATCTTTGCTAAACTAGCCAAAGTATGTGTGGACATGGCCTGTGACTATTGGCGTAGCTTGAGAGAACCATGGACCTGAAATGTAATTCTGAACATAATTTTTACTCTGCCACATAGCCATTAGGAAAAAAATACTTCGACACACTGTATGCCTGAAATGAGGAAATTGTGTTCACAAGCCATCTTGCTTCTGTCTCATGAATGCTGTTCTGTTTGCTTGTGAGATTTGATGCTGTCTAGCAGACTTATTTATGCCTTTGATTATAGTGCTGTCTCTCAGCTTGTCATACGAATTTAATTGTGATGGTACTGTGGTTGTCGTTGTTTGAAATTACAGATTTGTTCACGTAGCTGAAGGTGATTTATTCACAAAGCCTGATGATGTACACAGATATTTTGGCAGCTGCTGAGACCACACCTGCTTCCATCTGTGTGTAGAGGGACCTGACCCTTTACATGTCAGGTGGGGATAAAATTGTTCCACTATACCCTTGTTGTGTGTTTGGTGAGACTCCTGTTTGCTCTGAGCAAGAGTGGTCTGATGAGAATTAAGCCTCAGAATTGCTGTCCTGAGCTTCCATTCTCTGTAACACAGGTTGTGTGTTTTAATTAGATCACACTTACCTGCCTTCCTGAAGGTGGTTTCATCCTCCAGGATGCCCAGAGCTACAGACCAGGGATGAGAGGGCATAGGGAAAGGAAGAGACTGGCTGAAGTTTGTGTGGAAGCTGGTGGCAGGGACAGAAGGTGAGGCCTCTGAGGTCTGCTCTTCTCTTTCACTGTGGGATCTGCTGCAGCTGAATGCTCTTGAGAGGATGATCATCGCAGGAAGCACATCTGAGCTGCTGGAGGAGGATCAGTCGCTGTCACTCTGGTTGGGGCTTTTCCCTGGATGGTTGTGCAGGGACTTTAAAATCAGGGTGGGAAGATAGGATTGGGGAGAGTGCAGAGTAACTTGGTTCACAGTGGAGAATAACCTCTACTGTTATTTTTGTTGGTGTCCCTTTTTAGTGTATACAGGGCAGCTCATAACCCAGGTTGCAAGGACTGTTTGAGGCACTGAATGTTTTGTGGGTTATTAATGTCAGTAATCAGCTTTCCAGTGTTGGAGCTTTATCTAACAGGTGCTACAAAAAATCCCAAATCTTAATAAGGCAGCTTACTATGAGCAGCGATGGCTCAGCAGCTGGGAGACTTGTGTATTTATTTTTAATGAAGTATGGAATTTCTCTTTAGTATTTGTTATGGCTCTCTGCACGCTGGGAAACCCCCTTCTTCAGCAAACAGGCAGGGCCTTTTTGGGCTGGCTGGAGCAACTGCTGTTTTGGAAGACAGAGAGAAGCACAGACATCTGTAATGTTGGTTGCAAATACAACCTTGAGCATCAGCTCAAGCTGATATGAGCAAATTCAGATTTGCAGCTGTTGTTAGGAGTGCTTGAATGAATTATCAAAAAATATCTGTAATTTCACATCTGGGCATTTTTTCAGCCTGTAGCATGCTTGTGTATGGCCTCTTGCCTTGTGCAGAATCATTTGATAGTGCTGGGTGAAAGTGAGTAGGGTGCTGAAAGTTACTGGAGCTGCATGTACTATTCCCTGTGCTCACAGGGAATTTGCACTAGATGGAATTGCACTGTAAGAGTCATGAATGATGTCTTTCTAGAAGATATGAGTGTTAGTGCTTTTCAACAAGCTGGTAAATAGATAAATAGGCATTAGAAAACATTTCCTTTCCATGGTGCCTGACAGAAAACTCTGCAATGATGCTCGAACTACTAAATCAGGTTTTGGCAAATAATTTAAGGCTTTCTTGAAGAGTCTTGAATGTAATGCAACAAGTGAGTTATTAATTGGCCTTGTGTGCTCTTTGGGTTACTGACAAAGCGCTGGATTTTGAGGCTTTTGCTTACTTTGGGGAGGAATTGCTTTTACATTTCTTTATTGAAAAGGCTGCATCAAAGAATTAGCAGCAGAGAAGTACAGGAAACTGTTTTTTTACTCCTAGAGAATATTAGTTTTACTTGAACTGCAGCTCTGGACTAGGATGATGGACACATCTAGGTTTTTATAATTGTCTTGCTGGTCTTAGTACGTTAGCCTGCATTCCATGTGCATTATGTGGTGCTTGCAGCTAGGAAGTCTGTAGGAAGCAAGCAGATCATATGGACTGTACTCTCATGAGTGTAATGAGATATATTCTTCATCCCTGTATGAAAAACCTCTAGAACAAACTTCAGATGGGTTTGTGCTGTAGCAATAGGCTCATGAAATTGCTGCAGCTGTTGCTGCAGGAAAAAATGAGAGTGTCACATTCTTCCAATCCTGCCAGCAAATAAAATATATTAATTTGTAAATTAGTATTGTTTACAGAATATATATCTGTAGTAATAAGATCACCTTGGCAGTCTGTCTTTTTCTCATTATCTGTTCTTTTATTCCCAGGCTGATCTGGCACCATAAAGCCTGTCAGGGCCTGAAACTAGTTTTAGGGAAGTTAGTGTGGGTAATTGTGCTGCTTCAGTTTTCTGGTAGCAAACAGTG